>NC_056739.1:896234646-896859646 GCF_019279795.1 Protopterus annectens
GGTATTTTTGTTGCAGTAACCAATCAGTATCAAGTAATTTAGCATGGCTGATACAAAGTAGACCAAATAAAAGAAAAGAATCATAGACATTCACTCATTCATTCATATATATTTGTACACACACAAGCATGCACCACAATTTTTATTTTGTATTTTCCTTTATTTCCTTAAATTAACCTAATTATGTGATGCTGGAAGGATACATGGATGTTTTACTCTTCCTGTACAACTCCTCCTCCCATTTACGTGATTAAAACCACCGATTCTGAAGTATCAGACAGTCCTAACTTCAAACAGTTAAAATCTGGCAATTATGTTTCATGCAGAGTTGAACATTACTAGTAAGTGACTTCTGTTATATAACTTTTGACTAAATCATAGTGCGTACAGCCATTACAGAGTGCACAAATCACTCCCACGTCACCGTACAAATGCTTTAACAGCGTAATGAACATTTTTCAATATTTGTTTTTTTACTTGACTAACAGTTTATTTTTTAATACAGTCATGATACACATTTTAGGTCTTATGATAGGAGGCTGTATATCTTTGTATTAGTCCTTCATATATCACTCATCTGTGCAGTGGTACAAGTAACTATCTCCATTTTCTTTTTAAATATAAAATCGATCGTATTCACAACAGGATACATTGTGGAGAAAAAAGTTGCTTATCTATTAAAATAATTGTTTTTTATTCAGGATCTGTAAAGATATAACACTCATATACAGATGCATTACAGTGAGAACATTCAAAGGTACCCGTTCAACTACTGACTACATTATCATTTAACAGAACATGACACTTCTTAACATGGTCTTTGATAGCTGATCTGTACCTTATCACAACAGAATGTCACTCGATCTCACATTTGCATTCCCTGCAACCTCACTATCCCTGCTACAGTGTAAAAATGCACGCATCTTATTATTTTCATTTTCTCGGTAAATAATCTGTAGATGTTTCATTAAAATGTAAAAGCAGTTTTTAATTTGTTTGTCCTCCAAATGCTTTATTATCTTTAATAACTATGTATATGCCTTGATTCAAATTATTCAGTGTGAGGATTTCCAACAGGACGTTTTTTGTTTCTGCCCTTCTTGTCTACCACTTACACTTTAACACAAGTATGCATTGTCACAGCAGAGTGTTTGCTTTAATACACAAAACAGCCAACAACATCTGCTGCATCTTCACTTGTGTCCAGTGTTACTTTTCTTTGGCTTTGGTTGTATACATGTGTTATCACACAAACTTACTGGATGAAGGAGGAGGAGCCATATGCCAATGAACAGATAAAATTCTTTTAATTAAGCATGTCTGATTTGGGACAGATACTCATGACATTTAAAGGCTTTGTCCCGGATTTCTAAATTTGGAGGCAAGAGGTATGTGTGTGTGTGTGTGTGTGTGCGCACACGTATTTATGTGTGTGTGTGTGTGTGTGTGTGTGTGTGTGTGTGTGTGTATATATATATATATATATATATATATATATATATATATATATATATATAATTGTTTATAAAAGGTCATATACATGCATGCATTAGTGCAAAGTGCACTAAAAAAACACTATTTGCGTAGTCTACACTGTTTTGTTACATTAAGATACAACTTAGATAAGCGTGCAATTGGTCGTTGTTTGATCAGTGTTCTACCCAGGATAAACAAATTTAAATAAATAAGTACATAAAAGGAGAGCTGGTGTTTGAAGAGGTAATCTCTTTGTTCATAACCATTCTTGTGTAGACCAAGTTATCAAGATTGAGGTCAGCATTACATACGGCCTTACAGAACTTTACCTAGTACTTAAACTCTATCTTTTCATCTCCAAACTGTGGATTCAACTACTGCCAAGGGCCAGCAGGCAGTCTTTTCCCCACAAATATCCATGCAAAAGATAACAGCACACAGAAAATGTACTGGAAAAAAGGAAGAAAAATGCCTGTATTGATAATGGGTAAATGCTGCAGAATCCCAGGTGTTTAGTCTGGCTCCTCAAAATGAGTAAGTGGACTAGATAATTGTTCAAATTCCGACTGGTGGTTGGTTAAAAAAATGACTGTGCAAGAAATAAACAAGACAGAAATAGCACCTGCCTCTTGGAACAATATGTCTAATGAAGTAAAGACTCTCAATGACATCACACTAAAAAAAAAAGATGAAGACCCATTAAATCGACAGACTAACACAGGTGGCACCCTCTCCCGTGACACTAATATTGCTTTTTCAGGCTCCTCAGTGCTGCACATAACAGACTTAAATCTCAGCTGTATACAGGACTGTACTTTAGCAGTGTGAAAGCACAATTTACATCATTTGACCCCAATACATTTAAATACAATTGCAAAATTACTTACAAAATTAGAACCACTGTTCTGGTCCTTACCTTGAAAGGCACTCCATGACCACTCCACCTGCCTAATATGTGCATGTAAATAGTGACCGTCTCCCACTAAGGTTGGAAGTGTGACCCACTTCACTCCTCTCCCACCCCCAAATCTCCAGTTACCCCCTCCAGCTTTTCAATTTTATTTTCTAATTTTCACTTTCACAATTTCATAGGCTGCAATCCCTTCTTAAAGCAATATCAGCGCATGCTCACTAGAAACAATTACCGTAACTTAGATAATGGTAATATCAATACGACAACTGAGTTTATGGATATTATTTTAAGTAATAGTTTTGTGTTTTTTGAAGGCAAGTGGCATTGCAATGGGTGACGCTTGTGCCCCTTTATATGTGGACATTATCATATGGTATTGGGAACAAAAGTTTGTGTTGCTCTCTGCATGTAAACAGCATTTCACTGCCTACTTCAAATTTTTGGATCACATTTGTTTTAATCTGGAAAGGTGATGAGATTTGGATTTTAAAGACTATTTAAACAATACCATGACATTTTTACATTTTCCATACAGTTTTTCAGCCAGCTGCATTAGTTATTTAGATGTACTTTTGGAAAACTATTTCAGCTTATGCAAATTTAAATCTAAGTTGTATAGGAAGCCCATGTTTTCTAATAGTTATCTGCATTTTGACAGCTGCCATTCCTATAGACAGAAGTACAGTTTGGTATAGGGCCAAATGGTGCGATTGACAAGGATAATTTAAAAAGATGAGGATCTCCAGGAGGAAATAGTGTTTCTGAAGCACCTACTTCTTGAAAGAGGTAACTCAGAAGCTTTACTTGATAAGGTGCATCAAGAAATCAATATGGGAGAAATTCTAAGATCCTTCCACTTTTGGGACATGGGTTACCTTCTAGCCAGGAAAGGCTGACCTGTACTATGAAAAGCAATAGTACTGAGGTATCCTTTCTCAACAGCTTGCTACTTAAATATGCCCAGGAAAGCAATATGATCAAGAAGTTAATCAAAGAGAATTGGAAAATGTTCAAAAGTGATCCTGAGTTAAGAGAAAAGGTGGAGGATGCCGCCCCTTGCTGCATACAAGAGAAATATTAATTTAAAAGAAAAAATGAAGAAAGCTGTAATCTCAGGCTTAAATGTTAGTGAGGGATGTACTAAAGGTACTAGGAAAATGTACAGCCTGTAAACAATGTACTTTTATCTATGAAGGTCAGGTTATTAAGTTTCCCACTTTTTGTCTTAGGCAGAGCTTTAGTCGTAAAAGTATAGGAGTAGTGTACCTGGCTTTTTCTGATTTCTGTTTCTCCTTTTATGTGGGAAAGACTAAGCATACTTTACAAAAGAGAATTTATAAACACCTTTATGATGTCATTCAAAAAAAGGAGACTAATGCATTATACAGACACAAGAGTTCTGGTGGGGAGAACAAAAAAATTCTTCCTTCTTGTCCTGGAGCAGGCACCAAGAAACCCTAACAGAGGATTGCGGGAGTATAGTACAGAATACAATGAACTGCTACAGCAGCTATGCTTGAATGCGAGTGAGAAACCAGGGCTCAATAATGCAATTTCTATTGCTAGTACATTAAAGCTTTGGGTGGCAAAGCTGTGAACATGGTCCCCTTTCCCTTCATTTTAAGTTTTGCACATTGTTAACACCTGAATGCATTGTGGCCAGTTTTATAGAGTTCAGTTCAAAAGGTTTTACCTAGTAACTATTTATACATATATATTTTATATATTTGTATACACACACATATGTAAGTTCCCTTTGGGAGAATTAACAGATGCTCATTATCAGTTTGCAGATATAAATGTTTGGTGTGATTTTTAGTCTGTAGTCTCATTACGTTTTATCAGTTGTTACCTTAACATCATTGAATGTATTTTATTGATTTATTGATCAAGTGTTCTGATTAGGTGGTTAACCTATTTTAGGATGCATTTAAGGTGAATGAAATGTGTTATCACCGTTCTGATGCAGTCCCATCACATAGTGATGAAAGTGCTTAACCTTTTATGAGTTAATAAATATATTCATGCTGAACTTTACAAATATATTTTCATACTGCTTGTTCATGGCTGGTTGTTTGCCAAGACTGTTATATAAATTTAATACAATTAGAAAATTAACCCCCTAGACCAAACCTTACATCTCTCCATTCCTTACTTGACCTTATAATTACCACTAATCGCTTCATGATCTCAGACACTGAACTTCACACTCTCTCAGTTCGTGATCATTTCCCAGTTACCTTATATATCTTCTACCCATTTCAAAACTCCACCTAAACTTATTTCATTCCGGTCAAGTCCTCATCTAACATGCTCATCCTAAAAAACACTCTCTCTGACACAGGCTGGACACCTACCTTGAACACCACCGACACTAAACTTGGGGCTGAGCTTCTAGTAAGATCCAAGACACCTGCTTCCATTTCAAGACTGTACAAACTAACTCCAAACAGTCGCTAATTTACAAACTTAAAGGGATCTGAAAATGAGGCAATATCTGTCATATCTGAAAATCCAACCCTACTACACACAAAAGGGACCAGATCAATATCCTGCAACACTTAGCTAAGCAAGAGATAAGATGCCACAAAAATCACTCAATGATAAGTTGCTAGAACTTCTTAAAAGGCAGTCTCAAAAAATTCTGGAAAGAGCTGAATCATTTTACCCACTTCCTTACCACCTACATCCACCAACAACCCATCAGAAGTATTCCTACTTCAGCTACCTTTCCAATCTCAGCATCAACACTCCTCATATATACCTCTTCCCCGTTTCCCCTGAATACATCCCACTTTTTTATTTAAAACATATTTCTTCACAAAATACCTCATCTCTATTATAAGAAAGCCACATCGATGGAAAACCTCTACTCCTGATTTATTTACCACAGTCAAGATTTCATAGTGAAAACACCACAATAATTACAATTTCTCAATGTCAAATCACAATATGCCAAGAAAAAAAAATCCTACTCTACCTTCTCACTATCCATTTTAATCCTTCCAACCTTAGGAAAAAATCTTTGAAAAATTATCTGTCTGTAACTCAAAATATGTTGGCCAATAAAACCTACTTTCTCACAGACGACATGGTTCCTGGTCCAGATTTAGCACTTCCACTGCCCTCTGGTCTCTCTCAGATGACACTTCTCAATGAGATGAACGAAAGACGTGCTCTCTGAAGTTAAATTCATTGACCTCACCAGAGCATTTCCTCTGGTAAGCCACTCTATCCTTCTATAACACACTGCAGAAGAAGGCATCCATTCTGATGCCCTTCCCTGGTTCCACAGCTACCTCAGTAATCAAAACTTCTCTATCAAAATTATCTCCTCTAACTTTAGCGCTTTCATTAGCAGTATGTTGTCCCACAAGGATCTACTTTTGCTCCTCTTCTTTTTTTTTTTTCAATTTTCATTAATAAACGTCCTCATGACCTACCTCAATTTCCCCTCCTACTATATGCTGATGGTATGATCCTTTACTATTATATTAATTTTCTCAAATCTTTACAGAATGACCTGCATAAATATTTTAACTCCATTTTCCAATGAATATATAATAAAGGTTTCATAATCAACGCTTCAAAAAAAAAAAACAACTTGGTATTCAGGACAAAACAAACAGAATAGACCAAACTTCTCTCATAACCCATGATAACAATGCTCAACTAGAAAATGTTCCATCCTTCAAATATCTATGTAAATTACTGGAAAGGCTTAAGTATCAGCTACTAAAAAGCAAGCAAAGCAAATATTCTATTTTAATTAATCAGTAAAATCAATCAAAGAAAATCAGGCAATTTTAAGGATCAATCCAAACGACTTTGAAGAGGAAGAGAACGTCAATAAAAACACTGGTCTTCTTTTCCTTTATTATCCTTATTTCGATTCCAGGTTAAACGCCCCCTGGTATCTATTTTGATGTGATAGCCTGCATCCTTGAGATCTATCGAGCACATCCAGTCTTCCTTGTGCAATAGTGGCAGAATGGACAGAGCCGTGACCATTCGGAACCTCGACTTCTTTACATATTCATTAAATTTGCTTAGATCCGGGATGGACCTTAGGTCCCCTGTCTTTTTCAGCACCAAAAGAAGTGGGAATAGGTTTCAAATCCTCTCTGTTTGGCCAGGATCTCTTGGATGACTGTTTTTAGCAACAGTTGTTGGATTTCCTGTGATGCCGATTCCCTTTGATTGGGTGGCACATCGGGAAGGCTTTTGGAATTTGGGGGATGAAGAGAAAAGGGAATGGAATAACCTCTGGATATTCTGCTTAGCACCCAACAGTTTTGGGTCAACTGGGTGCAAAGCAAATCAGCCCTTGACTGCCTCCAGAGATGGACATTCGGGCAGAGCTCCAGGAGCACTGGTAGGGCTTATCGGGAAGGGATTTTCCCTAAAGCCCTGGTTTTGCGGACTCCCTCTGCCTCAAGGGTGGCATCTACCATCAAACCCTCCCCTTCTGCTCTACATTGATTCCTCAAAAAGGACCTTTGAGGGTAGAAAATTTGATTTCAACAGCAGAAAGCGCCTTCCCGTCCTTTTTACTGCAGGTAAGTGCATCTAGAACTGACAGCCCAAAAAGAGAGGAGACATCGTAAGGGGCATTCACTTATGATGCCTTAAAGGGCTTTGCAAAAATTACATAGCCCCATCCAGGCATGCCTCCTCAGGGAAAGTCTGAACCGGCTGCTCGCGAGGTGCCCTCAGTGGTATGGGAGATTAACCTTATCGATGAAATGGTGATGGATGAAAGAGTGGTCTGCTTGAGAAAATTTTTTTTTAAATCCTCTGCAGGCATGGACTCAGAGAGAGGCTGACAGCTGCTTGATCAGATCCCTCTTCAGCCGAGTAAAATGAGCCAGGTAGTTCAATGAAAGTGCAAGGGTGGCCAAGGCATAGACGTGCTTCACAATCTTGTCCAGCACTCTAGACTCCTTGTTAGGTGGATGGACAGTAGCAGTTTCTTCTTCCACCTCTTATGGTGGGGATCGGGGGGATCTTCCCCCATCACTGAAGTCAGTGTCCTCAGTTAAAGACTCCAATGGGGAGTCAGTGTGCCTCCTTTTGCATGGCATCTTCCGAGGAACTGCATCAGCTAGGTTCTATGGAGAAGTATAAACTCGAAAACCAAAAACAAACCACCGTACTACATACAAAATAAAATGGCACGAATAGGCTCAAAAATTGTACTTTAACTTTTTATTACTTTATTTATTTTATTTATTATTTTATTTTACATTTGTTGACCGGGCTAGTCCAGCTGGATATATGTCCATTTTCAGTGGAGGCCCGGGGAGAAAAGCTCCAACGATATTACAGATAATTCACAGCAACAGTCAATATAAGGTCAAAAATAATAACACATTGAGTCAGAACATGTGATATACATGCAAGCAGGCATAGTCATCGCAGGAAATTACATAAACAAAGTTTAGTAGATATTTGCTATACAGATATTTGCTAGATATTTGCTATACAGATTCTAACAATAATTTTTTTTTTTTTACATATGTCCATAGGGTGTTGTGTGAGGAGGAGTTAAGGAGGAAAGGAAAAAGAAAGGTTAATCTGGGTTGTTACAGGAACAGAGCCAGTGTTTATTGAGATGTGTTTTCAGCTGTTTTTTAAAGAGTGGAAGACTAGTTAAAGATGAGATATCAGATGGCAGTTTGTTCCATATTTTTCCAACAGAGTTAGAAAAAAGGCTATCACCTGCAGAGTTATTGGGTATGGTAATATTAGCCATTAGTTTGTTTGATGAACGTAGGTGTTTCAAGTTATTATAAGGCGTAATGAGGTTAGAGAGGTTAGAGAGAATTGGTGTTTTAGAAGGCTGGTATAGAATTTTGTGAGCAGTTAAGAGCTGTTGATAAATCAGCCTGTTAGGAAGTTCAAGCCAGCCAAGTTGTTTCAGGTTAAGACAGTGATGAGTTCTAAATAGGGATCCTGTGGCAAATCGAGCAATATTATGGTAAGATGTCGCAAGTTTCTTGAGGTTATTTTTAGAGAGATTGGTATAAATAGTAGAAGCATATAGAAGGGTAGAGATAAGGTGAGAACTAGCTAAGGTGGTCCGAGCTTCAGGTGTAAGGAATGGTTTGATTCTATAAAGGGAACCAATCTTTTTGTTTATTACTTTTATTGTGTTGTTAATATGAGAATCAAAACTGAGATTGTTGTCAATAGTTATTCCTAATAGTTTTGTAGTAGCATCAGGAGAAATTAGAGTGTTATCAGAGGAAGTAATAGAGAAATTAAGAGAGTTTGATTTGTGGGTAGGTGAGAACAATAGTAACTTTGTTTTCTTGGGGTTGAGGAGTAGGCAACGGTCAGAGAACCAGTGTTCAACAGTGGAAAAAGCTTCTTGGGTAAGTGACAGGAGTTCAGTCTGAGAGGAAGCAGTGCAGATTATAGTGGAATCATCTGCATATTGTATACAGGTAGTGTTTGGAATAGCTGACTGGAGGTCGTTAATAAATATAGAGAATAGGAGCGGGCCAAGGATAGACCCTTGAGGCACACCTATAGCTACAGGAAGGAGGTTAGATAATGAGTTTTTCCAAAGTACTGCCTGCTGACGGTTTTCTAGGTAAGATGTAAACCAGGATAAGGAAGAAGGATGAATTGAAAGAGATTTTAGTATGTGCAGAAGGAGTTTATGATTAACCATGTCGAAAGCTTTTGAAAGATCTATGAAGATAGAAGATGATAGATTAGTGTTATTACGGTTATGGTTGATAGCATTAGTAAAGGAGAGTAATGCTGTAGTGGTACTGTGTGAAGGTCTAAATCCATGTTGACTGTTAGCTAGTAGGTTGTTATGGAGAAGATGATTAAGTAGTTGTTTATGGATACACTTTTCCATGATTTTGGCTATAGGTGATAGCAATGCTATGGGACGAAAATTAGAGAAGTCATTAGAATTGCCCCCTTTGTGTAGTGGGATGATGTGAGATATCTTCCAAATGGAAGGAAAATTCCTTCCTTTATAGATCTGTTTATCAGGATTGAGATGGGATAGGCAATGGCTTTAGCTCCTAACTGCAGAAATTCTGCAGGAAGTTTGTCTGCAGAGGGTGTGGTGGGTTTCAGTTTATGGAGTAAGGATAAGATAAATGAGGTAGATACAGGTTGAAGGAGAAGGGAAGAGAAGTGTGTAAAGTATGTGTGGGTAATTTAGAGATGTCAGGAGGTAGGTGATTTGCTAGAGTTTGTATAGTATTGGTGAAGAAAGAGTTGAAGTCATTAGCTATTTGTTTAGGATTGTTTGGATTAGAGTCCTGGGGATTTGGTGTGAGTGACTGGCCTGGGGATAGAAGATTATTAATACTAGCCCAAAATTTTTGGGTTCTTTTTGTAGTTTGTTGTAGCTGAAAGTAATAGTTCTTTTTGTCTGCAAGGATGGCTTTTTTTGTACTATTTCTAAGTTCTCTGAAATTCTGCTGGTCTGTTAGGTTCTTAGTGGAACGCCATTTATTCCAGGATTTATTTCTAAGAATGATTTTTTGCTTAGTATTGTTAGTTAGCCAGGGTGCTGTTTTAGCTTTGGTTCTAATAGTGCGACTTGGGGCATGGTTATCTAGTATGGATAGGAATGTAGAATTAAAGTATTCAACAGCATCATTAAGTGGAAGGTGTTTTAATTACATTGTCTTAGTTCAGCAAGAAACTGATCAGAGTTGAATTGTTTTTTTGATCGTAGTGTTTTGTAGGTGGTAGGTAAGGCTAGGTTTGATTTGTGCCTAATGATATAAGTTAGTGAGTGGTCACTTAGATCATCTGGAAGGGTGCCTAACTGATAGGTTTGTTGGGGATTATTAGTAAGAATCCAGTCTAGGATGGTTTCCTTATTGTTGGTTTTATTAGTTCTTGTAGGACTGCTAATGAGTTGTTACAGGAAAACCAATTGATGTTAAAATCGCCTAAGACTAGTGTTTCCTGAGGGAGGTTGGTAGAGAGAAAATTGAGTATAGGTTCGAGAGTGTTGATATTGTTTCCAGGAGGGAGATATGCACATATGATATTTATGGCTTTAGAAGTATTGACTTGGAGTTTGGAGCTAATTATTTCAGCATTATTGTCAAGGTTAAAAGTCAGATTCAAAGTACTAATTTGGAGTTGTGTTTTGTGATTGGGTGGCACATCGGGAAGGCTTTTGGAATTTGGGGATGAAGAGAAAAGGGAATGGAATAACCTCTGGATATTCTGCTTAGCACCCAACAGTTTTGGGTCAACTGGGTGCAAAGCAAATCAGCCCTTGACTGCTTCCAGAGATGGACATTCGGGCAGAGCTCCAGGAGCACTGGTAGGGCTTATCGGGAAGGGATTTTCCCTAAAGCCCTGGTTTTGCGGACTCCCTCTGCCTCAAGGGTGGCATCTACCATCAAACCCTCCCCTTCTGCTCTACATTGATTCCTCAAAAAGGACCTTTGAGGGTAGAAAATTTGATTTCAACAGCAGAAAGCGCCTTCCCGTCCTTTTTGCTGCAGGTAAGTGCATCTAGAACTGACAGCCCAAAAAGAGAGGAGACATTGTAAGGGGCATTCACTTATGATGCCTTAAAGGGCTTTGCAAAAATTACATAGCCCCATCCAGGCATGCCTCCTCAGGGAAAGTCTGAACCGGCTGCTCGCGAGGTGCCCTCAGTGGTATGGGAGATTAACCTTATCGATGAAATGGTGATGGATGAAAGAGTGGTCAGCTTGAGAAAATTTTTTTTAAAATCCTCTGCAGGCATGGACTCAGAGAGAGGCTGACAGCTGCTTGATCAGATCCCTCTTCAGCCGAGTAAAATGAGCCAGGTAGTTCAATGAAAGTGCAAGGGTGGCCAAGGCATAGACGTGCTTCACAATCTTGTCCAGCACTCTAGACTCCTTGTTAGGTGGATGGACAGTAGCAGTTTCTTCTTCCACCTCTTATGGTGGGGATCGGGGGGATCTTCCCCCATCACTGAAGTCAGTGTCCTCAGTTAAAGACTCCAATGGGGAGTCAGTGTGCCTCCTTTTGCATGGCATCTTCCGAGGAACTGCATCAGCTAGGTTCTATGGAGAAGTATAAACTCGAAAACCAAAAACAAACCACCGTACTACATACAAAATAAAATGGCACGAATAGGCTCAAAAATTGTACTTTAACTTTTTATTACTTAAAAGTAACAACCGGTAAGTGCTTTCATTCACAAAGAACTTCATCAGAATGCAGAGGTCTGATGAAGTTCTTTATGAATGAAAGCACTTACTGGTTGTTACTTTTAACTAATAAAAAGTTAAAGTACCATTTTTGAGACTATTTGTCCCATTTCATTTTTTACTCTGGAGAAGTGTCAGAAGAAGGGGATCCCTCCTGAGCAGGGAATTCTTGAAGGCCACTTGGGACAGGAAGACTCCTGGTAGGATGAGTGAGAGCAAGGCCTGGATCCAACAAGAGTACTGGAGCAGATTGGGGTACATGTGCAATCGGATCTCCAACTCGAGAGAAAACCCTCTCCACTATCTGAAAGGCCGAAGGTCCAGGAAAAGCCCTTTCCATCTTCCACAATGCCAAAATCACCAAGGGAAACCAGGCAGAACTCACCCTGAATCCACGGCCTCCAGAATGTATCAGACTCAAACTGTAGAGTGGCAAGGCACCCAAGGGAAGGGATGGCTCCGAGAAGGATGGAGCTGACCCCAGTCCCCTGGATCCAGCATAAACACCACGGCTCCAAGACTTGCTCTGCTCTGAAAAGTCTGGAACATGGCTAGTCAAGGGCATCCTCGGTGTCAAAAGAATGAAACTTCCCCCAAGCTGAGCCCAAAGTTCACGATAGTCCCAAACCCTGTGACTACAAAACAGAGGGTCGGATCGGAGAAAGAGTCCTGATGGAATGGCCAGGGTAGCTCACGGATCTGATAGGGGATGGAGCCGATTCTACCCCCATCTGGATCTGGGCCTTGAGAAATCTCATCATCTTGTCTATATCTGCCTTGGACCAGCTTCTGGAGGACCTAGAAAATGAAGCCAAGGGAGGCCGGAAGTGCTTTGACCTTTAAGAGAGAACAGGAGACCTCATTTAAGTCCTTGGATCCTTAGGTATTGGATCCAATACCTAAGGATCCAACAAGGGTGGAGGAGAGATGGTAATGACGTCCCCCTGGATCCGAAGGAGCTGCAGAATCTGAATGACGAGGTAATTTCTTTGGGTCAGAAGAAGTTGAATCCGAGAATTTCTTCAGCTTTTTCCCCTCAAAAGTGCCCTTGGTGGAAACAGGAAGGGACCTCTTTTTAGCCTTTTTTGTGGTAGCTGGGGAAGCAGCAGCAGCTGAAGAAGGGGTTTGAGCCTCCATAGCCGAGGAGGGAAGAAGGCCCCTTAGTATCAATTTATTTCTCTGGTCACCCATGGATTGAAAGCAACACAAATAATACAATCGACTATATGATGATCAGCATCCAGGCAATACATGCACTCATTGTGGGCATCCTGGTTGGGGATTTTATGATCACAAGAAGGGTGGCACTTGAACCCCAGAGAAGGTTTATCTGCCATAGCCAAAAAGCCTTCCAAAACAACAACTGTCAACTTAGTAAAAGTAAAGGAAATGACAGTACTAAGCTAAGAACACAGCTAAGTTTTACAGTTAAACTTTAAGTTTTAAGATTTGAATTTTAGGTTTAAAGATTTAAGCTAACTAAGAGAGAAAGGTAACTAATGATTTTTCTTTTCTTTTTTAACAGGAAGAATCACATAACACATGCATTCTAAGAAAAGAAAAATAACGGAGGAAGGACTTACAGAACACCAAGGCTATATTATGAGGAAAAACTTTGAGATAAAGCTAACCTCAGCTTGAAAGCACGAGGTCCATGTCAGGTAAGCTGAAGCGGCAAATGAGATCTGAGGTACTTGGGTTGATGTAGTGCATTATGGGTAAGAGGGAGAAACTTGAGAGACAGATCCAAGTCTGTAGAATGTGGTTGAGCTGGATCTGAAGGTCGGATCCGAGACCCTATTGTGAGAAGAAATGAAGAAGACAACATCAGATCCACAGTTTTTTCCCCTCTTCTGGTTTCTGCAGATGGTCCCTCGGGCTTTTGATTTCAAGATGTTGAGCTTCACTAAATAATGCTGGACATTCTTGGGTATTAACCCTCTGGAAGTTAACTTCTTTGGTATGATGTTAAACAGCTCAACAAGGGAGAAACACATTAAATATATTACAGACTAATGCAGTGGGTTAACACTGAAACAGAGATGCAGTGAACAAACAGAAGAGAGGTCCTACTTTACTGTTGTTCTCCATAACAGTAAACAAAACAAATGAGAGACACCTAGACAATGTTACATAATGCAATTGACAGTGTCATAGTACAAGTGACACAGTGTATATAAACCACCTTCATAGTCAACATTCACACTTTTGTAAAATCATTTTTGCAGCAAACTAACTATAGACACTGATAAATTTATACGAAACTAATGCTGAAACAACTGTCTTATGTTACACACTGTTAAGGCTGATGAGAATCGATTATACCAACCAACAAGGGACAAATCAGTTCCACAGCCAGATATAACCTTGACCACAGACTTTCAAAATGTGGTAGCCAAGCAGACATTTCCAGCAGCCTTCCATTTGAAATACTAATAAATCATGATTAATACAGGTAGCCATAAAGATGAAAAAAATATCAAAAATCTGTAGCCACCTTTAAGAAACACACTATCCTCCTGGGTAAACCAGTGGTCACACAGTGCCTACAATACAATACAATACAATAAATAAAACTGTAGCTTTGTACATTAAAGGATGAAAGAAACACTAGCCCTACCTCCAGAGATCTCATGACCAGCATCCATATCCTGTTCACCATTTGTCTTGTTTTCAATCTCCTTTGCTTCTGGGACATAAAATTCACTTTGCTGGGACAGAGGACACATATAATGTATTTGCTCACCATAATAAATTTCCAGAAAAGGGTGGGCACACAGTTTTCTTTCCTGTTAAAAAAAAACAGAAAAGAATATCCAAACTTTACTACAAAGAGCAGCGATAACATAATGAAAAGAACATATATCATATTATCTTGGACCTCACAGCAAATGGACATTATGACAGACTTTCTGAGTCCTTCAGATGGCTGTATCCTTGACTAGACATCTACCAACATATTACAAAAATAATTTTTATTTATGTATGAATAATACGTCAAACATGGCTTCATAAACTTACTAAGTAAGGCAGCTAAATGTCTTTAAAACCACTATAGTACAACATGGTAGAAAAAGTACATCATAATTAAAAAAATACAAATGATGTTCAAAAGCAAATTATGCAAGTCACACAGAAAGCAGAATAAACAACTTCAAGAACAACATTATACCAGTACCAGAACTTTTTTTTTTTTTTTTTTTTTTATTGTAACGAAGTAAATCACAGAAATATTACTACAGTGATTAAATGGATCCAGTACAATGGTGGCCAATTAATTTATTGAAACTACTGCTCAATGTTGGCAGAATATGGAAAGCAGCATTGAATACACACACACACACACACACCTGTATGTATATATAGACATATAGATATATATATATCGATGTATGGTTTACTATCAAAATGTTGAAAGTCACAACAATTGCTACTGACATGGTTGAATCACTGTGTCAAATTTGTACATGTCAATTGTTCAGAATGTCATAACTCACTACCTCAAAGGATGACATTCGCAATAATTCGAAACAGCTTCACCTATGAGAAGGTGATGTCAGACCCTCAGGCTATTGTGGTAAAGGTACCATGGGAAACATCTACTTTTTTTTAAGTTTCTGCAGGGGTGGCAACCCGCACCCCACCCCCCACATCCCCTGCAAATTATATATACCACCTCTGAGATCACTACAGTGAGGAAAAGGGTAAATTTCCCAATCTGCACTGTACTGCGATCTCCATTCACAATGCAGAACTCATAATAGCAAATCAAGCTTTACTTTCACTATTATGAGTTTGTAGTATTTCAGTTTGGCATTGTGAAAGTTTAAAAATGTTGCATTTGAACAGACAGTATTCAAAGAAACGCCTTTCAACATTTTGATAGTAAGCCATATATATATATATATATATGTGTGTGTGTGTGTGTATATGTGTGTGTGTGTGTGTGTGTGTGTGTGTATATATATATATATTTATATATATATATATATATATATATATATATATATATATATATATATATATATACACACACACACATACATACATATTTTATATATATATATATATATATATACATACACACACACACACACACACACACCATATCATTATTTGCGATCCTGGACATTGTTCATTGTTGACTGAAGGCAAATTGCCAATCAACTCTTCCCTTGTACATAACAAGGACGGTTTGTAAGCTCCTGAGGCCCCAGGTCTTTCTGTGTTGGAGGGAAGCCTGCTAGCTTATCAGTGGGAGTGGTAAGCACCAGGTAACCTATCTCCCACATATGAAGTGGTTTCTGTCCAGGAAATTGTAGTTACTGGCCGTTTGGGCAATTTTTCCATCTCTTTCAACTTTCTGATTTAAAAGCCCGCATTTGCACTTATTTCTTTCCTGTAATTAATCTAGTTCAGATACAAATTCTTAGTTTTAGCACTTGAATTTGCTTATTCATGCTCAGCACTTCTTCAGAACTTGTTGTAAGCACTAAATAAGCTACAAATTACTACAACACTCAACCTTCCTCATTATCTAGAGGAAAACAGTTTTTGTACTTACTTTCCTTATTTGCTTAAAGAAAAACAGCTCTTGTACTCACTTTCCTCACTTGTCTAGAGGAAAATAGTTTTTTATTCAGGCATGTCTAAGGGTCAGCTCACAGTGTTCTCTCCTGTCTATCTGATGAACCTGGGCATCTTGGGGCAATGTACCAATTGCCTCATGTACACAGACAACACTTTCCTCCTACCACCCAACACTACAACCTGTGAGAGATGCAGTTATCTAGCCAAACTGGAGGTAATGGTCTCTCCAACCAAGACTGAACTTGACAGTCAAGAAGAGAAGGTAAACACTTGCACCACACCACACTCACCGCATAGTCCCACTAAACCTACACCACCAAAATCCACACATAGAAACACAAAAACATTCACGGAGGCTCTCAACAGAGACCTCCAAAGAAGAACCGAGAGCAACCTCCACTCCCCCAACACAAGCCAAATGACACATAGCCCACAGGCACAGTGTGCCACTCAACCACAGCCCATAAGGCAAAACAACGTACCCAACACACTAGTCATAGGTGGCTCTATAGTCAGGCACACTGATGTCCCACTCACCAGGCAAAACAAGGAGAAGGTTACTGTTAGCTGCCGGTTAGGAGCCAGGATCTGCCACATAACCCACGCACTCAGGTCACTCCACAACAAGTACAAATATGACTCTGTCATTGTCCATGTTGGTGTGAATGACCTGAGACATACCTCCCTGGGCTACATGAAAAAAGACATGGAAGAGCTCTCCGACCTTGTAGCCCAGGCAGGTATGACCCTAGCCCTGAGTAGCATCCTGCCATCTCCCAGAATGATACTGCAGTACAAGGACAAAATGATTGACTTCAACAATTGGCTAAGCTTCTGGTGTCATTCTAAGAGGATCCGGTATCTGTCTGCCTGGGACGACATCGTCGACAGACCATGATGCTTTGCCAGAGATGGCCCTGCACCTGTCACCCCTGGGATTCCGGATACTGGCTAAGGCTCTCGCTGCCCCTATAGTGCCTTTTTTAGGCAAGGATCAAATGACAAATTAACCACCATAACAGAAACAGGCAAGCAAAAAGTGAGAGTAATGCTACTCAATGCTAGAAGTCTAAATCTCAAAATGCACTCCCTCAATGCACTCCTTAAAATGGAGAACATTGATATCAGTGCAGTGACTGAGACCTGGTTCAAGGCTCCAGAGAGCACTCCTGCCTTACCAGGCTATAACTCATACCACACTTTTCAGCCACCTAACCTGGACAAGAACACCAAAGGCGGAGATGTATCCATATTCATTAAGGATATCCACACCTCCAGGCTAGTTGCTCAGCATAATGCATCCGAGGTTATCCAAGTGCAACTAACTCTGGGCAAAACTGCAATCCAAATAGTAGCTTGCTACAGATCCCCCACCATGTCCCAGGATTCCCACTCCTCTTTTCTTGATATACTGGAAAATATTAGGGTTCAACCAAACACCATAATAATGGGAGATTTCAACTACCCCACCATTAACTGGGAAAACTACTCATGTACCAACTTCTTCGCTCAACGCTTTCTGGAATTCATAAATTCCAATGCCCTGGATCAACTTATCCACACCCCCACCAGGGGCAACAATATCCTAGACCTAGTCATTACCAACATGAGTGACTGGTGTTCCACACCTGAAGTCAACTCCTCGTTGGTCAGATCCGACCATAAGCTAATTACCCTAGATATCCACATCACTCCCCCACTCCCCATTAAGGAAACTACAGTAAAGAATTTCTCCAAAGCCAACTTTGTGCTTCTTCCGACAGAGTTGGCGAACTTCATGACACCCATGCAGATAGACAATACAGTTACGACTGCTGAATCCTACACAGATGCACTCTATAAGCACTTACACAAGTGCATGGATCGTGCTATCCCAAACAGAACCAAGACGCTATCCTCCAAAAAAAGGAAGGCAATCTGGTGGTCCCCTGCCATAAACAAACTCTACAACAGAAGGAAGAAACTGTTGCAAAAGAGAGTAAAATCCCATGAGTGGAGGAATTCCCTGGTCAGCTTCAGTACGAAGCTGAGATCCCTTATGAGATCCTCCAAAGCTAGCTATGAAAACAAAATCACCACTGATTCTAGGGACAACCACAAAGCATTCTATAGCTATGTCAAGAATCTCAATGGCAACACCCAGATTTGCTCTGAGTTACAGCACAACGGCATGAAAATTAGAGAACCAGCTGATAATGCCAACATCCTGGCAAATAGGTTCAGTGCTAACTTTACCCCCCCTCTCACCCCTTAAAAGGCCCATATCTATACAGGAAGAATGCAGAGTCCCTGTAATCACAACTACGCAGGTAAAGGCTGCACTCTCTAAAGCCAAAAACATAGCATCCATGGGATCGGACAACATCCTAGGCTGCATTTTACACGAACTTCAGAATGAACTGGCTCCCCACCTAAGCACCATGTTAAATTATAATCTCACATCAGGCTCTGTGCCCACTGAATGGCACACAGCAACAGTTATCCCACTCCACAAAGGAGGAGTCACCACTGATCCCGGGAACTATCGCCCTATTAGCCTGACGAGCCTGGTCTGTAAGGCCATGGAACCCATCATCTGGAACTCATAAACAAAGACATTGGTAACCTCCAAACTCTGGACCCCACCCAGTTCGGGTTTGTGAAAGGCAGATCATGCCTCCTGAACCTGATCGACTTCTTTGAGGCAGTCAGCAAAGCTGTAGACGAGGGTAAGGCAGTTCACACAGCCTATCTTGACCTCGCCAAGGCTTTCGACACCATCCCCTTTCAGAATTATAGCTAAACTCACTAAACTAGGTATAAATCCCTACATCACAAGATGGGTTTCCAAATGGCTCACTGACAACACCCACACTGTAAAGGTTGCAGACTACAAATATGACTTCAAACCAGTGACAAGTTGAGTACCACCGGGTTCAGTTCTGGGACCTCTCCTATTTGGTATCTACTTCTCTGAAGTACAGGCTAACACAGAAGGCCTTTGGCTAATGAAGTTCACAGATGACTGCAAACTAGGAACCATAGTTGAGTCCCCAAATTATGTGGACACCCTACAGAAGGGCCTCACTGAGACAGATGCCTGGTGTCAGAGCTATGGCCTTAAGCTCAATGCCAAAAAGTGCACTGTCATCCCGTTTGGTAAAAACTCTGTACCCATGAACTACCAAATGGGTGGCAGTCTACTTAATGCCGAATGTGTGATAAGAGACCTTGGGACCCAGGTGGACAGTAGTCTCTCCTTTGATAATCACATCACCACAGTAGTCAGGAAATCGTTCTACGTGGCACACATCACAAAAGGGTTCTCATCCAGGAAAAAAGATGTCATTGTTCCCCTCTACTCGACACTCATTAGACCCATTATAGAGTACAACGCCCCTTTTGGAATGTACCTCACAAGACATCTGCAGCAGATGGAAAGGCCACAGAAGTACCGCACAAAGAGGATCACTGGCCTCAAACAGATGCCCTAGACTGACCGTCTCAAAAAACTCCAGCTTTATTCTGTAGCATATTGCCTACTCCGAGGTGATCTTTGCCTAACATATAAAGCTACGTCAAACTCAGAGCTGTTGGACATGCTACACCTAAAGAAATCCCAATTCCTCTGAGCTACACGCTCTAGGGACCTAAACCTTGTCACCACAATAAACAGGACATGCTGGAGTGAGAGATTCCTGTCCCAGAGACTTGCCATACTCTGGAACAAGCTACCCATCTATGTCAAGCAAAGTTCCTCATTAGCACTCTTCAAGAAAAATCCTGATGAGTGGATGGGAAATAGGAAATACACCCTGGGGATCACTTCTGTGGCTCTGCTCGGCAGGGGTACAGGAAAATAACTTTCTTGGGTAGCGTAAGCCAGGGAACCTTGTTGGCTAGGCTTACTTAGGCCCTTGGGCCGATAACCTAGTACCTACCTATGAACCTATAATGTTGACAATGCTTCAGTAGTAAACAAAGTTCAGCATAAAAAGGAAATAGTCTGGCAAAATAAGAAATGGTTCTTCAGTCCTTCAGGTGCCTATATCCCTTCACTAGGCTCAAGCAAACATATTACAAAAGGCTTGCAGCAACTTGTAAAATAGCTTGAGCTTTACTGTGTAAGGAGGTTAAATCCAATTCGGACATGCTCCTTCAAACAGGCTTTTCCACATCCCCAGAACTTCCTTTAAGATTAGTGTCAAATGAATCTACATTAGTAAGGGGTATTTTTAGTATACAGATGTGAAACACTGTCCTTCACTAGCCTCACTACCGGTTTCCCACCTGAATGTTCTGTGTCTTCTTTCAAAGTCTCCTTAGTATATACCCTAATATCATTAGTGGAATGCCTTTCTACCCAGAATGTTCAGTGCCAGCCCAGCAATTCCTACATTACATGACACCCTCCCCCAGCATAGAATCATCAGTTCTCACAACATCAAATGGGGTTGAGGCCCATGATAAACCATCTACACTCATATGGTGGCAACTCTGCCACTGCAACATTTTAAATGGAAAAGGTTTTAGACAAAAAGTCCACTGAGGTATCTGGAAATTATTGTCTCATACACAGCCACTAAAGAGGATGGATGGATGCTCTGCAACCAGAAATAATTTTCTGTCCAACAGATAATTAACAGTGAATAAAGTCCTGTTAATGGCCAAACATTCACTTTCAATCAGCAATTATCTCCATTAACTGTTAGTCAGCTTTCACTTTTACAGCACACTGAATAGTTATCATCCTCTGTGTTTATGCCAGTACTACCACAATGTCTATTTTAGAGGCATCTGTGAATACCATAAAACTAGTTAGTAAAGTCTGAAGCCAATAGGATAGGCTCGGAGTACAGAATTTCTTCTATCTTTCAGAATGCCTTCACTGTCATCTCAGTCCATCTGATGTTTAATGGGGCAGTCAAGAGAGCATACAATCATAGCAAAGTTTAAAATAAAGCTGCATTAGCAACTAGCCAGTTTTAAGAAGGCTTTAACTTGTTTTTTGATCATAGGTATGTGTCAGTTTCATATGACTTCTAACCTTTAGGCCCTCTTCCTATCTCAAAGCCTACGTAGCATGACTTAGCCTTGCCTAATTTACTGCTAGTAAGATTGGCAGTTAACATTGCTTGATGTCTAGAGTTTAGAACAGCTTGGATCATGGGGAGAGCTGTCTCAGTCCTTTGACAAGCTATGCCATTAAGGTAATGTGAGGCATACCTAGTGTGAAGGTTCAGCCTCAAACATTTCTGAGGCACCATGAAAGCCAATAAGCATGATCTTATATTGAACAAGTCCCGTGTTTTTGGACTCGGAATTTACCAACATCCCTTGATCATGTCCAGAGGGGACAGAAGCTTTGCTCTGGCCATTTTTCAATCAGTTTTGTCGATTCAAGGTATGGGGAAGGAATCAAGCTTAGAAATCCTATTCAGTTTTCTGAAGTCACTACAAAATCTTTTAGTTCCATCGGATTTAGGAAGTAGTACAATGGTACTACTATTCCACTCACTCTGCTACTCCTCAAGGGCCCCAGCTTAAGCATTTTCTAAATTTTTTCCAAAGCTGTTTGGCATTAAGACTTTGTTATCCAGTAATCTTTCAAATTTACCTTTTCATCAAGGAAGATCTCAATGTGGTACTAGATTAAGTTAGTTTTGTCAGGCAATTC
This sequence comes from Protopterus annectens, assembly GCF_019279795.1. Lineage (NCBI taxonomy): Eukaryota > Metazoa > Chordata > Ceratodontiformes > Protopteridae > Protopterus > Protopterus annectens. The sequence continues at coordinate 896,256,479 of NC_056739.1, forward strand.
TGCAAATACATTCCTGATCCAGAGTACAAATTATTTAACTTCTTCTCTGCTGGTCAGTGACAATGACTGACATATCTTAACTTCAGGATGTGCCGTAGGGGTTTAAGCCTCCTCATCAAATAGACTTGCTAAAGAAATGTCAGTTTCTCTCCAAGGCTTTAAGACAATTAAGTGATTTTAGTACTGGGCATTTTTAGTATGTAGATTAGAAACCATCAGTTTTCTGCCTGAATGCTCTGTATCTGCCTTCTTTCACTCTCATAAAATAAAGATATTATACAAATACCTAGAATTAAGGTGTAGTCTGTCTTGTTAATTTACTTTTCCCCACCTTCTCTAAACACTTCAACAGTGCCTTGTCAATTGGTAAGAAATTTGCTTTCTGCTGTGTACAGTAACACAAGTAGTTTGTCCAGTTTTGAACTCCCTAAGGCAGGCATCTTTATTATGAAAAGGAAAATCAGCTGAAAGTCCTCACAAAAACCCTTATTTATTAAAATACATTAAACTGCTTTGTCCTTCAGTAACCTGGACTACTTCAGAACTTAATCAAGAGGTTAAAAGCAATCTCTTAAATAGCAAAAATAGAACACGATTAAAACCAAGTCATATGATAAATAGATTATATTATACTACATAACACAAACTGTAAAAATCTAACAGAATAAATTAATATAACTTATGTAAAGTCAAATCTCAGTTTATCTGAGCTTTAAAATACTCAAGATGAAAACATCTTCATTTAAGCGTGGCAACTTCATAACATTAAGCTGCAGAAAAAGTTTTTTATACTCCTATAATATTTCTCAGGCTCCACCCCTGCTGTTCTTATCAACCTTTTATAGCATAAAAACAGAGTTTTTTAAAATTTTGACAATGTGGCATGCTTACTAAGAACATTATTTATGTTTCATTTTTATGTAATCTAACTTCTAAGATGTATGTATGTTATGTATTTAATAATTATGCTCTATTCATTGATGCTCTTTGTTTGCAACTGTTTTTGTAATTTTTCTGATGAATATGGGTTATTGCTCAGTCAGACATTCCCAATTAACAAATGGCACATAAATAAATACCTAAAAAGTGTGTGTGTGTGTGCGAGTGTGTATGTATATATATATATATATATATATATATATATATATATATATATATATATACACACACATACATGCATATATAGAGAAATAGAGGAATGTGCTGCAATTTTTGTCTTCTTATCCCACGTAAAAACACTCACAGGTCAGGCAGAATGCACTATACACAACTCCAAAAATATTACAGTCAAAAGATCCTGGACACCTTATCATCCTGGGATAGCTAGCAATACAAACATTACAAGTATCAAATACATATACAATATCAGCATCATCCACGTTTTTCATTTTGTATTAAATAGATTTTTTTATAATGTTTTCCTGCTCCAAGAATTTTTTATTTTTCCTAAAAAATTGCCCAGCTTGTGTTTTCAGTTTTTTATTAAAAGGCACTTACCTTCTTTATAAAATTTGCATTGTATGCAAAAGGAAAATTCACTGCACCCATTAAGTTTTTATTAGAATTTATACTCAGGATATCAAAGTCATTATAACTTAATATGGGCAAAAGCTATCACAATTTCAGTGCTAACTTAATTTCATTTCTATTTCTGATGATAATTTATCAGGATAGCCATGCGTCTTAAATAATCCAGTTTAGTTATCTTCATTTCAAATACATCACTAATTGTAATCAGTTTTGATAGCCTTAGCATATAATCCTTGATTAAGTTAGCCTTTTGCTTATGGGGATGGTAACAATTAAAATGTAACTATGCATTTGAGAATGTGGGCTTCCTATACATATATGTATGTTTGTGTGTGTATATATATATATATATATATATATATATATATATAGACACACACACACACACACACACACACACACACACACACACACACACACACACACACACAGTAGACTGTTAACAATTGTTAAAATATCTATATACACCTTAACATCTACTAATAGAATCAAAAGCCTTCCCACAGGTAAATTAAAAAAAAAGTGAGAGTAGAAAAGAGTTAACCAGTGAACTCACTAAATTCATTCATCCCCAATTACAATATTGCTCATATAGTCAGCAGTATCAATTAACATGATCCCCCAGCCAATCTTGATCAGGTTTCATCACTTTTACTGAAATAATGCGAGATAAATCAAAAAGTAATTGTTTCTCAGATACTGACAGATTAGAAAAAGAATATTTTTTGAATGTATATTCCACAATTCAAATCCCACATTCTTTCAAAACACTCTACAGCAAGGTATGATGGGAGGTTAAAAGTACTTTTTCTGTTGGATGCGAATATATACCCAATGTCAGTATTAGCATTTTAAAATAATAATTGTAAACAGAGATTCAGTGTAAACAATTTAAGGTCAATTAATAATTATGCCAAGGCAGAAATGTTTACTGGGGATAAATGTGAAGCCTCTTTTAAACAGCTTCACATACTCATACACACTGGGTAAATGGCTATCTATAATTAAATATGTTAAAGTCTCCTTGGTTGAAGACATGTGCAATGCCTGAACCCAGTGATATGCCATCAATGGTATTTAAAAAAAAAGGCACAACAAAATATATACAAAAGGTGGGCCCTCCAAGACAAGCTACATATTGATCAACAGGTTGATTATAGCACTTCCAGTGTGAAAAACAAACTGATAAAAAGATAATAAAAAGCTATCATTTCTGAGTAAAATTCAGTTTCTGGCAAGCAATTACACTGTCTGGATACCACCAATCAAGAAATTTGGAGAAAGTAAGAAAAAAAAAACAAACAGAAAATAAGAAACAACTCTGGTTGGGAAGAATATTGCAGCTGTTCAGCAAAAAGCTGGTTCAAGTTTCAACTCTGGTACAGGAGATGGCCTCCAGTAATTAAGATGAAAAATGAATAAAATGCACTCAGATGTGTTTAAAATAAGTGAAACACTGTAGGAATGTATGGGGAGTAGAACAGAAGGCTGAAAAATAGAAGATGCTTTAACTAGCTATTTAGATGAACTGATAAAAATGCAAAAATTAGACAACGGAATGAAATGAAATAAAATGGTTGGCTGAACATGAAGCTTCTAAACAACAGTTTTAAAATATAGCAACATTAGAGGGCAAAGCATGCTGAGAAAAATTTGAGATTTTCTGCTGCACCACAGAAAATGAAAGGAGCAGACTGCATTAATTTTACAAATATACAATCAAGCAAGTAGACTGGCATTTCACAGCAGGATTTGTTAACTGAGGGTACACACTGCTCCAAATCTGGTCATGGGAAAGCAGCCAAGACCTACATTCGTAAATCATACCAGTACAAAGAGTTGCTCCTAACAAAGTTGAAGCAGAAGAGAAAAGCACTAAAAATTAAGGACAGCAAAATATTTGTGGAAAATTATTATTCACTCTATGCCACGCAGAAGACAAGAACTTTTATCAAGAATGTTGAGAGCTGGTGTGAGATTCAAACTGCTTAACCAGTTTTCTTCATAATATTTTTTTCTGTAATGTCAAATACATTTCTGGATATACAATAAGCAAAGAAAAAAAAAAGATTAGCCAGCAAGCAGAATGGGACTTTGCTTCTCATTCTTCTAATGAATAACAAAGCTAATACACAGATGTTGCCAGTGAAACATTTTCCATTGTACCAAATGAAAATGCTTGAGTGACAGAAAAAAGTACAAGACTGACTAGAAAAAACAGGAGTACCTTTGGCGTGAACCAGACAATGATGTTGAGAAATACAGATGATCAAGAAGACAACCAGCAACTTTGTGAAATCAGTGAATAAATAAAAACTATAAAAGCAGTGATCCCATTAGATCTAGAAATAGAAGAGAAATGTAGCTTTGCAAGAAAAAGAGGTTGAGAAAAGCTGGAAATTTCTTGACCGCAAAAGCATATAGTTCATTTTACGCTATTAAAGTTTAGGACAACACTGAAGAAGAAGCAGTAAATAAAGTGTTTTTTGTTCCTACTAACACTTGTATAAAACAATTTCACAATGTAAACTGCATGTTATATTGTGAATCAGTTTTGTACTGTGCATAGTCAGGTATATTCTTTAATGTGAGATGGACAGAGCCTTATCAGTGATGACTGCATATGTTACAGACATTACAGCAAGAAAGTACTTTTCTTAATTATAAGACATCTGGGCTTTATACTGTGGGAATGTTAAAAAAAAAACCCTGGACAGAAACAAGTTAAAGTTAATGCAATGTGATCTTGGGATGGGGAATGTAAAAGTGTATTGATCGTATTGTATATAAAATAAGATAATTTTTCATTTTTTATAAATGTGGATATCTAGATTAATGTCCTCGGCTTAAGCTAGAAAGCTTTAAGCAAACAGGCTTGAAAAACAAAATAAAATGGTGAAAGACATGGAAAATGGTAGTTTTTTTTCTTGTATTTTCAAAGTCATTCATTATTTTTCTATTAGCAAAGGTTTTAACAGGGAAACAAGTCATTTACATGTGTAGATAATCAAGAAATGTCTGAAGATTGTGTTCTGAGTAAAATTTACAAAGATTCTTTCATCCACCTGCAAAGTCACTAGTTTTTTTCATTGACATCTGATTTTACTTGGAGACAAGCAGTCTGCAAGTGCAATCAATCAATCACTAAAATGGTCTGCAAGGGCAGCTAACTTAGTACTTGCTTATGAACCCATGAGAGGTCAGAGCACAGTCTGCTAACTGAAATATGCAAGGCACACAGCAACTAACATTATAAGGTACACTGGCAGGCAGGTCAGTGAAAAATAAAGTTTGAAACTGTGGGAAGTAAGTTATGCAAGTAGTTCTCTCCCCAGCAGACATAGTACTTTAATGCATTTAATACACCAGTGCATAATTAAGTTAATTTAAAGATGGCCGGTGCAATTTTTCATAGAACAAAAATGTTTATTGAAACTATTACTGACTAAATTTGGTTAACTGAAAATAAAAACAGTATAAAGACATATATAAATAAATGTTTACACTACACCAATTAAGTGTTGTGCTTCAGATGAAAGAAAATCTGCAATAAAGCCAATGTAGTACATTATGAACTTAATCTAACTACTTTAGCTGTATCCATAAATGCAAGCACAAATAATACCCTATTCAACCACCAAGTACAAATCAGGGAACTTCTTTGACAAGACTTTAAGACAGCCCTGTGGCAGTAAGTGTAAGGCTGCAGTTCAGATGGTCCTGGGCTCTAGTACAAGGTGGGCAACATATTTTAGGTCTGGCAGTTGGCACATAGGTTTAAGGCTATGAGCTGTACTTCTGTGGTACAGAGTTTGGTTCCAGCAGCACTCATTGGCCTACAGTATGACCCTTTAGCAAGTCATTTAACCAGACATTGCTCATGGGTGTCTCACAAAAAAGGACTGTGACCAGTAGGCATACCTTGTCAACAAGACCAAGAAAATGTTAATTAGGTATACGTAGAACTGCTGACACCATCTCTGATATGCTTTTAGGATTTTGTGCTGCAGTGTACTGCATACCTGCTATATTACTGGAATGGACATTTCTGAATGTCCTAGTGAGGAAGAACTACAGTGATGCCTACGGAAATTTGAAATCAATGACAGCCTATCTAATTTGAGGGAGGTGAATTATAACATAGTTACTTTGTGAAAGTAAAGCCAGGAGCTGTGTGTGAAGCTACAGTTCTCACAATCCTACTCCTATACACAGAAAAAAATTAGCAATATGACACACAATCCCAGATGGCAGACAGTTTTTTCACATTCAGGTAAAATCAGTTCTGCATCCCTGGCAGGAACTTTAATGTTAAGTTTACATACTGACAGTATCGGCCATCAGAAATATGGTAACTAAGACTTTTCCTGAAGTATGTAGAGAACTGCTCACTTAGCCTAAATCTTCAACCTTCCATTCCTTTAATCAAAGGGCATGTAACATGCCGCTAGCTATAACAGATGTCAAGCATTCTGCTACCAACAGTCTCTCACTAACAATGCACTGTTTTAAACCTTCCTTCTCCCATGGTATACACATACATACAAACATTTCAGGCACGGACATTAATGTCCTTCCAGCATGCCAATATACCAAAACAGCAATTCCCATATTAAGTGTCTATTCAAACACTGTTGTCTCCCGTCAATTTGCCTCTACAGCCCTCCTCAGTCCTTTTCATACCCTTCCAAAATGTGTCTCTAACTCTACTTCTCTTCTGTGCCTATTGCTCTCTTCCCATATTCTAACACCATTGACCATTTCTTCTTCTATCTTCCCGTTATGACAAAATGGCCCCTACTTATCCCCCAGTAGACATTTACATTTTTTTTTTTAATAGCCAGGTCTGTCTCCTTGTCCATCTGGACAAAAACACTTAAAACTGTTGAAGGCAACCAAATGGAAAATGTAGAAAATGAATAAAAAATTATTACGATCTGATGAAGGCAGTTTAGCCGAAAGCGCTTATCAGGATGAATTTTAGTAGCTCTCTATTTGATATTTTAATGTGTACTCCTAGAAGTTGTTTTATTCATCTATATTAAAGTTTGTTTTAGCAGTTTCATTAGACCGTGGTGGTAACCAAGGGATTTTTATTTATCTCCTTGTCCATGGCCAACACAGAAACTACTATGAAATGACCACTGCTACATAGTTACAGAAATGTTAAAGCATGATGTACTTTTTAAATCTTTGATGTTTTCAACGTATGTGGACAAAGTCAGACGACACAAGCAACACTGCTGGTAAGATTGTCCAAAAACTAACTGCAGAACCTGCAGCTGTGAGATGGCAAGATTAATCACTGTACCACCAAGCAAACTACCTCAATCATCAAAGAAATGAGAGCTTGAAGTATGCAGTCTTTCTAATCCCAGAGAAAGTAACAGCAACAACAATAAAGACAACAGACTTGAGCACTTATTTCTGGTGATTGGGAGAGCAGATGCAATAAGCAGCAAGCATTGCAAAATCTTAAGGCAAAAGGCAAAAAAATAATCACTGAACAGATTTTGTGGACACTGCTGCAGACTACAGACAAGTGAACAGCCACTGGAATAAAATACATGTCTAAATAAAATAAAGCCAACTAATAACCAAGCACTTCAGCCACAACAGGCAAAAAAGCATCACAGACCAACAAAAATATACTATCACCAAATAAGAATAAAGTCATCCAAATAGGCAGTTTTCTGGCACATTGACAACTGGAGGTCTACTGGAACTACATACAAATGTCTAAATTTTCACCAGACAGGAATATTAAAGATCAATGTAAAACATGTTCTGACCCCAGGCTGCCCTCAGAAGTTTAGAAAAACAAATTTATGACGGCTTAGAGTGTGTGTGTGTGTGTGTGTGTGTGTGTGTGTGTGTGTGTGTGTGCGTGAATCAGAGAGAGAGAGACAAAGTGTGTGTGTTTATATAAAAAGGTATAAATACATTTGATTTCATAAAGTGACCAATAAATAAATACACACACAGACATATATATATATATATATATATATATATATATATATATATATATATATATATATATATACACACACACACACACACCTACAACTACTGTACTTAGAGAAAAGGGTGTGTACAAAAAACTCAGTATACTGTACTTTGTTCTAAAATGTAGCTGCTCTAAGAACTTAAAACACCACTAATTTTGTCATCTAACCCAGGGATCGGGAAGCATCCAGTAATAGAGATCACATTATACCAAGGGTGGAACTTTTTCTAGAAAGAAAAAAAAAACTTTTTAAAATGATTACATACCTTAGAAAGCCTGTTCAGGGCATTGTTGACATCATTTTCTTGAGAGCATTCACATCCTCATAAATCCTAGCTTAAGGCTCTTTGTTTTCGCTGTATAATGCTAAACACGTTATGCAGCTGTCGGGATATACCACAAACCTGGTGTTATTAACATACTTACCCCTCTGCAGCAATGGCTCTGACAGCCATTAACAGAATCAAATATATATCTACACTATGAGCATGTGATACATTAACTCATTCCAGCCATTTTCTCAATTGTAGGGATGTTCTTATTTCCCTTGTCAAAATAAGATTTAAAAATTGTACCCCCTTACTAACAAACTGGGCTTTCACCTAATTTTCTAAATAAACCTAGGGGTCCAACAACAGCCGTCCAGTACCTGGTTATAACATTCTTCATTTTGTTATTGTGGTTTTAAAATAGCCCTTTGAATCAACATTAGGATTTACATTAAGCACTCTAAATTCTTTTACATTAAGTTTGAACTTAATCTCCCTACCTTTTACCACCCCTTCATTGATTTTACTTAATAAATCACAAGTAGCCTATTTCAACAAACACATTAATAAGTTTATAAAGTTCTACCTGAAATGTAAAATCATTAAGTGACCAACCTAGAGAACTGCACCATCCACCCTTTGACAATATTTCATTTTTGCCAGAATGGCTGGTTACTGATGAAGTATAAATAACTGTCTGAAAAGGTGGACTTTCTGTGTATGTTATGCTTATACCCAAGGCTGTGATTATTTAGATGCAAATTTGATTAAGAATTATCAATAGCATCAATGCCCACTTATTACTGGATAGTAAAAACTGGTCTGCATTATCGATGTATGTTAACAATTCTGTTAACTACTGCTGTTCACCCATCCATAGGATCATAGGAGGTTACCAGGCTATTGGCCCTGAGGCCCTTATAAGCCTAGCCAAGAGTTTAGCCCATGTTTAGACAAGTCAGCACCCACAGCCCCTGTCCAGCAGGGACACAGGTGGAATCCCAGGAGTGTATTTTCTGTTTCCCATCCAGTTATCCAGGTTGTGCTTAAAAAGGGATAATGAGGTTCTCTGCTTGACGTGTAGAGGGAGTCTATTCCACATATGGGGGAGTCTCTGGGACACAAATCAGTCCCATCAACAAGTCCTATTGATATCATAGACCAGGTTGAGGTCACACATATGGGTTGCTTGAGTGGAGCTTGACTTGTGGATATGCAGCAATCCCATCAATGCGAGATTGCTTTGTATGCCAGACAGAGGTCACCTCTGAGGAGTCTGTATGAAACTGAGTAGAGGGACAGGGCTTTTAGTCTATCTGTATAGGGTAGATGTTTGAGGCCCTGGATTCTCCTGGTTAGGAACATCTGAGGTCTCTCCAGCTGTTGCATGTTTTTTGTGAACTACTTGACAAAGGGGGTGTTGTACTCAATAACTGGCCTTATAAGAGAAAAATACAAGGATCTTATGACCTCTTTGTCCCTGGATGAGTTACCCTTACTTATGAGGTGGACCATGTAGAAAGCTTTCTGTACAACGGAAGCAACATGGTGGGCAAAAGTCAGGCTGCTATCAACCTGGGGGCCCAAATCTCTCAATACTGATTGTGTACTTAGGACATTGTTATTAATGTGAAAATATGTGGGGAAGTCACTCTCCCCAAAGGGGATGATGATGCATTTTTTGGCATTCAGCTTGAGGCCATGTTTCTGGCACCAATCATTTGTTTGGGTGAGACCCTCTTCGAGGACGTCCACATCACTTGGGGAATTGATGACTGCGCCCAGCTTGCAGTCATCTGCAAACTTGGTCAGCCATAGCCCATTGGTTTTGGCCTGCAACTCAGAGAAGTATATCCTAAATAACAAAGGCCTGAAGACCAATCCCTGGGGTACACCGCTCGTTACAGGTCTACTCCTTGAGGTGACTTCCTCTATTTTGATTAGGTAGGTTCTATCACTGAGCCAGTTTGCTACCCATCTGGTAAAATATGGATTGATGCCTAGTTGAGAGAGTTTATCTACTATGCCCAAGTGCGGAATAGTGTCAAAGGCTTTGGCCAGGTCAGGGTAGGTGGTGTGCACTGTCTTCCCCTCGTCCATGGCTTTGGTGACTGTCTCAAAGAAGTCGACCAGATTTAACAGACATGACCTCCCGTTGACAAAGCCAAACTGTGTAGGGTCGAGTGTTTGGAGGTTCCCAATATCCCTGTTAATGAGGTCCATGATAATCCATTCCATGACCTTGCAGATCAGGCTCATTAGACTGATGGGTCTATAATTTCCTGGATCAGTGGATGCTCCACCTTTGTGTAAATGGATGACAGTGGCTGTCCTCCACTTGGCTGGGACAAAGCCGGTACTCAGGCTTTGACTGAATAGGGTGCTAATGGTGCTGCAAGTTCATGCCTGAGTTCATGTAGGATGCAGCCTGGGATGTTATCAGGTCCCATGGAGGCTGTATTTTTTGCCTTTGTGAGGGCAGTGATTACCTGTTCCCTAGAGATAAGAGATGGGGGGCAGGTACTGTGGATGCCCTGATTTACTGATGGGGGGATACAGGTGAGAAGTTTTCATTGAATCTGTCAGCCAGTAGATTGGTTATATCTACAGCATTTGTGTATGTTGTGTCCTTGACCACCAGTTCTGAACAGATCTGGGTGCTTCCTTTGAGATTGCGGACATATATGAAGAAGGCCTTATGACTTTCTCTAGTAGGTGTGGCCAATTTGGACTCAAAGTTGGCTTTAGAGGATTTCACTAGTGCTCTTATTTGCTTGTTCAGGCTAATGAGAGATTGCTTCAAACTGGGCACCTGCTCCTTCTTGGTCCTCGACAGCATTTCCCCCCTTTTTTTATATAGTTTATTTATTGCAGATGCCCACCAGACAGGTTTACTCTTCCTTGTGGAGGATGTTTTTGTCCTGTCAGTTATTCCTGATTCCATGCATCTATATAAATGCTCATATAGTACTTTGGTGTAGATTTGGACATTGGTGCCAATTCCTACAGTGAGGGAGGGGGCTGTAAAGCTGTTTATACCATCCCTCAGGAGGTTGTAATCCACTTTGGAGAACTTTTTTTGTTTGACCCTAGCTATAATGGGGGCAGAGGAGATGGTGACTTCGAAAGTGACCTCTTTATGGTCAGATCTTAACAGGGAGGATGATACCGTAGGGGTGCTGCAGTGGTTAATCATGTTGGTTAACAACAAGTCCAAGATATTATCACCTCTTCTGGGGGTATTCACTAGCTGGCAAGACATTTGCATTGATAAAACCGAGGAATCTCTGGGCATTTGTGTTCTGGCATGAGTAGTTTTTCCAATCTATGGTTGGGTAATTAAAGTCACCCAGGATCAGGGTAAAGGGTTGAATCTTGATAGATTTGAAGAGGTCCAGATAGGTAGAGTGGGCATCTTAAGTCAAATTTGGGGCTAAAATTTGAATAGGGGTCTTGTCAACAGTTAACTGCACCTGGAATGTCTCCTGTGCGTCATACTGTTTGACCAGCCTGGAGGTGTGTGTGTCTTTAATATACATTGAAACTCCACCTCCGTTGACTTTGCTGTCCACATTTTGGGGTCTGAATGTATGATAAGAAGAGTAACCAGGTAAGGCCGGGATGTTCTTTGCAGCTTTGCACCAGGTTTCTGTGACTGCACAAATATCAGCATCTTCCTGGATTAAGAATGCTTGCAATGAGTGCAATTTCATGTTTAGACTCCTAGCATTTAGCAGCATGACCATTAATTTGTGTTTTGTTGAGATTTTTATGTTGGTAGTATCAATCTTATGACTTTTCCTAAAAAAGGCACAATGGGAGAGGCAAGGGCCTTTGCCAGAAGCCTGAAGCCCAAGTGAGACAGATGCAGTCCATCTCTAGCAAAGCATCGTGGTCAGTCGATCATATCTTCCCAGGCTGTCAGGCACTGGATCCCCCTGGAATGACACCAGAAACTAAGACAATTGTTAATGTCAATCATTTTCTGTTTGTATTGGGGCATCATTCTGGCTGACAGTAGAATGCTGCTCAAGGCAAGGGACATACCTGCCTGTAACACATATTCAGTGAGTCTCTCTTCATATAGTCCAGGGAGGTATGCCTCAAGTAATTTACAACAACATGTACTATGACAGAGTCATAACAGTAGCTGTTGAGAGACTTGAGTGGATGTGTGATATGGAGGATTCTGGCACCTGACAAACAACTATCCATGACTTTATCCTTATCCATCCTTATAAAATAATAAGTCAGTCTTAATGTAAGTTTTAAAAATACATTCAAACACATATTTTGGTGCTCAATACCATAAAATTATATTTGCAAAGATTGGTGCGGAGGTTACCCAGATTGTACCACTCATAATTTGTTTAAAATGCTCTCCATCAAAATACACAAAATAATTTTTCAATACCGTCTCCATGTAACCAACTATAATATTAATGTCCTTCTGTGTAATAGTGGGATTAGAATAAAGTGTTCCTTGAGAATAAATCTACCACATCAATAGTCACAAAGATAGAGTCTTGTAAAAATTCGCAAGCTACTCAGTTTAAAAAGTGCCAGGAATCCTTAATCTTGTGGTGTCATGAAAAAGGTTTTTTTTTTTTTTTTTTTAAACAATTATCTACGAATTGTGTCAAAGATTCAGTCTTTGAGCCACTTGACCTAACTATTGGATGCAGCAGGTGATCAGAAACACTTCTATGCATTTTAGGGATACCAAATAGAGATGAAATAATAGGTTGTTAGAATCTAAAACTCAAATTTACTCACAGAAAAGCCACACAAATCTTTCAACCATATGTCAAGTCCTTCATAAAAACTGTTAATTTTTCTTTTTTTCATTTTAATAACGGGCTGCGAAAAAGGTGCTTGTTCAAATATCACACTTTTTTGCTTGAATAAACAAATAATCCATCAGCACTATCCCGCCAATTCGGCTTCATTACTCTGACAGATTTATCATATCATAAATTATTCATCCTTGCTTAAATTGTAATACTTATGCTGTTATAGCTCAAGTTTCTGCTGCTGCTATATCATTTTCACAAAGTCTGTCAAGCAAGGCTATAGGAGGAACGGGGGGGGGGGGGTGTTGAAAAGGCTTTTTATTCTCAGTGGTTCAATCCCCTTACCTAATTCATTGAACAACAGGCTTAAAGTTAAGTTTTGTAGTGGATACTTTTAATTTAGTCAAGTCCACCAAATTAGTGTAGGTAGGGGGACAAATGTAAAGCTCTTCAAAAATAAGTCTCCATAAAAAAGAAGTTATGTCTTACCATAACGTTCCATCTGAGTTGTTGATCTTCTTCCATTCATCACTGATGGGTACGGTTCCGAACCCTCGGAACTGAGTCAGCCATCTACTAAGCTAGTGTACACCAAACTCTCAAGCCACGCTACTACCCACAATACCCTTCATCCCATATCTCAGATCGAGTTTACAGAACATATAGCAGAAACATATATTACAAACAGAAATAAAGGCAGAGGCCATCTCTGCGCAAACACCCGAACACACCAAAATGACCCGAAGATCTGCCAGGAGCCTTTGGCGGGGGAAGGTGGGAGGGTGTGATGAATGGAAGAAGATCAACAACTCATATGGAACGTTATGGTAAGACATAACTTCTTTACCTGAAGTTGTTAATCGTCCTCCATTCCTCACTGATGGGACCGAGTCCCTAGCTATTACAGAATCTGGGTGGCCCTCATGGAAGAACATTCTGGAGAACCATAGAGCCAAAGGCAGCTCTTCCCCTGGAGATCAGATCCAATTTGTAATGCTTGATAAAGGTATGGGGTTTAGCCCAAGTAGCGGTTACATAAATATCATCCATGGAATGTGAACTCCAAATTAGTGAAAAAACTAGTAACAATAAAAAGCACAGTGGTGTATCCCAGATAAAATCACCAACCTTTATTAAGTTTTGTATCATTCATGGAATCTAACCCAGCCACTGGGGATGCACAAGACAGTGCATTTCTTTGTGCCGGTCCCAAACCCGGATAAATGGGGAGGGTTGCATCAGGAAGGGCATCCGGCGTAAAAATTCTGCCACGTCACTTATGGTGCAAAAAATTCATATTTCCATACCTGATCGGTCGAGGCCCAGGTTAACAACGACCGCCACCAGTACTGTTAGCCAACAGGGTGCTGGCAGAAATTGGGCTACTGTTGGCCGAAGGAGAAGAGGAGGGCGAAGGCATGCCCGAAGGCAGGAAGAGAGGAGGAAGGTTAGGAGTGTAGCAGTGAGGGTAGGAACTTTGAATGTTGGCAGTATGACTGGTACAGGAAGAGAGCTAGCTGATATGATGGAGAGAAGGAAGGTTGATGTATTGTGCGTGCAAGAGACCAGGAAGGTTGATATATTGTGCGTGCAAGAGACCAGATGGAAGGGAAGTAAGGCCAGGTGTTTAGGAAACGGGTTCAAATTGTTCTATCATGGTGTGGATGGCAGGAGAAATGGGGTAGGGGTTATACTAAAGGAACAATATGCCAAGAGTGTTTTAGATGTGAAGAGAGTGTCTGACAGTGTGATGTTTATGAAGCTCAAAATTGATGGTGTAATGATGAATGTTATTAGTGCATATGCTCCACAAGTTGGGTGTGCGATGGATGAGAAAGAGAAATTTTGGAGTGAGTTGAATGAAGTTGTGGTAAGTGTACCCAAGGGTGAGAGACTAGTGATTGGAGCGGACTTTAATGGGCATGTTGGTGAAGTGAACAGAGGGGATGAGGAAGTGATGGGTAGGTATGGTGTTAAGGAGAGGAATGCAGAAGGTCAGATGATTGTGGATTTTGCAAAAAGGATGGACATGGCTGTGGTGAATACGTATTTTAAGAAGTGGGAGGAGCATAGGGTGACATACAAGAGTGGAGGAAGATGCACACAGGTGGATTATATCCTATGTAGGAGGGCCAGTCTGAAGGAGACTGGAGACTGTAAAGTGGTGGCAGGGGAAAGTGTAGTTAAGCAGCATAGAATGGTGGTCTGTAGGATGACGTTGGTGATCAAGAAGAGGAGGAGGAGTGTGAAAGCAGTGCCAAGGATTAAATGATGGAAGTTAAAAAAGGGTGATTGTGAAGTGGAGTTTAGGGAAGAGTTAAGACAGGCACTGGGAGGCAGTGGAGAGTTACCGAATTGCTGGGTAACTACAGCAGAACTAGTAAGGGAGACTGCTAGAAAGGTGCTTGGTGTGACATCTGGACAGAGGAAGGAGGACAAGGAGACCTGGTGGTGGAATGAGGAAGTACAGGAGAGTATACAGAGGAAGAGGCTGGCGAAGAAGAAGTGGGATTGCCAAAGAGACGAAGAAAGTAGACATGAGTATAAGGAGATGAGGCGCATGGCAAAGAGAGAGGTGGCGACAGCTAAGGATAAGGTGTATGGAGAGTTGTATGAGAGATTGGACACTAAAGAGGGAGAAAAGGACCTGTACCGATTGGCTAGACAGAGGGACAGAGCTGGGAAAGATGTGCAGCAAGTAAGGGTGATAAAGTATAGTGAGGGAAAGGTACTCACAAGAGAGGAGAGTGTGTTGAGTAGATGGAGAGAGTATTTTGAGAGGCTGATGAATGAAAAGAATGAGAGAGAGAGAAGGTTGGATGATGTGGGGATAGTGAATCAGGAAGTGAAACAGATTAGCAAGGAGGAAGTAAGGACAGCTATGAAGAGGATGAAGAATGGAAAGGCTGTTGGCCCAGATGACATCACAATGGAAGCATGGAGGTGCTTAGGAGAAATGGCAGTGGAATTTTTAACTAGATTGTTTAATGACATTTTGGAAAGTCAGAGGATGTCTGAGGAGTGGAGAAAAAGTGTTTTGGTGCCTATCTTTAAGAATAAGGGTGATGTGCAGAGCTGCAGTAACTACAGAGGGATAAAATTGATCAGTCACAGCTTGAAGTTATGGGAAAGAGTAGTAGAAGCTAGGTTAAGAAGGGAGGTGATGATTAGTGATCAGCAGTATGGTTTCATGCCAGGCAAGAGCACTACAGATGCAATGTTTGCTCTGAGAGTGTTATTGGAGAAATACAGAGAAGGTCAGAAGGAGTTGCATTGTGTCTTTGTAGACTTGGAGAAAGCATATGACAGGGTGCCTGGAGAAGAGCTGTGGTATTGTATGAGGAAGTCGTGAGTGGCAGAGAAGTATGTAAGAGTGGTACAGGATATGTACGAGGGTAGTGTGACAATGGTGAGGACTGCAGTGGGAGTGACAGATCTGTTTAAGGTGGAGGTGGGATTACATCAAGGATCAGCTCTGAGCCCTTTCTTATTTGCAGTGGTGATGGACAGGTTGACAGATGAGATCAGACAGGAGGCCCCGTGGACTATGATGTTTGCAGATGACATTGTGATCTGTAGTGAGAGTAGGAATCAGGATGAGGAGACTCTGGAGAGGTGGAGATATGCTCTAGAGAGCAGAGGGATGAAGGTCAGCAGGGCTAAGACAGAATATATGTGTGTAAATGAGAGGGAGGGTAGAGGAATGGTGAGGATGCAGGGAGTAGAGTTGGTAAAGGTGGACGAGTTTAAGTACTTGGGATTAACAGTTCAGAGTAATGGTGAATGTGGAAGAGAGGTGAAGAAGAGAGTACAGGCAGGGTGGAATGGGTGGAGAAGAGTGTCAGGAGTGATTTGTGACAGACGGGTACCAGTAAGAGTGAAAGGGAAGGTCTACAAGAGGGTAGTGAGAACAGCTATGTTGTATGGGTTGGAGACAGTGGCACTGACAAAATGGCAGGAGTCAGAGCTGGATGTGGTAGAGTTAAAGATGTTAAGATTTGCACTCGGTGTGACTAGGATGATTAGGATTAGGAATCAGTATATTAGAGGGTCAGCTCATGTTGGACAGTTTGGAGACAAAGCAAGAGAGACGAGATTGCATTGGTTTGGACATGTGCTGAGGAGGGATGACGGGTATATTGGGAAAAAGATGCTAAGGATGGAGCTGTCAGGTTAGAGGAAAAGAGGAAGGCCTAAGATAAGGTTTATGGACGTGGTGAGGAAGGACATGCAGGCGATTGGTGTGACAGAGAAAGATGCAGAGGATAGGAAGAAATGGAAAGAGATGATCCGCTGTGGCGACCCCTAACGGGAAAAGCCGAAAGATGATGATGATGATCATCATCATCATCATCCATGGAATCCCTAGCATGACAGGCGACAGAAGTGGCCACAGCTCTAGTGGAATGAGGTTTCATGCGGCCAGGAGCTGATTCCTCCTTCAGAGAATAAACAAAGGAGATGCAATCCCTACGCCATTTAGACAAGGTAACTTTAGACACTGTCGATCCCATTCTAGAGCCCGCAAAGGCAACAAAAAGCTGATCTGACTTACGAAATGACTTTGTCCTGTCCAAATAAAAACATAACTGTCTGTGGACATCCAAGGAATGGTGACAATATTTCCCTTTGTTGGTATAATTAGGGAAAAACATGGGCATCTCAATGGACTGATTAATAGAGAATTCCGAAACCACCTTGGGTAAGAAAGTGGGATTGGTGCGAAGTGATACTCTGTCCTTATGGAAAATCAAATAAGGACTCAATGCATAATGCTTGCAGCTCTGATACACATCTGGCTGAAAGGAGGTAGAGCCAAAGTTTGAAGCACCCTAGACAGATTCCATGATTCCACAAGTTGCCTAATGGGAGGTCTAGAATGAAAAATCCCCTTCAAGAAGGTCTTACACAGATGAGAAGATATAATAGGAATTCCATCTGAACCATCATGAAAATTGGAGATGGCAGGTAGATACACCCGAATCGTGGATGCAGAAGCCCCATTAAGGAAAAGCTCGGTCAGGTATTGAAGAACCGTAGCTACTGGAACAGAAACAGGATCCAGAGACAGCTCTTGTACCCACAAGGAAAAGTGTTTCCACTTGTCTTTATAAAGTTTTCTGGTAGAAGATTTATGGGAGGCCAAAATAATATTCTGTACCAGAGAAGAGAGTGATTCAAGCCTGGCTACTAACGGAAGTGGAGCAACCAAGTGTCAGCTTGAGCGTGGTAAGATTTGGAGACGACAACCCTTGGGGGTGAGAAATGAGATTCTGATGGAAATCCAGGATCCAAGGGGGATGGAACAGGTGTGGCTGAAGGAAGGGGAACCAAACTTGTCGAGGCCAGAATGGACCAATAAGAATCATTCTGCAACCGAGTAGCTTTCCTTAAGACCAAGGGTATCAAGGGGATGGGAAGATAAACGTACAGGAGATCCGCGGCCCAATCATGAGTCAGAGCATCTCTCGGGGGATTCCCCCTGTGGAGGAAAGAGGGCAAAGTAGCTGCTGCACTTCGTATTGGAGGGGGAGGCAAACAGATCACAGCAAGGTCAGCCCCAGCAGCTGAAAATTTCCTCCGCCACTCTCGGGTTGAGAGACCACTCGTGAGGAAGCAGGATGCATCTGCTCAGCCTGTCCGCAATCACATTGGAACTCCCTGGGATGTGTGTAGCAATCTGAAATGGTTGGAAGCTATCACCCACTGCCAAATTCTCATAGCTTCGTGGCAAATGAGGTAAGATCTGGTCCCTCCCTGCTTGCTGAAATACCAGACCACAGACATGTTGTCGGACTGGATAGCAATCGGTCCGAGAGGAAGAAGAGGATGGAGAGCTTGTAACACCAGTAACACAGCTCTAAGATCTAGAACGCTGATGTGTAACTCGACTTCTAGAGGAGATCATGTGTCTTGAACAGATTTTCCCTGAAAGTGCCCCCCCCACCCTATCAGGGAAGCGTCCGTAGTCACCATGGCGTAGTGCTGAAGAGGTTGAAAGGGGCGACACCAAAGACTTTTGTCCATTCTCATCCACCAGAGGAGATCCTGTTTTCAGAGATCGGTGATAAGGATTAGTGCGTTCAAAGGATGATGATTGTGTATCCATTGAGTTTGAAGAAGCCACTGTAACAGGCGCATATGAAGTCTGGCCAATGGAACAATGGGAATGGCTGCCACCATGGAACCCAGAGCCTGCAGAACTTCCCTTGCAGACACTTTCCTGCGGTTGAGTATCACTTGCACTTGTGTTCTCTGTCTTAAGAGCCTGTGATAAGGAAGAGATATTAGGCCGAGCTGAGTGTTGAACATAGCCCCTATGAATTCCATTTGCTGTGAGGGCTGAAGGATTGATTTTTCTCAGTTGATAGTAATGCCCAGAGACTCCGCTAGAGACAGAGTGTAGCGAAGGGCCCTGGTTAGTAGACACTCGGTGGGGGCGGAGAGGAGCCAATCGTCCAGATAAGGAAACACCTGGAATCCGTGAAGTCTCAAGTGAGCTGTCACCACTGCTAGACATTTTGTGAACACTCTGGGGGCTGTCGAGAGATCAAAAGGCAGGGCTCTGAATTGAAAATGATTGGCTCCCAGCAAGAAGTGCAAAAATCTCCTGGAGCGTTTGTCCATTTTGATGTGGTAATACGCATCCCGGAGATCTAGAGAGCACATCCACACACCCTCCTGAAGGCATGGAAGGATGGATTGAATAGTGACCATGCGGAACTTGGTCTGTATGACTGACTCGTTCAAACGACTGAGATCCAGGATGGGCCTCCAGTCCCCCGTCATTTTTGGCACCAAAAAAAATCTGGAGTAGAACCCAAATCCGCATTGATCTGGGGGGACCTTTTGGATGACTCGCTTTAGAAGAAGCTTCTTGATTTCGAAAGCTGCCTCCTCCCTTTGACTGGGTGGTACATCGGGAACGGAGAATTGAGGTCTTGGAAAGGATTTGAGGGGGATGTGATAGCCTCTGGTGATAATTCTCTGCACCCATAGATTGTCGGTAATGGAGGACCAGGCTGTTTGGTGCAGAGAAAAATGCGCCCCGACTGCTTCCAGAGGAAAGCAATCGAGCAACCCTTCAGGAGCACTGACAAGGCCTAACAGAGAAAGAATCTCTGGAGCCCTGATTCCGGTAACCCCCTCTGCCCCTAAAGGGGCGTCTTCCACCGTTGGACTCCCCCTCTGTCTCTGGAAGAGTCCTCACCACGTGCATCACGAAAGAAACCTTGCGGCTTCTTGTGCCACAACTTTCCACTACTCTGGATCCTGGAGAAGGAATGCTGAGGTTTGGAGAAGCGCAGGCCCACAACAGACAAGGTCTTTCCGTCCTGCTCGCATGGCCAAACTATCCTTGACCGTAGAGCCAAAGAGCACAGAGGGCTCAATAGAGGTGCTCAAAAAGGAAGACTTGAAGGAATCCAGTAGGTCAGAAATACGCATCCAGGCATGATGTCAGACAACCACGCCAGCACATGCTGCTCTCGCTGCTCCTTCGGTTGCGTGAGGGGGCAACCTCATGAAGGAATTCGAAATCGCTTCAAGGGTGGCAAGTTGGGAAGCCACTTTGTCTCCATCCGACACTTGACCCCCGAGGCTACTAGAGAGTTCGGAAATAAGGTCTCTCTGGAGTCTCGTAAAGTGTGCCAGGAAATTCAGCGAATGCACGGCAAAGGTCGCTGCAGCAAAAACTTGCTTCCCTAACCTGTCCACCACCCGGGTCTCCCCGTTGGGCGGATAAACAGCAAGACTCTCTTTTGCCAGGTCCTTCTTTGTGGCCGCCGCTGCCACCATCACAGCATCTACTGGCAAGCCTTTTGACCAATGGGGTTGATCCTCTGAAGGAGAAAAGTACTTTGTCTGATCTCCTGGGGATAGCTTCTACTGAATCCGTACACTTCCATGCTCACTGCACGATGAATTTGACCAACTCATCTGCAGGAGGGGTCACCCAGGAAGTAGTGGGCCGGGAACGGAAAGCTTGAAGGAATACGGATTCCTCCGGGGGAGGGGTGGAAGATTTCCAGTCACCCCACTGACTCAAAATCTTCAAGATATCCCCAAAGGAAACATTGTCAGGGGGTGATCTAGGGGAACCTTCCCCATCATCGTAATCTGTATCCTCAGTAAGGGACTCTGCAGGTGAGTCCATGTGTTTTCTTTTGCACACCCTCTTCCGAGGGGGGCTCTTTGGTGGGGATGTCCAAAGAGGCCTCGGAGAGGGGGGTGCTTTGGATTAGTGGTCCCCTGCTAAGGGCCGGCGATGGCTGAGTTAAAGGGGGATCCAAAGGCGGAGCTGAAGGAGTGGGATTGCTAGCCGCCAGCGCCCTTTCCATAATCCAGAAGGCGGGTCCACCCGAAGAAGGATGGGAGCTCGGAACCGAAGAGGACTGAATCGGAACCAGGGTCAAACCCCGCTCCGAACGGCCGACCTCTGAGACTGGAGTTTGAGAGGGTTTCGATACAGATATAACTCTCGGATCTGACACAGGAACCGAAAAGGCCATCGGTGCCGGGGTCGGAATCGAATATTCCACCCCCAAACCAAGGGGTTGAGTAAGTTGGGCTGCCATCGGAACTGACACCCACCAGGGCTTAGATGCTTCAGGCATCATACTAGTCGGTGCCGAAGGAAGGGGTCTCGATGAAAGCAATGGGACCAGATGACATCCCCGGCTGTGTACTACATGAACTACAATATGAACTGGCACCTCACCTAAGTGTCATGTTTAATCATAGCCTCACCTCAGGTTTCGTGCCCACTGAGTGGCGCAGAACTACAGTTATCCCAATCCACAAGGGGGATCCACCTTGGATCCCGGAAACTACCGTCCCATCAGTCTGACAAGCCTTATCTGCAAGGCCATGGAGCGTATTATCATGGAACTTATAAACAAAGACATTGGCAACCTTCAAACACTGGACCCCACCCAGTTTGGGTTTGTGAAGGGCCGGTCTTGTCTCCTGAACCTGATTGACTTCTTTGAATCAGTCTCCAGAGCCATGGACAAGGGTAAGGTGGTCCACACAGCCTATCTAGACCTTGCCAAGGCCTTTGATACCATCCCCCACTCTGGAATCATAGATAAACTTACTAAGTTGAGCATTAATCCCTATGTCACCCAATGGGTTGCTAAATGGCTTACTGATAGAACCCACACTGTAAAAGTAGCCGACTCCAAATCCAGCTCCAGACAAGTGACAAGTGGAGTACCTCAGGGTTCAGTCCTGGGGCTGCTCTTGTTTGGCATCTACTTCTCTGAAGTACAGGTCAACACTAAGGGACTCTGGCTAACAAAGTTTGCAGATGACTGCAAACTGGGAGCCATTATTGAATCCTCAAATGATGTGGATACTCTACAAAAGGGCCTTACAGAAACAGATGCTTGGTGCCAGAGCCATGGGCTCAAGCTCAATGCCAAGAAATGTATTGTTATCCCTTTGGGAAAAAACATGTATCCATGAATTACCATATAGGTGGCAGTACACTAAACACAGAAAGTGTAATAAGAGACTTAGGGACACAGGTGGACAGTGGTCTCACCTTCGATAACCACATCGCCACAACAGTCAGGAAATCCTTCTATGTGGCACACCTCATCACGAAGGGCTTTTCATCCAGAAAAAGGAGGTCATTGTCCCACTGTACTCATCCCTCATTAGACCCATTATAGAATACAACGCCCCATTTGGTATGTACCTCTCAAGACATCTGCAACAACTGGAAAGGCCTCAGAAATACCTCACTAAAAGAATCACAGGCCTAAAGCAGATGCCCTATGCTGACCGCCTTAAAAAACTCCAGCTATACTCTGTCGCATATCATCTACTCAGAGGCGATCTCTGCTTAACATACAAGGCCATGTCAAACCCAGAGCTGTTGGACATGCTACACAAAGAAATCCCAATCCCTCAGAGCTACACGCTCCAGGGATCTAAACCTTGTCATCACAATAAACAAAACATGCTGGAGGGATAGGTTCCTGACCCAGAGACTCCCCAGACTCTGGAATAGATTGCCCATACATGTCAAGCAGAGTGCCTCTTTGGACCTCTTCAAGAGGAACCTTGACGATTGGATGGGAGAAAGGAAATTCACCCCAGGAATCACGTCAGTCGCCCTGCTAGACAGGGGTCCAGGAAAGTAAATAATGTGGGAAGAAATAGCCAGGGAATTGTTATGGCTAGGCTTGTATAAACCCTAGGGCTGATAGCCTAGTACCAACCTATGAACCTATGAACCGAAGGATCCCCATCAGGCGAATACGAAGGAGTCAAAGGAGGAAAAATCCCAACACACGGAGCGGAACAGGGTCTGGAGATTCCTCTTGCAGTCAGTACCTGATCCACGAGACGAACAATGTCTATTTCGGACACGCTCCTGGCAGACCTAACCGATATCCCGGAAGGTGATTCAGGCCAGTCCAGAAAGGGACTGTAGGCTTGTCCAGCAAACGGATCCACAGAAGATGAATACCTGATCCATGGTAAGGAACTCAACGGAGCCGAGGATTCTGATTTGAATTGCGTAAACAGTAAGGTCGGCACTGAGAGGGGACTCGGAGCCGAAGTCACAATCGGGGTAGTAGTCGGAGCCCATGTCTGTAAAGGTGAGGTCAGTGCCGAGGTGTCCAGAACCAGACTGGTCGGAACCGAAGTAATCAGCGGGTTCAGTAGTCAGTGCCAAGCCCAGAACGACATTTCAGACTTCCCAGAAACTGTGCTCGGTGCCGAGATTGGTGGCTCCGAGGCAGTGAGCCGATGCTCAGAGGAAGATCTACAGGACTTAGATCGATGATTCTTGCCCCTGTCCCCGGCCGATGAAGAGGGGTCTGAATGGGGACGCTTCTTGTCCTTGACTGGAGGGGTTGAGACCTCCGCAGAAATAGCCTCCGAGAAAGGAGAGGAAAAAAATCCTTTCAGAATCAATTTGTTGAGCCGTTCATTCAACGTCCATTGACTAAAACTTGCACAAATATCACATGGGGGAGTCGCAGAAAGGTGCGAACCGCCCAAACAATAAACGTATTTAAAATGCAAGTCACTGTTCAGTAATTGACTACTACACGATGTACAGTGGTTAAAACCTGAAGTACCCTTTTTCTCTTACATACTAGCACTCACTCAGACAAAAGAAGAGAGGGAAGAAAGGCAAGACTACCAGCAATGGTATGAAGAGTTACCATGAGGGTAGTAAAAAGTAAGGAAAGGCAAGAAAATACCAACAATGGTAAGAAAAGGAATACCTGTGGGTAGAGCTAGACTATGAGAAAGACACTAGTAGAAAAATTATTGGAGAAATACACAATTTATATAAGACAAAACTACTTAGCTGGAGAGCTTGGTGAAAATGTTGCTAAATGGCTGTGCAGCAAATGAAATCTGGGGTATGGGGTGAAGGGCTTTGTGGATAGTAGCATGGCTCGAGAGTTTGGTGTACGCTAGCTTGGTAGTTGGCTGACTCGGTTCCAAGGGTTCGGAACCGTACCCATCAGTGAGGAATGGAAGAAGATTAACAACTTCAGATATTCTGTTACCTCAAGATGACTAATTAAAATGTTAATACTTTTTAAAGGGCTAATAAAATGATTTTCTCTGAACAGCTCTCAAAAGCCAATACTGACTACTTCAGGCAGTCATTCGCAACAAAAATAAACTGCAGGGAATCACAAGTAAGTTTTTTGTCAATGTCAAATGTCAGATGCCAGAATCAATGCAGACAGGTGCTTCTAAGCAAATAAATACTAAAAGGAAATATGTATTGGAGTATAAAAGCATTATATATGTTTGGTTGTTTATTTTTGTTTACCAGAATAGTGCACTGATCAATACTGACCAATTGCATTCTCGGCCCGGGTAAAATACGAAGCATTTCACAATCAAATAATACAAAAATGTAAGTAACAACAGAGCAGTTGAGTCTAGATATACAGAAAAACTGTGTATGTGAATATCCTAGTGAGCAAGCAGTGTGCAATGTACAATATACATATTAGTTTCTAAAGTGGGTCCGACTTCAGTAAATGTGAGACAGACAGCGAGAGAGGAGATAAGACTGGGAAAGGAGAGGGATAGTGTGCTAGGTGATGCCCTTTGTTTAATCCAGAGCATCTGGCCTGGATGAAGTACTGTTTCAGCTGCATTCTGAATTTGGAGTAAATATCGATTTCCTTTAAGCCAACGGGGAGAAACTGTCAAAGAGTAGATGCCTGAGAGAAGGCATGTGCAGTGCTGTAGAGTTTGGTTCTAGGGGTAATGAGAGTTGGTATGGTTTGTGAATAGCATCTCAGGTTCTATGAAGAGTTTTTTTCATGGAATCTAGCTTCAAGGGGAGTAAATGTGTGAAGCTGGAGTAGTCTGCAGAGACAGGATCGTAGTAGTAGGTTAGATCTTTGTTTTATGGGTAGCCACTGGCTTATTCTAGGGTGATACAGTGACGATATCAGAGAGGTGAGTTTGTAATGAATCAGAAGATGCCGTTAGACATTATCTGGAGTGTGGCAGTGTTTTTCTCAGAAGCAGCAGTGAAAATTCAAGTTCAGAAAGGAGAACTCTTTTGCTGATAGCTGCTCTGGCTAGTTGAGATAGAAAAGTGAAGATCTTTTTGGCCCAGAAAAAGAGGGAGAGAGTTTATTTTGGCTCACACTCTGTTTATATGAAAATGGAAGCTTAGCAACTGATCAAGCCATAAACTTAGGTATTTGAAGGTGGGGGCTGTTTCTATGGAAAGATTGTTCAAGCCAAAGATAGCTAGAGTCAAATGTTTGGTGAATTTTCTCTGGAGTTCTAAAAACATAGTTTTGGTCTTGGATGGGTTGAGCCATTGCAAGAAGGAATCTACTTGAGACTGTAGGAAAAGGGTCAAGATTTATACCTTTTATGTAGTAATTTGTGTAAGCTCTCAGAGAAGCAAGCTTGTATACATCTCATTTAAATCTGCACTTTCAAAACAGATGAGAACACAATAATAAATATGAAATTACTGATCTATTTTGATCTATCTCACTAGGGTTGACAAGGGATGTTCCAATTTCCTCTACTAGGTCTTCAGTTTTTGCTAACTTATTTTGCCTCCTTCTACAACACACCTGTATAAAATTGGCAGGTTAGTTGTCTTTGAAGACAAAATGGAAGTGAAGGTGTGATTCTTCTATAGTCTTTTAGGACTGAGAAGAAAGGGGGAACTAGAAAGTTTAAGCCAGATGTGTCCTGCCTCAGGTAAGGCCCACCTGTGGCAAATCCATAATAAAAAGGGCAGCAAGTTCCAGCTGACTCACAACTGCCCTTTACACTCAAAATAGATCCATGACATTATGGAGAAACTACTGAAGACACAAGCTGGGTAGAGATATCAAATTGTATTTTATCCTCCAAGCCTACTCAGCACTTTGCATCCATAAAGCTGCAACAGATATTGAGGTTCGCTTTTTTAAATGCGAGATGGTGGCCATTTCCTCCAATCTCCAATACTTCAATTTACATTAAGAATTAAATGAATGGATGCAGCAAATTGATCCAAGTTCAGCACTCAGTAAAGCAATGCAAAAATGACATTACTCAAGAGAGTTAGCTGTCCTAACGCACAATGATTTCTAAGATAGTCCATCTTTGATACATCAAATGTTGCTCACAAACGCCGTATGAAACACAGATATACACAAGTGTGTGTATGTATGTGTGTGCATATATAGGTGTGTACGTATGACAGTAGTCCATATGGTTGACTGGTTGTAATTTCGAGCGTGTTTAATATTGGCAATAGTGACCAAAAGTCAGTTGATTGTTTCTGCTAAATCCGTGCAAGATTGTTCTCAGTCAGAATCAAGAAATTTGCTCTTTCCCCACTGTAGATCGATCTCAAAGTTGGTATATTTAATTAGCAGAGGGTGCATGAGGCTTGCCCCACAAGCAAAAACATGTATTGTTTTGGCTTTCAATCATTCAGGATTGATAGTTAGCCATTCGTGTACGTCGATGTTTCAAAGTATATATATATATATATATATATATATATATATATATATATTACTTCAGCCATTAACAGCTGTCCATAAAGGCAGCAACCTTGTAAGCACTGGGGAGTTTTATGTGAAAATCAGTAAATAAATGACAGTTATAACTCTGGGTGTATGGTGGAATAAAAGTGTCATTATAAAATCCTTTGTTATTAAGTCCAATGTTTGCTATTTTTGATGGCTTTCAAAAATTTTTATTTAATACTGTAGTAGTAATATCATTAATGGACTGTCCTTCAACAGGTAGAAACAGCATGCCTGCAAAGCTATCACAGAATCAGACAATTGATGTCACTCTTGCTCAAGGCAGATTTAATTAAGACTCATTCCTTCATTTTGTTCATAGGTAAGTACTAGGCTAGCTGCCCGAGGGCATCTGAAAGCCTAGCCAGAATGTGCTGGCTTTTACCAGCCCCTTAGATTAGTTCCCTGTGCCTCTGTCCAGTAGAGCAATTAGTTCCCTGTGTCTCTGTCCAGCAGAGCGACTGCAATGATCCCCGGGGCAAATTGTCTGCTTCCCATCCACTCGTCAAGGTTTCTCTTGAAGTGTGTTAGTGAGGGGCTCTGCTTAATGTAGATTGGAATCCTGTTCCAAAGCATGGGGAGTCTCTGAGACAGGAATCTATCCCTCCAGCAAGCCCTATTTATCGTTGTGGTGAGGTTTAGATCCCCAGAGCATGTGGCTCTCCGGGATTTGTTTTTTTTTTTTTTTTTTAGGTGGAGCATGTCCATCAATTCTGGGTTGGACATGGCCTTGTATGTCAGGCAGAGATCACCTCTGAGTAAGCAGTATGCAACCGAGTACAGCTGGAGTTTCTTCAGTCAGGCTGCATAGGGCATCTCTTTGAGGCCAGTAATCCTCTTGGTGAGGTACTTCTATGTTCTTTCCAGCTGCTGACGGTGTCTTGTAAGGTACATCCCAAATGGGACATTGTACTCTATGATGGGTCTGATGAGTGATAAGTAGAGGGGCACAATAACCTCTTTTGTTCTAGATGTGAACCCTTTTGTGATTAGGTGGGCCACACAGAAGGACTTTCTAATCACCTTGGCAATATGATTATCAAAGAAGAGATTACTATGTACTTGGATCCCCAGATCCCTTTTTACATTTTCTGTATTTAGGGGACTACCACGTATGTGGTAGTTTGCGGGTACTTTGTTTTTTCCAAAGGGGATGACTATGCACTTTTTGGCATTTAGCTTGAGGCCATGAGTTTGACACCAGGTATCCGTCTCAGTGAGACCCTTTTGGAGGATTTCTGTATCAGCCGGAGAGTCAATTATGGCCCCCAGTTTGCAGTCATCTGTGAACTTGGTCAGCCATAGTCCTCCTGTGCTTGCCTGTACCTCTGAGAAGTATATACCGAACAGGAGGGGTCCCAGGACTGAGACCAGGGGGACGCCACTTGTAACTGGTTTAGAGTTGCGCCTAGAGCGTGCAACACTCACCTTGTGGGTTCTATCCGAGAGCCAATTGGCAACCCATCTCGTGACGTAGGGGTTTATGTTCAGGCTGGTGAGCTTGTCTATAATACCAGAATGAGAATGGTGTTGAAAGCCTTTGCGAGGTCTAGGTAGGCTGTGTGGACCTCCTTTCCCTCATCTAAAGCCTTGGTAACTGTCTCAAAGAAGTCCACCAGGTTTAGGAGGCATGATCTGCCGTTAACAAAGCCAAACTGGGTAGGGTCCAATGTTTGGGGGTTCCCAATGTCTCTGTTAATGAGTTCCATGATGATGTGCCCCATAGCGACATTGTGACATTTTTTTTACAACCAGAGAAAGTGGGTAGATGACTAAGTCCCTGAGAGCAATTATGGGAGTTACAAACAGTAAGGAAGGTTCATGTATGCATGGAACAGCACAAAGCAATTCTTATGAAGTAAGGTGGGACAGGCACACTCTGTTTGTCAAGTTGCCTGCTTCTGCAATCAAAATCTGTATTTACTATGAGAACATGCACAGCAAATTACATTTTCATAAGCAGTACATTTGATTAAAAACTTATTTGCCTCATTCTGTTTAACAGTTTCTATTAAAAAAATCTAAGAATCCAGTACAAACTATAAACATGCCTCAATAGCTATATAGTAGCTGACAAACTGCAATGCAGTTTATGATGAACAGAAGTGTAAACACACTATCAGATTTAATAATTTTCTGCAGTGAAGTGAAGTAAAGCCATTCAGAACCACTGACACCCCACTTTAAATGCAATTATCAGTGTGGCTGCAACACTTCAGGGCTATGAAGACCCTTCCAGCACTGCTCTGGATGAACAGAGAAATTGAATAACTAGTGAAAGAAAATGAACTTCTGCAGGTGTTATTTATCCCAGTATCCTACCATGTGTTCAAAAACTAGAAGGCATTAACATATATCAAATCACTTAAGACTACAAACAGTATAATACCAGGTATGCAAAACCAAGTAGTAGCAAGAAATGTACTTTTCCTTTTAAAGCAATCAATACGCCATGAACAGAATGGTATTTTCAACAACACACTTATGTGGAACAAAAACATCTTACTAGCATAGGACAGTGGGGGTCCAGAAAAAAATTGGTTAACATAACACTAGCATTCTGTGTTCTATATGAATTCTGAAAAGGTTTCCATGACTACCTGGCTCTATTCCAGGTAACTGAGCAGCAGAGAAGCTGAATGCACAAGTCCTACTGCCCTAAGAAATATGCTGTTACTACAATGTCCAGCTATCACATGTGGACAGGAAACCTCAGTAGAAACAAAAACAGTTACCACAACAGTTCCAGATAGAGTAAATAATATAGTAAAATTTCCCAGGATGTTAATGCTACACTACATCCCACACCTTTATATGCCATATAAAACAAGGCTAAGTAAGAATTGCCAAAATTAATATGGTACTATATAATATAAATAAAAACAGAAATAGTAACAGTATTAAGTTGAAGACAACAATTAAAAGTTGTAATTAAACAGTGACTGAAGAACCCTTAGTGCTGAATGGAGCAGACAGCAGAGGAGTATAATGAATGGCTAACAGACAAATGAAATTGCAGCATTTACTTCAGATGCCCCAACAGCAGGGAAAGACTGCAGAAAAGCAGCAAGAAGGGAAAATGAGACAAAGATGTATTAACAATATAAAGATGGAAAAGCACATTCCTCTGTACAAAATCTTGGTGAGACAGACTACAGTTACTGAAGACAAAATGTCATGAAGGATATATGCAAAACAGAAACTGTCCGAGTATTTATTTTATTTATTTATTTTACAATTGTTGACCGGGATAGTCTGACTGGATATATGTCTATTTTCAGCGGAGGCCCAGGGAGAAAAGCTCCAAGATAATAATACACATTGAACATTTAGTAAATGCTAGTTTCAAGCAGATTACAGTCATAAGCAATACCAGCATTTAGCACATATAGTACTAACTTATAATAAAACACTTTACAAAACATAACAGTAAGTTATGTACTCACCATAACGTTTGATGTATGTAGTCCATCTCGCCTCACATTCTTCACTTGTGGGTTCGGAGCCGAATATCGGCTCCGACTCGGCCTATTTACTAGCTCGAAAGTCTTTGATTGGCTGGGCCAAGATAGTATCCCACAATACACTGCTCCACATCCCCAGATCTAGTTTGCTGCCAACAGAAGTATAGTATACATCACCCCAACACACACACACCCTTAACAATGAGGTCCAACAAATTATCCAAGGGACTCTGCAATACGAGAAGGACATGGTGTTCCTCCAAATCCTCCAGGCCTGGGGGACGGTGGGAGGGTAATGAAGAATGTGAGGCGAGATGGACTACATACATCTAACGTTATGGTGAGTACATAACTTACTGATGTTATGTAGTCCTATCTCGCCTACATTCTTCACCTGTGGGACAGCGTCCCTAGCACCTACATCCTGGGTGGCTCAATGGAAAATACTCCTGAGCACTGTGGAGCCAAAAGATGATCTGTCCCTGGACACCACATCCAATTTGTAATGGGAGACAAACGTGTGAGGAGAAGCCCATGTTGCAGCTGCACATATATCATCCATCGATAACCTAGCCTGAAAGGCTGTGGAAGTGGAAACAGCTCTTGTAGAATGTGCTCTTGCTGGAAAGTGCAGACTCTTTTCCCCCTGCCTGATAAATAAAGGAGACACAACCAGCTATCCACCTAGAGATGGTGACCTTGGAAACCACAGACCCCAAGCGATTCTCTGAAAACGAAATGAAGAGCTGGTCTGACTTCCGCCAATCTTTTGTCCTATGTAGATAAAAGCGCAGTTGTCTATGAACATCCAACAGATGAAACTGGTACTCTGCCTTGTTGGAAAAATTGGGGAAGAAGACCGGCAGTTCAATGGACTGATTAATATTAGATAAGGAAGCCACCTTGGGAAGAAAGGATGGATTTGGTCTCAGACAGATTCTGTCTTTATGGAATATCAAATATGGGGGCTTGACTGATAGGGCCTGGATTTCTGAGACTCATCTAGCTGAAGTGATTGCTATCAAAAAGGCAGATTTCCATGTAAGAAATTTTAAGTCGCAGGAGGCCGCAGGTTCCAAGGGTGGAAGAGTGAGAGCCTGCAGAACGAAATTGAGGTCCCAGGGCATAATAGGTTGAGACACAGTGGGACGAAGCAGAAGAGTACCTTTCAGGAATGCTTTACACAGTGTGTGTGCCATTAAGCTAGGTTCATAAGCTACATGAAAATTTGAAATAGCCGCCAGCTGAACTTTGATGGTGGCTGAGGCAGACCCCTGGTAGAACAAAGCAGACAGAAATTCCAAAACAGAATTGATGGGGGCTGTGTAGGTGTCAATACTTTTGGACTGGGCCCATATTGAGAACCTTTTCCACTTACTAGAGTAGATCTTCCTAGTGGATGGTTTA
The DNA here is from genome assembly GCF_019279795.1 of Protopterus annectens. Classification (NCBI taxonomy): domain Eukaryota; kingdom Metazoa; phylum Chordata; order Ceratodontiformes; family Protopteridae; genus Protopterus; species Protopterus annectens. The sequence continues at coordinate 896,287,994 of NC_056739.1, forward strand.
TGAGGGGATGAAAGAATATGGACCACGTCTGGAGAAAAATCATGACATCTGACTACGGATGGAAGTGGAGTAGCCAGGCAGTCAGCCGGAGGTTCCCCAAGGAGGGGTGGAACTGTCCCGACATATGTGTCAGCAAGTCCGGAAGAGGGTCCAGAATCCAAGGAATATCCACAATGTAAGGTTGAAGGAAGGGGAACCATACTTGACGAGGCCAGTGTGGCACGATCAGAATCAACCTGCTTCCCAAGGATAGCGCTTTCTGAATCACCCTTGAGATAAGGGGAAACGGAGGGAAAGCATAACGTAGACCCGAGGGCCAATTGTGCGCAAGAGCGTCCCTTGGAGATTCCCCCGGTGGGGGGATCAGCGAGAAATAGCTGCTGCATTTCACATTGAGGGGACTGGCAAACAGATCGCATCAAGGCTGATCCCATCTGCTGAATATGCTTTCCGCCACCCGGCGGTTCAGGGACCACTCGTAGGGCATGAGGATCGCTCTGCTTAGCCTGTCTGCAATCACATTGGTTTTCCCTGGGATGTGCGTTGCCACCAAGGACCGTTGGGAAGCTATCGCCCAGTTCCACACTCTCATGGCTTCCCTGCACAGAGGGTAAGATCGGGTTCCTCCTTGCTTGTTGAGATACCACACTACTGACATGTTGTCTGAGTGTATTGCAATAGTCCCTAGAGGGAGGACATCCTGAAGTGCCTGCACCGCAAAAAGCACTGCCCTCATCTCCAGGACATTTATGCGCAAGTCTATCTCGTGCTCCTGCCACGTGCCTTGGACCATCCTGCTGAGATAATGCCCCCCCGCCACCCTATCTGGGAGGCGTCCGTGGTCACTGTGGCTACCGTGTTGGGTGGTACAAATGGTTTTCCTCCATTTAAGTTGTTGGTGCATAGCCACCCACTGAGGTCCTGCTTGCATTTGCCTGTGATTAAGATTGGATGGGATAGCGGTAGTCTTTGAAAGGACCATTGGGCGAATAGGAGCCATTGCAGGATTCTCATATGTAACCTCGCTAACGGGACCATCATGACAGTAGATGCCATTGTCCCCAGTAATTGAAGAGTTAGCCTTGCCTTCACACGTCTCAGAGGCATCATCGTACGAACCTGTTGTTGCAACCCTGTGATCCTTTCCAGTGGTACGAATGCCCTCAACCGAATAGTGTCCAACTCTGCTCCTATAAATGAGACATGCTGTGAGGGTAGCAAGGCAGATTTTTTCCAATATATTGTAATGCCTAACTGGTGACATAAATTGATAGTAGTATCTCTGTTTTGAAGAAGTAGGTGCTTGGTGGGGGCGGAGAGGAGCCAGTCGTCCAGGTACGGAAACACCTGGAATCCTTGATGTCTCAAGTGAGCTGTCACCACTGCCATGCACTTGGTGAACACCCTGGGGGCTGTGGTGAGACCAAAGGGCAGGGCTCGAAACTGGAAATGCCTGGCTCCCAGCCGGAAGCGTACATGACATCTGGATGCTCTGTCCATTTTGATGTGGTAGTAAGCATCCTTCAGGCCGATGGAGCACATCCATACTTCTTTTCCCAACAATGGGAGAATCGATTGTAGCGTGACCATCCGGAATTTGGACTTGTGTACGTAATGATTGAGTTGGCTGATATCCAAAATGGGTCTCAGGTCCCCCGTTCTTTTCGGCACCAAAAAGAATCTTGAGTAAGTCCCTAATCCGATCTGGTCTGGGGGTACTAGTTGGATGACTCCTTTTTCTAGCAGCTGAGAAACCTCTGATGCTGCTTGATCCCTTTGACTGGGTGGAATGTCTGGGATCCATTTGACGTGAGGGGGTGTAGAGTAGAATGGAATGGCGTAACCTCTGGCGATTATCCCTAATACCCATCGGTCCTGGGTGATGTTGACCCAGGCTTCCGGATACTGGGAAATTTGACCCCGACTGGCTCCAGAGAAGCACAGTCGGGAACACCCTCAGGAATGAGAGCATGGGGAACCAGGAAATGAATTGCGGGGGGGCCCCTCTGCCTCTGGGGCGACGTCTCCCTGAATACAACCCCACCCCTGCCTCGGGAGGGGGTCTCACCTTGTGTGGCAGGAAAAGGCCTTTGTGGTTTCTTGAACCACATCTTTCCCCCTCGCTGAGCCTTGGGATAAGGTCTTGACGGGAGGGAAAAATGGACTCCTACAGCAGACAAGGTCTTTCCTTCTTGCTCGCACCTGGTGAGGGTGTCTTTCACTTTGGTCCCAAACAAGGAGGAACCATCAAAGGGGGCATCAGTAAAGGAAGACTTAAAGGCCTACGCAAAGTGACACAGGCGTAGCCAGGCTTGCCTCCTGAGGGCCACCCCTGAGCTAGCCGCCCTACTCGCTCCCTCGGCCGAGTAAGAAATAAGTCGCATGGACGAGTTAGCGATGGAGTTGAGGGTAGAGAGCTGAGCGTTGACAGTCTGTGCCACCGCCTCAGGTACGTTACCCGCTAGAGTATCTCCTAACTCCTTAAGGAGATCTCTCTCTGGAGCCACGTGAAATGAGACAAATAATTCAGGGACCACAAGGTAAAGGTAGCTGAAGACAGGGTACGCTTCCCGTACTGGTCCATCGTCCTAGACTCCTTGTTAGGATGGACCGAAGAGGAAGACTCGGCAACTTCCTTCTGGGTGGCTGCTGCCACCACCATAGCATCTACCGGGACTCCCTTAGTTAAAAATTCTTTTCCTTGGGGAGCGGACAAAAATTTGTTGGGGCGTCAAGGAACAGGCTCCACAGAGTCAGGACTCTCCCACACCCTTCGACAAATAAGGTCAAGGAGCTCGTCGAAAGGTGGAGACAGCCAAAAGCCTTAAGGAATACTGACTCCTCCTCGGAGGGGGGGTTTGGTGGGCCAGTCTCCTCTGTTTCAGGATCTCCAGGATATCGGAGAATGAAACGTCCTCAGAGGAAGACTTGGGGGACCCCTCCGATTCCTTGAGGTCAGTATCGGAAGTGAGGGACTCGTCCTGGGAGTCTATGTGCTTCTTCTTGCACAATTTCTTTCTGGGGGTTCCTCAGGCACAGGCTCTGAGGGCCCCTCAGAAAGAAGGAGACTGCTCGTGAGGATATCCTTAGGCCCTGGCACTCTGCTGTCCAAGGATAGGTAGGCAATACAAACCACAAAGAGCCAGCAAAATTGACTTCAAAAAATGTTTGTATTCACAAATACATACAGCAAACAAACCGGTTTCGGCTGGACAGACACAGCCTTCCTCAGTGTATAAAAGCACCACACAAAAAACATGCTGTTTAAATACTATAAAGCCATTTCCCATTGGTTGAACATTCATAAATATTCATTAAGTCCAGGTGGGAATAAACCCCCTAACTTGATGATCCACTTTTTTTCTTTATTATTTAATATATTGTGCCATTCAGTTTTATTCATGCGATTCCCATGAATAACATCAATAACCATAAAATTAAACTCCGCAGTGGGATGCATTAGCTGGTGTTTGTACAAAGCATTTGTTATTTTTTTATGTTTAATATACTGCTCATATGTTCTGAAATCCGTGGTCTTAGTGGGCGAGACGTCTGCCCTATATAGAATGCTCCACAATGGCAAGTAGCAAGGTAGACAACCCAATCATTGCTACAATTGGCAAAAAAGCCTAAATCATAAACCCTGGAGCAATTTCTACTAGAGAAAGCCTTAGATGTAGTCACATGTTTACAATTTGAACAATGACCACATGGAAAACATCCATATAAAGCTTTACCTGACAATGTAGTCTGTTTGTGTAAAGATTGCTTGCTATCACAACACTTATAATGATTGAAATAGGATTTCAAATTTTTTCCATTTCTATATGAAAAAGTACATCTATCCGGAATGAAATTAACAATATTGTGATCAGATTGGAGAATATTCCAGTTCCTATGAACACTATCCAGCAAGCAGTTGGTGTTACGAGCATAGGTAGTAACAAATCTTAGTGTGGTTAATGTAGCAGCAGTATTGTCTCTGTATTGAAGTAAATCTGATCTACCCATATTGTGTACCTGGTTTTTGGCCATTGTAATATTACCAACTTTGTATCCTCGTTGTTTAAACCTGTCCGTTAAGTCCCTTTCATTCAAACAAAATGTATGTGGCTTGGAACAAATACGTTTGGCCCTTATAAACTGAGATTTAGGAATGTTCCTAGTGATATGTGGTGGATGGTAGCTGGAAGCATGCAGAAGTGAATTATATTGTGGGAACTTTCTATACATTTCACTATCCAAAGTGCCATCAGGCAACTTATGTATAAGAACATCCAAAAATGTAATGTTCTTTTTGTCATGATGTTCAGTGAATGCCAGTCCCCATTCATTGTTGTTAAGATATAAAACAAAATCAGCAAGTCCAGATTCAGTTCCCCTCCAAACCAACCACACATCATCTAGGTAACGTCTCCATATGTCCATATCAGGTAAAAAAGTGTTTCTGGAGACATCATAAATAATTATAGACTCAACATAAGCCATGAAAAGGTCAGCATATATAGGGGCAAAAGATGCCCCCATAGCTGTACCTTTAGTTTGCCAGAAACACAGATCTTTATAATAAAATACATTACATGTAAGAACATATCTGGCCATGTCAATCAAAAAGGAATTGAACAGTGGAGAATACAATTTGGCAACATCTAACCAATGTGCCAAGGCTTTCAATCCTGCCTGATGTGGTATATTCGTGTAGAGTGCACTCACATCTAATGTACATAGAAACCAGTCAGCCTCAAGTTGTGTGTCTGATATTATTTGCAGAAAGTTCGTAGTATCCTTTAACCTAGATCTGATAGATGGTAATAGGGGTTTTAAATATTTGGTCAAAAACATAGACAGCGGCTCTGTAACATAGCCCTTACCCGATACTATAGGTCTGCCCGGAGGATTGGTAACATTCTTGTGGATTTTAGGTAAAAAAATAGATATATTGTGCATGGGAATCCACTATTGACAAATGTTGAAAAGTTTCATTGTTAATAATTGCCCGATCTTTGGCATCAACAAGAAAACATTTTATGCATTTGACAAATCTTGAAGTAGGATCGACAGACATATGAGAATAGTATCTGGTATCAAAAAGCTGTCTCCGAGCCTCCCTATCATAATCTGTCCAGTTTTGCACAACCACAGCCCCTCCCTTATCAGCTGTAGTAATAACAATATCCTTATTGTTCTGTAAATCACATATGGCCTGTCTCTCCATAAAAGATACATTGTTATATTTAACAGCAGCATCAGAACTGAAATAGTGTAGATCTTTGAGCACACTGTTTAAAAACAAATGAACTGTGTCATGCATAGGTGGTACAAAACTGGATTTATGGTAAGTGAATTTACCATGATCCACATTATAACCAGAATCACCAAAAAATAGTTTAAGATTGAGCAATCTGCAAAAGTTAACTACATCTTGAGCAACTGCATCTTCAGAAATCATAAACCCAGGTATAAAACTGAGACCTTTATTCAGAATAGAGATGTGTGGAGGATAGAACAAAATTAGACAAATTCAACACATTGTTAGGTTTTACATCATTCAGTTTTTCAGAGCCATTGCTAATAAGCCTTGGATATTTTGAACCTTTCCGATGTTTACGTCCCCCCCGTCTGCATTTAATTCTAAAGGGACAACCCCAGGTGTTCTTTTGGGAGAGGGAGACCCCGATGCTGCCAGGGATTCGTTATCTGTGCCAGAGGATGTATCATCAAAAGATGAGGTGGTCCCATTATAATTTTTGTGTAAAATAGACCTAGGTCTTTTACGTTTCATAGAAGAAGCTGGAGGGTTATTAAACCTCACATGCTTAGTCTGATGCAAAAATGGATTCCCCCGTAAATAATCTTCCTGGTCCCTATGGAATTTTTTCATTTTTCTAGATTTCAATTCAGCATCATATTTTTTAAGGATAGGTAGGCATCAGAAGCTCTCGCTGGTGTTGTGGGGGAAGGTAGAACCGATCCGAGAGAAGTAGCTGACCTAGCCAGCGTGCTCCGCATAGCCTTGAAGGCAGAACCTCCCGAATCGGAGGACCGACCGCCCTCCAAGGCTATGACCGGGACCGGTGTCCCCGCAGCAGAGGCACCGAGAGGGAGGGTGTTCCGAGGCATCCCCCTCGGGCCCAACCGAGGAGACCCGAGTCTCGAACCCTGTGGATGGAAGCGACAAGGTCGGAGCCAATGCGGGCACCGATAAACCCAGCTGGGGGATCGGAGCCAGCACAGGAACGTCCCTCGGAGCGGAGCTTACCGGCTCCGACGACAAGGATGCGCTCGGAGGAGGAATAGCAGAAACAACCTTAGGAGCCGACTGGGTAGGAGCCGAGAAAAGTTTGGCCAACACCGGTGACTGTAGGAGCCTCTGCACCACCCTATCTTCATCCAAATCGGAAAGCCTGGAGGACTTTGAGAAGATGGATGGAGACCTAGACCTCCTATCTGGAGAACACTGCCTCAAACTTGGCGACCGGCTCCGAATTGGTTCCAGTACGATCGGAGCAGACGCAGACTCACTAGACACAGCTACCTCCTGCGGCCCTGATGACGGTGGAGCCGAGGAAGCAGACTCAACAATACTAATTTTAGAAGGTGGCTCCGAAGCAATAGATGGAGCCAGAGACCTTTTCTTGGATTTTGAGGATTTAGACTTCGACTGGGAGCCGAACCTAAATCCTCCTCAAAGGACGGTTGTAGCGGTCCCTTTAGGATTAATTTGTTTTTCCTCTCTTGGAGCAGCCAAGGACTAAAAGCGTGGCAGAAACAGCACGACTCCTGTAGGTGGATGGCTCCAAGACAGTAAACACAGACCGAGTGTCCATCTGTGATGGACATCTTATAAGCACACTTCGTACACTTTTTAAAGCCCAAGGACATATGCTCTTTCTGCTCCTTAGACATTCTAAGGCCAATAACTGTAGCAGCCGCTACTGACAAAAGGCGGGAAACTGCTAACACAGAGACCAAGAGTCAACACATGTACAACAAACAACCAAGGCACAGGGGAAAACCTCTAACTAAAACGGTCCTCCACTTAAAAAACTACAATGCACCAAAACGACAGTCAGACAAACACCACAATGGAGGACTAGGTCCTCTAACTGAAACGGACGTATCTAGAGGGAAGTTAGGGATACCACAACACAAAAACACTCACAACTCACAAAACACTAATGCAGCAACAATAGCTATGAAAAAGCTCTATTTGGATAACAACAATCAGCAAAAATTTTCACAGGAAAAAGGTTTTAGCAATACTTAGCCACAGCCAAGTCAAGACCACGTCCGAGCTCTACAAGCGGCAAACGAGATCTGGGGATGTGGAGCAGTGTATTGTGGGATACCATCTTAGCCCAGCCAATCAAAGACTTTCGAGCTAGTAAATAGGCCGAGTCGGAGCCGATATTCGGCTCCGAACCCACAAGTAAAGAATGTAGGCGAGATAGGACTACATAACATCATTATTTTCAAAGCTATACATAACATTACAGTCAGGTTTAAGACACACTGAGCAGCGGTTATACAATTGACTCTTCCTGAAATGGAGTGGTAGAAAAAAGTTAGAAGTAGTTGAAGGTAAGGCACCTAAGAAACAGAGAGGTCACTAGTCGGGGTTAGTGCAAGGACATAACCAATGAGTTCTGAAGTATTTATTGAGTTTGTTTTTGAATCAAGTTAGTGAGGGTTCTAGGGTCAAGTCAGCTAGGAGTCTGTTCTATGTTTTTCCAACAGAGTTGGCAAACACAGAGTCCCCAGCTGAGTAGCTGGATTTGTATGTTTGAACTAGGAGTCCAGTGGATGATTGCAGTGGCTGGGTGCTGGTGTAGGGGGTGATAATATTTTTTAGTGGATGTGTATTTTCTGGTTGGTAAAGGACTTTATGTGCCACTATTAGCTGGTTGAACTACAGTAGGCTTGGCAGTTCAAGCCATCCTAGGCGATTTAGGTTGTGACAGTGGTGTGTCCGGTAGGCTGTGCCAGCAGCAAATCTGGAAATGTGGTTATAGCAGGATGATAGTTTATTAAGATGTTTGGAGAATAGAGGTGAGGCATAGAGAAAAGTTGATAGTAGATGGGAGCGGGCAATTGCAGTTCTAGCAAGTGGGGTAAGGAAAGGTTTGATTCTGTACAGAGAGCCAAGTTTTTATTAATGGTGTTGATAGTTTGATTGATATGCGCATCAAACTTCAGGTTGTTATCAACTATGACACCCACTAGTTTAGTTTGGGCTTCTGGGGAGATGATAGTGCCATTGTTAGCGGTTGCAGGGTGGCAGGGGGTCCTGCAGGTGGGAGACAGCTTAGTTTTGCTCGGGTTTAGGATTAAATGTTGATTGGAGAGCCATTTTCCACTGTATTGAAGGTATTTTGGGTTAATGTGAATAAAGTAGCTGGTGAGGTGTCAGAACAAATAAAGGTGGAGTCATCCGCATATTGAATGCAGGGAGCATCTGGGATAACTGAACGAAGGTTGGTGATAAAGATGAAGAAAAGAAGGGGTCCTAGTATCGAGCCCTGGGGGACTCCTAATGTGATGGGCAGGTGAGATGATAGCTTGTACTGCCATAGGACTGCCTGTTGCCTGCCCTGCAGGTAGGATTGAAACCACTAGAGTGCATGGTTATTTAAGGAGAAGGCCTTCAAGGTATTTATAAGCATGCTGTGGTCAACCATGTCAAAAGCCTTGGATGGATCTAGAAAGAGTGCTGAGGATAGTTTGTTATTATTGCGGTTGTGGTTAATGACAAAAATGAGTACAAGACAACTACATATGACATGAGAATAAATGGAGTAAAACCACATCAATTCTGCATTCCTCTCTCCCCAATCTATTTTAGTACCTCTTTTTTCCCTAGATGCTAGTGTCCATTGAAATGGTAGACCAGACTGCTCCTTCTTATGTGTTGCCTATTTGTTCTCCCACAATACAATCTGCAACAACCACATTACACCATGGAAAGAGAAGTATCCACAGTTTTAGCAGAAGATAAGCCTTCCATCAACTATACACTCTTGCATCTGCCATTTGGGGCAACAGCCAAGTGAAGGAGCAGCTTTCATCTGAGCAACAATTGGGGTGGATGGTTTTCTTTGATCCTAGGAGTTAAACATGGTCACCTGATATGCAATGAAGTCCCAAACTGCAATCCCAGTGACCTCTGTGCAGTTTGGTGCATTACAGATACTGCACAAGTGTCCTGTTTGGTGTTTTCTACATGTTTTTGCCCATACCGCTGCAATATCCACCACCCCAGATGTCAGTAACACAGAGGGTTAGACTGCCTCCCTTCCCCAGGATAGGTAAGCTGGCCTTAGCAGTTCCCCACCAACTACTCCATTAGTAAGCCTGTTACAAGATGTTGGGCATCTGAGCCACAATCAGTGCTTTCTTTCTCTGTGCCATGAAAACTGGCATTATTTTATTATACATTATGATTTAACAAGATGATTATGTATATATATATATATATATATATATATATATATATATATATATATATATATATATATATATATATAAAGTGCATGACCAAACATTAGAACTATCAAACTAGAAAAGCTTGCCCAGACTCTGCCACAACTTGCTGCGAGAGAAAGGTTTGTTTGTTTTTGCTTTCTTGTACTGTGTTGCTTAACTGCTTTCTTCGAGTTTGTGTATATTTTCTTTACAGTGTGTTTTACTCATATTCTGCTTTTAAATGCATATTTAAACGAGGGAAGACACCACAGATATGTCTCTTGTGAGTCACACAGAAATTATGTTTTTTGGAGCTGTTGTGCTTTTAAACAACTGTCATCCTAACTGCCTGCCCCTTATGTTAATTTGACCATATTTCTCCTTCTCTCTCCCTTTTCATTGACCATTGAGAGTAAGCACAAAATTATTTTGTAAAATCACTCCTCTTCAACTATTCAAACTTATTGGCCATCCCACTCCATTCCATAGAACCAGAATACAAATTGCTCAAACCCTTCCAGTCTATCTTGCTCTTTTAAAATTAGCGGCTCTCCACTTAGATTGCTAAAGCTTTAATCTGCAACATCTACTCAAAGACCACCAATTACTGGAGAGCTCATAGTCTGTCTTCTCAGTAGTCATCTTGGGATTAGTGCTTCTGTTTTGCTCCTGGTGAGAGAATGAGCATAGCAACATTATTTCCTGGGACTGCTGAACACAGGAAAGCTTAATAACTGCTTCATAGGCATCAGGTTGGAATTTGAGCTTATATTTTGCTCCTGGTGACAGAAGGAGCACAGTGCATAGATTCCTGTATCTTTCTGGTTAGGGAGTCTGTGCTTGACCTTCCTACTGATCTGGTTGCTATTCAAGGCATTTTAAGGTTGCATAAGCATGGAACTCTCTTCCACTAACAGTGAGATCTACCACTAACCTGCTTGCCTTTTAAAACTATACTGAAACAACACATGCTCAACTTCTGCCTGTGCCCTTGCTCCGACTCAGGCTAATCTCTTCTCCAGATCAGACCAAACTGTATCTCTCTCCCAATTTCTCGCAACCTACACCCCTTTCACTCTGCATCTGTTACTTGCATATCTACTTCACTTATTTGAAGATTTATCATCTGCTTTATATTGATGTAATCCTTACTGTAATTCAGGAATTTTGCTGCTATCTGTATATAAAGTTTTATTGTTCTCTGTATGTTCTTGGTCTCTGTACTGTACTTGTAACCCATGTAAAAAAAAATTATGTTTCCTGTATAAACAATGCATATGTCTGTATGTAACTAGAGCTTTTCTCCCCAGGCCTCCACTGAAAATGGGTTCTTTCTGTCCCAGTCAGACCTTCACGTAAACAAATGTCAAATAAATAAAAGCTATCAGGAAAAGGCTTCAACAAGCCTACAAACCTTTGCATCATCCGGGACAAGACTGTGGATCACCAAACTGGCTGTGGCCTGCTTCCCACCTTGGGATTGGTGCTAATGTTTTGCTTCTGGTCAGAGAAGAAGCAAACACGCATTGCATCCCAGCAGAGTGAAGCTGTGGTGAGACCAACACTAGTAGTACTCAGGCAGTAGCCATTCAGGTGACTCCCCCCTTTTCACCATTCTTGACAAGCTAATTCTTTCTTTTCAGTAAGTACTGTTAGATTTGTATCTAACTTCAGAATATCTGCTTAAATACTTTATCCATAAATCATCAAGCGCTACTTATTACTTAACCCTCAAGTGTTTGGTAGTACCCTTTATAACCACAGGCACCTTGAGTTGACATTTCTTTTTGTAAACGCTCCACTGAAATTTCACCACTACCTAGTTGCACACGGAGAACTAGTTTGCATTGATAAGCACTGCCCCCAGACTTGCAAACCAGATACTCCTGACATTACTTTATATTCTCATTCCATCTGTCTAATCAATAAAAAAGGGTCGGTTACATTGATATGAACTTTCTCACTATGTCTGTTACCAGCTTGCTGGATATGGGCATCGTGAGGCATTGTAGAAATTGCCTCTTGTTTACTGACAACCAGTTAATTCTCAAACTGATATGGTATGGGAGAGATGTATTTACACAATGTCACTGGAGGTAAAGCTCTCACATAAAAGTACTCCTAATGTCAAAGTAGTACACATGTTGCACCCATCACACACAATTCAAAGCAGACACAAATCCACATATGCTGAGCCACTTAAATGTAACCCAACTAAACCCCAAAGACCTCCCAGATGAAGCACATAAACACCCTCAACAACCTAGAACACACACTTTCAAAACACCACCGACATCAACACATACAGCCACATCTCATGGAGCCTCTACTTCTAAGCCCATAAGGCAAGTCACAGCAGAATCCAACATTCCAGTCACTGGAACCTCCATTGTTAGACACAGTGATGTCTCTCTCACCAGAATCATTAAGGAGAATGTCACATTCAGCTGCTTATCAGTGGCTAGGAGCCACAACATTAGGCACACACTCAGGTCATTGGACCACAAATACCAGTATGACACAGCCATCCTCCATATGGGTGTAAATGACCCGAGTCATACCTTCCTAGACTACATGAAGAGAGACATCCTGGAGCTCTCGTAATGTGTGTGCCAGAGTGGTTTTAGCCTAGCACTGAGCAGCATTTTACTTTCTCCAAGGATAATGCCACAATATGTCCACAATCTCAAAAGCAATAGACAGTTGTGTGCAGAGCTCATTGCAATTGGAGCCACCTATACTGAGCTAAAGATACAACAAACCTACTGGCCAAAAAATTCACCTGAACTTTACCCCTCTGTCCACATCAACCTTCCCTCAGGAAAAAACATCAAATATAACTCCCCCTGCTATCATTAGGGAACAGGTCCTTAATGCTCTCTCTAAGGCCAAGAACACTGCATCAATGAGCCCAGACAATATCCTAGGATGCCTTATAAATAGCATGAAACGTGAGATATCAGGCCCTCTGGAATCGCTATTTAACTGCAGGATCCAAACAAGCTTGAGCTTCATGAATGGAGAACAGCAACAGTCATCCCTCTGCACAAAGGTGGGACATCTACAGACCTATAAGTCTCACTTGTCTCATATGCAAAGCCATGGAAAGAATGATCAAGGACATGATCAATAATAACATAGGAAAAATCCAGACACTGCAGCCCAACCCAATTTGGCTTCACCAAGGGCAGGTTATGCATATTCAAGCTGGTGGACTTCTTTGAGGAGGTCAGTAAAGTAATGGATAAGAGCAAAATGGTTCACACTAGGTACCTTGACCTGGCCAAGGCCAAACTTTTGACAACCCCCCCCCCAAGCACTGTTGACAAACTTAACAGGTTAGGTACAAACTCGTAAGTCACACAGTGAATAGCTATGTGGTTCACAGACAGGACCCAGGAAATGACAGATGTGGGTTTCAGTGAATGGTTAAAGTAACTCCATATGGACAGAACATGTGAAAAGTCCATTGGTCTTTCTGAGATTGCTTGAAAAGGGGAGTAGATTTCTAAGATCTGATTTCATCAGACAATGTGTTTCATGTTGTTAGAGCCACAACTGTGACTAAGACTGCTATGTGTACTACAGGTTTTAGGGATTTTAAGTATCAGATGGAAGACTAAAGTGGTCTACTAGTCTTAAAATAAGGTGATCAAGTGTGGCAGACAGAGACAGTCAGATAAGTATAACATCAGGAGGGCTAGAATTAGCACAGTATTTCTAATTTGTTTATTTTTTCCTGCTAAAACTATTCAAGCATCCTTTGCTTCATACAGTGGTGGGTCCTAAAGAATGCACTCATGGGGGAGCAGTGGATTTATATGATTAATCATCCCTTAGACATAATAAATATGTGCAAACCTATTTTTAACATTTCCTTTTTTTCTGTAATTATGCTTTCATCATGTACAGTGGGGCTTCTAATTCTAAAGGATGCATTTTTTTTTACTTTTGTTACTTCAGTAGAACTGTATGTATTAAGTTTAACAACATGTGCTTTGCATTTGCTGTGTAGTGTACAGCAGAGTTCAACAAAAGTGAAAGAACGCAGCACAGGTAAGTTAGCCTGAAATAAAACATTAGATTACTAAATAGTTATTTTCGACAATAAGTCACCAAAACCAAACTGAAACAGGATATGACTTCTAGTAAACTGTATAGTGCTTGGCAAAAAGTGTAATAACACATATGTAACAAACAGTTGTGTACCATGGGATAAACACTTTTAGGAAGAGAATTATGGGCATGCGAATCACCTCAATGACAGCTTTACAGTAAAGTGCACCATTGTGTGTTATACACTGAATGGATATGTCCTGCAATGAAAACTGTTGGAATAATTTGTTCATCTGTGATTAAGATGACAATATGATGAAGTGATGAAGACTTGATTATGATGAAGATGGCAAAGATGCAATAAAGAATGTTAATTGATAAAGATGATTATGAAGAGGTGATGACATTGAGATTAAGGTGATGATGAAAATGCAAGGATGATGACAATGATTATGAAGATGATGAAAATAAGATGATGCATATAAATATGTGTGCAGAATGAGGATGATGCAAAAATGACAGGTATACAATGAAGATGATAAAGAAAATGTGAAGATGATGATGAATGTAAAGATATGATTGCGAGGATAAAATGAAGATGAGGACAATACAATGATGATAATGAAGATGAGGCCCTGGGTTCAATCTAAAGGCAAGTTTTATTGTTCTCATTTCCTGCTGAGTTGTTAATACAATACTAGGATCATAATTTAGTCTGCAGAAAATGATTATATGATGATAGCAAAGATGGGGCGACAATGATAATAATGTAGAGGAATCCAAAAACGTACCACGGAGCCCTTGTACCAGCAACAACAAGTAGGTAGTCTTAACGAATTTATTTATCAGCGTTTTTTACGCACAAAGGTGCAGCTTCCTCAGAGAAAACAAATTAACAATGAGGTAGTGCACGCTTTTATACAAAGCAAAGGGAAATGACAACATGATAAGGTGAAACTCATTGTAGTAATTGGTAAACAAGTAGAAGCCTTCACAAGAACAACTTGTTCCTCAAAGAGAAAATGCAAACATTAATTCATGTTAATAATAAGCATTTCAAAGTGTAGAATGTTACCAAAGAAATAAACATAAAATTTAAAATAACATATTTAAAATTCTTAAAATATGTGGAAGAAATCATAACATTAAAGTAAAATTCAACATAAAAAGTCATTCAAATAGCAACTCATAAAAAAAGTAAGTATAATATGCAGTAATGGATTAAATCTTAGTAAAAAAGTAATGGTAATCCATTATAAGTATGAACCATAATGAGCAACTGTGTACCTTAAAGATATTATTGTATAAACAACAATAATAACTAAAATCTAGGCAATATTTAACATAAGAGATGCTACAACAAAGGCACGTCACATGAAGTCAGAAACAAAAATTTTGTATGTTTTAAAAAATCTTTATGTATGCATAAGAAAGTAAGGAATATCTACAAAGGGGGTACTACCTTAAATAGCTCCTCAATTTGAGTACTGCTGAGATGTTGCAGTTTTCGTTTAAACCGGGTAGCAAAATCGTCTAAGCAGTTGCCACTCCAGTTCACGTACTTCTAAGAGTAGAGTTATTGGGCCTCCCGGATGTTATTGGTCACTTGATCTATGGCCATAAGCGAGAAAGAGTGCCCAGGGTGGTTGGCAATGTGTTTAGCCAAAGCGTTAACGTCAGAGTTTTTCTTAATTGCATACATATGCTCATAGACACGGTCCCTAAGTCTGCGATCAGTCTTTCCCAGATAAAATGAGGGACAGCAATCACAAAGAGCCAGGTATACAACTGATCTACTTTCACAGTTGAGTGGAGCTTGGATTAAAAACTTCCTGTCCCTTATAGTGTAGGTCTGCCCTACCTTCATTTTATAAGACCAGTTGCAAAAACCACATGGGTACATCCCTGTCGCCTGTTAAAGGTTTTTAGTTAGGTCCCTCTGTAGAAGTTCCTTAAGATTGTTGTTCCTCTTGAAGACAAAATTAGGACAGGGGCCTAATTTCTCAGAGCCAGGACTCCCCAAGATAAATTGCCAGTTTTTCTTAATCAATGCAGTGGTAGTCTGAGTGTTAAGACTAAATGTGTGGACGTAACTAATGGCAAAATCGCGTACATAGTTGGTCAGAGAGATGTCATTAGGAGAGGAACACTCAATGGGTGACAGTAGTGTGTTGTTAGAACTAAGGTCAAGTAGTACATGGCTTTGCAAGATAGGTTTATAAACCCCGTTTATCCTTTTGGCTGTAACTTCAAGCCTAATTTCATCAATGAGATTCCTCGGGTAACCCCTATTAAGGAACATGTTACACAAAAGTGTGCATTCGTTCTGAAAGGTGTCAAAATCACTACACATTCTAACAGCCCTAACCATTTGGCCCTTCACAATAGATTTCTTTTGTTTGAAGGGATGGTGGCTTGTGAAGTGCAGGAACAATTACAGTAAGTTGGCTTTCTGTAAACACAAGATGTGTAGGTGTTCCTTCCTTTCTCAACTTTACATCGAGGTAATCGATTTCTACAGGTGAAAAATTAGAAGTGAATTTCAAGAAGTCAGTAGTACCATTTAGAAACTGTAAGAAGTCTACGGCTTCAGTGTCATTACCATGGAAGAGGATGAAAATATCATCCAGGTAGCGTGTGTAAAATTTCACTGTCTGCATCCTTTCACTGGAAAAAGGAACTTCTTTTCCCAAAACCCATAAAGAAGTTGGCGACTGAGGCCCCACAAGGCGAGCCCATCACGCCTTTTTCTGTAAAAAGTAATCCTTATCAAAAGGAAATAATTACATGAAAGGACTATGTCCAAGACTTCTGTAACCAAGTCAATTTCAGTCTGTGGTGCTCCACAGTCTAAAAGCAGGAGGAAATCCATTCCACAGCTTCTTGGTGTGGAATGGAGGTGTATAAGTCAACAACGTCGATGGTGAGAAAATTATTCCCATCATCGAACGGAATGTTGTTGAAGTTGTCTAAAAAAGACCAGGAGTCTTTACATACACCCCGAAGGTCCTTCAGGTATTTAGACAGGATAGTGTCTACCAATCTGGTGCTGGGGTGTGTCCTAGATGGTCTACCATCAACCAGCGCACGCATGGGGGGATTATTGACATCCTTATGGACCTTGGGGATGCCAAACATGACTGGAATTTTTGGCATAGAGATGTCGATGTAATTGTAAGTTTCTATGTCAATCTTACCCTGCAAGAACAAGTCACGGAAGACGCCGTGCGCTGGTTGATGGTAGATCATCTATGACATATCCCAGCGCCAGATTGGTAGACACTATCCTGTCTAAATACCTGAAGGACCTTCGGGGTGTATGTAAAGACTCCTGGTCTTTTTAGACAACTTCAACAACATTCCGTTCGATGATGGGAATAATTTTCTCACCATCGACGTTGTTGACTTATACACCTCCATTCCACACCAAGAAGCTGTGGAATGGATTTCCCTCCTGCTTTTAGACTGTGGAGCACCACAGACTGAAATTGACTTGGTTACAGAAGGCTTGGACATAGTCCTTTCATGTAATTATTTCCTTTTTGATAAGGATTACTTTTACAGAAAAAGGCGTGGCGATGGGCTGCCTTGTGGGGCCTCAGTCGCCAACTTCTTTATGGGTTTTGGGAAAAGAAGTTCCTTTTTCCAGTGAAAGGATGCAGACAGTGAAATTTTACACACGCTACCTGGATGATATTTTCATCCTCTTCCATGGTAATGACACTGAAGCCGTAGACTTCTTACAGTTTCTAAATGGTACTACTGGCTTCTTGAAATTCACTTCTAATTTTCACCTGTAGAAATCGATTACCTCGATGTAAAGTTGAGAAAGGAAGGGAACACCTACACATCTTGTGTTTACAGAAAGCCAACTTACTGTAATTCGTTCCTGCACTTCACAAGCCACCATCCCTTCAAACAAAAGAAATCTATTGTGAAGGGCCAAATGGTTAGGGCTGTTAGAATGTGTAGTGATTTTGACACCTTTCAGAACGAATGCACACTTTTGTGTAACATGTTCCTTAATAGGGGTTACCGAGGAATCTCATTGATGAAATTAGGCTTGAAGTTACAGCCAAAAGGATAAACGGGTTTATAAACCTATCTTGCAAAGCCATGTACTACTTGACCTTAGTTCTAACAACACACTACTGTCACCCATTGAGTGTTCTCCTAATGACATCTCTCTGACCAACTATGTACGATTTTGCCATTAGTTACGTCCACACATTTAGTCTTAACACTCAGACTACCACTGCATTGATTAAGAAAAACTGGCAATTTATCTTGGGGAGTCCTGGCCTCTCTGAGAAATTAGGCCCCTGTCCTAATTTTGTCTTCAAGAGGAACAACAATCTTAAGGAACTTCTACAGAGGGACCTAACTAAAAACCTTTAACAGGCACAGGGATGTACCCATGTGGTTTTTGCAACTGGTGTTATAAAATGAAGGTAGGGCAGACCTACACTATAAGGGACAGGAAGTTTTTAATCCAAGCTCCACTCAACTGTGAAAGTAGATCAGTTGTATACCTGGCTCTTTGTGATTGCTGTCCCTCATTTTATCTGGGAAAGACTGATCGCAGACTTAGGGACCGTGTCTATGAGCATATGTATGCAATTAAGAAAAACTCTGACGTTAACGCTTTGGCTAAACACATTGCCAACCACCCTGGGCACTCTTTCTCGCTTATGGCCATAGATCAAGTGACCAATAACATCCGGGGAGGCCCAATAACACTACTCTTAGAACGTGAACTGGAGTGGCAACTGCGTTTAGACGCATTTTGCTACCCGGGTTTAAACGAAAACTGTAACATCTCAGCAGTACTCAAATTGAGGAGCTATTTAAGGTAGTACCCCCCTTTGTAGATATTCCTTACTTTCTTATGCATACATAAAGATTTTTTTAAAACATACAAAAATTTTTTTGTTTCTGACTTCATGTGACGTGCCTTTGTTGTAGCATCTCTTATGTTAAATATTGCCTAGATTTTAGTTATTATTGTTGTTTATACAATAATATCTTTAAGGTACACAGTTGCTCATTATGGTTCATACTTATAATGGATTACCATTACTTTTTTACTAAGATTTAATCCATTACTGCATATTATACTTACTTTTTATGAGTTGCTATTTGAATGACTTTTTATGTTGAATTTTACTTTAATGTTATGATTTCTTCCACATATTTTAAGAATTTTAAATATGTTATTTTAAATTTTATGTTTATTTCTTTGGTAACATTCTACACTTTGAAATGCTTATTATTAACATGAATTAATGTTTGCATTTTCTCTTTGAGGAACAAGTTGTTCTTGTGAAGGCTTCTACTTGTTTACCAATTACTACAATGAGTTTCACCTTATCATGTTGTCATTTCCCTTTGCTTTGTATAAAAGGGCACTTTACCTCATTGTTAATTTGTTTTCTCTGAGGTAGCTGCACCTTTGTGCGAAACGTTGTGATAAATAAATTCGTTAAGACTACCTACTTGTTGTTGCTGGTACAAGGGCTCCGTGGTACGTTTTTGGATTCCGATAATAATGTAGAGGACAGTTTCAACATCTTCACATCTTTATCACATCATCTTCATAACCATCTTTATAGCATCTTTATCAAATCATTGTACAGATTATTCTAAAAGTTTCTTTCCAAGACTAACCCTTCCAATGTATCACACAAACAGATGCACCTTAATCTAGTGATATCATTAAGGTGATTGATATACCCCAAGTTTTATCCCTATGACAGACAATTTATTACAGTATTTCATCTATGTTACCACACCGTATGTCAGGCACTAAATACTTTAAGAGTCTTATTCATTTCAACTTTGCTTTTCTTATCTTTTACTGAATAAAATTGCATGTAGTTATGGTTCTGATTTCTTATCTGACTTACAGGTATTGCTGAATTCTGTGTTACTTTGTATGCTGAAAACTGCTATAGATTACAGGAAACCCCACTGACCACTACAACCTGTTTGCCCCCACAACTGCATCATCAGAAGATGACATTAGCTAAAACAGATGGAATCAGAAAGTAACTGGATGCTGCTCAACATTTAGTAAATGGAAAAACAAGCTTATTAAACTGTTTATATAATCCTACTGAAATAATTACAGTGAAAATTAAATTTTAGAATCAGAAAGCTCACTTTAATGTTGAAAGCTTAATTACAGTAAAAAGACATAGTAAACATCCACTGCATATGATTTTTAAGAGCGGATGATGTGGAACTGAAAGGAAAAATTAGGAGTGGAGCAGAAGGAAGATAATATTCATGGGCATATAAATCTACTAGGGATATAAATCCATTAGGGATATAAATCTACTAGGGATATAAATCCACTAGGGATATAAATCTACTAAGAGCAGAATAAGAACTTCCAGTACTAGGGCTGAGGGAGCAGAATATGACTGAGATATTAAGACCACGAGTGGTTCAGTTAACTGGTACATAACTTTCAGAAAACAGAGAATTTTGAATGTGGTCCTACGTAAAGTAATGCTGTTAGCCAACAGTGACAACACAACTGTGGGGTTTAATGGGAGTGGGAAGAGTAAAGATACAAAGAATAAAAAAATTGGTTTGAAATTATCAGAAAGTGAATTATGCTCCACTGAGAAAAAGGATCAAATAAGACTCAAGACAAAGGGAGCAAACAGGGAGTAAGCAGGATATGCAAATTTGTCAGGGTTTGATAACTCAAGGCTATGAACAAAGGTTTGAAGAAATCTGAAGGACAATACTGCTACACATTAATATGAGGCTAGAAACTAGGGCAAAAGACGGGACATACAAGAAGTGGAAAGAAGGGCGTGAGGAGGTGTTGGAGGCACAGTACAAAAAGATTAACAGAACGGCTACAAAGGCAGGGCAGAAAATGTACAAGTTGAAAATGAGCTGGCGGGTGAGAAGGAATGGAGAAACTAGGTACACAGCAGGAAAGAGGAAAGGTGGGACAGATCTAGCCAGGATGAATAAAGATGGGAGAGGGATCAAAGTAGACTGGAAAATGCAGATGTCCTGAATAACTACATAAATAAAAGAATGCACGGGAAGTTGCAATTACTGGCAGGGAAGGTAGAGGAGGACAGCAGTGGACATGTTTACACCACAGAAGGAAGAAAACAAGAGAGAAGTGCCTGTCCATAGGGTTGGTAAAGCACAAAGACCAGACAGACTACCATTTGTAGAGTTTGGAAATCTGGCAAGTGCACTGGCGTATCCCAAAACAAACTTCTTTAACAGGTTATAGGCCAGTGCAGAAATGCCTTAAGACTGGAGGACATTACATGAGCTACTCTTTTATAATGGAGGAAGCATGAAAATTCCAGGGCACTACAGGTTAACCTAAAAGCAGTGTTGGGAAAACTCAGAAAATAATCCTGAGGGGAAAGCTGGTTGATGTCTGCAGGACGTTAACTAGCACAGGTTCATGGTAAGAAGAGTCTGTTAATCAAATTTGGTCTAGTTTCTCATCTGGGTTAAAGATGAACTTGACAAAAGAATACCAACAGACAAGATCTAAGCAGACTTCAGCAAGTTTTGATTCAATCTCACATAGCAGTCTAAAAGAGAAACTTGAGGGGTGAGGATAGGTTAAGGCCTGAGGAACTGGAGTGCTGCATTATAGAAAAGAAGGACAGGGAGGATTGTGATGATAGATACAACAAAAATAAGGAAAGTGTAGTGACACAGTATCAATCCTGGGACTAGTACTCATCAATGGGTTTGTTTCAGATAATTCTGAGGGGGGATAAAACACGATTAGCCTCTTTGCTGATGACACACAGATGGATGCAACAGCTGACAAAGTCTGGGGCAGTCTAAGAAAGGATGCAGAAAGGCTGATGAAGTGGGGAAAAAAGGGGACTGCAGAAATGGAGCTGGTTCAACTAGTGTCCCACCCCTTCACTCTTCAATAATAAACCGATTGATACACTGTATTACAGTTAAATCTATGCCCCTTCTACCTCACCTCCTGACCCCCAGCTCTTTCACTGAAGAGCCAAAAAAATGCAGATGCACGACACACACCCCACCGTCCTGCCCCAGCCATACAGTTCCCATTTCTGTGCCGTGCCCCAACCCTCCCTCAGTATCATTTCTTTTGAACTCTATAAATAAATAAATCATGTTTTTAAACTGTAGCAAACTGCTTACTACAAATGTAGCAAATAGTTGCTACAGTTTATATCCTGCCTTCATGAGGCAGTACTTTGTTCATGTTTTAGTTAAAATAAAAAAAGCTTTCTTCTTTTTTTTTACTTTTAAACTGTAGTAAGCATTTGCTGCAGTTTAGACCACACACACACACACACACACAGCTACAGCACTCAGGTTTGACAGCAAATTCAATATTGGCTTTTAAAAGGTAGTACTGCATTAATTAAAGATTGGGATTAACTAGTCTCCCCTCCAACACTTTACGCCAGGGGCATTTGCCACTCTCGTCCTGCCCTAGCTACACTACTGTGTGACCTGCAGAGGTTCAGTGAAGACAAATGCAAAGTACTGTATCTGGACCCCAACACAAATTGCATGAATCAACATTTAAGGGAGTGGAGGGATGTAAAAGACTGTAGGGGTGTTGTTCCCACCCTAAGTGGACCACCACAAGCA
Organism: Protopterus annectens; assembly: GCF_019279795.1. Lineage (NCBI taxonomy): Eukaryota > Metazoa > Chordata > Ceratodontiformes > Protopteridae > Protopterus > Protopterus annectens. The sequence goes on from NC_056739.1 coordinate 896,310,146, forward strand.
CAGTGAGAAGGCAGTGGCGGCAGCAAACAGAATGCTGTGATGCAACCTCAAGGGGAATGTCTCAAGAAGAAAAGTAGTAGTGCTTTCACTCTGACAGGCCTTGGTCAGGCCACATCTTGACTACTATATGCAGCTGTCAAAGCTATACAGGGAAAGGAAAACACAACAGACGGCGGGAAATAATCTAAAGGAAAGTAATCAAAGCCACAAGGATGGTGAGGAAAATTATAAGCAGAAATTATAGCAGCTGAGCTTTTCTCACTGGAGACTAGAAGAGAGGGGGAAAACATACTACTCACACAGAAGTTCATGTCAGGGAGATCTGCAGGAATCATCCTGAAAAGGAAGGAACAAGGGAATGAAGCAGACACACAGACTGGTTGCCTTCTGCACCTCAAGTAGTACTTTTCCCTCTGAATTATGGGCATAAGGTATGAGCTACTACAATGGGCAGTGAAGATGGAAGCCACAAAGGCATTTAAGAGGATATGGGAGAGACAGAGAAATGGTGAGGTGGAACACAGAGAAGGAAAGAAGTCAGAGTACTGAATGCACTTTAATGGTAGACTAGACAGGTATACTGACTTCCTTCTGTCATCAAGTAAAAATCTTGTACTTTTATTGCAGGTAAGAGATTTCAGGCATAATATAACTTAGAACATTTGTAAGGAAGATAAAATGAAACATGATCCGGGATTAACTAGTGAACATGTAACCCTTAAACTTGATTCATCTGTTACAAAGCTTTTCAGGTAGTAACGTATCTTCAACAGTGGCTGTTCTGTGGCTACATCATTTGTGAAAGATAATACTTGTTACTGTATACTTGAAGGTATTTAAACTTAATGTCTATTTCTGTGTAACTTTCATTAACAACTATAAAGCATAACTGGCGACCACTAATAGTAGCTATGAAGAATATTACAACTTTGACCCTGGCTGGATTCAAGACTAACTTAGTTTAATAAGCTTGTGTTAATGACCATGCATAGTGAATATCAGTTTGGATGGTATTTAGATCAGTTCCACAACACAGAAGAACGGAGTTTCTGTAAGTGTAGCCTGATTAGTTTAAATCAGTCGTACACAACAGTGATCAAAACATGCCCACTAACAGCCCTGCGAGTGGCCTATTCTAGTTTTGAACTACTCCTTCATTTTACTACATGTTGGACATTTGCTGGAATATTCTGAAGCTGGGAAAGGTCAGGGATGCAGATGACATTGCAGGAACTCCTAATAATGGGTGTGAGATTAGTGTCAAATGTTTTATTTGAAAATATACACCCACTTTGCTACGGTTTTGTCTAATAAACTCAGAAGGTATGGTTATTCTGGACATCTAAATGTAACTTTTATCTGTATAGCAAAATAATTTTCACATCTATGAAATGTGCTAGGTCACCACAACACTTCTTTGTTCAGGACCACATTCAAATGTCTCTTGCCTTCTGATATACCCACGCACCAGCTAACTGAGCCTCTCAAATGAAATAATACCGGGACAAGTATGAAAAAATACATAATGGAGAGAAGCCAAAAGAACACAAAGTATGTGAAATTACTTCAATAAAAACAGAGAGAATAGGGATGTGGAATGGGTATCAGGATTCTAACTGGAAAGGTTAACAGATGAAGGGAAAGGGAAGAAGAAATCAAATAAAAAGACAGAAAACACCAAATACAAATAAAAAATAAAATAGATATTCATCAGCAAATAAAGGTGATGAACTAAGGAGTGATGACAAATTATTGCCAAGAGAGGTCAGAGTAGATGACAAGGAACAAGTCAATATAATGAAAAGGGAACGATTAATGAAGGTATCATAAGTGGATATCTGTCATTTCATCATTCAGAATAAGTGGCAGTCTTGTGTTATTTCAGAAAATTATAATCTGTTGTGATAGTTTCTGTAGACGTGGTGACAAACCAGAGAAGAAACTAGCAAACTCAAATTAAGATAGGCTCCTCTGAACATTTAGTTGGAAAAAGGGTGAAGACTTCTGAAAAAGGATTACAGTAATAGTTAGAAATCAAGACAAAAAGTTACTTCTGTAGAAGTGATGGTTGACTTCAGGTACACAAGAAACTGAATAACAATTTAAAAACAGTTTGTATCCTGCAATACATGGTAGAAAGCATTAAACGGTTTGTGAAAAATAACAGGATATATGGCAATAGTATCAGAAAACAGGGCTACATTTCAAAGTGCAGTACTTTGTAAAACCGCAGCAATAACTAAAAGGACAACGACAGTCAAGAGAGAAAGATGCTCTCAGAAAGCAGGAAAGGACTGTTTTTGTGCACTACAATGGTATCATGACTGGTAACATACTAGTACCTGACTGGTATCAAGAATGCAAGGTTAAAAAATGTTCAGATCCTTCTACTGTTTCTACAGACATGCATAGAGAAGTACAGAGATGGCATAACACATGTAAGAAGTTAAATATACTGCCAGTTGTTGCTAGACACAGAGATACAAGAAACATGCTGAAGAAGAAAGTCAACAGTACTGTGTATGACAGCTGAACAGAATGGCAAAAAATAATGAAAACTATGAGCAAGAAGTTATTTATTTATAATGGCTGGTTGACAACAAAAGCAAGATAGAACGTTTTGAGTTCAGAAGTGATTCATGTTAAGAAGTGTGCAGAGCCCAAGAGAATATAGCAGAAAAATCCAGGTGCTGCATGACAGTTCAGTGTCGTTTAAAGTAAGTCAGAAGCAGGAAAATAAACTACATGACATTTACTTCACAAAGCTAAATATGAAAGACTGGAAAGAAAATGTAAAAGATGTGCAATGTACAGCTGAAATAGCAGAGAAGTTTCAGAAGAAGTTACATATGAAACTAAAACACTGGTAAAAGAAAGTCTAAGAAATGGGAAGTCAGAGTATAGTATAAAACATAAACAAACAAGATTTTACAAAATGTAGAACTGATGAAAGTGTTGCAAAGTAATTCTCTCCAGGAACACTTGGTATAAGGAAAGAATAATGCTTATTTTGAGAGCTACAGTACAAGTGTTAAGGGGCATGTCTAGTGTTGTGGTGAACTGGCAAATTTCATATTCTTGTGAAAAATTATACAAACAGAGAACAGAAAAATGAAGACAGACAACCTAGGAAACTGATGTCACTAGGCATTCAGCAAAAGTTTTTGCTAGATGGTTAAGAAGCACTGAGATAAATAAATCAATTAAAATCAGTAGGAGAAAAAGACTCCGCATGAAGCTGGGTTGGGAGAATAGGATAGTTTCACATACATAAGGAAATTCCAGAGCATAAAAGTAGAATGTTGTCGGTTAATTTTGATCAGGAAAAAAACATTAAATACGCTGGGTCAAAACTTTCTGAAAAAAAAAAAACGGATGCCCTAAGAAATTTATTACAGCTGTATAAATAATACATATACAAGCAGTAATGAGACCACAGTTCAGCACAGCATGGACTAGCACAGATGTATATCAGGTAGCTCAGAGGACTGCAGAGAGGATTATGAGTGGGTCAGAGGATTATAAGTGGGTCTCCAATCACAGCCACAGAATTGTGTTCAAGACATGGAGGCCAAGAAATTTACCTAGAGAGTGATAAATCTCGACATCCATGTTGAGAACACAATTTAGGGTTATGATCAGAGAACCAATTATAATTCTTAATGCACTGAGCTTCATCTGCTTCATGTACTACTAGTAACAAAAAATGTGCCAACTGTTTTGCCAGTTTCCAAAGCCATAAAGCACTTGGTGAGCATTGTCAAAAAGACAAGAGTAAAAAAGTAAAAAAAAGACAAGGAATATTACTAACATAAATTGCAGGCAGAAAAAAAATCTGCTTTTAATTCTGCTGCTGACATTTGCTGTCCACTACTGGCAGATTTTACTGCCTAGCACGATACCCAATCTTAACAAGTTAAGCAGGGGTGCTTAACAATTAAGATCATGTTCTCATGCTACAAATGAGCTTAACTGGTTTATCTTCTTCATGATATCAGAGTGCAATCACAACACTCCATTCACTACTCTAAATGTATTCCTCATTCAGTGGTTGCTTACAAAAATTATGCTACAATGTTATGCAATATATACATTCAAAAAATAATTTAATTACATTATAATAAGACACCAGACATCACACAAACATATGTCAAGCTCATGTAATGGAACATTATTTACTTTTGGACCATGCAAGTAATTATAAATTTCTGCATTCCTATTGTAATGCATTGTGTTAAGTGAATATATGTCTACTTTGCCATTCTGATGGTCATGACTGTAAATGGCCAACTGAAGAAACACACCACCAAGTAACATATAAGCAAGCAAATAAATGCCATTAGGAAAGACATGATAAAGGATTTAGAAAAGGAGAAAGTTAATGTAAAACTCTGTAAAACCATGTCTTACTAAAGCCTCTTCACCTCAGAAACAACGGCAATGTTAAGAACATTCAATCTAAAGCTGCCAACCTGCAGCAAATCTAACAGGACTTCTTGGTAGGAGAGGTTAATTATCTGGAAGTTTACCTACTGGTGGAACAAGCTTTCCCTTGTAAGTTAAATGGAATAACACTTTACTTTCAATTTAAATGAAGTCCTAACAAATGGATGGGTCCAAATAAATTTACACGTGGGATCAGAAGTATGTCCCTTTTCCGTAAGGGAGGAAAATCAACACGCTATACTCCCCCTAAGGTACTCAGATGGTCATTCAGACTAGTACTAATCTATAAACCTATGAACGCATATTGCCTACATCATATGCATATGAAACAAGCATTTTAGCATTTAGCATTTTAGTAAAATTAGAAAATAGTTCGACCATGCTAAGAAAGTAAAAGAATCTAAATATGAAGGACACATCAACAAATGTAGGCAACCACCACAACAAAATGAGCTTTTCTTACCTCCCCATCCTGGTTGAAACACTAACCTCCAACAAGAGTTGCACAACAGTGCTTGTACCTCCTCCCCATCCCCTACTCCCCTCTGGGACAGCCACTTGGTGCTCCTTCCTTTCCACCCTAGCATCCTATACTAAAGTACTGTTCTGTACACTTACCATAAATGTAGATGTTCGAGTGTATTCACTGTTGCAGTCATCACATTTGGGTTATCTGCTTGCAGTAGCCCTCAGTCGGCCTGATTAACAAAGTCTTGGGTCCTGCGTCGGATGCTGTCCCTTCTTCCATGACGTCAAGTCATTAGGGGTATAAAACATGCAGCCGACGCCATTACATCAGTTTTTCTTGACCCAGATGTCAGGTGCCCCCCTAATGGGAAGCAATTAAATCTATAATTACAAGGATATGCCTCCAACAAAAAAGCAAATACACCAAAAAGCTTTGTAAGCATAGTAAGGGAGAGTATAGGTATAGCCAAAAGTCGTCAGGGGGGGCTGGAGGGAGGGTAACCAGGATTGCAACAATGAATATACTCGAACATCTACATTTATGGTAAGTGTACACAACTGTACTGTGTTCTTCATGTTTCACTGTTGCAGTCATTACATTTGGGTAGATTTCCAAAGCTAAGTTTGGGAGGAGGAATTTAAGTAGAATTAAGACCAACTATAAGGCCCTGCAAGACTGCAGTGGCAAAGCCAGCTCTGGATTTAGAGAGAATGGGCAAATGATAATGCTTGGTGAAAGTATGTACACAACTCCAGGTAGCAGCTTCTAGGATATCCCTTGTAGTGACGCCCCTGACAAAAGCTGTGGAGGTAGATGCAGCCCTGGTTGAATGGGGTCTGATGCCCTGTGGGATAGGTTTTCCATGGTGCTTATAGCAGAAATTAATGCAGTGGCCTATCCATTTTGAAATGGTTTGCTTTGAAATAGCTTTCCCCTCTGTCCCTGCAGAAAATGCCACCAGCAGTTGTTCAGATTTCCTTTGAGGTTTGGTCCTGTCCAAGTAAAATCTAAGTTGTCTATGCACATCTAAGGAGTGCAGTATCCATTCCCCTTTGTTCTGTGGGTTAGGAAAGAAGGTAGGCAAATGAATGGACTGAATAAGAGCCACACTGGATAGCACCTTGGGCATGAAGGAGGGATTGGTTCTGAGGGACACCCTGTCTGCATGAAAGATGATGAAAGGCTCCACTGCCATATGGGCCTATAATTCAGATACCCTTCTTGCAGAAATGATTGCTAAAAGGAAATCTGTTTTCCAGGAAAAAAATTTTAAATCTGCAGTAGCAGCTGGCTCGAAAGGAGGAAGAGAGAGTTTCTCCAAGACAAAGTTAAGGTCCCAGGCTGGAGTTGGAGCTCTCCTAGGTGGCCTTAAATTTTTGGCCCCTCCGAGGAACTGCTTGAGCAGTGGGTGAGAAAAGAGTGGAGGCTCTGTGCTGTAATGAGCTGAAATGGCTGAGGCATGGATTTTGATGGAGGAAAAGGACAAGCCCTTATGAAGCATCTCAGTCACGTATTGTAGAATCGGAGGTAAATTGGGTACTGCTGCGCTCATCCCTTGAGACTGATTCCAGGCACAAAATCTTTTCCATTTTGCAGCATAAGATTTTCTAGTACTAGGCCTCCTTGCCTCTAAAATGATATCCACCACTGATTTACTGAGGGGTGGTAAAGGTGAGATTAGGTAATTAACCAGGCTGCTAGGTTCAGGGTTTGCAGCTGAGGGTGCAGAATCTGGTTCTCTTACTGAGACAACAGGGAAGGAGTCTGAGGCAGGTGCCATGGGGCCACGCTTGACACATTGCTCAAAAGGGGGTACCAGTGTTGGCGTGGCCAGTCTGGTGCAATTAAAATCATCCTTGGCTTGTCCTGTTTGATTTTTAGTAGTACCTTGGAGAGCAAAGGCAGAGGGGGAAAGTCATAAACTGATAGGTTTTTCCAACTGAAGGATAGAGCATCCACTTTCCAAGCTAGCTTGTGGGGAATCCTTGTGCAAAATTTGTCCAATTGATGGTTCTTGGGGAAGGCAAACAGTTCTATATCTGGGCTCCTCTACTTGCTTGTCAAAATGTTGAAAATCCTTGGTTCCAGTTTCCACTCGTGGGGGTCTATGACTTTTCTGCTTAGTCCATCTGCCAGTGTATTCAGTTTTCCTGGCAGGAATTGAGCCTGTAGATTCACTTGGTAGCTCAAGGCTGTGTTCCACAATGCCATGGCTAGTCTGCAGAGGGGTAAGAATGTGTACCCCCCTGCTTATGTACCACATGACAGTGGTGTTGTCCTGGATGAATGTGGTCCTTGAAGGCTGTCAGAGCATTCTGTACAGCTAACATTACCTTTTGATTTATGTGTAGGTGCATTTGACTTGGGTTCCATTTGCCCTGAATGCACTTACTTACCAGGTGAGCCCCCCATACATAGTCTGATGCATCTGTTGTTAAGGTTTGGGTGGCAGGGGGTAGTGTGAATGGTAGTCCCCTGTTTTGGTGGCAGGCCTCTGCCCACCAAAGGAACAATAGGCGTAGGCAAGGTATGATAAGAATCATTGCTTCTAGATACTGTGAATGTTGACACCATAGGCTTTTGAGATACCATTGTAGTTTCCTCATATGCAGCCTTTGCATATGGAATTAGAAGAATGCAGGAGGCCATGAACCCCAAGGCTTGCAGTATTTGCCTTGCAGATAGCTTGTTTTTTGTGGCCACTTGTTTGAAGTAGGTTGTCAAATGAATCTGTTTCTCTGGCGTGAGGAAAGCCATCTGGGAAGTTGTATTCAAGCTTGCTCCCAGGAATATAATTTGTTGACAGGGTACCAGGTATGATTTCTTTTAGTTTATGGTGTACCCCAGACAAGTCAGCACCCTTTGAACAAAGGCCAGATGATTCAGAAGTATGTCCTGGCTTTCTGCCTTAATTAGACAATCGTTCAGGTATGGGTATATTTGAATATTTCTTTGCCTGCAAAATGCAATGACTAGAGATAGGCACTTCATGAATACCCTGGGTGCAGTAGATAAGCCAAAGGGCAGTGCAGAGAACTGATATTGCATGTAGCCTGCTTTGAAGTGTAGGTATTTTCTGCAAGACTCCCTGATAGGGATGTGCAGGTATGCTTCTTTTAAGTCTAGTGTTGCCAACCATGCATCTTTGCCTAGCATAGGAAGCAGCTGGTGAAGAGTCAGCATTTTGAATTTTGGAATCACCAGAAAGGTGTTTAGAGTAGAAAGGTTCAGGACAGGATGCCATGTATTGCCTTTTCTGGGTACCAGGAAAAGTCTGGAATAGAAACCTTGTCCCTTTTCTTCTTCTGGCACCAACTGAATAGCCCCCATGCTTAAGAGACAGAACTTGATTCTGGGCCTCTGCCCACTGATTTAGGGGTAGATCTGGCCACCTGCTTGGTGTTGGTAACATGTGAAAGTGAAATCTGTTTCCTTGAGACACTATGTTTAAAACCCATTTGTCCTGGGTAATGAGTTCCCAGTTTTTGGCCTGCAGACCAATCTTTGCGCCTAAAGGAGCATTCAATTGGGAAGTGTTTTGAAGTTTTAAAGTCAAGTCATTGAGACAGGTTTCCATGGGGGAGTCTTACTACTCCCAGATTTGGGTGCGGAAATCCCCCACTGTTTAGTCTTGTGTGTCCCCTTGGACTGAAATCTGGGGTTTCTGCTGTGCCTGGGTTTGGCTTGAGAAGCCCTGTAAGGGGCTGGAAAGGACCAATTCTTAGAGGGCCAATGCCTACTGAATCTAGGAGGCTGAACTTGCAAGAAATCTTTAACAGTTTGCATAAATTTAGCTTTAGCTTCCATCTTTTTAAGAACTTCCTCAGCTTTGTTGCCAAACAGGCGGTCCTGACTTAAGGGAGCATTAAACAGTTTAGCTTTAACATGGTCACGCAAAGATTGCTCCTTAATACAAGCATGTCTTCTGAGCACAGACCCAGTAACAGCAACCCTGCAAGAGGCCTCTAATGAATCAAATCCACATTGCAAAGTATGTTTACCAACCTGTTCAGCAGAATGCATTAAATCCTGTAATTATTTTCAGCACAGTCAGGAATCAACATCATTTTCTGTTTAAGCAACCCAATAACATGTTGTTGACACTTTAACATATGAAACTGGCAGTTTAAAGCCCTAATGGCCAAGGTTGCAGAAGTGTAAACCTTCTTACCCCATCTATCCAGCGCCCTGGAGTCTCTATCAGAAGAGGTAGGATTTTTAGCAGTAGAAGCCTTCATGCCCTTGGGGCCCTGTGAAATAGTCTCTGGATCCGCAATAGGATTTTTAAAGAGACACTTGTGTGAATCAGGAACCCTGCAATACCTGTCAGGTTTTCTGGGAGCAGGAGGCAAAGAATCAGGGGCCAAACTAGATTCCGAAAAGGCATCATCAACAATGTCTAGTACAGGATGTATAGCTAAAGGCCTATGCCAAGGCAAGAGTAAAAAATCCCCAAGCCTCTTTTTTGAATCAGAAAAAAACTGTCTTTCCCAGTGGAAATGCTCCCTTAGAGTATGTATGGTTTCACCAAAAGAAAAATCCTCTGGAGGGGAAGCAGAGGGAATAGAGTCCCCTGCATCAAAATTCTCATAAGTAGATAAGGGTAAATCCAGATCATCAGAAAAATCAGAATCCTGGTCAGAAGATTCATAAACAACTTCAGTCCTAGGTCTCTTAGAGGGGGGGGGGTTGGCTTCCCCTGATTACAGCTATAAGATCTTCGGCCATTCTTATCATTTGTTTTTTATGCATAGAGGCCTGAGCATGCTGCCTGGGTGTCGGTTTCTTAGGCATGGTTCAAATGAAGAAGGAGGCGTCGGTTTAATATGCAAGTCTGTAGGCCTGAATACACTCTCAGCAGCCGGTGCCTGCACAGCGGCTCTGGACCCATCCAAGGTAGAGACATCCGCAGGTTCCACAGTTGAAGCATCTCGCAGCATACCGGACTCTGAATGGGTCTCAGTAGAGGCCTGCAAATCAGAAGTAGCGGGTATCAGGGGCTGCGAAAGCGTCTCATTGAGTACCGGTGAACTGGCGACTGGCTTAGGAGAAGCGTCGTCAGCAGCTTTGGACCTAGGCAGCCTGTCTCTGTCTTTATCTTTGCATTTTTTTGGAATCCAGGTAGTTGGATGGCTAACCGACAACATTTCTGGATAATTAAGCCGAGAACCGAAATATTTAGATGCGAAAATATAGAGACGATGGATAGTGCGCTGATTAAATAAAACACAAAACTGACAGCAAGGTACGTCGTGGTCAGGGTCCAGGCAAGGAATACAGTACGAATGAAAATCTTTGTGAGGTATTTGCTTTCCATAAGTAATGCAATTATTAACTTTTACTGACATTGGTAAGGAGCAAGAAAAAGTTTCCCCAACGGGGTACTTAGCTTTAGTTGAAGACTTTGGTTCTGAAATCGAAAACAAAAATTTCAGGAGTCGGGCGACTGGCACTTGCGAACTGCTTCTGCTTCGGGCACCGCACGGGAAGAAAGACTGATGTAATGGGGTCGGCTGCATGTTTTATACCCCTGACGACCTGACGTCATGGAAGAAGGGAGAGCATTCGACGCAGGACCCAAGACTTTGTTAATCAGGCTGACTGAGGGCTACTGCAAGCAGATAACCCAAATATAATGACTGCAACAGTGAAACACAAAGAACATTCTGAGCTTGATTCCAAATACAGCTTACTGCAGTTACAGACACACACTTTAACTCAGCACAAGCAGGCCAGTAATGCATATTTACCTTTCTTTTTTAATAATGTATCTTTTGAGATTTTTTTTTTATATCCGACACTAAGACATCTCTCTCCAAGGACATACAAATTATAGTTAAGTGTTAAGAAGACGGGCTTAATCATGTGATTTATAGTTCATTTTTCTTTCTTTGATTATTAGAACAATAGAAGATGCATTAATGCAAGTTTTCTGTGCTTTCTACACACAATCATAACTGTGCATATGCATGCATGTGTATACACATACAACATGTACACAAATATGCATGTATACAGACAAATGCAGATACACGCATGTGTATATAATACCACTGTGTATAGCTTGCCAAGCATGAAAATTTATTTCCATTAGTTAGAATAATTTATTTTCATGCAGGCAGTTACTCAACTATTCAACAATATATCACCTTTAGAAAATCTCTTAAACAACAGCTGTCTGTCTAACAAAATGCAATATACCATCTTCATTTTCCTGGTGGAAGCAGTTAAGACGCCTGTTAGTATAATTTCAGACCAAGTAATAAGCCAGCTTCTCTGACAGAAACAAAATTGAGAGCAGCATCATGTTCATATTTTAAAGACACTAAAGAAAGAAAGATATAATACAAAAATCATATTAATCTGCACAAAGTATCTATAAAGTGGTATTTTATTCAAGCAGAATTTTTAATGGACGTAAGCTGGCAAAGAGAAGCCTAATGCTTTTAAATACATATGAATAACATTAAAGATAACAGGATACTGTGAACCCAAAATTAATTCAAGAAGAAGGTATTTAAAAACTTAGTGGTGTCTCTCTTATTCTGCTTTCTTAATTTTTGTAACATGAGCAAAATGGCAGGAAAAAAGGTAAACATGAACAACTGCAGAATAAAAGAGGGAAGTAGTTGCAAGAATAAGGCTGCTGAAAACATCACCATCTTCAAAATGATATGAATTTAGTACTTAAATTCCCATTAGTTGTTTGATAAATGAGCAAAACTACAAAAGCAATTTCCAAAACAAAAAAGATAATGTATTCTGACCTCAAAACACCTTTTAGATCTTATTTTAGCAACAAAAACATTTAAAACATCATATCCTTTACACTTGTTCTTTTCTCTGCAAATGCAGTGTTTTGAAGCTGCGCTTAGAAGGTGCTACCTTACAAAGAAAAACATATTTATTTTCTTTAGCAAGTTGCTGGACATGACCTTGTGAACAGTCAAGTAAGGTAAAGTGTCCTGGTTCAACATCAATCCATTCAGATTTCTATAATTACTGTCATGTCTTATTTTTCTTAAGTGTAAACTGTTGTAATTCACATTACTAGAGTAATGTGTGTACTCTACTAACATGTTAGTACATAATCATTGTAGCTCAATTCCGCAAACATGATAATACCCAGTTTTAAGAGTTGAAAGCCGTAATGCAGGCGCTCAACTAAGCAACCTTGGTAAATACAATCCATAGAGAAAATTCTAATTGTCCTCTTGTCTGAAAGGAGCAAACAGAGCTAAATTCAGCAGAAAGACTGCAACTTCAGGAAGGAAAAAGTGGAGAGTTCTGCTGGTTATGACTACGGATGTCAGAAAGAGCAAGAAAAATACACTAGATGAAGAACATTCAAGTCATTTTTGTCTGTGATCAGGGCCTTCATCAATGACTTCTAAGAAGCATTAAGCTGAAGTACCTTAAAGTGCTCTATAGTAAGTGTCTGGTTTAAAAAAAAAACTTCCGTGTTAAAACATGGCATAGTAGATACAGTATTTATTTATTTATTTCAGTTTGATTACCGGGGAGGTCCACTGGGCATTGGTAGCCCGTTTTCAGTGGAGGCCCGGGGAGAAAAGCTCCAAAACAAGGAATTACTACCATTCAAATATTTTGTTTACAAAAAGTAATTTCAATGAGCATGCAAAGTCATAGGCACTCTGAATTACAAATATCAGGTAGTTACAACAGAAGAAACACTAACAATTCCAATTTTGTTTACGGAGAAAGGCATCACATGATGATAATACATGTTTTACTATGTAGTTCACTTAATCATTTTAGAAAGGAACAGAAAGAAGAATAGGAGGAGGTTAGTCTGGGGCAAATGGAGTAGAACGTTTAGGATTTGTAGCAGAGGAGTGCAGTTGCAAATTCTGTTATGATAGAGGTAGGAATGAAGCTGAGTTTTGAAGTTATTTGGATTGGTACAGGTCTTAAGTGACAAGGGCAGGGCATTCCATTTTTTAGCAAGTGTAAAGGATAAGAAAAGCTGGCCAGCAAGGTGCTGTGTTTTTGAACTGTGATCAGGTTGTGTTGAGAAGCTCTAAGTGGTCTGAGGGGGGTATAAGGGTGCAGAATATTAGAAAGGGCAGTTAGAAGGGTGAAGTAGTAGCTTGAAGGCTGTGGTGAGTTGGAGGAGGTTAAGTTGATTGGGAAGTTCAAGCCAGTTTAGGGAGTGAAGGGAGGAGCAGTGAAGAGAAGAGGATTTGGCATTAGTGGCAAATCTAGCGACTTTGTTGTAGCATAGCTCTAGTTTGGTGTTAAGAGAGGATGAAAGATTAGTGAGCGGGGGGGCACCGTATAGGAGGGTAGGAAGGAGGAAGGTAGAGGCAAGGGTTAGTTTGGAATGAGGAGAGAGGAAGTGGTTGTTTCTATACAGTAGACCTAGTTTTATGTGCGTTTTATTGATGTTCAGTTGGATATGGGAATTAAATTTTAGTTGATCGTCCATTGTGACACCAAGAAGTTTGGAGGAGGGTACGATTTCGACAGAGGAGTTATTGAGGCTGGAAATTTGGAATGACTTTTTGTCAAAAAAGGAGGATTTAGGGGGAGAGAAAAGGAGTATCTTAGTTTTGTTGGCATTTAGGGAGAGGTGATTTTGTAGCATCCAGTTTTCAGTGGTTGAGAAGGCATTTTGGGTTAGGGCTTGGATGTCTGTTAGGTTAGGGGCAGAGCAGATTAATATTGAATCGTCAGCATATTGTACAATTGTTGTTTTGGGGATAGCCTTGTGGAAGTCATTTAAGAAGATATTGAATAGTAGTGGGCCGAGTATGGAACCTTGAGGTACTCCGGTAGGGGTAGGAAGAAAAGTAGAGGCTGCTTGGCCCCATTTTACCGCTTGGGATCTGTTAGAAAGGTAGCTGGAAAACCAGGAAAGGGATTCTGAGCAAAGGTTGAGATTTGATAGGTGATTTAGGAGGTGGGTGTGAGAGATGGTATCGAAAGCTTTAGATAAATCTAGGAGGGCAGTAGATACTATATTACCGGAATCACGAGCAGAGTTGACGGAGTGCAAAAAGGAGAGAAGGGCAGTGTTAGTACTGTGTCCTGGGCGGAAGCCATGTTGGGTAGGAGAGAGAAGTTGGTGCTTGGTGAGGAATGGCAGGAGTTGTAAGTGGATACAATAGGGCGGAAATTTGTGACTGTACAGTTTTTGCCACCTTTGTGGAGAGGTAGGATGTAAGCGGTACGCCATAGTTTGGGTAAGTAGGATTCAAGTAAAGACCTACTGATTAGGATGCTGATGGGAAGAGCAATAGAGTCAGAAGCAATTTTAAGGAAGGCAGATGGGATGTTATCAAGGGCATTGGAGCAGGGCTTTAGTTTATGAAGAAGTTTCTTTATTTGGTCAGTAGATACTGGTTTTAGCTTGAAAGAGGGTGGGTAAGAACAGTTTGAGGAAGACTGAATAGTGGCAGGAGATAGGTGATTGTTAGGAAATGTTTTAGTTAGCTCAGCAATGAAAGAGGTGAAGAAGGAATTAAATAGTGATGCTATTTCGAGGTCGGTTTTGCTGGTGTCTGGACAGGGATTATTTTTAGTACCAGGTCTGAGGAGTGAATTGATGGAATTCCAGAATTGTTTGGGGTTTCTAGCATAGTTTTCTTGAAGTTGGATGTAGTAAGATTTTTTATCTTTAATGATTTGTTTCTTGGTAAGGTTTCTTAACTGCTTGTACTTAAGGAGTATTTCAGGTTGTTTGTGTTTATGGTAGGTTTTCCAGGTTTTATCTCTTAGGAGCATTACATTTTTCGTATCTTTGGTGAGCCAAGGGGAGGTTTTTGCTTTAAGTCTTATAATTCTAGTTGGGGCTAGAGAGTTAAGGACTGTTAAAAATGTTGAATTGAAATAGTGGACAGCTTCATCTAGTGGTAGTAGTTTTAAAGGGTTCCAGTTGATGAGTTTAAGCGAGTCAGAGAAGGAAGTGGGGTTGAAGTTAGAGAGGTTACGAGTGTGAATGTAGTGGTGGGAGTGTGGGGGGGGTAGCTCGTATGGCATAGGCAGGGAGGTGGTCTCCTAGAGGGTCTGGAGAGGTGTCAGATTTTATAACTTTGTTTGGATGAGATATGAGAATCCAATCAAGTATGGAGCCAGGAGGATTAGCTTTGTTTGGTCTGGTAGTGGAGTTAATGAGTTGGGAGAAATTAAATAGGTTGATGGTTATTGAAGGATTTGGGTTTGAGATTTTATTCCAATCAATATTTACATCATCTAAAATGAAGGATTCTAGATTAATATTAGAGGAAGTCCAGGATAGGATGTCTTCTAGAGTATTAGCATTGTTGCCTGAAGGAATGTAGAGACAGATGCAGATACTTTTATGGTTGTTCATTTTTAGTAGGCCAATTACTAGTTCAGTGTTATTGAACGATGGGATAGGGTTCGGGTAGGGAGTAATGGACAAGAGGTCGGAGTAGATTAGAGCAAGACCACCACCTCTTTTATTAGGTCGGTCGGATCGTAGAGAATGGAATCCTGGGGGTAGGAACTCCGAGTCATTAATGTGAGGTTTTAGCCAGGTTTCAGTGATAGTTGCTATATCAGGGGAGTTATGGTTGAGCCAGGCATGGAATAGGGATAGTTTATTTTTTATGCTTTGGGCGTTGATGGTAAGGAATTTGAGTTGTTTGTTAGAGGATTTCTTGTAGTTGTTAGGGAGGTTTGTGGGATGAAAGGAAGGACCTGGGTTGGGGTGAATGCCTCCTGCTACGTGAGTGATTGTGGGATGGGGAAGGTTCTTTTTAGTTTTATATTTAGATGTGGCTGGTAGAAGTGTGGTTTATATTTAAAGTTTACTTCTGAAGTTGGAAAAAGCTTAATTTTCATGAAGAGTAATGGGTAGGAAGGAATTAATGAAGTGGATATGTTGTGGTAGTGAGAGACAGGGTGGTGGTGGGGAATAAGAGGAGGAGGGAGTAAGTGGATATGAGTATAGCAAGTGATGTGGTATAGGGAGATAAGTAGGAAAAGGAAGCAAGACAGTTGAAGGATTTTGGGGGGAAGGGATAGCATGATGGTAGTGGTTGGAAAGTAAGTAGAGGTGAAGGGGAGTTTGATTAAAATTAGGGAGAGTTGTTACAGATAGGAAGGGGAGGGTTTAGAAGAGTTTGGATTGGTTGGAGGAGAGGGGTGGGAGAGATAGTGGGGAATAAATTTAGATGTAATGGGGGCAGGTGGAAATTGGGGACAGGGTAGGGGAGCGGAGTGAGCTCGTAGGGCGAACGGAGCGGGCAGAACCAGGAAGGCAGGAAGAGAGCAGGAAACCTATCAGTGGACTGTTGAAATGCAGAAGGTAAGTACTGGGGACAGGGGATTAAGCAGAATGGAGTGAGTTACAATGTTTAAAGTCAAGTATTGAGAGAAAAATAAAGGGAAGGTAGAGCTTGTATAAAATATTAGAGAGAAGAGAACAACAAATGTAAGAAATTGAGGATAGTGGGGGGGGTGCCACCTAGTGGACAAATGCTGTAGTGCACCTGTAAATCCACAGAGGCAGATCCCTAACTGGGCTAAGTTGAGGGAAAAAGGGAACTGAGAAGAAATAAGAAATAAGTAGGCTGCTGGATTTCCTGGTAGGGGAGCGTACTGAACACCTAGTCGGCCTTTAGGTATCTATAGTAATACAGAGATTTAGCAACCGTAGTACATACTTTCTCAACACCTTCTAGGAAAGGCTTAGTTCTATTCCCATACAAGGGTTGAAGCCATGGAGTTTGCTATATTTTATTTTGGGTGTAGGCATCCAAGCCAGGCGTAGACGTGCCCTACGGGTATTGTGAGGTGGAAAAAGCTGGAGAAGAGGAGAGAAAGAGAGAGAGAAATTGCACTTAGTAATCAGTACAGTAGCACATTGGCACAAAGTAACATACACTTTTTAAGCAAGATTTAAAACACACAACTGTTTCAAGCAACAAACTATGCAGCAACTGTCATAAAAAAGAAAAAGCAAAGCTGTCTATGCTAGTAATATGTACTAAATAAGTAGTGCAAAATAGGCTTAACACACAACTATATCAAGCACTTATGAAAATGAGATGTGGGTTTCACAAGATGTTCAATCACAAAAACTGTACAGTAAAATATATACAATGGGAAAGGAAAGAAAAAAAAAAGAAAAACAATTGAATCTATGCTACTAAAAGAACTGTAACATGGGCCAGAAGGTTTTTCAGTACATGGTTCCTATGAACAGCATTATGTGCTGGATATTTGAAAAAAAAACAAAGAAAACCCTTAAGAGCACGTGCTGAGGATGGCGTTTTAGTTCTAGTATCCTACAAGCGCACTTAGCGCTTGTATGAAAGATAGACTTAGCGCTAGTATGAAAGAAGACTTTCAAAACAATCTCATTTGCCAATTTTAACTAACTCAACTAAGACGTCTCAGCCTCAGTGGTGGGAGAGAATTAACTTCTGAAGCAATTTCAAACAATAAGAAAAGTGACAGTTCGAATTTAATTGGGGATTTACTAGTCACAACTTTAAATGGAACTGGAGATGCACCAGAAGACTAAGCAAAGGACTGCTGCTTCATCAGACTTGTCAGTTTTACATTTCTTCTTCCTGTCTTTGCCTTCATATTCCACCCTCTCTCTGGGTGACTCATTGGATTATCAATGATTTGTTTCCTACAGTTGCTGAAACCAATCCCCAGAACAGTACTCAAGGTCAGTGCCCTATTGGGAGAAACCAAAGGGCTTCTCTTCATCCTGGACAACTTTATTTTTCTCTAACTGTAAAAGAGGTAAAGGATTTACAAATGTCAAATGAAGTTAATACTCTTCACTTAATGCACAGATAAATTGTGCCCATCTTCACCAGAATGTTTGGTATACCCTCATTTGCCCTTCTTGAAAGATTTGTTCTCCATGCTGGAAAACTACCAGTTACAGTAGAGTCAATTATCTGAATTTCAATTATCAGAACAGTCAATTATTAGAACCAGCCTTCCAAAGTTTTTGGGTATGAAAAATGACAAAGTCTGAAAATGTAAACATTATATGCATCTGCCTGAGCAAGTTTTTTGAGCTTGTAGCCAGCTCGTGTGTGAAAAACATTCTTTATTGCCCATTGGAATCACTGAATGTTGAAAAGTGTATTCCTGCATGTAGAAAAAAAACAAGATTTTAGAAGTTTTTTTTACCCAGTTCAATTATATGTTTGATTATCCGAACTACCCTAGGTCCCAATTACTTCGGATAATCGACTCTCGACTGTAATAATTATTTTAAATAAGTGCATACACATTAACAAACACCACAAAATGATTACTAATAAAACTGCACAGCCACACATCATTTGCTCATGGAAATTACAAGACAATCAAGCCATGATGGCAAAGCAGGTCAGGCTTGGAATTAATCTGAGTGTGTTAAGGTTGTTTCTGAAGGAAGTCAAGGGCTCACTACTTCATATTTAATTGAAGTATAGTCCAGTGAAGAGGTAAAATACAGGGTAATGAATCTCCAATGTGCTTTGTTTACATGTTGGTGGAAGTTTATATTGCTAGTTAATTTATTTATTATTTACATCTCGGTTTTGTCCCCAGACATACTACTTGTGGAGCCACTGGTCTTATGGAGAAGCAAGAGGTTCAGGAGAGTTGGATCATTAAGAGAGCTAAGGCAAGACACAGATTATTGCATAAGAGGAGACAGAGTAAAAGGAGTTTTTTTTTTATTTTATTATTTATTTATTTTTTAGCTGCTGTGGTATTCCAAGGTCTTTAGGCCAATAACCTTTTTAGTTAAGAACCAATGGGGTCTTTTGTGTTGGGTTATATAGTGCCAAAGGAGGCATTGTACTTGATAACTGGTCTAACTGAATCTGAATACAGAGAAATAATAAAATCTTATAGTCACCAGTAAACATAGTTAGCCATAGCTCAGGGTTAGTTGTTTGGAGGTCAGAAAAGAGTATATATTCAAGCAGAAGGGTCCCAAGTACAGATCTCTAAGGTACACCCACTAGTTAATTTTCAGCTTCAGAAGTAACATATGTTGTTTTAACTACATAGGTCCTACTTTTTAGCCATTTTCCATACCATCTTATGACATACGGATCTAAATTTAGATCTTCTAGTTTATTAACAATACCTGAATGGGAGATGGCATCAAGTACCTTGGCAAGGTCCAAATAGGCTATGTGAACTGTGCAAGAACTGTGCGACTTCCAGCCACAGCCTCTGTGACATGCTCAAAAAAAAAAAAATTCAACAGATTGAGCACACAAAAACTAAACTGCTATGGATCAAGGTGTAGATTTTTGATGTCAAAGTTCATGAAGTCAGACTAAATGCACTCTGTAAACTTACATATTACACTAGTTAAACTAACTGGTCTAACTAAAGGGATGTTCATTGAGAGGGCCTCCCTTACATTACAACTGATGCATTTTAACCTTCAGGGACATATCCAGAGGCTAAACTTAAGTTCAACAAGTTTAGGACACGCCTTTACAGAATCTGCCCAAACAATTTTAGGACATGTTTTGCAAGAGCATGTTTGGCACTGTATTATACAACCAGGTATGCTGTCTGCTTTCACTGACGTAGTATTCTTGGCTTTTTGAGAGCATATTTAGGACACCTTTGAACATGTTAGAGAATCAGCCTTTAAAACTCCAAAAAATTTGTCTCTCTGGGGTAAAAGTTGCACAAAACATATCTGCCAGTATATTTAAAATGCCCTTTGGGACAGAATAGGTGATATCATTTCAGTTTTCTCAGATCACACCTGAATGCTGTTTCTTATGGCTTTAATACAACTGCCAGATTTATAGGCATCTTTGGCTTCATTTGCCAGTTTAAGTTCATGTTTGGCTTTGGTCTTTTTAATAGTCACATTTACTTATTTTCTAGTTAGTTTCATAGAGTTTTTAAGGTGTGTGACTTTATGCTTACTGCAGGATTTTAGGATTTGTTTTCTTTTTTTCTTATACCACAGTGGTTTGCTTTAGAATTTCCCAGTATATCTGGTTATCATAGCTATTGTTTACCCTAGGCTTTTCAAAGTGAGAGTAAAGTTCTGAAGTGCAAATAGCAGTTAATGTTTCACGAGGGGCTACAGACATTAGTGAATTTGGAAATCTCACACAGATTTAGTACGTTAGCTTTCAATGCCTAATTTCAGATTTGCTCACTGGGGTTGACTTTGTAGGTTTAAAAGAGAAAGTTACTAAACTGTGGTCTGGTTTACTAGTAATGAGGATAGTAAGGGAATAGTACTGAAGGAGGCTATATTGGTAAAGATAAGAGTGTTTCACTGTCTAGTGGGATCACTTTCTAGCTGATCTAAGGATCTATCCTTTACAGAGACCAGGAAATCTTTGGGCATACCCAAACTTAAATGTACAGAGCGCCATAGGAAGTTACTAGGCTATTGGCCCTGAGGCATTTATAAACCTAGCCACCTAGCCAAGAGTTTTAGCCCATGTGTAGACAAATCAGCACCTGATGCCCCTATCCAGCAGGGACACGGGTGGAATCCCAGGGATGTATTTTTTATTTCCCATCCAGTTATCCAGGTTGCGCTTCAAAAGGGTAAAGAGGTACTTTGCTTGATGTGGAGAGGGAGTCTATGCCACAGTTGGCGGAGCCCCTGGGACACAAATCTGTCCCACCAACAAGTCCTATTGATGTCACAGACCAGGTTGAGGCTGCGCATACAGGTTACTCGAGTGGAGCTTGACTTGCAGATATGCAACAGTCCCATCAAGGTGGGGTCCGAGATCGCCTTGTATGCCAGACAGAAGTCACCTCTGAGGAGTCTGCATGAAACATAATAGAGGGATAGGGCTTTTAGCCTATCTGTGTATGGTAGATTTTTGAGGCCCTGGATTCTCCTGGTGAGGAACCTCTGTGGTCTCTCCAGCTGCTGCATGTGCTTTGCGAGGTACATGCTGAATGGGGCATTGTACTCAATAATGGGCCTTATAAGGGAAGAATACAAGCATGTTATGACCTCCTTGTCCTTGGATGAGATACCCTTACTTATGAGGTGGGCCATGTAGAAAGCTTTCTGTACAATGGAAGCAACATGGTGGTCAAAAGTCAGGTTGCTATCAATCTGGGTGCCCAAATCCCTCACAACTGACGGCATGCTTAGGACATTGTTATTAATGTGGTAATTTGTGGTGATGTCACTCTCCCTAAAGGGGATGATGATGCATTTTTTTGTATTCAGCTTGGCCATGTTTCTGGCACCAGTCATTTGTTTGTGTGAGACCCTCTTGGAGGATGTCCACGTCACTAGGGGAATTGATGACCGTGCCCAGCTTGCAGTCATCTGCAAACTTGGTCAGCCATAGCCCACTGGTTTTGGCCTGCACCTCAGAAAAATATATCCCAAATAACAGTGACCCAAGACTGAACCATGGGGTACGCCACTCGATACGGGTCTCCTGCTTGAGGTGGCTTCTCCTACTTTGACTAGGTGGGTTCTATCAGTGAGCCAGTTAACTACCCATCTGGTAACATATGGATTGCTGCCTAGTTGACAGAGTTTATCTATTATGCCTGAATGGGGAATAGTGTCGAAGGCTTTGGCCAGGTCAAGATGGGCGGTGTGCACTGCCTTCCCCTTGTCCATGGCTTTGGTGACTGTCTCAAAAAAGTCAACCAAATTTAACAGACATGACCTCTCCTTGATGAAGCCAAACTGTGCGAGATCGAGTGTTTGGAGGTTGCCAATACCCTTGTTAATGAGGTCCATGATAATCCGGTCCATGGCCTTGCAAATCAAGCTAGTTAGGCTGATGGGTCTATAATTTCCTGGATCGGTGGAGACAACACTTGTGTGTAAAGGGATGACAGTGCTTGTCCTCCACTCAGCTGGGACAAAGCTGGTGCTCAGGCTTTGGTTGAATAGAACGCCTAATGGTGCTGCAAGTTCCTGCCTAAGTTCACATGGGATGTTATTGGGTCCCATGGAGCTGCATTTTTTGCCTTTGAGAGAGCAGTGATGACCTGATCCCTAGATATAACGGGAAGAGGGCAGGTACTGAGAATGCCATTATTTACTGATGGGGGCGGTACAGAGGGGTGAACTTTTCATTGAATCTGTCAGCCAGCAAGTTTGCTATATCTACGTCATTTGTATATGTGATGTCCTTGCCCACCAGTTCTGAACAGATCTAGGTGATACCTTCGAGAGTACGGACGTATGTGATGAAGGCCTTATGATGGTCTCTAGTAGAAGTGGCCAATTTGGACTCAAAGTTTGCTTTGGAGGATTTCACTAGTGATCTTATTTGCTTGTTTAGGCTACGGAAAGATTGGGCACCTGCTCCTTCTTGGTCCTGGACAGCATTTTTTTTCTTTTTTTATAGAGTTTATTTATTACAGATGTCCACCAGACAGGTTTACTCTTCCTTGTGGAGGATGATTTAGTCCAATTAAAATTATCCATTAAAAATAAAATTTTCATTGTAGGTATTCCATAGAGTACATTCTCATGTTCATCTAAGGATGGCAACATATAGCAGGCAATACGTTTATTTTGCTGACAGCAAGTTAAATTTAATATGCTCAGTTAAATGGTTTCTTTTAATCTACCTAGTAATGATATAGCCCGTGACAAACAGAGACATCCGCATCATTCCACACAGGACAGAATGCATAAGTGCAGAACCTTTCACACACACACTACAGATGGACTGCTAACTTTACACCAAAAACGTGTTATTGACAACACAGACATGGATGAGTTCAAGTTATATTAGAGCCTCAAGGTTAAGCAATTTGTTATTTGGCTTTTCAGCTTTGAGTAGGGCTACCTTGATATGGTCTGGATTTAAGCATGTTCAAGTTTTATCCATTATGTTGGGATGTCCAGCAGCTGGTCTCTGCCTAAAGAAGTCACTATGCGATAGCAAGATGTTTGGCCAGTAGGCAGAAGCAGTGGAGTGTAAGATGCAATCTATCCTTCAACCATCTCATCACACACTGACACATTCTAAACTGGAATCATACCAACTACTTAGCCAGTTTTTAAAGTTAGTTATCTTTTCTTTGTAGTTAGGCATCACTCAGTCTTTTCTGCATCTGACACATGGATAATTAGATCAAGCGTGTCTCTTTGCATGTAACATAGGGTAGAGTGCATCATATAATTCACACCTGCAAGGACCATCATAAGGTCGTACTTGTACCTCAGTGGAGGGAAAGACTAAAGGGCCACCTGTAACATCATTGATCAAAACACTGCCAGACAAATGTATGTCACCCTGTCCATCAGCCTTGTGGGAATGGAGTGTGTGTGCCTAACCAAGTCACCAATCCCCAGCACATTTCTATTTGCATTTGTGAGTTTAGTGGTGACAATCTAGTGACTAATTACAATGTGTCGGGGGGGGGGGTGATAGTGTAGCTTTTATACAGTCTTGCTAAGACTTTGTGTTTCAGGTTCTAAAAGGCTTTGGCAGCACCTTTAAGACAACTTCAGTGTATGCTACTTTGGTGCGAGTATGTAGAGGTGTGTGTGTGTGTGTGTGTGTGTGTGTGTGTGTGTGTGTGTGTGTGTGTTGATGTGTGCTGATGTGTACTGCTCACAGAACATAGTTGTTGGTGAGATGGTGGCCTCCAGTTGAGTAAATGTTTACATCTCTCATAGATTCCATTATGTTGGTCACATATCAAAATATCAGCCTGCTCCTCTTGAGCAGATCTTGTATCTTACTGTACTCCTACTCCATACTATACCACACTCCGTAGCACAGGCCAACTTCTTCAAATTTACAAACCCAATAAAACTATTGGGAAAGTATTATACAAATATTCAGTATCTCATAATTGGAACAAACTCCCACTCAACATAAGAAACATTACACAATCCAGTAGTTTCAAAAAAGAACTAAAAAGAATTGTCTAGCTAAATCAAGGTTTTGCCCTTGTCATGACCCCACATAAACCCTTACCTCTTCCTTCTACTATTTATTTCTTCCCCTACAACTTTTACCTGCTAACAATTTTAGGAGGTTAAGGCTTAAACAGCTACTGTATTTACCACAGTAATGCTTATAATTTGCTTTGGATTTCTCAAATTTGTAAACTGTTATATATTGCTATTGTTTGATTCTTGTATTTTTGTTACTGTTACTTTGCTTATTTTCATAAAATTGTATAAGTATTTGGAGCTTCTCTCTCTTTTCAGGTCTCCACTGAAAATGGGCTTCAGCTTCAGCTTAGTTGGACCAACCTGGTTAACAAATGTCAAATAAATTAAATTAAATTAAATTAAATAAATAAATAAATAACTGAGCTTCTCCTGTGACCATTAGGCAGTTCTTAACAGTGCCTAAGAAAGCCAAGTGAAATGAACCTGGAAACAGAAGTGACAACAGACTGATGGTCTTTCATTGTTGTCACATGTGCCTTTGTTTTATAAGTGCAAGTAATTTAAGATGTTACACAACTACTAATGTAAGAGGGACAATATGGGACAAGTATACAGTCAGAAGTAATTGGAATAAGGAAATGTGATGCCTGTTTGAGCACAAAGTGACAAGTATAAATGGTACCAAATAAGAGGGCAATATACTATGCAACTTTAGAGGAACAGCAGAGCTAATACTAGTTAGCCATTATATTAAACACCTACTCATGACCCACTTAATAGTAGCCATTCAGAAATACCAAAAACAGAGCTAGTGAGAGTTCCAAGATGCTGCACACTGAAATAGCTTAATTTTAGTTCTCCCAGTGTAAAAAGTATGAGAAATAAAGATCTAGTAATTCTGCCAGTTAGAGTAAAATGCAGTTACTGGCTAGTAAATATACTGCCTGGATGTCAGCAAAAAAGAAATTAGAGAATCTAAAATAAAATCAACTAGAAAAGGTGAAGAGGAAACACTGACTGGGAAGAATCCTGCAAAAAGGAACTCAAGCTTTGGTACAAGAGATGTCTTCCAGTAATTTAGAGGGAAAATAAATCAAATGTACTCACAGCTGATTAAAATGAATGAAACACTAAAGCAGTATATCAACTCAAATAAAAAAAGACTAGAAACAGAACAGAAGGTTTAATTTGTTATTAGGATGAACTGATAAAATGCAAAAATCAGTCTGAAATTAAGAAAAGGCTGGTTGAGTAGGAGACCTCTCAAGAAGATCAGTTTCAAAAGCTTTGTGCAGCTGTCAGGTGAGGGTGAGTCTTCAGAGATTACTTTAATATCTTTATCACATACAACAAAAGTATTTCTATGTAGTTTTAAGAAATAATAGACATTACAATGTAAGAAGAGAAAAGCTTGGCAAAAGCAAATTTAAGTTACAATGTTGTAATCTTGGGCTGTTGGGGTGGGTTGTAAAAGTGCACATATAATAAGTAGAGTTCAGATGTCTTCTCTTATTTTTGCATATATGAATGCCTGGATTAATGACCTTGGCTTAATTTAAAACAAGCTTTTTCTGTAAGCAAGTAGGTTTGAAAACTAAAACAGAATGATGACTGCATGAGACGTATAAAGTTTCTTGCATATGCAATGACATTAGGTTGTTTTGCTTTTTCTGTTTTTTTCCTTTAGCAAATGCTCAGCTGGATTAAGTCTGCAGCTGAAGGCAGTTGCACATTCTGTTCTTGTGTTTCCATGGAGACAAGATGTCTCCATGGAGTCAAGATGTCTGCAGGTACAGGCAATTAAACCTGAGAGTTCTGAGCATGGTTTGCTGAGGGAAATGTAAAACTTAAAGGTACAAAGATAAGCAGTTCAGTCAAAAATGACTGGAAGTGAATAACAGAACAGCTTCCCTAGCAGCCTTAATACTTTAATACATTTAATACAACAGTGTATAATTTAGCTTTACTTAAAGATAGCCAGTGCACTTTTTCTTAAGACTAAATGGTTAATATTTTCTGGAAGCATACAAGCTGTTTTTCTGGAACAGATAAGAAAAGAACAGATAGCAATCATCATCAGTGGAAGCACAGGCTTTAGCATGGGTAACCTTAATTTTAAGTTAGGTAATGCCTGTGTACAGCTCACGATTTGGGGCAATTGTTCCTATCAGGAGAGTTTAACTTAATTTTTTGAAGATGTACATAGTTCTGTGTGTTTGTTCTAAGCTAACAGGTTATGGCAGTGTCCCAAAAATGTATTCAGTTTTTTTATTTAAGGGTCTTCTTTAAAATAAAAAGTCTTGAATTATATGACATAGGTTCAAGTGGAGATGACAAGAAACAATCATGTAAAAGATTAACCTGGCAAACAGTCTGCACACGTAACAAAAAAGCTGGAAACACACATTCAAAAAAGTTGCCATGTATAATAGGTGGGAACAATAATTTCTTATCACAATGGATACCCTATCTATATTATTTTGTAATGTACATGGCTTTACAGGTATAGACAAATGGTAACAGAGTTGAATTATATTAAGAAATGTAAAGTGCAAATAGCAATGTTGCAGCAGACACATTTGGAAAGAAATGAACATGTAAATCTGATAAAGGATTTCAGGATGGCTATTCAGCAGAATATCATGGAGAAAGGAAAAGGGGAATATTTATGGTAAATGTTACAGAATAGTGATAAAAGTGGGGAAAAAAGATAATACGGATAGATTTGCGGTAGTACTGCAGTACTGGGAAGGGAGGAGGATTGCTCAGAGTATATTTATATTCCACCAAAAACTGCTATTAGGGAGCTTAAGAAAAATTTGGGGATAAATAATCAGCTTTCAAAAGGGAATATTACTTGTAGGTGGGGACTGGAATTTGATTTGCAAAAGTGAAGATATATCTGGGGGACCCAGAAAGAAAAATATAACAAAAGTTGACAGGTTTCAGCAGAAATATATGAAAATATTTGGTATGGAAGATATGAATCCAGTAGTAGGAACTCTTAGAGAATTTGCACATTATTACTCAAAGCACAATAACTGGGCTAGGACTAGATAAAACGTATATGTCACATGAACATGTGCATTTAATTGAAATCTTTGACATACATCCAATAACTATTTCAGATAATGGACCAATAAAAATTAAGATAAAAATGCATGGAAAAGAAGTCAAAATGAGACACTGGTACTTTCCCACCTACAGTGGATATAACAAGTTTACATACCCCTGTTAAAATGCCAGGTTTAGTGATATAAAAAATGAGACCACAATAAATCATTTCAAAACTTTTCCCACCTTTAATGTGACCTATAACCTGCACAATTCAATTGAAAAACAAACAAATCTGTTAGGGGAAAAAATATAAAAAAAATAAACATACAATACGCTGGTTGCATAAGTATGCCCACCCTTAAACTAATACTTTGTTGTGTGCATACCCTTAAACTAATACTTTGTTGAAGCACCTTTTGATTTAATTACAGCATTCAGTCTTCTTGGGTAGGAGTCTATCAGCATGGCACATCTTGACTTGGCAATATTTACCCACTCTTCCTTGCAAAAATGCTCCAAATCTGTCAGATTGAGAGGGCATCTCTTCTGCACAGCCCTCTTCAGGTCACCCCACAGATGTTTTATTGGATTTAGTTCTGGGTTTGGCTGGGCCATTCCGAAACTTTAATTTTCTTCTGGTGAAGCCATTCTTGTGTTGATTTGGATGTATGCTTGGGGTCACTGTAGTGTTGAAAGGTGACATTCC
Organism: Protopterus annectens; assembly: GCF_019279795.1. NCBI lineage: Eukaryota > Metazoa > Chordata > Ceratodontiformes > Protopteridae > Protopterus > Protopterus annectens. The sequence goes on from NC_056739.1 coordinate 896,337,662, forward strand.
TCATCATTTTCAGCTTTCTAGCAGATGCCTGAAGGTTTTGGGCCAAATGTGACTGGTATTTGGAACTGTTCATAATTCCCTCCACCTTGACTAAAGCTCCAGTTCCGGCTGAAAAACAGCAACCCCAAAGAATGATATTACCACCACCATGCTTCACCATGGGGATGGTGTTCTTTTGGTGATGTGTAGTGTTGCTTTTGAGCCAAACCTACCTTTTGGAATTGTGCCCAAAAAGTTCCACCTTGGTCTCATCAGACCATAACACATTTTCCCTCATGCTTTTGGGAGACTTGATATATTGTTTTGCAAATTTTAGCCAGGCCTGGATGTTTTTCTGTGTGCTTCTGTCTTGCAACGCTACCCCATGGTCCAGACATATGGAGAATACGGGAGATTGTTGTCTCATGTACTACATAACCAGTACTTGCCAGAAATTCCTGCAGCTCCTTTAGTGTTGCTGTAGGTCTCTTGGCAGCCTCCCTGACCAGTTTTTGCCTTGTTTTTTCATCAATTTTGGAGGGACATCCAGTTGTTCCATATTTTCCCCACGTTTTGATGACTATCTTCACTGTGCTCCATGGTATATTCAATGCTGTGGAAATTTTTTTGTGCCAGTCTCCTGACTGATACTTTTCAACAATGAGATCCCTTTGATGCTTTGTAAGTTCTCTGCTAACCATGGCTTTTGCTGTAGCAGGCAACTGAGTAAATGTCAGGAAAATCCTACTTATACAGCTGAACTTTATTTGGGGTTAATCAGAGTATCTTTAATTGATGGCAGGTGTGTACCCAAGAAAACTGAATGCTGTAATTAAATCAAAAGATGCTTCAACAAAGTATTAGTTTAAGGGTGTCCACACACAACAAAGTATTAGTTTAAGGGTGTACACACTTATGCAACCAGTGTATTGTACGTTTTTTTATTTTTTATATATTTATTTCCCCTTACAGATTTGTTTGTTTTTCAATTGAATTGTACAGGTTATAGGTCATGTTGAAGGTGGGAAAAGTTTTGAAATGATTTATTGTGGTCTCATTTTTTTATATCACAAAAACCTGGCATTTTAACAGGGGTGTGTAAACTTTTTATATCCATTGTACTTGCTAAAAAGGAATTTAAGGAATGAGTAGTGGAAATTATTTGAGAGTTGCTCGAGAAGATAGAAATTTCTTCAGAAGTTACAGTTAGAGTGGGCTAAAATTAAAATGGAGTTTAAAATAAGGTAGAAATAAAATAGATATGGCCAAGAAGTAGCAGGAATTAATTAGAAGGTGTGACAAATGTCAAAGTACAGCAGAATAAGGGGAATCTCAAAGAACAATTAAGAGGCACAACTGCAAAGTGCCAAAGAGAAAATAAGGCAGTAGCGACATAATACGAGTTTAGAAAGACTGCTGTTAAGCACCTTTTTTTTTGAGAACTCCAGAGCACAAAAAAAATTCACTTGGGCAAAAGAAAGCATAAAGAATTATCACCGTATTTAAGGAGCCGATAAAAAGAAAAATAACCACAAATCCTGCGGAGGTATTACAGTTATTTCAGAAATTTTATGAAACGTTTTATAATGCAGAAAAATGTTGAAATCTAGAAAAAGAACAAATGGAAATATTTACAGAAGAGGTAGACGAGGCTCACCAATTGACAGTAAACAGAGTAGGAGATGACATAAAATAGTAATGTACAATCAGTCTACTGGAAGGTCTCCAGAACAGATGGTATTCCTATGGAAATCTGGAAGTTAGAAGGGAAGAAAGTCATAATGATCTGGAAGGTTTTATTTAACAGTATTTTAAAATGAGGGGGAGCACCAACATCTTGGTAGAAGGCTATGGTGGCTGTTGTACCTAAAGACAGCAAAGACCCATCACACCCAGCTTCCTATAGAACCATATCAATTTTAAACCATGATTATAAAGTGTTTATGTCTATACTAACTAAAAGAAAAACCAAGGTGTTGCTAAAACTGATAGTTATGAAACAATGTGGTTTTGCAGAAGGGAGGCAAACATTTGACAACATTAATAGAACAATGATGATCCAGAGGGAGGCAGAATACATGAAAATACCAAGTTGTTGATGGGGCTTTGTGCTCAGAAAACACAGAACAGAGTAATCTGGGAATTTAGAAAAATGGCAAAGGAGTACTTGCATTCCCTGATAAAACAGTAACAGTTAATTAGGAGGATATATGAGGGATCAGAGGCAAGAATTAAAGTGAATGGGCTCCTCTCTAAAAAAAAAAAAAGTTGAGTCAGAACAGAGAAACTACGCAGGGGCGGCCCTTTTAGAGTCACTGGCAAAGAAAAAAAAAAGAACTCAGACTCTCAAGGGTATAATTGGTATGTTAATCCAGAAAAATTGTCTTTACTTGCAGACAGTATTATTTTGTACCTGATAAAACCAGAAAAAGAGCTCTCAGTGTTGCGGAACATTTTGAGCCAGTTTTAAGTCTTTTGTGGATATCAACTTAATGAAGATAAAACAAGGGCTATAGCTATAAATTATATGCCCACACATGAAATGATTCATTAATGCACACATATTTAAGGGGACAAGATAAGATGAAGTGTTTAGAAGTACAGATTAAAAAGGCTTCTATTATGGCAGGTTGGGATATGTGGGAAGAGACCAAACAAAAGATAATGCAAAAACTAAGAAACTGGAAGGTCTTGTTTATGGATAAGCCTAGTAAGATACAAGCAGTAAAAATGTTTTTAGACCTTTTAGGTTTACATACAAGTCAGGAATATTTTAATCAATGAGAGAAGTTGTGGTCAATAATTAATAAAGAGAGAAAAAGGGCCAGTTTAAGTGTGATAAATTGATTCTCCCAATAGGACAACACGATTTAAGATTACCTGATTTGAATGGATATTTTAGAACTACACAATTAAGGCTCATATACATAACACAAACAGAAAGTTATAATTTAAAGTGGATAGCAATGATGAAACTGGGGAAATTTGAGAAATAATGAGAGTGGGATTTTGGATGCAGATCCTTAAATAGAACAGCAGCAGCCATACAGAATACTATACAAGTAATGCTGTAAAGTAGCAGAAAGTGTCCTAAGAGCTAAAGAAACAAGAGAATGGTGAAAGGAGATTTTGCTGATGGGAGTGACTGCAAGCAGGGGTAGAGAGAATAGACATGGGTGGCTGGAATTTACTGTGGGAAAACTAGCAAAGTAAACAAGGTACTGAGAGCAAATAACTAGTGTGGGAAAGATAACAGAATGAGATGAGACCAAGAAGACATTTGGACTGCAGGCTAGAGACTACATCTCCTGTTAGAGAATGATATCAGAGTACGAACAAAGAGAAATGGATAGGAGAATCCTAGCTGTAAGACCTGCACTGGTAGAGTTCTTAGCTGAATCTAGAACAGAAGATACTCAAGAAGAGGATAATTAGTAGAGTAGATAAAACATTGCATGACAACTAAATCAATCACAGATGGTTAGAAAAGATTGGGAAGAGAGAGTGGATAAGCAAATTACAAGGGAACAATGAGAGAGCATACGTATTTCTCCCAAGTATGCAACAAAGTATAGAGAGTTTAGAATTTTTGCTTGGAAGTGTGTCATTAAGTATTTTATACCCCAAGCAGACTCCAAATAAATTTTCCTCTAGTACATGGCAAATGTTGGAGGTATGATGGGGAAAAAAGTGGTAACTGAGAATATATGTTTGGAGAGTGTAATAAGTTGGCAGATTTTAAAATTTCCCTACATAGTACTCTGCCAAAAATATTGGATAAGCAAATGGCTGCACCTAAGAAAATTATTATTTCGAGCTGAGACACAGGATCTGAACTGCCAAGACATAGTAAGGCCTTGTTAAGTTTAACTCCAGTGGTTGCCAAAGAAACAGTTACTGGAAAATGGAAATCAATGTCTAAACAAACAGTATATGAAGTATTTAATACTGTAACAGAGAAAAAAAAACGGAAGTGGGATCATTTGAAAAGGAAAGGAGCAAATAGCATAGAAATGAATGGAAATTGTGAGAACGATACATGTGAAATAGAGTTCTGTAGCAGGAATGACATTTAAGGGAAGGCAAAAATTGAGCAATTTATGTAATGCTGGGCTAAGTATAGGAGGACATATGTGATACATAATGTACTGAACTTGAAACATTTTAATATGATTTTCTTTTACATTAACTATGTGTACTTATGTCTTTAGTGATAATTTATTAAAGATGTTAAAAAAGATCTAGGCGGTGCAAAATCACCAAGTGGAAATGGAAAAACAAAACAGAGCTAGCAACTAGTAGCAGCAAATGCAGTTAAATGCAATAAAAGAACTGCAGCTAGTAACAAAATCACACAAGGTCAGGCTGCTTGTAGCACAACTGCAGCACTAAGTGTTCTGTGCAATCACACAATAATTGTGCACAAACCTAGATGATCTAGTCACTCTGATGGGGAAGAAATTAAGTGCACTCACCAGTGACTATTCAGCAACAACTCCTACAGTGTAGCACTAAGCACAACAACATACAATGGGGCAATATAAAACAAAGTGAAACACAACAGCCAGTCAGATTACAACTTATTACAAACCCAGCAGCAGTTAGAATATCTAAATCTACAGCAAACTGCCATCGCTCGTAAGGTAGCAAACTTGCAAGGTACCATAGCAACAAGAATACAGAAAGCAGAGGTGTGGGCGTCTGCTGCTGATGGAATATAGTTTTTGGTCAGAAGGTGGCAATAAAAAATGCCAAGACCAAGAAAGGACAAATAATACAGTAAAAAAAAATTGTCCTAAAAATAGGCTTCAGTCAGTTAGAAAGAAGCAATAATGCAAACAAGAAATACTAAAACAGAAACTAAGCATGAAATGTTTGCTAAACATACGGTAAATAAAGATATGGAGAGGAAGCTTTACAGACAGAACATTATGAGATAAGCAGACATGCTAGTACCCTGGAAAAGTTTCAGATGCCATGATTACATGACCTCTGTCTTTAGTCGTTGCTGTTGGAATGATGATGGACCTACTTATAACAAATCTAGCTTTATATGTTTATAGTCATTCATGCAGAAAATGCAAGTCCAATTTGTGATAAATCATTTGTGGCAATCTACGTACAGTTCAGTTCTAGTCTCTGAATTCTGTCTAGATGAAAGCTGCATTTCTCCCACATACATGTGGATTATCTTTAGGACTGAGTGTTCATTTCACCTTCCAAAGACATATTGCTCAGGCTAACTGGTCTCCCAAGGTTAGTACTGCGGCTCTTCTGTTTGAAAAAGTACTTTTTTAATCTCGCGATGGCCTGCAGGTAACAATCAACAGAATGAAATGCAGTAGCTCTCTTCCTTCTTCAATTCTTCTTCAGACCAATTCTTCTCATTTTCATATAGTCTGACTTCTTTTCTTTTTTATGTATTTGGTTCCATATTTCCAGACCTTGAGTTTGGAAAGCTGTCAGTCACAAACATTGTTCATTCACTTATTTAAGGCTGAATGAGTTGCTCAGTGCCTTCCAGCATGTCATGTGACACTGGGGTATTTTTACTTGCGTCTTAACAAAACATCCTTTTTCCCTTGCACAGGTGTCAAAGTACATACAAGAATGGTTTCCACACCAGGCCTGGATGGCACATATGTGGTAAATTACCTTGCATCTGGAGCACTGGAATTGTAGCAGAGTTACAGGGTGAACTCTTCATGCCCTTCTACTGGAAAAATAGTATCAGCACATTATTAGCACTCCCCCTAACCCCAAATACCCAGACCACATTACAGAGAAAACAATGGAAGAACTTAATAGAATAGCAAGATGGGGGAAACAAACCAAACAGGTGAGTGGGGTATGAGGAAGCTAGATGGATAAGCTGGTGGGGGTTCCAGCAAATTAAGCAAATATAAAAATAATTGCAACCTTATGCTAAGTACTCATTAGATTCAGTAGGAAGAAATTGTCTGTCTTACCACTCTTTAGTGAGCTAAAATCTGTTCAGTGGTAGTCTTGTTTATCCTTAGATACAGGACAGCTGTCACCGCAAAAGGGTCAACTGAGATGACGAAAGGTCAAAGTTACTGCAAACAAAAACACTTTTTCTATTCTAAGGGGCCATGCATGATGTGTACTGTTTTGCAACTGTTGTTTACTAGTGTACATGAATAACAAATATATGCAGGTTACTGAATTATTGCCTTGAATATGATTTAGATTTAGTTGGCATGATTCCTTCTAAAAAACGTCATCCTTAGGTCTTTCCTCCTATATCTCATCATAAATAAATCCTGAAATATGCTCCCACTCATCAGTTACGTTACTAATGAATGGCTAAGCTGTTGGGCTAGAATTTTGGAAACACAAGTCTGAATCTATCAGCTCCAACTTGTACACTATGATGTCTTCTACATGCATGGGCTATCAGGTTGCTGAAAATATGTGTGTGTGTGTGTGTGTGTGTGTGTGTGTGTGTGTGTGTGTGTGTGCATGTGTGTGTATACGTACATGTACCTATATATGTATGTATTTTCTATCATCACTTGTCAAAAGCACATCTGTACAATGCTAATCAGTTGCAACATAAATATGCAAGTAATCAGAATTAGGACCACTTTGGTTCCTGCCGGGAGGACAGAGCAGGTGAAAAATCCTACCTCCCCCCTACAAGCAATGGATTGAGACTCGAATTCTGACTGAAGAAGTGGAGCCTGATAAAACACAACTTGACTATTTTGACTGCACCTATAAATATCTCCATCCATATCTACCTATATTGAATTTGGCTTCATTGAGCACCTGTTAATTGAGCCACATTACATCATCAGACAGCTGACACATCTTAAATAAATAAAAATATAACTTTTTTTTTTTTTTTGGAGGGAACAAAACAAGTCCCACTGCAACACCCTTAACATTCCAACAACCAGCTCTGAGACAGCACAACAGTTTTGAGGGGGGATAAATTTCCATTCTCCAGTGTTTGATGATCCCGAACAAAAAAACACCATCACTAACCAAAAAAAAAGTCCATTTCAACTAACCATTCATGAGACAAATTCAGCTACACCAATATATAATGTGTGTGTGTGTGTGTGTGTGTGTGTGTGTGTGTGTGTGTATATATATTTACAGACAGAGAGAGAGACAAAGTGTGGAGTTTAATATACTTCATTTGAGTGCCGTCAATGAATGACATTATGAAAAATGTTCAAGAAGACTATCTCCATATATGCATGCTGACAAGCATGTTGGTCTTTACTACTGAAACAATTTAACTGGTATTATCTCCAGAAATATATGCAAAAAAGAGCCCTTCTTAAAAGGTAATCTGTAAAATATCATGCAGCAAAGTTTAAAACACCCACAATAAAATGCCTACAGATTCATCTTGGACCACAGCTGCCTACAGCTGTTTGAAATAGAGTAACAAAAGTAAGACTTCAAACTGGAAACCAGGTTTTTCCTACAGAGTCCAGTACTTTGTTGGCATGTGATGCATGACTGGACAAATTACATGGCATAACTACCTAATAACCTTTTATTTATATCCCCACCCTAACACCCCCATCAAATATTACATTGCTTTCTCCCCTTTTCACTGACAGATAAACAGGACTTCTCTGTCTCTCAAAATTATTTAAGCCTAGCCTTTTTTGTGCTATAGCTTTATTTCCGTAGTTACTGTAAACAACGCTATCACATGAATTCTGTCTTGTTATTACTCTGACAGTGCCTGTAAGTGTTGGACATCTAGTTTTTCTAGGCTGCACACTAGACTATAAACCTGTTAATCAGGTGATTCTTATGGCACTGTAACCCAACCTATTATATGGAACCTTCTTCTGACACCCTTAAAGCACTGGGACCCAATGTATTACATGGAACCTTGTTCTGACACCCTTATGGCACTGTAATACAACGTATTAAATGGAAACTTGTTCTGACAGCCTTGTGGCACTGTAACCCAACGTATTACATGGAAACTTGTTCTGACACCCTTATGGCACTGTAACCTAACATATTACACAAAACCTTCTTCTGACACCCATATGGCACTGTAACCCAATGCATTACACGGAACCTTGTTACGACACCCTTATGGCACTGTGACCCATTGCATTACATGGAACTTTGTTCTGACACCCTTATAGCACTGTGATCCAGTGTATTAATGGAACCTTGTTCTGACACCATTGCAGCACTATAACCCAACATATTCCATGGAACCTTGTTCTGACACCAGTATGGCACTGTAACCCAATGTATTACACGGACCTTGTTCTGACACCCTTAAAGCACTGTGACACAATGTATTACATGGAACCTTGTTTTGACAACGTTATGGCACTGTGACCCAATGTATTACGTGGAACCTTGTTCTGGCACCCTTATGGCACTGTGATCCAGTGTATGGAACCTTGTTCTGACACCCTTACAGCACTGTAACCCAACCTATTACAAGGAACTTTGTTCTGATACCCGTATGGCATTGCAACCCAACGTACTACATGGAACCTTGTTCTCACACCCTTGCTGTTTCTTATGGCACTATGACCCAGTGTACTACATGGAAGCTTGTTCTGACACCATTATGGCACTGTAACCCAATGTATTACATGGAACATTGTTCTGACACCCTTATGGCACTGTAACCTGATGTATTACATGGAACCTTGTTCTGACATCCTTATGGCACTGTAACCCAATGTATTACATGGAACCTTATTCTGACACCCTTATGGCACTGTAACCCAGTGTATTACATGGAACTTTATTCTGACACCCTTATGGCAATGTAACTCGACGTATTACATGAAGCCTTGTTCTGACACCCTTGTGGAACTGTAACCCAATATATTACATGGAGCCTTGTTTTGACACCATTACGGCACTGTAACCCAATGTATTATATGGAACCTTGTTCTGACACCCTTATTGCACTGTTACCCAACGTACTAAATGATACCTTGTTCTGACACCCTTATGGCACTATAACCCAACATATTACATGGAACCTTGTTCTGACACCCTTATGGCACTGTAACCCAGTACTTAGATGGAATCTTGTTCTGACACCCTTATGGCACTGTAACCCAGTACTTACATGGAATCTTGTACTGACACCCTTGAATATCCAAATCCGTACCTCAGTTTCTCAAAAGGTTGTTTACTACTTTTTTCTTCCCAAAATGACTTTATGTACTTTATTTGTTACCTTTGGTAGTGCACTGATCAACATCGATCACTTGCAGGCACAGTCCTTGTTTGACAAATACTCAAGTATTTTAAGCCAATGAAACACTATAAAAAAATACCTGTATACCGAAAATTGTCTTCTCCCAGGTTGCACATGAGAATACACCTCTCTGTCTAGAGCAGTGACTATGGCTCGGCTAATGGCTCAGGTACTGAGGATTAGTTGCAGCGGGTGGGCATGACAGAGTCTTGCTGACTTAGCCTTTCCTGGAGGAAAGTACAGTAAGTGCATCTCATGGTCATGTGCCCCACTAGTGAAGGGACAGGGGACATAGCACAAGTGTAAAGTACTTTAGGAGACAAACATGCCTGATGAGACAGCCTCTTGCATGAGTGAGTACAAAAGGTCCACGCTGAGGAGTGAGGTGGGTAGGACGTGTGATGGAGTTGGGTACATCAGAAAAGCCAAGCCAGTCACTGTTTATGGCTAACCAAAAAATGGGAACAAACGGGTCAAATAGGATGGTTAGGTAGAGCTCTGAGTATGGAGTGGAAAGACCTAAAAAAACTAATTTAAATGATGCTGAAAGGCAAAGAGTATCTCAGTGCAGTGAGCTATATAAACACCACCACACTTAACACCTTAGCATCCTTAAGTACTATGTTACAAAGTTACCTCCATGTGAAAAAGCTTTTGCCCAAACAGAGATAAGACCAAAACCCTTAAGGTGGGCATGCTTTTAAACAATGTACAAAGGCAGCAGTAACGGAGCCGGAGAAACAGCTGATACAAGTCAGGAACTGAATAATTACACCAAATAGATGTAACATGAGTAATTTTATTCCAAGAAAGACAGATCCACAATATATAACACGAGTTTTCGTCCCTGCTCAGTCAGGAACTTCTTCACTGTGAATTAGTTATTAAAATCAACCTCATTTAAATAACAAGCAATCATAAAACACAGCCCCCTTCCCTTACATAACTAATTAAAACATACTTACAAAGCAAATATCGCACCTAAACACTAATACAATGGATAGAATAAATAGGTAATAAAATCTAAAATCTAAAACATCCTAATTTTTTCTATAAAATACTGAATACTTTTATATAAAACACTATATAATTCATCTCTCTAGAGCTTTTAATTGTAAAAAACATGCAAGTGAAAAACAATCATTTAACCCTGGCCATTGTAGGGAGTTCATTCTTAGTTCCATAAGACTTCTTGCTTTTCGAATATTAATGCCCATGGACCACCCCTTACATCTGGTGTAATTACTTCTAATATTATAAATTTAAGCATATGTTTTTCACCCCGGCTCTCTACTGAAAATGGAAATATATCCAGTTAGACTAGCCAGGTTAACAAATGTAAAATAAATAAAATATGATCAGGACAGAATATATTATGTCTGGCTAGAGTGTTTGTTTCCTTTCTATTCTTTATTTAAATTTGCATGTGCCTGATCTGGAGCAGTGGTACTAAATGTACGGGACTAGGATGGAGTAGCAAGCATGGCAGTGAGAAAGAATAGGTCACGAATGAGAGTCACCCAAACATACGAAACTCTGAGCATGCATGAAACCACAGAGGTCCACTGTGGACAAGCATGCATTCTGTTTTCATTAGTTGATAAGTCATTACAGGTCAGATGAATATAATAGCCACAGCAAGACATCTAGAATTCACTGCTCATACTCATGTGTTTCTGTACTTTGTCAGATGATGGCATAAAGTGGCTGTCTCATGCACACGATATGGCAAGGAGGCGATTTTCAAAATGGGAAAACTCTCAACTGTCTCACACTTAACAGAATAAGGATGTAATTGTTAAAAGGATAATACCTGGACCTCAAGAACACTAATCTATATGAAAAATGTCTTGCATTCAATTTTTTAAGTTTTACTATAATATAAATAGTTATTGTTTGGTCTTGTCTTGAGCATATTTTATATGAGCAAGTTCAGTGCATGCTGAAGATGGTGTCTCTGTGCTAAAATCTGATCTGAAAATAGCAGTGTGTACATGTTATCCAACTGCTGTTCCATCTCTCTCTCTCTCTCTCTGGAAATTACAGGGTTTTTGCAGCTGAAATTGTTTATTCCCTTCATTTGTTAACATTTAGCACATCCACATGGGAAAAAGCATGCTTTATTTATTCCCATATTTTCTCGTTGTTACTATGAAAGGATTTACAATTCTTCTTGTTTATATCATCAACAGAGAGATAAGGGGGAGGTACTGATGAAAATTAGCTGAAACTGAAACAGAAATTATCATTTACAGTCAGCTGTACATAAGCGGAGCTAAATGTAGGACTAGCTACTTTAGCAATATCCAGTTCCTTTTTTAAGAGTACTGAAGTCCAGTATCCATATTGCTAACAGTATTGTAAATGGCAGACAAGAACTCTGATTTAAAGTTTTAAAAGTATCCTGGATAATATCTTTCTGAAGAGTAAGAGCAAAGACAAAGAAGTCACTAACATATTTTTCACTATCTCCAAGAAATTAATCTACATACAGGCTAGACTCTATGATGGAAATTCCTTAACTTTCTTAACAAATTTGGAAGGCATTAGCATGTTTAACAGTTCATGAATTCAGCCCTATATTACGGCGCAGAGAAGCTCCATGCCTGTTGGTGGTGGGTAAGTTGTTTGCTTCCTGTTTACTCTCAACAATAACAAAGAAATGGTAAATATACCTGCTCTCATTCTTCCACTACCCAAGCTGTTAATCAAATTTGGGTTGGCTGGGTCACACCAAGGCCTTTATCCTGCACAAGCTATGAAGCAAGCTTGCATTCATTTTTATTTAACTTAATTGACATTTATTAATATTATACATGATGCCCATGACACTATGATAGATGATTCTAGCCCTATAAGGCACACACTTCAAAATACTACAAATATGAATCTTAATCTTCTGCATTTCTAGCCAGCATATAAACACCTCAACTTGAATACCTTAGAGACTGTTACAAAGTTCTTCTGTCCAAATCAATAACAAACAAGACCTGTCACAATTATCAGTCTACTATATCTTGATAAGCTAATGCATCAAGCCATTCAATACAAATACTGAGATCTTATTCTTGATCCCTCACCGTATTTCAAATCCCATACACACACAATATACGCCAAAGCTGCACAGCAACTGAGGGCTTATTATTCCCTCTCTAACCACTTAATCAATACTGTCCATACTGCTACAGAGAAAAACATACCTATCCTCCTAGACTAGATGATGCACTACCACTTACCTCATTCAGCCTTTAATGGACTTAAAACTACATGCCAAAAAATGCAGTATCATCCCTGTATAGAAAGCAACTGCTTTAACCTATTGCATTGATAACACCCTACTATCAAGCAAATCAGTCGACAGCACCCTTTCTTATGATCATGTGGCAACTGTAGCTCAAAAAAATGTCTGTATTTCATAATTAATTGCCAAAGGCATCTCTTCTTAAAATAAAGTGTACTTTTCTGTTATCAAAGCAACAGTTCTAATGAGCTCGCAATGATCGCACAAGCTGGTGGTGATCTGACACGACTCTCCATTGAAAAGGGACTTCGTTACAAGCATGAAGACAATTACCTGAACCAAATACAGATATTTTCTGTAGGTAGGAAGATGAGAGTTACACATCACATTAAGAACATCCAATTTGTATGTAAAATGTCAGCATGGGGACTGGTGGGTTTTACAAGTGTGTATTTTTCCTAATAATTTATTACAGAAACAGCTTGTTTACTTGTGCAAGTTACAACAAATAAGGCCGGGGAGTGGTACATTTTCTCCACAGTGCAGCACAACCACGTTCGGTGATACTGAGAATATTATTATGGTGTCCTTACTACTACGTTTTGGATTGTTTTATGCGAGAAGGCAGGAACCTGGAATAGGATTCTAAAAGTATGCGCTGTAAAACCCACTTGTTTGAAACCTGAAATGGGCAATAGTTCAGCAATTGAGATGTTTAATGAACAACGGGTGGTTTCACTTTCCTTTACTTTAAAAATGCCATAAAATCTCTAAAGGTAATTCATGGATTGTACTGCAAACAAGTTACTTTTCAACAGCACACACTGTACTAAGATTACTAAGTTTCTAGTGAGGCCAGAATGATTGACTCGTGCAGTTTTCCAGCTGAAAAACATTTATGGTCATTTAATGCATTGTCAATATCACATTATCTTCTACAAACAGTAGTAGTTGCAAGGATGCGAGGCCAGCAAGGAAGCAACACTTCTAATGAGTGCATTGCCAGCGCGTACTAAGATTCCAAGCACTCATTACAAGTGTTGCCCCAATAATGGAAAAGTACCAAATGAAGGAAGCCATTGCTCCTGTATACTGGACAGACTCATTATAGAGTATAATGCACTCTTTGGCATGTATTTTACTAGACACATCAAACACCTTGAAAAAAATGTAGAGGTTCCTAACAAAAAATCCCTTGCCTCAAAAATGTTAGCTACCAGGAGTGACAGCAATCCTTGCCCCTGCATACAAGTATAGGCTCCTGAGGAGAGGTCTGTACCATAAGGGATTCTGCTACCCTTGGCCTTCTTTTTCTCAATAAGTGAAATACTGCAGCCATCACTACAAGAGATCTCAACTTACAACAGAAAATGACAGATATGTTACTCAGCCTATTGATGAAGCTCGTCTGATATTATTAGTGTTCCAGCCTCAAGCCCCTTTAAAAATGCTCCCGCCCATAATCACCTTGTGTAGCAACCTTCCTGCCTACTGCAGAATACTAGTGCCCTGAAGGGAAATAGAAGGTAAGAAAGAACTTCAGGACAAGGCCTTAGGGCAGTACCTCCAAATGATTAGTTGTGATTAATGTGCCACCCCAGTATAAAAATGTATAAAATAAATAAATAAATAAAATGATGTCTAGGAAGGGGGAGGAGTGAGGGATGACATACTGGTTGGACCAGGACAAAAGGATCCAGCATTATAGTAAGTGCATAACTTCCATAAACCATTCATCTGGCCTGTCCAATTCGAACAATGGCTCAAAATTCCAAGTTACATACTGCCTTGGGGGCTTCCTGACAAGATACCATTCAAATGATGTTTGGAAATGGTCTGCAACATACATCATGTTCCTGCGGCACAAATTTCATCCATACATGAGGTTTTTGAATAAGGCTGTGGAAGGAGATACAATTCTAGGGGAGTGAGTTTTGGTTTGACTGATGAAGAGTGAGTGGTAAGGACTTGTTGTGAGATTACTAGACAAGAGAGATACATCTAGACAAGGTAACCTTAAAAAAATGTTCTAATAGGGAAGAAGAAGATAAATAGATCATACCTTTCATACGTGATTAGGTTCCGTGAAGACAGAATTTCAGCTGTCTGTGAACTAGGCTATGAAAAATGTACTCTTCCCTGTTGACGTGGTTTGGAAAGAAAACCAGATTAATTCAAAACAAATTCTGAGGCAACCTTGGGGATGAAGGATGGGTTGGTTTGGTGGGAAACACAGTCGTTATGGAAGATTATGTAGGGTAGAGTGGATGACAAAGCCTGAAATTCTTCTAGCCAAAGTGATTTGCCACCACAAACAGGGTGTTCCAACACAAGAATTTTAGCTGTACAGACGAAGCTGGATAAACTGGACTTATCATTAAGGCTGTGATGTCCATCCTCTGGGCCAGTAATCTAGAAGCCTCAATCCTCACCACTGACATCAGTGAAGGACATTCACTTGGAACAAAGTCAGATGCACACAGTATTTTCAGATACATCTCTCTGCACCAAGCACAATTTCCATTAAGAGCACACAGGGAACACACACAGTCCTGGGGCTGCATTTCCCTCTCTCTCTCACCAGACCTCCAAGTAAGACTCCTACTGACACAGCTGTAGAGTTGAGTCCTCAGCTGCGTGTTCCAAGCCAAGTTATCCACCACCCTCTCTATGAAACTAGTATCATGTGTCCCTGCTCCAAGTACATGATACACTCCTTCTGAGATTTGATTTTCACACACACCTGGGAAAGGCTGGCACAGATTTACCAGCTATACCCCCTCTGCCCAGACTATAAGGTAAACACTGCCACCAGAACACTCCAGAGCCAGCTACTCTAAGGTATTACAAGAGTACCCAATTATAAAAAAAAAAAGTCTTTCAGCTTTTCCCGATTAGGGGTCACCACAGCAGAACTCCGGTCCGCCAATGGTTGGCAGTGAATTTTTACGGTGCCGAGTTGCCAGACCGACACCCAACCCTCAAAGAAGGCACACCCATTCACGCACGAGCCTACCTGCATGTCTTTAAATGTCACTCAACCACGGGGAGGGCATGCAGACTCCACACAGAAGGCGCTCCAGCCGAGAATCAAACGGGAGACCCTCTTGCTGTGAGGCGACAATGTTAACTGCTGCACCACCGCAGCCTAAGTACATAGTAAATAAAATTTATACTAATATAAACAGCAGTGTTTAACCAATGTAACAAGGCTTTCAGGAGTGGCCACAGTGTCACCAAATAAATATAAGTACCCTCAAAGATTAAAATATTCTCTAAAAGACCAGCCACAATGAAAAGTTTAAATATATTTAATAATAAAAGAAAGAATAGTTGTGTAAAATCTTACCATAACCATAGATGTCCGTCTCTTCTATACGCTGCAGTATTCATAACATGGGGGAGTCCTCATCTAGCTGACTCGTACATCCGACCATATACAAAAGTCTAATGCTAATGTGAGGTACATGCGACGCCGCACATAATCTAGTGTACATCGGTCATAAAGAGATGTCTGGTGCAAAGCTGATGTCAGCACATACCAACCGCAGAAGTGAATGCCACAAAAGCACCAGCCTGATCTTAGGTGAGGAAAACATGCCACCAGGTGACAGGCAACCTCATGGGGAAGGCGGGGGACAGTAATACTACAGCATATAAAAGAGAAAGACATCTATGGTTAAGGTAAGATTTTACACAACTATTCTATGTCCTTCTCTTCATATGCTGCAGTACTCATAACATGAGGGAGAGTTCCAAAGCTCATGCAGAGGAAGAACTGGGCGGAGAAGCAGAAGCATTTTCTACAAAACCATGCAGAAAAGTTCTGGCAAACCCAGCCCTGGACATGGAAATGCCATCTAATTTATAGTGTTTAGTGAAGGTATGAAGAGAAGACCAGGTAGCTGTCTACAGGACAGAGCAAGTGTCCAAGCCTTTAAAGAAGGCTCCAGAGGAGGACACTGCCCTAATGGAATGCGCCCTAACAGGAGAGGAGAGATTCTTTCCATTGGCTAAATAACAGAAGGAAACAGCTTTAGGAATCCAAGAGGAGAAAGTCTGCTTGGAAATAGGTTGACCTAGGGCCGTTGGGTGATAAGAAACTAACAGGCGTTCAGACTTAAGGATAGGATTGTTTTTCTTCAAATAGTATCAGAGCTGCCTGTGCACATCTAAAGTGTGTGGAATCCTCTCACTGGAGGATTCAGGAAAATGGAAAAAGGTTGGAAGGATGACTGAATGAGAGATAACTCATTAACCACCTTGGGCATAAAGCAGGGGTTAGTGCATAAAGAGACCCTATTCCCCTTTGGAAGACTGTGAATGGGGAAGTAGACATTGGAGCTTGTAACTCAGCTACCCATCTAGCAGAAGTAACAGCCACAAGAAGAACAGTTTTCCAGGTGCAATGTTGTAGAGAAAAGGAACTTTCTGGTTCAAATGGGGTCAGGGTAAGTTTCTCCAAAACAAAATTGAGATCCCAAGCAGGAGGAACTAGTTTCCTTGGTGGTCTGATGTGAGGGATGCCTTTTAAGAACAGTTTAACTTCCAACCTAGAAGCTAAAGGTGCAGACATAGACAGACATGCAGACACAACAGAAAGATGGGTTTTAACTGAAAAGTAAGACAGTCCACTCTTCATAAATTCACACAGACAGTGGATGTCCCAGTGATCTTGTCCTAACAGTGGTTATAAATCCTTTTTGAGATACCAGATGGACACATCTTCCATTTGGAAATGTAGGATTTCCTAGTTGTGGATTTTCTGGCCTCCTGCAAAACTTGAAGCATGTCCTCAGAAAAAAGGTGGCTGAAGGGAATCAAAACCCTATCACCCACAGAGTCAGGTTTAGAGTTGACATCTCTGGATGTACTAGAGTACATTTGTCCTGTGCGAGTAGGTCCATTCTGTGGAGTAACTTGCGGTGACTGCCCTTGGCTAAATGCAAGAGGAAAGGGAACCAATGCTGTCTTGGCCAAAAGGGGGTAATCAGCAAGATTTTGGTTGCTCCTGCTGGATTTTCACCAGGACCTTTTGGAGAAGTGGACAGAGGGAGAAAGCACACAGAAATATCCCCTTCCGAGAGAAAGAAAGGGCATCCACCTTCCATGCCAAGTGATGTGGGATCCTGGCACAAAATTTCGTAAGTTGTCTGTTCATAGGGTGGGGGGCAAAGAGATCTGAGGTATACCCCATCGATCGACCAGGTCCAGAAACACATCCCTATGTAACATCCATTTGTGAGACTGAGTCATGGACCTGCTGAGTGTGTCTGTCACAACATTCTGATTTGAGGGTGTGTAGACAGCCTGAAGAGAGACTTGACTGTGCAAGGCCAGCTCCCAGCCCTGTAAAGCCAGTCTACACAGGAGCGAAGACTTTGTCCCCCCACACCATTTGTTGATATACAAGAAGACTGTGGCGTTATCTGTGAACCACCTTAGAACCCCTGAGGAAAGCATAGGCTTGAAGATTTTGAGGCTGAAAATCAAGGCCCTCATTAATTTTATGTTGATGTTCTCTTTCATTTGGACTGCAGACCAGACGTCTCTGACCTTCCAGGATTCCAGTGCTGCACACCATCCTAAATCTGAAGCATCCGTGTACAATTCCTGAGTGGGGAGAGGTGCTTGTAAGAGTAGACCCGAATTCCTTGCAACCTGAAATATCCACCAGTCTAACTCCCTTTTCAGGTAGGGCAGGAGTGGGATAAAGTCCAGAGGATGGGAGTGTTGCATCCAAGGGAGCCCGCAGGATTTTTTGCAGGGGAGGTGTAAATCCAGAGCCCACCCAAGCAACCCCAGAGCCCCACAGCCTTGTCCCCTCCACCCACACAGCCATTCCAGTGTGCCATTACTTGGATATTCCTCCCCATTTGTCATAGACACTGTTCAAATCTCTCAGTGTGCATACTGTTTTATGCTTTACTTCTACAATAATTACAGATATTTGGATTTCATTTACAACTTTTATTTCACACTTTACAGCACAGACACTGGACTGTTGTCTCTCTCTCTCTCTCTCTCTCTCTCTCCTTCTTAGGGACAGATTATAAATATTGCTTTCATGAAAAACATGATTTCTGTTGGTATTGCTAGAATAACAGGATTTGTGTTGGTATGCATTTTTTAAGGATATGATGTCTAAAACTATTTAGCAACTTCAATAATTTTTGGAAGTATATAGGGCAAACATCTGGACAATCTGCAAAAACCTGGACAGCTGAGGGGTATGCTATCTCCCTTAGAGATTTTGTCAAACTGTCCTTTCCACATATTTTTACAATGTTTTCTCATTCCAGCCTTGACAATGTACATAAATAGATATTGTCAAAGTTACAACAACTTTAAACTCTGTGTGAACTTGGTGTTTTTGTTTTTTTGACAGAAAGGTATAAAGGAACTCATGGCAATGTATATAGTTGAATCTCTCTGTACTGAAGTACTCCCTACCATGATGCTGCTTTAATAAATTTTGTGTTTGCATTCAGAAACGTTTACAGTTTTTATACTGAATTTTATAGCAACATGAATTAGAAAATAACCAATTTCCTTTTCAGAGCCTAAGCTAAAAAGTCCACTCCTTAACAAGCACTCCTTCCCCTGGAAAACATCTATATATGCAACATCACAGAGACCTAATTCAAAACCGATGACAGCACTCCTTTAATGCAGAATTTCAATACCTGCCACAAGTTCAGGCCTACCACCTTAGATGAAAAGGTGATGGTGTCTACATATTCTTAAAGAACAATTCATCTCCAGACTTGCTAGGTGAGAAAATAACGTGGAATTCCTCTACATCCAACTTAGCATTAACAAAACTCCTTTACTGTGTCATACCTATCTATAGGTCCTGTCTATATACCCCATTAGTCCATATCTCCTACCTAACTAATATGGCATCCCTCTCTATGCATTAAGCCAACACCATTATTCTAGGAGACTTCGATCAACTACTCCTCCATTAACTGGGAAACTTGTATATCCTTGAGTATGTATTCCCAGACAGTTCTGGATTTCATCAATACAGGATATCTGGATCAGTTGGTCTGTACCCAAACAAGAGTGATAAAATCCTGGACTTGGTCCTTAACAATATGGGTCAACTTTGGTGTCCACCAACTGCCACTTCGTCCCTGATTAAACTGGACCACAAATCAATCACATTCATTAGAAGACTGAAGCCAAAAGTATCTTCCAATACCTCTGTTTTCAGATATTATGCTAAGGTTAATCTACTACAACTAAGCGATGGCCTGAATTATGTGGAATCCTTTACTGTCAAATCCTATGCACATGTAAATAGCTGCATAGACACATCTATGCCCCTCTGAAGTAAATAGAAAGCCACATTTAACAATAATTCCATTTAGTCTAACCCAAATATAAACAGGCTCTGTAATAAAAGAAAACATATTGCCTGCAAAAATAAATGTAACTCTCAAGATGCTAAAGACACTCTTGCTAAACTTAATAGGGAGCTTGTTACCCTGATCAAATCAATGAAAGCCAGATATGAGGTAAAAAATAACCAACTAGGTGAAGAGCAACCAGAAAGCCTCCTTTAACTATGTTAGAAACCTCAGAAACAATTTGCAGCACTGCACAGAAATAATAGTAAATGATTTTAAATTCCTTGACATAGGCAATTTACTAGCAGACAAATTTAGTTCAAACTTTAAATGTGTGTGTGTGTGTGTGTGTGTGTGTATATAGCAGAGTGGCCAGAATTCAATATTTTGTGCTCAGACGTCATACACTTGCCCATACACCACCCAGCTAGCTACCACTTAAAATATACTCAAAAATCTGCTCTTAAAACTTCAAAAAGGAATACGTGTTTAACTATTGCCACTTATAAACCATGAAATGTTATTTTTAGTGGTGCATTTCTATCAGGAAGGTATATTTTGCACTCTACACAGTTTAGTCAGGTCTCCATTCTAAATCTTAGAACTATAAAGTTTCTGAGACAATCAGAAAAAATTAAAATTAAAAATTTTGCTTAGCGGCAGTCATCAACATTGGGTTCAGTCCCTTATTCCAGATACTTAATATATGACAATGATTTCCTCTCTTTAGCGGTTGTCCTCTGCACCTTTATAAGTCCTTTTGATAAGTGTTTTTGTCATCTTCAATGCCCACTCCTTTTTTATGAATAATCTATTTGACAGATTTTACAGGCAGAAGGATACAAGACCACATCTGGATCAACATGGTTGGCTACCTCATTTGTTATGGCTGCTGGTCCTGGTGTTGGCTTCTTACATAATTTCCATCACCTAATGCACATCTGGAGAGTTTTGGTGGCTATATGATTTGAGGAGCCCTTCCCTCTTTGCCACTATTAAAAATAACAGACTTTCCTTTGTATCATTTGGTGTGCATGGGAGCACAGAATTACTACCACCTAACATCACCCCAAATGCTAATGAAAGCCAACAGGAGCTAACACTGTCTTCCCACTTATGCTCCTCTCTGTAAATTACTCCCAAAACAATAGCTTCACTAGCAGCTTGTTACACAGCCTTTTCCAACAAGCCTCCTTCCTTCTGGGTATTAGTTACTGCTTCCTGGTTTCTAAATTCTTTGCTGATATAGCATAGCAGCTACTTATTAGTCTTACATACTCACACGCTGACTGCAGGTGTTGGCGTCTGTGACTGATGGGCTTGTTAACATTTGAGGTCCTTTGTAGAGAGGAATGCACTGACCAAGATGTTTTCAACCAATTTCCATCTTGCCAAATCATCTAATTGGAGTAATTTTCAAGCTTTCATATGTGACCGATCAGGCCTTATAGTAGTGGCAGAGTAATGTTTTAGTTAAGAAGTCACCAGAAAGCCCTGAAAATGATGACTGTGCATTCAGCTGGCTAGTACTAAAGTGGTCTGCTGGTGGATATACAAAAGGCTTTATCTGTTATGTTTACAATCCCCCCCTTTTTTGCCGTAATACTTAAACGCTTATTGAGAATTTACTTTTGCTGTTGGACCTGTAAAAAGAAGTTTATATTTTGGAAGACTGCAGTCTTAAACAGAGACAATGTTTGTACTGATAACTCCTGCACTTTGCCTTTGTAAATTATATGACAACATTGGTCACTTCCTACTATAGACTTAACCCTTTGACTGTCAATGACACAATCTTAGATATCATTACTGCTAACAACCCAGGCAGATCCTATGGAATAATTGTCGGGTTAATCCTATAACTGATCAATGCTCAGTAAACTTTCTGATCATGTAACAGGCTGAATACAGAATGCTCTGTCTCACTCACCAGAGACCCTCTGGTTTCAACCAGTCTAGAAGTGATTGACTGGAACAGAATGTTGTTTCTTCTGTCATCACACTTGTATTACAAATTGTGTATTACTGTACATGTATTAAATGTTTAGTTACTGGAGCTTTTCTCCCCCAGGCCACCACTGAGAATGTGTTTTATACACAGTCGGACTTTCCTGATAAACAAATTTCAAATAAAGTAAAATAAAAATTCAGTCTAGGACAGGTGGTTTTTTCAGATATGTAATTATGCACTTCAAAGAAGATAGACAGCAATATAACTAACAGTGGCCAACTGAAGAATTAAAGGCACCAGCAACTTCCAGCTAAAATTAATCTAATCCAGGGACAAAGCATGGAAGAAATGCAAGGTTACCAAGCAACTTCACATGCATCAAATATTTCTCAATTTCAACCCTACAAATAGGACTGAAATTCAAACTGCAGTGCAGTTCTATTTATTTTTTGTAGGAAAAAAAACAGTCAGCTACTAAATCAAAGACGGGCTAGCTTGACTGAAGCTGAAAGGATCTTGTCTAATTCAGAACCCAGCTAGTGACAAATTGAATTTGCCTACGTTGGATACGCAGACAAAAATGCATTCGCATTTCTACAAAACATGTCTGCAGTCCGTCTTTGCTTATCCTTATTTTCCCTGGACCATGCTAAATGTAATGAAACCTAATGCAAATCCTTCACTTCACTCCAAGTTCCCTTTAAAAACTGTTACTACTAAGCCTTTAAAGACCCCCCCTGCCAAATTACTAACTGGAGGACCTTAAGCTCAAGGACAGCTTCTTTCTGATTTTAAGACAGCAACACCTTTTATGACAATGCCTTCAGCACATATTTTTAGTTTATCCTTAACTTTCTGATGTCAATTTTGACACGATGCAAGAGAAATCTAACTTGCTCCTCTTCCCTAGGCTGCTGCTTGTTGAGTCCAGTGAACTTTCTCCACTTTTATAACTTATAACTTCCTCCAAAGACCTTAGGGTAAACTGCATATGCACACTGCACAGACCTAAACAAATATACTAGTGTGCTGCGGTAGTGTTGTCGCCTCACAGTAAGACGCTGTCTGGTTCAATTCTCAGCTAGAGCATTTTCTGCGTGGAGACATGCGTGAATGGGTGTACCTTCATTGAAGGTTGTGCGTCAGGGCTGGTAACTCGGCACATAAAAATCAACTACCAATCATTAGCAGACCGGAGTTCCGCTGTGGCGACCCCCTAACCTGGAAAAGCCGAAAGACACAAACAAACAAACTAGTAATAATGACTCGTGTCATTCTGAGCATTGGTGCAGAAATGGTGTCAATAAACTCACAGTGCTTTATCAAGTAACTATCTTTGCAGGAGGTAGACAGGTACTAACCTGCAGATAGTTGAGTTAATAGTATAGCAAATTATTGCTCTGCAAGCATCAGTTGCACATTTCTTAGCACGTCCGGGACACTTATTTTTTGCAGTTTACCGCCATCAGTCACAAACTAACCACAATGACACAGAAAGCCATGGCCACACACCTACCACAAGTACAAAAACAATTAATTACAAAATTTATGGGATGTTTTTGGCTGGGGGACACACTTTTCTTAGGTACAGAATGGCAACTGGTCTACAAACCATGTTTAAATGCATTAATTAGCCTTTGTGCTGAATGTACTATATTATTATTATTATTATTATTATTATTATTATTAATAATAATTTCCTTGATTTCTATGATTTCCTATTGATGATACAAAGTCCTCTCCCACTACCTTCCTGATATTACATTTTCTCATCAAAATATGTGCCAGTATTTATTGAAAAATTCCTCATAAAACTAATCTGTTTTAAATATTTGGTCATGCTTACTACACTTATTAGACCTTTTATCATACGGATTACAAATACTACATCTTTTTCAACCTCTTCTAATGCATTTTCAACAAGTACTCCAGATAACTCCATTGTCTCCAATGTTGAATAATTTCCTTGGAATATGCAAGCTACCACACAACCCCCATAATTTTATCCAGAAGAAAAGTCCAGCCAAGTAAAGTTGTGCTGAAGTAATATTTGCACAATCATGAACACATTAACAATACTAAAGAAAGCATTTAAAAAACAAAGTATTTTGTTAACACATCTGACTTTTCATTTGCTCCTACAACATTTTGTAATCGAAATACTGTCAGAGACCCTCAGGAATCTCCTAGTAGAGACACATGTTCAACGAGCAAAATGTCCTTGCCATGTCAGTACTTCAATCACTAATTTCTACCATGTATGTGCAATCACTAAAAGACACCAAAGTAAAAGATGTTCTCAGTGATCACTAGCAAGTCACACTGCTGCTGTAGTGCATTCCCATTTACAAACAGTTTACATTATTGTGAGATGCCCATCATATAAATAAAACAAACATTTTATGAAGTGAACTCAATAATCTTACCTCATTTTTCAACTATTCCCAACAATTTGCAATATTTCTAATATTTTTTTTACTTTAAAATGTCTGTGGTATCTTAATTAATTTGCGTGCTAACTCAAATAATCCCAAGCTGGTATGATGTTGCTAAACTTACTCATGTAAATTCAGGGTTCTTTACACATTTTGCATGCAGATGAGGCACCTTTTAAGCTATCTCTATGAATCGTAGTGATACGCAAATGTGCATGGCTCCTTATGCATGTAACAGCCTTCCTGCTTTAATTCACATAAAGCATATCTTCAGGAATCTACACTTTTGCTTTAAGTAGACATTTTTTTCCAACATACCTGCGCAATTATGTTGTCAGCTTCAACAACATCCACTGACTACATTTGCATATCAATGTAGAGCTGTTCTTCTTAGATTACCACTACATTTGCATATCAATGTAGAGCTGTTCTTCTCAGATTACCACTACTCACAACTAAAGACCAGGACTATGAA
Source organism: Protopterus annectens (assembly GCF_019279795.1). NCBI lineage: Eukaryota > Metazoa > Chordata > Ceratodontiformes > Protopteridae > Protopterus > Protopterus annectens. The sequence continues at coordinate 896,362,330 of NC_056739.1, forward strand.
TAATGCACATTGCAATCAGATATGACCAAGACAGTAATTCCTTTGCAGAACCATAGGAAGCCCCTGGGAGCATCCTAGGGCTGACTCTTCATCCAATCAAGGCAAGGTGCTAAGAATCAAGCTTGCACTGTTCAGATAAAAAAGACTTCTGGGTAGCAAGACAGACTGAGTACCCAAGACCACTCACCAACTAAAAGAGTGCTGCTAGCCAGTCTGCCAGCACAGATATCACCTGGGACAAACACTAACTTCTTTCAGTACATCCCAGTCTGATTAACAGATAAACTGATCATCTAGCAGAAGCCTGTCTTGGAGCTTACTGTGCTACTCCATCTGTGCCATTGCCTTCATTCTGCCTGAAAATCAGACTATTTCTCAACCTGCACAAGATAGGTAGGTCAAGACATGAGGATAAAAGACTGATAGAGGAAGTCAAGGCCTTGTTATACACGTTGGCCACCTAAGCAGCATCTCCAGGACTGAACTTTTGAAATGCTGTTGAAAGACAAGAATCACTACATAACAAGTCAGGTTCCTTCAAAACACCAGACAATGGTCAGTGGATACTGTTTTAGGTACTTCAGTTGTAATGAAAGAAAGCTATGGTCAGACCGTGTTACGCATTTCCTCACCAGATTACTGATCTTAACACCCACAGGGAACACCAAAATATGACCATATATGTGGTAGCGGAATTAACAACTTGAACAAAGCTAAATCATTCATAATACAAAAGAATTTTTTAACAGCCACCACTGATTTATTATTGAACCTAATATTGAATTAACCCAAAATTAGCCATTTGTGTGACATCATGACCAAGGGTACAAGGAAGTACATGAATTCATAAAGGAACATTCCTGCACTACTGAGTGCATGCTAGATAAGGAGTAACCAACAGTTTGCTCTTGTACCCATAACATATTCAAAAGAAATGGCAGCTCCAGCCAAGAACCTTTTCAGACCAACAACTGAACAATGGAAATTGTCAGTTCTTCTGCTACACTGATCCTCCTAGGGAACCACACAAATGGGATCCTCATCACATGAATAAGTCAGTAGTGGGAAACAAGCCAACTTTAGATGGTAATGAGCTGGTCAGTATCATAGAAAAAGTAAGATATAATACAGAATTCTGTCCAGCACTACAGTACAAGGGTGTCCTGCTTCTTTATGCAGATAAAGAAAGGGATCCAGTTGTATGTGATGCATAACCATATCATGAGGTCATGGACCATGTTTCACTCCATGTGAATAGCTGCATAACACTGAAATAGGCCCATGCTTGGAGTAATTCCCCAAATGCCAGTCATAATGAATACAAGCTGTGTACCTCTTCCCAACACTCAGCCTCCTGCAGGTAAAATCAATACTGGCAGGAAGACAGGGAAGTACTAAACATGGCATGACAAGAAATCTGTTCTAGTTATAATTAAGAAACCCATGTCTCAGCAAAAGGATAAACCAGCAAACTGATGTGTAGTGTGTAAACAGAATATTAACATTTCTGAATAAATAAAAAATAAACAGCAATACAAAAATAATACCATAATTTCAAAAGATAAAATACAGAAAAAACAATAAAATTAACAATGCAAACAGAAAAAGAGAAAAAAACAAATCAGCAGTAAATTTAGGAAACATCAATCAAGCTCCAGGACATAGTAAAACAAAAGGATGAAACTAACAACAGAAATAAGCTTAAAGTTGTGTGTGGCATGACACAAAAACCCTGATGGTAACAATGAAGTGGAAAACACAACTATACTGAGGAAAGTTCGAGTAGCAGCAGAACACCTAAAGTAACTTTTAATCTAAAGATACCACTACACTGTCTTGAGAGCAAATAGCTAACCTCACCTATTATTTGTACGTTTGTCTTATTCATGAACTCCAGTCCAAACTTCTTCTGCTGTTATTCAAAATTCACGTGGTTACGGAAGATGAACACGTGGTTACGGAAGATGAAGACTTAAAACATCAGTCGCACAGATGCAAAAGCGTCTGTGTGACTGGACTTGAAGGACGTTCTTAAAGAAGAACGACCAAAAAAAAAAAAAAATTTTTTTTTTTAATTAAAAGATTAATCTACTAGCCAGCTGATTCCAGGGGGTGCAAGTTCACCCCCTTGCACCTGCCTGCGGGCACCCTTGGTTGCATCCAAACTACCCTCAAGAACCACTGGAATTTTCTCATGTGTAACTTGGCTAAAAGCAGCATGGTAATCATTGAGGCCATGAACCCCAGGAGGCGTTGAAAATCCATGGCAGTTGGAGACTGAGGAGGCAAGAGGTCCTGGAAATAGAAAGTAAGGGATAAGACCGTTTCTGGAGGTAAGGAGGCTAGCATCATGTCTGTTTGAATCCTGCAGCCAAGAAAAATGTGGTCGTGTGAAGGGGTCAGAGTAGACTTTTGATAGTTTATTGTGAAACCTACATTCTCCAGGAGAAAGACTGTGAAGGAGAGATTCTCCTGAAGGATGTCTGGGGATGGGGCCTGGAGTAGAAGGTCGTCTAGATAAAGAAAAAAAATCTGTATACCCTGTAATCTGCAGTAGGCTATGACAGGAGCTAAGCATTTTGTGAAGACCCTTGGTGCCGTAGATGGACCAAAAGTCAAAGCACATAACAGAAAATTTGAGGAAGCAACAGAAAAGTTACAAAACTTAACTGGAGGTGAATAGGGATATGAAGGTAGGCATCTTTGATGTCTAATGACACCACAAAGGCCTGGGGAAGTATGAGTGGTAGAATGGTGGGTAAGGTTAACATACAAAAGGTGGGAACCTTCAGAAAGGTATTTAGATGGGAAAGGTCTAGAATGAGTCTCCAGGGGCAATCCTTCCTGGGAACCAGGAACATCCTGGAGTAAAATCCTTTTCCCACTTGAGAGAGCAGAGCTTCCTGAATAGTGCCTTGAGAGAGAAGGCTAGATATGACCTGGGGAAAAATTCCATTTGTTTTTTCTGGGGTTGTGGATGCCCCAGAAGGAGGGAAAAGCTTCCCCACACCATGAGATATCCTTGTTGGATGGTGGAAAAGATCCAAGAGTCCTGGGTAACCTGATTCCAAGCAGGGAGAGAAACGGAGGAGAAGAGACAAAGGAGTTGATGGGGCTGGAGGTGGGTAGTCAGAGACTACCAGGCTTAGCCTAAAAGGGCTGTTTCTGAGTTGGAGACAAAGCAGCAGACATAGAAATGAGTTGTTTCCCAGAATCCCTCTTACCTTTGGAAGATGGTGGCCTAGCTGGATTTCTGACAAATGCAGTTTTGGTAGGCTAATTCCTCTGAAACCTAGGGACAGTAGAAACAAAGATATGTTTTATATCTTGCAACTCCTTGTCCTTTTCTTGTAAATACTTAAATAGTTCTGCAGCTGAGTTTCCAAACAAGGCTTTGTTGTCCAGAGGGGCAAAGGTTGGAGCCTGAGTCATGAATACCTCCTCAGGACAGACCCAGATGCAGCTGCCCTAGTAGAGGCCTCCATGGCATCATAACTGCACTTAATGGAGTACCTTGAAACCTGTGCCAAAGAATATAGAATGGAGGAGAGCGTAGCCTCAGTAGGAGAATCAGGGAGCTCAGAAAGAAGCTTTCCTGCATCTGATAAGAGTGCCAGGGAATATCCTGACATACGAGATTGATAACAAATTGCTCTGAAAGACAAAGCAGCAGAGGTACATACATTTTTCCTTAATCTCTCCATGACTTTACTATCCTTATCTGAGGGAAGCAAGGAGGTAGAAGGCAGTAATTTGGATGCATTGTTTGCAGAGACTGATGTGGTAGCTGGGTCTGCAGAGGGGCAATTGAAGAGGAAATTGGAGTCCTTAGGCACCTTATAAAATCTATCTGGGTGCTTGGGGGCTGGAGGATGGGAGTCAGGGCACTTAGAAGCAGCTGTAAAGGCATCTAAGAAGGCCGGTAGGACAGGGGGTATGGCAGATGGACAGGAAGAGTCCATCTATAGGAGGTCATACTACATCTTCTTTTATGTCAGACACTTGGCAACAGTCCCTTTTGAAGAACTCTTTCATCTTCAGAATAGTTTCCCGAAAGGAGATATCCTCCCCAGGAGAAGTCGTACCATTAGATTCCTCTTCTGGTGAGGTGTAACCCAAGAGGGAAGAAATTAGGGTTGAAGCAGCCAGGGATTCATCTCCTGATGCTTCATCATCTGAGGAAATATCCTCAGAGGTCCTCTTTAAGGAGCAGAGTGAGGAAATGCAGGAGGAGAGAAAGCGGGAGCCAAGGTCTGATGTAGGGCCATAAAGGCATAGAACAGTCCTTGGAAAAAGGCCTGCCAATCCGGCGCTTGATCTTGGGAGACTGGAGAAACATGTTTAGTCTGGAATTTATTCTTTTTAGGAGATTCCATGTGGTGGAAGGTGGATGGGCCAGACATCCGCCTGCACTCCACAACGTCCATAGGCACATCTCCCACATGATGATTTGGGTAATACTACATAGGCCTTCAGTAATTACAAGCCATGACTCCCCCACTATGCCCAAGTCAGACATCTGAGATTGAAAATGAGAGCCTTGTGTTATTGATAATTAGCATTTTGTTAGTGGATTTTATATATATATATATATATATATATACATATATATATATATTTTTTTAGTGGATAATATACATGTTTTTTGTACTATTACACATAAAAAGATTAAATGGAATGGGTCCTTTAAAAAAACTGGTGTAAAAAAGTTGCAAGAAGAAAGCTTTTATCCAATGGAAAACTGTTATTTTAAACAATATTGACCAATGGAGTGTTGAGAATGTGTATATAAGTGTGTATTTTAGGATTATGTGTTATTCTGAGGAAGTTTCATGTGCTAAAATGAAAGAGCTAAATCGTTTTATTAAACACTTTTTTAAACATTTTTGGCATGAAACTGTGGAGTGCTGTGACAGGAGTGATCCTTTATTGGGCTGAACTGCTGCAGTGCTGTGTGGTTACTAGTGGTGTGTTTCATTTTACTCAGCTGGTCACCTTTTGGTTTTTCATTAATTCCCAAGCAGATATGTTGGTATGGTCCTTCACAGCTTCCACTGCGGTACCCAAACATCTAGGCCCACATTGGCAGTGGGAAGATCAGGCTGTGGCTTCTTGGCCTTTTTAGATTGCGGCTCATTTGAAGGGCCCAACACCACCTCCATATCACGCTCAAGACTTTTAAGGCATTGATTCTCAAGATATAATTTCATGGAAGCTAGACAGCTGCAAAGGGTTTGGGGTATGAAGGCCTTACAGACAGCACAGGTGGTATGGTCACTGTCTGGGCCCAAGCAAAACAAGCAGAGATCATGAGTCCTTATGTGGAATCTGCCTTCCACACTGACACTTGCCCTTCCTAGTTGACATGTAATCACAGCACAATACAGTAGCCAAAAATTTTAAGGAAAAACCCCAATGGAGTACTTATCTGAATCAATATTTGCAACTTGTCTGGTGAGCGACGACTGAAGTAGGTGATTGGAAAGGCAGCAGAAAAGTTCTGAGCTTGGTATGTGCTGATGTCTACTTTATACCAGACATCTCTTTATGACTGATGTACGCTAGCTGATGTGCGGCGTCACACATACCTCACAGTTGCATTAGACATTTGTATACTGCATGGACGTATAAGTCAGCCAGAGGCAGACTCCCCCATGTTATGAATACTGCAGCATATGAATACGACGACTTCTGGAAAATACTAAATATCTATTTACAATAAACACCAGAGTTTCAATCACATGAAATATTAAAAATAACACAAATGGAAAGGTTCTCAAAATACAGAAAAATACTTAACTAATCTCACTATATTTTCCTGAGTCATCTAAAGAATTACTGTTTCCTAGACCAGTCGCTAGAGCAAGGCAAGATGACATGTGTGGTCTTCCTTGTCAGGTTTCACAAACAGAGTGCCCGAGACTTCTGTCTCTTCTGGCATTAAAGAATCCATTTCAGTGCTGGATTACAGAATGGCATCACATACATCTGGTCATCTGACTTCTGATTCCCACACTACCCCCTTTACTAGAAACTGAACCGGAATCTAGCACATATGTGTCATAATACACAACACAGAACTTTGCTAAGATGTGTTATAGCATCTGGAAGCTATAAAACCATTTCAAAACCTTCCACGGTAGCAATTAGTTCACCCCTAAGGACAATACAGTAGGATTCCTAGTTCTGGTTTTCACAAACATTTTGTCTCTGGCTGCAATCAAGACTGTAAGATACAATCTTTATGGCCTAAACCAGGTAATTTAATGTTGGGCTATTTTTCAAAGTTAGTTGCACTGAGATTAACTTATTCTCTTCAAGTATCCTCTATTACAATACATCAATTTCAACAGTTACAATACAGTCTGACATACTGGTGTATTTCTTTTCTCTCCAGCAGGACCCAGTGTTGGTACATTTTTAACACAAGCAGCTTTACTAATCAGTTTGATATACAAATGACAAAATTCTTTACAAAACTCCAGCTAGCTATGCTGGCATATGTTATAGACATCCACTGCCCTACTTCTCCTGGCATAGCTGGCAATACCTCACATCAACACAAATGCTTCCAAAAAAAAAATTAAAGGTGTCAAGAAAGAACCGATTCTTTAGTAGGTGCAGTAGGAAAGTACCTTTTCAAAAGGTTTTACACAATTTAAGAAGAACTATGGAATGCGAGTCAAACTCTTTACAAGATGCCAGTTGAGCATTACTAGGAGAGTAACTACAGCCTGAATCAAACAAATGTGAAAGAAATGGGAGAATTTCAGGAAATGAAGAAGAACAAGGGCCAGCATCTGAGAAGCTTTCCAAACTGAAAAAATGGATAGTTCAGTTGGTAGCACATTGGACTTTTAATCTGACATATGTTTTCTGCAGGTTTGGGGGTTGCCAAAATAGTTAAGGCATTTACCTTACATACCCCATGGTACAGGGTTTAATTCATACCTGTGAAGCAGGGCTAGGCTTAAAAGGGTCCCCTGGGGTCATTAGCCTAGTAATCAACTATGAACCTATTTGCTTTTGTACAGTGAGTGGATTCTTTTTGGGAGGTAGAAAGTATGAGAATGAATCTCAAGAGTAAACTATGAGAATGAATCTCAAGAGTGAAGGGTTTTTGGACACTGAAGGAATGGGAGAAATCTAAGTGGTCGATTTGAGTTTGGGCAAATACAGAGGAGAAATCTGTCCAGACAGTTGAGACAGAAGATCCAAACAAGGATCAAAAATCCATGGGTACTTTGTTAGGTGAGGTTTTTGTTCAGATGGGAGACATGCTGCACTCTCTGTGGTATCCACATGGTATCTGACAACAGAATGGATTCAGTTGGCTGAAGATTTGATTTTTTGAAATTTATTCGAACACCAAACTTTCAAAATTTTGAATATTCTAATATCGACCCATTTTCAGCAAACGTTGAAAATATCGAAGAAACAGAAAACCAAATTTTTTCCTAGGGAAAGAATTCGGTTGTCCATTTCTGCTGCTTCAGTATTTTCAGCGCTGTGGTGGAAAGTTACAGGTCAGGTAAAGGTAAGTGTGTGATTGTGTGGATGTGAGGGTCAGGGTGGGTTAGGGTTAGGGCACGGGTCAGATAAGTGTGCAATTGTGTGGACGTGAGGGTTAGGGTGCGGGTGAGGTGATTGTGTGATAGTGACGGACCTTAGGGTTAGGGTTTGGGTTAAGGTAAGTGGATAGTTAGTGGTGTATGTATAGTTTAGTGTAGGGTTAAGTGCAAGAGTTTAGATGTATGTGTGTGGATTGCCATTTGTTTGCTGAGCTTGTGTTGTGTGTATTTGTTTTGGAACAGCAAATTTTTTCTCTAGGAAAAAATTGGCTGTTCTGCATGTTAGATGTTTTAAATTTTCGATTAAAAGGGTTCGATATTAGAACACTCGAAATTTTGAAAGTTCATTGTTCTAATATAGACCCTAAGGATAGGCACAGCTGCCAAAAGTTGTCTTTGGCTTTGATAAGGGATTCTCTGGTCATAGCAAAGAGGAGCTAATCATCTAAGTAGAGGAACACTTGGATCCTTATCGGCATGCACCTGGTTAACACCCAGAGGGGCTATATTAAGTTAAAAGGGCAGGGTTCTGAACTGATGTTTAAAACTCTGTCCAATGTGATTTCTGGTTACTAGATTCTGATATGGACAGCTTCCTCAAAGGGTCTAAAGCTTGTTCTGCTACACTCTTTGGAAGTGGTTCATTTAAGTGGCATTGTTTAAAAGAGGTTAATAGGAGTGGCATCATTTTATGCAGCGGACAAAGGGACTAGACTTGTATGCCTGCCTCCCCATTCTGTCCATTGTTTTGGACTCCTTACTGGTTGAACGGACAGTAGCTGCATTACTGGAAAGTTTTCTTTTAGTGGCCACTGCTATGATTAAATAATCAACCATAGGTCTCTCAAACCAGTGTTGCCTATCTTTTTTGGCCAGAGAATTTAATCAGGTTTCCTGAAAATGACTTGCCAACAGTCATGTTCTTGCCACGCCCTCCTGATGTCCAAATCTATTAGACAGTTGGCAGGAGAGATCACTCAGGAGGTAGCGGGTGCAGTACAATAGGCCCCCAAAAACACATCCTCATCGGGTGGATCTGTGGGCCATGATTCCCACTGCTGCATCAATTATAGGATTTTGTCAAATATGGTGTCATCTGGAAGGGATTGGAGGAACCCTCTCAGCCATCCAAATCAGTATCAGAAGTAGACAGTCTACATTGTCTCCTCTTGCAAGTCTTTCTTATGGAAACAAACATTGGGGGAATCTGACCCCTCAGAGAACTTTGACTAAACCTGTGCAGGTTTTCTTGAGACCATCTGTTGCGATCCAATCTTGGGACATAAACAAATGGGCTGAGACAAAGATTGCAGTCTGTCTGGGTGGTGGAGCTGACACAGTTGGGTGCCATGGAGATGCTCTCAGGGGAGAAGCACTCAACCTCTCCATAACCTCAAAGGCTGATCCCCACATCTGCTGGCACTGAAGTTCCCAAGGTGGACATAAATGGTGCTAAGGAATGAACCTCCAAAATTGACAAACTGGAGGGTCTCAAGTAGGACATTGGTGTTAACACATGATAATGAAAGATACAAATATTTATAAAATTGATTTATAGGATACTTTCGTATAAAGCTGACACAAGTCTCTTATTTTTGAGGGCTAAAGTCACAGCCTTTCTCAACTCTCTCTCTAAATCTCTTAAGTCTCCAATTATATACCTTAATATTATGTTAACAGAGGCCATATGTCCCATTTGTAAATAATGGATGTATAATATGTTTAATGTTATCAACAGGTCTTTAAAAATCGAACACACCAAAATCATCCTGTAAAGGGAAATCTTGAGCAATTACTATTTATTACCAAAGGAAATATTAAGAGAATCAGTAACTGATTGAAAATATTGCAACACTTCTTTCATTACAAATGTTCAATAAAAATCTAAAAAAAAAAAAAGAATTAATTAACGGTCTACAGGCCATGAACGTTTTACAACTGAGAAAAATTTGTTACAATAATTTTTTTTTTTGTAATTTCTCCATAAGCTTCCATAATCAATTTCCATGATTCTTGTTTTAAAGATAATGAAAAATTCTAGGTAACTTTCATGCTGCCACTCTAAGAGAATAGATCTTAAAACTTGGAACTCAGACTCCAGCAAAGGTGGGGTAAGCAGTCTGTCATAAGAAATCAGTTGAGAGTGCAGAAACATTTGGTGGTACCAGCTGTATGTTCCTGCTGTTAGTGTGACAGGTTCCAGCCTGAGCTAGTTTTTAGCTAGAGGCAACTTTTAAATAGCATTTTTTTGGCTAGGCTTGTAAAGGTCTTACTTATTTCTGACTGGATACCCTTGAATATTTACATTTTAAATATTCTAAAATGAGGCATTAATAAAAATAGGAAATATCCTAGCTTGTTAATCCAATTTTAACATTCCAGGAGTTCTTCACCTTTTATAAATAAAATGTAATTATCTTAAATAATTGTAACCCCAAGCTATTTCAAACCTACAGTTATGCTCATGGGGAAATACTGTCACCCTTCAATTACAGTAACTACCATACAAAGGAAAACACCTTTTTCACAAATTTAATTTACTTTTATGATACTTATTTGACATCAGAACATCAGTGGTGAATGCTGTGAGAAGTACTTACACATTATGTACTAATGAGTATCAGATTTGTTTTGTTTAAATACAAAATAGTGTTTCAGTATCAATAATGAACCCTTCTCTGGTCCCACATTTAATTCTAAACCCAATAATATATAATCATGGGTTCCCAGATTTCATCACAGTATGCCTCACTCGAGCACTAGAAAAGTTACTAAGCTTACCCTAGACATCAGAGAGTAGCTTTGGTCACCAACATAAAAAAGGCAACTGCTGCTCTGTACAAAAATTTGAAACCCAAAACACACTCCACTATCTGAAATAATCAAGGTCTTTCTAAATTATTTTCCACTACTGATTTACAATAAATACAAGTATTCACTGACTATTAAGTTTCTGCATTTAGGGTGGGGAAAAGTAAAATGAATACTGAATAAATTGAAGTATACCGGATTTCCAAACACCCGCGGTGGTGGTGCTGCGGTAGCGTTGTTGCCTCACAGTAAGACGCTGTCCGGTTCGATTCTCAGCTAGAGCGTCATCTGCATGGAGACATGCGTGAATGGGTGTACCTTCGTTGATGGTTGTGCATCAGGGCTGGTAACTCGGCACGTAAAAATCAACTACCAATCATTAGCGGACCGGAGTTCCGCTGTGGCGACCCCTAATCGGGAAAAGCTGAAAGACACAAACATACCGGATTTCCAAACATTCTTAGGCCTCTCTTAAAACATGTCTGGGCGACCACTTTCTGATAACCACTGATAATATAGATAAATTACTGCATAATTTCTTCATGTAACTAATACTGATTAAAAAAAAGTGTAGAAATATTTAAATTAAATTTTAAAAATGTTGTCTACTTATTCTAATGGGTTAGATGCATCTACTAAAATTATAAATGGAAGAAATTACTTAATTATTGTTTAATTAAACCCCAACCAGAATCCATAAGCCTACTAACAAAGAGAGTACCTTAGATTGGATCTTAGTAAGAAACCATCCCCTCACTAATATAGCAGACACCCTATCTGATGATATTAGCGACCATTCACTCACCTTTATAATTAGGCATAAAACCTTCTTCTTTAAACAACCTATTTTTAAAACTATAAGAAACAGAAAACACTTTAATGCTACAAATTTCCAAAAAAAGCTTGAAGCCTGTGATTGGTCTCCCTTAAAACAACTCTCCCTTGATGAAGCAGTATCCTATTTTAACTCCAAATTTTTACAAATACTGGAATACCATGCCCCTAGTCGATCTATTAGAACCAGATGCAAAGCAGCACCTTGGCTCTCAAAGAGACAAGACAAAAAATCCTAGTAAGAAATAAGATCTGTTCTAAATGGAGATGTACTAAAAGCCCAATTGATCACCAGAACTACAAACAGCATAGAAACACCACAAAGAAATCTATACTCCTTGATAAAAAAAACTACTACCTTAAACTCCAAGACAGGCATCAACAAACCTCCCCAAACATTTTGGACAGCTATTAACAGACTTTTACATCCAGGACACTCCAAGACTCCAACTCCTTCAGCACTTTCCTTAAGCACACCTACGGAGATTGCTGACACCTTCAATACCTCCTTTACAGAAACTGTACAGTCTCTCACAAATTCCTTACCTCTTGTTACCCCAAACCTCCCATTCTCCATGACTAGCAAACCCCCTACACCTTTCAACTAAATCCAGTCTCTACATCTTTCATCCACACCTTACTTACGAAACTTAAACCATGTACCCCATCAGCTGATCTCTTACGAGAGGAATACCTCCAAATTGCAGCTAAAGTTCTCTCCTATCCTATTTCCATACTAATCAATAGAACTATTACCGAAGGTTCTATCCCATCTCTCTGGAAAATTTCACATATAATTCCTCTTCATATGAGTGGTAACTCAACCGAAATATCTAACTATCGTCCCAAAGCCCTGCGCTCCCCTCTAGACAAAATAATGGAAAAATGTATCCACCACCAGCTACATGATCACCTTCTCCAATATAACCTTCTAGCAGACTGTCAACATGGTTTTAGGCCTTTCCATAGTACTACTACCGCCCTACTATCCTTCTCTGACTGCATCAACAAGCATCGCAACTATAATAGGCTTTCTACCGCTCTGTTTATAGACCTATCAAAAGCCTTTGATATGGTGAACCATCAATTACTACTACAAATACTAGAACAATACTCACTCAACACAAAGGTATTACAGTGGTTTAAGTCCTACCTAGAAAACAGACAGCAAGCTGTTCTCTGGGACAATAACCTTTCTACTCTTCTTCCTATTACTCTTGGGGGTCCCACAAGGCTCCATCCTGAGACCTCTCCTCTTCTCTATCTTTATTAATGACTTACAGCTAAATATTCCACAATCTACCTGCATACAATATGCAGATGATTCCACACTAGTGTGTTCTGCCACCTCATCTGCCGAGCTCCAAGCTATCACACAGTCAATATTTAACTCAGTTGAAAAATAATTTTTGCAACGTTGCCTCCTACTAAACGCCAAAAAAACAAGTTACTTGTTTTCACTCCTACACAGAAGTCCCCTCCAATATATCTGTCAAATCCAGCAATGGTACTATAATTACACCTGATCCAACCACCAAGCACTTAGGAGTAACAACAGATTACAATCTCAACTTTGACACACATATTAACACTCCTGTGGCCAAAACCACCATTGCCCATACCCACCTGATCTCTACTCTCCTCTATGCTTCATCTATCTTTACAAATCTTTCCAAAACTAACCTAAACAAACAAGCAACCTCCTACAACAATATTGCCAGATTTGCTACATGTTCACCATACAGAACCCATCATGTTTAAACCTCAAACAATTTAGGCTGGCTTGAGAACTCCAAAACCAGCTACTATTTCAGCAACTTACAATTACCCATAAGATTCTCTTTCACACCGATAGGACTCCTATTCTTTGTAGCATTGCCACTCCTTATAGAAATCTTAATACCTTACGTTCAGCAAATAAATTACAAGTAACCACCCAGAAATCTCTTAATAAAGCCGGGGACTCCCTCTTTTCAAATTCTGTGGGTAAGAGTTGGAACAAACACCCCAGCAACCTACAATTACTTTCATCCTTATCACTTTTCAAACACCAGCTAAAACTACACCTTAAAGAACATTGGTTATGCCCAAGTACTAACCCAGATTAACACCAACCATTTAGCATACTTCCTTTTCCCCCCTCTATTACCCACTAGGGTGCAAATTCATCCTATTCATAGTCAATATTGCAGTTTTCTTATTTCCTTCTTACTTCATGAAACTTACTCTTCACTTTTCTAAAATCCCTCACCTCCTCCTGATAGTGTCTGTGTTAGTACTTATGCTACCTATAACATTTCACGCAAAGCTATTCTAACATAACTAGACAGATACCTTCACCCCCTCCCCACTTTTTTTTTGTCCAACTATTGCCAAACGTTATACCTCTTGTATATACTACTCATACTACTGCTTAGTCAACACCCTCACTTATCCTTCTCTTTTGTTGTTTGTTCCTTCTATGCTAACATAAACCTACTTTGATTTAAATGTTTTACCATTTTTAATCTTTGCTGTTTGAAGCTATTTGACTACATTAGACTACACCTTTTGCTGTAAATGCATTAATTCTTATGTAATAATTTATACTTTTGAATTTTCATTTGTAGTCCTGTTACATTACCTTAATGTTGGAGCTTATCTCCCCGGGCCTCTACTGAAAATGGACATGTATCCAGTTAGACTAGCCCGGTCAACAAATGTAAAATAAATAAATAAAATGATTCCAAGCTATTAGATCTTGTATTTGGCTGGTCAGCACAAATCCATAATTGTAAAGGAGACATTTCTGAAATCGCTGATCTGATTTTATTAGCTAGGAGTGCTATACAGACTTTCACATCTGGAACAATTAGGGCAAAAGACCCATAATTTACCTGACCTAATAGATTTATGAATTAAGGCTGCGTTTGATTAAGGTAGCTATCTTAAATACAGTTTCTTCAAATATATGTGCATAGCTTAAGAAAAGGTGGCAATATGTTTAGAAAATGATCATTAAAAATAAAGAAAACCCATTGGGGCATGATGTCTTCTAATTTTCAAACATCCAATATCATTTCTAATGTTTTATATCATAACTAGCTCTTTAAGTATTTTAAAATTTTGAAAAGGTATGCCTAGACATTTTAAGGCATCAAGAAAGCTTTCAACATCTTCTTGGGAAACCACAATGTTATTCTGTAAAAATCCTGAAAATGTTTAGAGAAAATGATGAGTATGTCTTGTTTATCCACGCCTATTAAACATGCTGCATAATAGTATTTATGGTAAATGCAGATTTTTGAAGAATAAAGATCCAGAGAGCTTCACTAAAAGCTGATTCCTTTTTTGCTTCAAACCATGTTAACTGCTAACTGGCCAACATATTTAAACATTCTATAGTTTATTTTTTCTGATCCTGAAACTCAAGTTCCTTAAATGATTTTAAGATCCTGCAATTTTAGATAATGAAATGCCTTACACTGAGCACTTTTGCTGATTAAATGGCCTCTAAAAACATGCACACCTGATATCTAAGGAAAAACAGTCATCTAACACTTCATTTATCATATTATAAATATGGCCATCTAACGGGTCTATATCAAAACGAAAGCGCATATGTGCGACTACATAAAAGTCGACACATAACATGCAAAACCTGTAAATACTGAATGGCCAACATAATCAAATTTTGTCCTAGTGAAAAAATTCACGTGGCCATTCAGAAAAAATAAAAATTAAAAATCATTATCGGGTAGGGGGCTGTGCCCCCCACACCCCACCCAACTAAATATACCAACTCCGAGATCGCACTATAGTGAAGGAAAGGGCAACTCCGTGTAGTTGGCCAACTACCTCCTTGCTCTGGGACATATTCATCGAATTGCTTAAATGCAGTTCGATGAATATGTGTCGCTCTTTACGTGTTCGCTCAAAAGCAGTTTCATGCTTCTAATATAGACCCCCCTCTAACATATTTGTCATATACAAATAATTTGAGCGGGGAAGAATTAAGTTTCTGATTAATTTTTTTTTTTTCTTAAATAAACCATTCTGTTAAGGTCTTCTGTTAAATATGTATAGAGAATAAAAAAACAAAAATGAAAACCACCACCTGTATTTAAAAATTAGCAGTAAACTATATAATAAACCACGTGGATGGCAAAAAGCAAACCAATGTAATAACAAAAGATAAATACTTTCACTGCTTTCGTCACTCAAAGAAATCTGGAAAATATAGTGTGCAAAATAGCTTGGTTCGGTCTTAGACTGTGTACGTGCTGAAAAGATCTTATTGGACATAAGAAAAATCCATTCTATGCCATGACTTAGGCACACAGAAAAACATTTAAATTGCTGGTTATCAGAAATACATTTCTAAAAGTGTTTGAAAACTAAAACTTTCTGTTAATGCCAAAGATGTAAGGGTCTAAACAACTATATCTCGTTGTCCTGTCTAACACTAGTTTGAGACTCAGTTCTAGTCACCTGCAATAATAAAATAATACCATGAAACCTCTATAAAAGATTAGAAATTAACATTGCTAAAATACACTTGACCTGAACAAAGTCCATATATATTCACTAATAACAGCGGTTTATCAAACGGTGATTTCCAACTAAACTGTACGTATACTTTAGATCATAACCTAATAACACGATGCCAGTATGCAAGTCTTCTGACAATTACAGATACACTGCTTTGTTCCTGGAATGTCTTGATGTAATCACAAATTAAATCCTTTTCTTTTAAATTCCTAGTCACTGTTCGGTAAACATATGTACTTCCTGAATGCAGGCTACTTCCCCCTAGCACAGATCTGTATGCCCTTAAGAGTCGATGATAACACACAACAATTAACAGAAGAGAATACAAAACAGTTTCCAAAATAAAGTCCCTCCAAATTCTTACAGTCATATTTAATGAATACACAAAGAAAGAAAGGTAAACAGAGAACTCTTGCCCAAATTCCCTGGGCCTAACTTAACTACTTTCTTAAAAGGACCAAAATATGAATGAAATGCAAACCTCTAAAACCTAATAATATTCTAATAATATAATCTGCAATCTACCACTAATCAAGATCATATGAAAAAAGTGGGTTCAAGCATCAGCCCTCTCATGTGAACTTTATAAATAACCTCATTTAAGAAAAATGGGATACAAAAAGGAGACAGAAACAGAACATTAATTTAACTTAAACTATCACTTTTCATACCCTAACTCGTTACTGTGTAGCTTTAAAGAAAAATGTTCAATATTGCAAACATTTTAATATTAATTACAACCTATACTGATTGCTTTAATCAGATCTATTACACTGAAACTCAAACTCTCCATTAAGTATGTAAATCCCTGTAAACAATCTGTGATATTATCTAATTTGTAGTTACCAATGTACATTGATTAGGATTCTTTAACATCTCATACAGATCTTCCATCCTGCATCCTCTAACATGTCTAGCAGATATATCAAAAATTTTAAACTAAAATACTTAATTCAGTTTTGATCAACTTCAAGTATGAAAACAACATAACATTTTAATACATGTAACTTGTTCCTAGTTTGATAAGCACAACTACTTCAAAAGCTTCCACAGTTCTGAATAGCCACATTTAATGCTGCGAAACTTCTGCTGCGACACACCTAAAAATCAGCATGCACATAAAAACCGAGGAAAACAAAAATTATTGTTTACTTGGCATGCATAACACCCTTATCTGTTGACAAATCAAATGTATGTATTTGATCCATATACATAGAACAGAATTGATTTTACTAATAGAATAGTCATTGGGAACTCCTGAAATACAGCTATTTTACGACTCTAACGTATCTACAAAGATATTCTCGCTATAAAATGAAAGTGTGTTGACACTGCGAGCATATATCTAAACTAGTCACCATAGTAAATCTATTCTCTGATTACTTTTAGACAATCTTAGACATCTCCCCCAGAAAACTAATACATGCAGACCAATAAAGAGAAGATTACACTATAACTTGTTGTATCAAATCCAACAAACTGAGACTACTATTACCACAAAATTACAGGTAACCACCTATCAATGTAAAGTGACTACAAAACAAAGACAAGTATTAAACCAAGTATTTATACAGCTATAGAGAGAGAGAAAAGGACACATGGATTAAATATTACAAAGTAAATGAAAAAATATATCCAGAATGTATTTTTTGGGTTATACTGACATTTGCTACTACTTCTACTATCTAATTTTAATGCAGTGTTAAACTCTCAAACACACTTATGATCTTCAAATAGCATTGCATATCATTAGTTTGAAGTACACTAAGAATAAATTGCAGACTTTAAAGATCCAAGTTTAATGACACACACATAAACAAACTCATATATAGAGCAAGAACTATAAGCTAGTACTGTTGATTTAGCAATTATTTATAGATAGGTTTAAGTTGTGTAATATTAACATAAAACACTTTGAAGCATAGTTTTTGTTGGCTTCATTTGATACGTTCACAGCATATTACCACCAAGTGAGAAGAACAGAGTTACAGCTCACTGCTGTTCTTCTGCTGTGATAAAAATTTCATTAGTGTTTACTGTCTAAAAGAGTGTAGGCTAGTAGCTGTAGTACTGTCCCAGTTCAGATTTGCTGTCTCTGAGCCTGTTTGTTTTTGCAGTGGTTGTTCTGAGCACATGACCAGGCCATCTTGAATTAGCAGAAGCCTTTATTTACCTTCGTGGCAGGATTGTGTTGATTGGCTGCTGGAGGCTGGATGGTCTAGACCTTGGTGTAAGCACTCATTGTTTTTTTTGAGCTTTTTTTAAAAAAAGTTGTTTAAGGTTGTATCTTCTGGTATTTAAGCCCTAACTCAGGGAGGACTTCTGTCTATACACACTGAGCCGAGTGGAGGAGGGTCATTGACTACAACTATGATCTGAGCTACAACAATATGTATCCTGTTTTTTTTTTTTTTGCTTATTTTTACTAGTTATTGCTTCCAGCAATTTATATATAGCACTTTTTATTGCCTGCTGCATACTTTTTACTGTATTTTATGACTATTAACTAATCTGCACATTTAAACTAAAATTGTCTGCCTTACAGGGCCTGATAAATAAGGTTTTTACAGTTACACTGTTTGTAAAGCTTTTTAGCTAGTTTCATTGTGTGGAAAGTATTAACGGGAAATTTTCTGTACTTGGTAAGTACCTGTTTGTTTGTTCTGATTTCCTGCCAAGGAGTGTATCATACAACTGATTTGTTTGCAGATAAAAGCATTCTGTAGAGTCTCCTTTCTCATTTATCTGTTTACAAACTTTCCTTTTGTGCCTTTTGTGGCTCACTCCTATTCTTCTACTGTGGTAAACATTCCAGTAGTGTTTACTGTCTAAAAGAGTGTAGGCTAGCAGCTGTAGTATTGCTCCCCACCCTTCCTCCTTGTTGGTGTCTTTGCAGCTGCCCGCCCCTACTATAAATTTGATCTGGGACACTCCTCCCAGTCTAGTGACATTAGCTCATTCTACCTACTACAGAGAGAACATTTGAGAAGGCCAGCCCACTTTGTTTCCTAACCTTGAATTATCTTCTGCTTCTCCTCTCTCCCTTTCCTTTACAAATAAATAAACTTTGCTAGAATCTCCTTGTGTTCTGCTTAACTGTAACAAAAAAAAGTATGCTTGTTTCTTGCTTTTCCTGTAACTAGTCTACTCCAGATACAGATTTGGTATATCCAGGTTGTAAGCTTCTGAGCCCCCCCAAGCCTGTCTGTGTTGGAGGGAAGCCTGCTAGCTTATCAATGGGAGTGGTAAGCACTAGGTAACCGATCTACCACATAAGGAATGGTTTCTGGCCCAGAAATTGTGCTTACTGGCTGTTTGGGAAGTTTTTCCATCTCTCTCTCTCAACTTCCTGATTAAAAAGCCCGCATTTGCACTTGTTCCCTCCACCCCTTCCTGTAACTAGTCTAGTCCAGATACAGATTTGTTGTATCCAGGACTGTTTGTAAGCTACTGAGGCCCACCAAGCCTTTGTGTGTTGGAGGGAAGCCTTCTAGCTCATCAGTGGCAGTGGTAAGCACTAAGTGACCTATCTACCACATAAGGAGTGGTTTCAGGACCAGAAATTGTAGTTATTGGCCGTTAGGGCAATTTTCCATCTCTCTCAAATTTCTGATTTAAAAGCTGGCATTTGCACTTGTTTCTTTTCTGTAACTAGTCTAGTTCAGATACAGATTCTTAGTTTTAGCACTTGAATTTACTTATTTGTGCTTTGTACTTTTTCAGAACTTGTTGTAAGCACTAAATAAGCTACAAATTACTACAGCACTCAACCTTCCTCATTATCTAGAGGAAAACAGTTTTTGTACTTACTTTCCTTATTTGCTTAGAGAAAAACAGCTCTTGTACTCACTTTCCTCACTTGTCTAGAGGAAAATAGTTTTTTTATTCAGGCATGTCCAAGGGTCAGCTCCCAGTGTTCTGTCCTGTCTATCTGATGAATCTGGGCATCTTGGGGAAATGTTGCAATTCCCCCATGTAGACATACAATCCTCTCCTCCTACCACCCAACACTACAAACTGTGAGAGATGCACTTATCTAGCCAAACTGGAGGTAAAGCTCTCTCCAACAAAGACTGAACTTGACAGTCAAGAGACAAAGGTAAACACTTGCACCACACCACACTCATCACATAGTCCCACTAAACCTACACCACCAAAATCCACACATAGAAACACAAAAACATTCACGGAGGCTCTCAATAATAATCTGCTCAAGTAACAGACCTCCAAATAGAAACACAAGCAACCTCCACCCCCAACACAACCCAAATGACACAAAGCCAACAGACTCAATGTGCCACTCAACCACAACCCATAAGGCAAAACAACGTACCCAACACACTAGTCAAAGGTGACTCTATAGTCAGGCACACTGCTGTCCTACTCACCAGGCTAAACAAGGAGAAGGTTACTGTCAGCTGCCTGTCGGGTGCCAGGATCCACCACATAACCCCCACACTCATGTCACTCCACAACAAGTATAAATATGACTCTGTCATTGTCCATGTTGGTGTGAATGACCTGAGACATACCCCCCTGGATTACATGAAAAGAGACATGAAAGAGCTCTCCGATCTTGTAGCCCGGGCAGGTATGACCCTAGCCCTAAGTAGCATCCTGGCATCGCCCAGAATGATGCCACAGTACAAGGACAAAATGATTGACTTCAAGAATTGGCTAAGCTCCTGGTGTCATTCTAAGGGGGTCCAGTATATGTCTGCCTGGGATGACATGGTCGACAGACCATGATGCTTTGCCAGAGATGACCTGCACCTGTCATCCCTGGGATTCCGGATACTGGCTAAGGCTCTTGCCGCCCCTATAGTGCCTTTTTTAGGCAAGGTTCAAATAACAAATTCACCACCATAACAGGAACAGGAAAGCAAAAACTGAGGGTAATGCTACTCAATGCTAGAAGTCAATCTCAAAATGCACTCCCTCTAGGCACTCCTTAAAATGGAAAGCATCGATATCTGTGCAGTGACTGAGACCTGGTTCAAGGCTCCAGAGATCACCCCTGCATTACCAGGCTATAACTCATACCAGACTTTTCGGCCATCTAACCTGGACTGGAACACCAAAGGCAGAGGTGTGTCCATATTCATTAAGGATATCCACACCTCCAGGCTAGTTGCTCAGCATAATTCATCAGAGGTTATCCAAGTGCAATTAACTCTGGGCAAATAGTTTGCTACAGATCCCCCACCATGCCCCAGGATTCCCACTCCTCTTTTCTTGATATACTGGAAAATATTAGGTTTCAACCAAACATCCTAATAATGGGCAATTTCAACTACCCCACCATTAAATGGGAAAACTACTCATGTGCCAACTCCTTCACTCAACTCTTTCTGGAATTCATAAATTCCAATGCCCTGGATCAACTTATCCACACCCCCACTAGGGGCAACAATATCCTAGACCTAGTCATTACCAACATGAGTGACCGGTGTTCCACACCTGAAGTCAACTCCTCGATGGTCAGAGCCCACCATAAGCTAATCACCCTAGATATCCACATCTCACCCCCACTCCCATTAAGGAAACCATGGTAAAAAATTTCTCCAAAGCCAACTTCATGCTTCTTAAGACAGAAGTGGTGAACTTCATGACACCCATGCAGATGGACAATGCAGTTACGACTGCTGAAACCTACACAAATGCACTCTATAAGTACTTAACACAAGTGCATGGATCGTGCTATCCCAAACAGAACCAAGACGCTGTCCTCCAAAAACAGGAAGCCAATCTGGTGGTCCCCTGCCATAAACAAACTCTACAGCAGAAGGAAGACACTGTTGCAAAAGAGAATAAAATCCCATGAGTGGAGAAGCTGCCTGGTTAGCCTCAGTAAGAAGCTGAGATCCCTTATAAGATCCTCCAAAGCTAGCTACAAAAACAAAATCGCGACTGATTCTATAGACAACCACAAAGCATTCTATGGCTATATCAAGAATCTCAATGGCAGTACCCAGATCTGCTCTGAATTAGCAAAACGGCACGAAAAAAACAACTTATATTGCCAATCTCCTGGCAGATAGGTTCAGTGCTAACTTTAGCCCCCTCTCACCCCTTAAAGGGCCCAAATCTATACAGGAAGAATGCAGAGTCCCTGTAATCACAACTACACAGGTAAATGCTGCACTCTCTAAAGCCAAAAACACAGCATCCATGGGACCAGACAACATCCCAGGCTGTGTTTTACACGGAATTCAGAATGAACTGGCTACCCACCTAAACACCATGTTCAATCATAGCCTCACGTCAGGCTTTGTGCCCACTGAATGGCGCACAGAAACAGTTATCCCAGTCTACAAAGGGGGAACCACCAGTGATCCTGGGAACATCACCCTATTAGCCTGATGAGCCTGGTCTGTAACGCTATGGAACGTATCATCATGGAACTCAAACAAAGTCATTGGTAACCTCCAAACTCTGGACCCCACCTAGTTCGGGTTTGTGAAAGGCAGATCATGTCTCCTGAACCTGATTAACTTCTTTGAGGCAGTCACCAAAGCCGTAGATGAGGGTAAGGTGGTTCACACAGCCTATCTTGTCCTCACCAAGGCTTTCGACACCATCCCCCATTCTGGAATTACAGTTAAACTCACTAAACTAGTTATAAACCCCTACGTCACAAGGTGGGTTGCCAACTGGCTGACTGACAGAACCCACACTGTAAAAGTTGCAGACTCCAAATCTGACTTCAAACCAGTGACAAGTGGAGTACCACAGGGTTCAGTCCTGGGACCTCTCCCTTTTGCTATCTATTTCTCTGAAGTACAGGCTAACACAGAAGACCTTTGGCTAACGAAGTTTGGAGATGACTGCACACTAGGAGCCATGGTCGGGTCCCCAAATGATGTGGACATCCTACAGAAGGGCCTCACTGAGACAGATGCCTGGTGTCAGAGCCATGGCCTCAAGCTCAATGCCAAAAAGTGCATTGTCATCCCCTTTGGTAAAAACTCTGTACCCATGAACTACCACATAGGCGTCAGTCTACTTAACGCTGAATGTGTGATAGGAGACCTTGGGACCCAGGTGGACAGTAGTCTCACCTTTGATAATCACATCACCACAGTAGTCAGGAAATCCTTCTACATGGTACTCATCACAAAAGGGTTCTCATCCAGGAAAAAAAGAGGTCATTGTTCCCCTCTACTTATCACTCATTAGACCCATTATAGAGTACAACGCCCCTTTTGGAATGTACCTCACAAGACATCTGCAGCAGCTGGAAAGGCTACAGAAGTACCTCACAAAGAGGATTAGTGGCCTCAAACAGATGCCCTACACTGACCGTCTCAAAAAACTCCAGCTTTACTCCATAGCATATCGCCTATTCCGAGGTGATCTCTGCCTAACATATAAAGCTATGTCAAACCCAGAGCTGTTGGACATGCTACACCTTAAGAAATCCCAATCCCTCCGAGCTACACACTCTAGGGACCTAAACCTTGTCATCACAATAAACAGGACAAGCTGGAGGGATAGATTCCTGTCCCACAGACTTCACATACTCTGGAACAAGCTACCCATCTATGTCAGGCAAAGTTCCTCATTAGCACTCTTCAAGAAAAATCTTAATGAGTGGATGGGAAACAGGAAATACACCCTGGGGATCACTTCTGTGGCTCTGTTCGACAGAGGCACAGGAAAATAACTTTCTTGGGTGGGAACCTTGTTGGTTAGGCTTACTTAGGCCCTTGGGCTAATAGCCTAGTACCTACCTATGAACCTATGTATCATTTGAAATCAGTTTTGTCTTTTTAATTCTTAACAGGGAGGAGCCAACTTTTGCCTTGTTGCCCGTTATCGTCAACTTATGTGATCTTTACAAAACGTCATTCTTTTTTCCTTTTTTTTTTAAGTTTTCAGTATTAAAACCAGATCTTCTGAGCTTAATAGCCTAACATACATTTGGAGAATTTTGTAGTTGCTCTGAGTGGCATATGAACTTGTTTAATTTATTAAAGAATTTTCTGATTGTTCAATTTCCAAGTAGGAACACATTTCTTTTAACATTTTCAAACAGGCAAGAACTAGTGAAATGCTTAGGAAACCATCTAGCTATAATATTATTTTGTCAAATTCTTTACTCCAATTAACTTACATAGTGTTTACAGTGTCTTCCAAAATTCCACTTCATCAATCATTGCCATCTTATCAGTCAACTTAGCTTTTATTTCTGAAAATTCAGTAAAGCATGCAACAGGGAAATGTTGTGACTACATTAGGTTATTTACATATTTTAAAGACAGTATGCTCTTAAACTGGGTCAGGTACATCTTCAGAGACTTGACACACTTACACCAGGTCATTTACATACTTCAACAACATGGTGCTCTTATGCCAGTTCACTGACATGCTGGTTTTACACTAGGTCATGTACATCTTCAAGGACATGGTCCTCTTACAATGGATCAATGACATTCTTCAGCAATACGGTGCTGTTACACTAGGTCATTTACATATTTTTAGAGACACTATGCTCTTACACTGGGTCACTGACATCCTTCAACAACACAGTGCTCTTACATTCCATCATTTATATACTTCAATAACATGGTGCTCTTACATTGGGTCATTTACATACATCAGCGACATGATACTCTTACACTGGGTCAGTGACATACATCAGCGACATGTTGCTCTTACACTGGGTTACTGACATCCTTCATTCCATCATTTATATACTTCAATAACATGGTGCTCTTACACTGGGTCAGTGACATACCTCAGCGACATGGTGCTCTTACACTGGGTCACTGACATACATCAGTGACATGATGCACTTACACTGGGTCACTGATATACATCAGTAACATGGTGCACTTACACTGGGTCACTGACATACATCAGTAACATGGTGCAGTTACACTGGGTCACTTATATACATCAATAACATGATGCACTTACAATGGTCATTTACATACAGCAGCAACATGGTATTCTTAAAGTGACTAAATGTGGTAACTCCAGTGCCAAAACACTGCGAGGTAAATCCTACCCTTAATAATTGCTGGAAAGTGCTTCTCTCTGTGCAGTTTGTAGAGCCTAATTTGCTTGGAAAAAGCCACCATGATCACTGATGGACTAAACTATGTCATCTACAGTTGGGTTTTCCTCTGCTAAGTATGACATTTTAACTTCCGATTCATTTTCTTACACATGCATGTCTAGGCAGGTGATGGCAGTAAGAAACATTAACAGCTATAAAGGTTCTTTTTTGAGGAATAAGTTATCTTATATCAGTGAAACACATAGGCATTTCTAATCTGATTTTGAATTCCATCCCTGTTCTAGCAATAAACTTAATGGTAGAGAGACCATTATAAGTCACTGTGATTTACAATGGTTTCAACTTATTTGCCTCGCAAAAGAATGTCTATCAATACCACTAGCAGACAAAGGCATAATTTATCATTAACGGAATGTCTACAATACTGCAAGAAATAACGTTAATACCTGAAAGGACGGTCATGCTAAGCCTGTATTCAGAGAAGCTGATCACATATTTGTGTTTACCTACAAAAGGCATACAAACAACATTTACACGGAAACCCAGATTGCACTCATATGGCCTGCAAGACTAAACTTCTTCAAAACTCTCTATATATAAAACACCTGATCTAAAAAAAAAGAATATAAGGAAGACAGATTTAGACTAGTAAAGAGGAATCCACCTCAATTCACTAAAGTTCTCCCTTTTGTCTCAGTGAATATTTGCAGAGTTAAGTATCAGAAATGTTATGGTAATAAGCGCTTCTAGCCCTCTCTCTCTCTCTGTCTTTTCCCTGTTGGAATTGCACTATAAAATGCCTAGAAGCAGATGGTGTTTTCCTTGTCTCCGTTCCTCTCCTCTGACACAAAGTCATACCTAATCTAAGAAGGTCGCTACTCATCCAGGGAATATCAACCAGAATTAAGTAAATTAAAAAAAAAATCATACATAGGTACATACACATTTCTTCAGCAATAATACATAATGTTAAAAAAACAGCTCTCAATTTCAGGCAAACTAAGAAATGTTAGATACATATTAGCTTACATTTCCCCATGAAGAATTAATTCAGAAACATGCAAATGAAATAAATCATTTTCAAGCTCCACTATTTCTTTGCACCATGTTTCTTACTTGGTTTCAAAGCTCACTTCTTGGGGGCTTAATTACTTGTATTGTAAAACAATGGTGGCATCTTATTGTATTCTGGTCCCCAGTGGGACCCAAATTACCTAAAGAAAGATTTGTTTATATTAAAATGTCCTTTTACAACAAATGACATGGAAAGAAGCTGAGAAAATGGCATACATGAGGCATTACATCCTCTCAAACATTTCTCCAAATATAATGCAGGTAAAGAACATACTGAATCATACACACACACACACACAAACACATTTTACATATATATATATATATATATATATATATATATATATATATATACATATACACACATACATACAAACATACACACATACATCATGCACGCACGTATGTGTGTGTAGTAAAAACTGCAAGAAAAACCTGGCATCCATTACAGGACGTTTAAGGTATCACACACAGAAAACGCTAGCTTGGCTGGGTTTGTCTTGCAGTTTTTACTGAATGGTTTCTCTGTGTGACCTTTTAAGCATTTGGTTTATATGAACCTAGCCAGGGACATATAAGAGAATGAAACTGTACAACAATATGCAAAAAATAAAATATAGTAGTTTAATATTATCCATATGTATTTACTGTATTTTTATCTTCCCCCATTTACTGTTTGGCCATTCATGCTTTTAAAGCTGTATAGCGACAGGTATTCTTTTCTTAAAGGTACAAATAAATATGTGGTGAGGACCTAAGCTCTGTGGTCTAGTTGAAGCCCTGACCACTATCTGGGCAGCCACAGCCTGGCTGCTAGCACAGTAGAATAGCTTTACACCAGTGCACTCATCTTGAAAGGAGTGTAGTGATATTCCCAGTCAACCAAATTAATTTTGTGTAAGCTGAGAACTGCACAACCACAACATATGTTGGACTGGGGCAAGTGGACTTGTCAATCCAAGCAGACATGGTAGCCCTTGTAGTTAATTATGTGACAGCATTCACATACCAGGGGAGGGCAAAACAAATGTCTGCATGGGTTCATAGGTAAGTACTAGGCAATCAGTTTGTACATTATTACAAGTCTAGCCAAAACCCAATATTCAAAAGTTCCCTTTGTCGTCATGGATACCAGAAAAAGACAGAGTAGGAAAATTTTGAGGCAACCCATCCAATTATCTAAGTTTACATTAAAGGTGGCAAAGGTACCAATCTGCTTTGCATGGAGAGTAAGTCTGTTCCACAGGTGAGGGATATGCTTTTTGGAATTAGTCATGTCTTATCTGCTAATGAAGGTTTAGTTCCTTTAACAGGGTACTTGAAGTACCATTGGTACCCTTTGTTCTATTAAGGAATAGGTCAAAGAGGGTTGGATCTTTCATGTCTCAAAAGACTAGACAGCACAGACCCCCATGGAGGAGTCTATAGAAGAGAGTGCAAAGAAAGCACTGCCTGTCTGTCCTGATGAATAAGATTTTTGAGGCCACTGATCTTTTTTTAGGGGATGAATCTAGGCTGTTTCTCAAGTTTACTGACATGTTTATACACGATGGTCAAACAGTAAAAAAATTATCTACAAGAGTACACAGATACTTTATGACAGCATCTGACTGGATAGGTGTCACTTATATAGGATATGTAAAAATGTTTGTTTACCAAAATTAACTACAATTTTTTTACATTTAATTTGAGACCATTGTCCTTGTACTAGTTGTTAACATGGTCTAACCTATTTGCAACTCTTGTGAGTTGCTGGAATATCAAATGCCCAATTTACAGTAATCTGCAAACTTAGATAACCATAGGCCAGAAAAGTTCGCCTGAAGATCCAAGAAACAGATGCCAAATAGGAAAAATCTCAAAGCTAAGCCTTGTGGTATACCACTGGTAACATCTTTGCTTGGAGAAGTGGCACTTGTGACTTTTACTATGTGGGTTCTGTCAGATAGTCAAGTTAACTATCCACTGTACAACATAAAGATTTATAATAAGATTTACAAGTCTGTCAATAATGTTAGCATGGAAAATAGTGTTAAAGGACTTGGCCAGGTACAGATATGCACTGCATAAGCACTATCCACCACTTTGGCTACCTTTTCAAAGAAATTAATGAGGTTAAAGAGCCAGCCTCTTCTTTTGACAAAGTCGAGTTGATGATGGTCAAGTATTAAAGAGTTTTTCAAGCTCAAGATTAATGATGTCTGAAGTATTATGATTCATAACATTATGTGTGAGGCCAGTGAGATTAATGGGTCTATAGTTACTAGGATCTATGGTCGTCCACCCTTGTGTAATGGCATTAGAATGGAAGTTTTCCAGGCTTTAGCAATGTAACAATTAGAGAAGCTTAGAATAAAGAGGTTAAGTAGAGGTTCAGATAGGCCATATTTGGCACTGATAATCAGTCAGCCTGATATATTATCAGGGTCCATGGAATAAATACTCTTAGTTTCTTGATGGAGCTTGTCCTGTAGTAATTAAAGGAGTGGCCAGGATTGTGAAATCTGTGGAATTAACTATGGAGAGAGTAAAATTTTAACATTTGTCAGCTAAGGAGATTAGCGATTTCCTTTGGATCAAAGTGTTCAGTCTTGCTGTGGATAAGCTGTGAACATTGGTGTCGGTTCTTCACCTCCTGACACAGTCAAAGATAGATCTGAGGTTATTTCGTGAACATTGGTGTCGGTTCTTCACCTCCTGACACAGTCAAAGATAGATCTGAGGTTATTTCTTCTCTCAGTTTATAAATGCAAATTCAATATTGGCAAACTACTTTACAAACACTCTGTCTCACTAAATTGGAACAAACTTCCTCTCCATATTAGATACAACCTTTCCTTTTCCTGTTTTAAAAAGGAGCTTAAATCCCACTAAACTTAAAATTATGTTGTTGTCTTGACCACACAGTCTGTCCTACTGTATGACCTGTTGCATCTCCTAACGTTCTTTCTCTGTTAATAACTTCTGTTTAAACTAACTTCCTAAACCCTCAGCTCTACTACTATAGCCCCCCATTCTCCATACTATTTATCTTTCCCCCCACTTCCTATCAATATCTATATATTGTCCTTCTTTTGAAGGATGATTATCTTTTGTTTCTACTGTCATATGTAGTAAATTTAGACCACTGCTATCAGTGCAACCCTTAATGTTCATAATTTTTTTTCTTTTGTTTTTCTCTTTATAATTAATTTCGTATTTGCATTGTTATTTTTAATAGTTTTTTGTCCTGTATGTTTATCTTTGCTTATGTTTGCTGGGGGTCTTTCCCCTTGGGTCTCCACTGAAAATGGGTTGCTTACTATCAATGCAATGCAAATAGCTAATAACTGTTTCTGTTTTACAATTATTTTGTATTGTGATTGTTATTTAATATTTGTATATTGTCACTTTATCTTTACTTATGTTTGCTGGGGGTTTTCCTCCGGTCTCCACTGAAAATGAGTTTTTGCAAATTCAGTTGGACTAACCCGGTTAACAAATGTGAAATAAAGTTTTCATTTTAGTGGCTATTTTAAGTCGAGACTCAGGAGATGATCTTCCTAATGTTTCCCTTAAGCCCTTTACGAGTTTGGTGACATAAGTATGGTCTTAAGGTAGGTTAAATAGGACCTCTTATAAGCATTAAGCAATTTCTTTCTCTTGTCACCACAGCAGTTTGTTTTTAAACTTCTCATTATATCTGTGGTGCAGATAGGGACTATCTTAGCAAAAGAACTTAGAAGTCAGACTCAATAGCAGCAAACAACAAAATAAACAAACAAAACTAAAAAACAGGAAACAAAGAAAAAATCCTGAAACACAGACTACTAAAAGTATCATGCAGCAATGCAATTACATCACGTTTGCTGACATGTTCAAGGGAATACTCAAAAACTGAATCTTACTAACTGCAAATCTTAACCTGTTGTAAGATTAATTTATGTACATTAAAACAATGATTTTGATGCACAATGCTATTTTGACAAATGCTGTATTATTAGTGTTAGCATTATGTGCACATTTCCCAATGAGAATCTGTATTTTTAAAAAAGCACTATGTATGTCTTCTTAGTATGTTTTCTGGGGAAACTTTCACAGTATTTTCAGTCTCAAAAACTAAACTAGTAATGTGGAGTGTTATTTTGCAGTTGCAAAGATGGAACTTTGTGTCTGCATCCTCCAACGACAATACTCTCCCCTTCTTTCAGTTGAAGGTTCTTTCTTATTCACAGTGTTTTTAACATGGGGAAGTGACAGATCATCCCAAATCTCAGCAGTAAACAAAAAGGCACTTAATCGTCTCTCTCCAAGTACCCTATCTACACACACACACACACACACACACACACACACACCTCTCTCCATGTACCCTATCTACACACACACATACACATGTCCACCTGGCTTGACAGGTTTGTTTTACAGAAATATTTTAATGTGTGGAAAATTCAAGTGCATGTATCAGTGAATGCTGCTGATGCTGAATGCAGAATGAGGAACTGTAGAAGGTAAGTATGGGTTTGTGATGTTAATGCCGAAACTTTCATATATTCTGAACGTTTTGGCACTGAAGGTAGGAGTGCATATGACAGTGAGTGTGTGTTTGCAGGTTACAGTTAGAGATTTAGTGTTGTGCATGTGTGATGACATAAGAGATGCATGTTTGAGTGTCCTGTGTAGTAGTAGTAATGATACAGAAGGTGTTTATCTAAGTTAAGTTGGAAGCATTAGGGTCAAGCATGGACTAGAGCATCTCTTTGTGACTGTCCCTGTGGAGGGATCAGGGCAAAGTATTTACTGCATTTGTTGTTGAAGGGAGAGGCAAAAAGGTTGCAGCAGGATTGACCCCCATCTGAGAAAAATCCTGTTTGCCACTGACTAATTCAGAGACCACTCAAGAGGCATCAATAGTACCCTGCTGAGCCTGTCCGCCAATATGTTTTGCTCCCCAAGAATGTGCATTGCAACTAGAAAGTGGTTGGTAGAGACAGCCCACTGCCACACACTTATTGCTTCTCGACTAAGGGTGTAGGACTTAGCTCCATCTTGTTTACTGAGGTACCAATTAACAGACATGATTTTGGTCTGAATTGCAACTGTTCCTAGAGCAGGAAGAAGAGAGTAAAGGGCTTGCAATGCTAAAGGCATTGCCCTCATCTCTAGGACACTAAGATGCAGATTGGTCTCCTGGGGAGTTCATGTGCTTTGAACCATCTGTCCCAGGTAATGCCCCCTCACCTCAGCTGGAAGGCGTCCATGGTCAACATTGCAATGGGGGTGGGAAGAATGAAAGGTTGACCCTTAGACACTTATGCATCATGAAGCCACCACAAAAGAGAATTTTTGCAGACTCAAGACAGTCTTATAGGATGACTGATGGGATGGTACAAAAGGGACCAGTGACATCCACTGCAGGACTCTCAAATTTAAGCAAACTGTCGGTAGAAAAACTATTGTTGCAGCCATAGAACCTAGAGCCCTGAGGGCAAGATTTGTTGGAGGAACTGAAACCACTACCATTTGCCTGATATGTGTCCTTAGTAAGAGAATCCTGGCTGAGGGAAGACAGGCCAGGGTTTTGTTTGTATCCAAGCAGACTCCTATAAAATCTATCATTTTCAAAGGTTGCAATTGTGACTTCTGAAGAATTATAGTGATCTGTAAGGTTGGGACCAGATGCAAGAGAAAATCCCTGGCCTTAATTAGTAGATGCTTGGATGATGCGACTAGGAGCTAGTGATCCAGGTTAGGAAACACATGGAATCCCTGCAGTCTGAGGTGATCTGCAACTACTGCCATGCATTTGATGAACACCCTGGGGGCTGTGGTGAGACCAAATGGAAGCGCAGTAAAATGGTAGTGACTGGCTCCCTGCCTGAAATGGAGGTACTTTCTGGAGCATCTTTTCATTTTGATACGATAATATGTATCCTTTGAGGTCTATCGAGCACATCCAGTCATCCTTCTGCAGAAAGGGAAGGATGGACTGAACTGTGATCATCTTAAACTTCGTGTGCTTGACCGATTTGTTCAGGTAAGTTAGGTTCAATATGGGCCTGAGATCCCCTGTTTTCTTTGGAACTAAAAAGAATCAGGATGACGCTTTTTTGAAGCAACTTTGCAACTTCCAAAGGTGCCGCCTCCCTTTGATTAGGTGAAACATCAGGGAGGTGTTGTTTTGGCTTCGGAGGATTTAAAAAGGAAATGGAGAAGACTCTGGATATGATACCTTGCACTCTTCAGTCATTTCTGATGGCTAACCAGGTTTCTAGGTGCAAGGAGCAACTTCCTCCAACTGCCTTCAGAGATGGTCAGTCAGGCAACACCTCGGAGATGCTGCAAGAATTTCACTGAAAGAGAATCCCGAGACCCCTGATTCAGCAGACCTCCTCTGTCCCGAAGGTGGCATCCACCACTTGAATTATTCCCCCTCTGCCCCTGGAGGAAAAAAATCTATCTGAGCGTCCTGGAAAAACCCTGGGATTTTCTAAACCACAACTTCTTTCTCCCCATGCTGGTTCCTGGAGAAGGACCTTTGTGGCATCGAAAAAAAGGATTCAGACGACAAACAGGGACTTTCCATCTTTCTCGCAGCAGGAGAGTGTGTCTCGAACAGTCGGTCCAAATAGGGAAGAACCAAAGGAGGCATTGACAAAAGATGCCTTTAAGCGTTCCGTGAAATCACACAACTGCATTCAGGCATGGCACCAAATGACAATGCTGGAACCAGCCACCCTAGAAGTGCCCTCAACTGCATGAGAGATCAGCCTGATGGATGCTTTGGAGCTGAACAGTAGAGTGGCCATACAGGAGGTAAAGGAATTCCATTCCTCTGCCGTCATGGACTCAGGGCTGGAGTTAGAGAGTTCCTTAAGCAAGTCCCTCTGTAGCCTGGTAAAGTAGGAAAGATAATTCAATGCTCTGAGGGCAAAAGTGGAAGAAATGTATACCTTTTTTCCAAATCTGTCATTAGCCCTAGACTCCCTGTTAGGGGGAAGGACAGTAGAGCTTTCCTGGGAAAGCTCTTTCTTGGTGGTCACTGCAACCACCATGGCATCTACTGAAATGCCTTTCATCCAGTGGGGTCTTATCCTGGGGGGCACTAAGAATTTTATCTGCTCTTTAAGGAATAGGCTCTACAGTGCCTGGTTCCTTCCATGCCCTTGCAGACTTCTAGTTCACCGGGGGGTCTGTGGGGGGACATACTTGATGTAGATGGGCTGGTCCCAAAGGCCTCCAGGAATACTGACTCATAGAGGGTGGGGTTTGGGGATGACCAGCCACCTCTCTGGAGGAGAATTTCTAAAATATCTCCAAAGGAGACGTCAACTAGAGATCTAGGGGACCCCTCCCCTTCAGCAAAGTCAGTGTCTGTCATGAGAGATTCATCTGGGGAATCTAG
Organism: Protopterus annectens; assembly: GCF_019279795.1. Classification (NCBI taxonomy): domain Eukaryota; kingdom Metazoa; phylum Chordata; order Ceratodontiformes; family Protopteridae; genus Protopterus; species Protopterus annectens. Next base: position 896,395,559 of record NC_056739.1, read on the forward strand.
GTGCCTCCTTTTGCATCTTTTCTTCTGTGGAACCTCCTCAGTGGGGTGCACTGGGGAGGTGTCAGAAGAAGTCTGGGCTTCCCCAAATGAAAGAGCCTGGAGGCCCTGAGGAGCTGGCTGTCCTGGTGGCAGAAGAGAGTTCTCCAATTCAGAGCTCAGAACAGGAAGGGGTGGAGCTGAAACTGCAGGGGCCGGAGGTGTCCTAGGAGTGGAGAGGACCCTCTCCAACACCTTGAAGGCTGAAGGACTCCCAGAGTCCCAAGGAAGCCTCCCCTATCCCAAGGGATCAGGAACACACCTCCCCCAATCGGCAGTAGCCCTCTGCTCTAAACAGGGAGTCTGCATAGAACTGTCAAATGCCGAGGCACTGAGGGGAAGCGACAGCTATGAGAGCTTCGGAGCAGAAGTCTTCCCCAAGACTCGAAGTCAAGGCTTCAGTTCCAAAATGCGGTCAGAACCAAGCGAGTCAAGGAGGCAGTTGGGCTCAAACAGGAAAAAACTACTGGACCTGACGAACCAGCCTTAGGGACTGATGGATCTGGGACCTCTGAAATGGCAGGCTGGATCAGAGGAGGAGAAACTATTCTGCAGGGAGAAGCTCTGCTTGCAGATCCCGTAGGGTACAGAGCTGGGATGACCCCCATCTGGATCTGCGTATAAAGAAACCTCCTTATTATTCTGTCCACCTCGTTCTCAGACAGGCACCGAGAGGACCTGATAGAAGAGGAAACAGAGGAGAGCCTTCAGTGATGTCTGGGGGTAGCATTCCTGGGAGAGACACTCAGTACCACAAACTCCAGCCCCAAAAAAGGAGCTGGGGCATAGGCAGGAGAGGAGGAAGACACATATATCAGAGCCAAGGAACTCTGCTCCAAAGGTCTAAGAGCCTTTTTAGAAGGCTCCGACAACTGGTACGGAGGGGTCCAGGGACTGTTTCTTATGTTCCCTGATCTTCTTAAGCTTTTTGGCGGGGGTATGAACCCCTGAGATGGAAGCAACAGGTGGAGAAGAAGAGGGAATACGGCCTCTAAGAACCAACTTGTTTCTTCTATCTGCAAGGGCCGGGGGGGGAAAGGCCTTGGAGATAGAACAAGCCACCTGAAGGTGGGCAGGACCCAAACAATAAACACATTCTGTGTGAGTACCAGATACAAGAATTCTATGCCCGCAGGAAGTGCATTTTTTAAAGCCAACAGGCTTGTCAGATTTCTCTCACATAGTAAGTAATGGGAGGAAAGAAAGACAAGGAAGACAGAGAGAGAGGAATGCGACAACCATGCTGCAGAAACTGCTAGAATACAGCTATAACAGAAAAACTTTTTTTTTTTTAAAGAAAACAGTAAGAAACGCAGTTAGAAAAAGAAGATTGGCAAGTAAAAATGCTAGAAACACCCAAGGAGGAACTCTAACCTGACTACGATGCTCTGCAGTGTGCAGCAAATGACATCTGAGGTATCTGAAAGGAGCAAGGCAGCATGGGTAGAGTGGGAGGAGCTCTCTAGCTTGGAATTCTTGTTGATGGCCGAGTCAGTTCTGAGGTTGGAACTGAAAGCTCCAGGTTTGATGAAGACTGAGCAGACATCAGATCTATCATATTGACAACACAACCCTAAGAGTTGACCCAGTATTCATGGACTTGGGGACACACACATACTATAACCTAGCCTTTGACCATCACATGTCTACAGTAGTGAGGAACTCATTCTATGTTGTGTAACTTATAAACAAAGGTATGACATCTAGGTCCACGGAAATCATTGTTCCACTGTATTCTGCATTCATCAGACCTATCTGAGTACAATGCTCCCTTTGGTATGTACCTAACCAGGCATATCCAACAACTGTAATGTCCACATAGGTTCCTCACTAAAAGAATAAAGAGAGTAAGCAACATGTCTTATGTAGGCTGCCTCAAGACCCTATCCCTGTACTCTGTCTCTTACAAGCTGTTAAGGGAAGATCTATGCCTGGCATACAAAGCATTGTTAGACTCCACTTTGATGGAGCTCCTGCATATCCACAAAGTAAACAGTACCAGAAATACCCGTTCTAAAGACTTAAACCTTGCCTGTGATACAAACAGGACCTGCTGGACAGAGAGGTATGTATCCCAGAGACGTCCCCTGTCTCTGGAACAGGCTCCCCAACCATGTGAAGCAGAATTTCTCACTAACCAAATTCAAGTGTAACTTGGGACAACTGGAAGGGGAACAGGAAATTCATCCTTACGTTGGCACCTGTGACTAATGGACACAAGTAAACTGTAAATGGTGCATCTCCCAAGTCTTGCTTACACTTATCAAGGGTACAAGAACTTGTCTGAGATTTGGGATGCATGGCTAGGCTTAAAAATGGCCCTTGTGGTCAATTAGCCTAGTAAGGACCTATGAACCAATGAACAGTCCAGCGGTTTCAAATGTCATGCCTAAAATACTGGCACTAAAGACAGTTAGGAATAACATATCACGATACAAATAGAACATAAAAAGCCAGTGGCAGAACTGCTTTAGCACCTGATTGCCACAAAGGCATAGAGTAGGTTCTGAAACTTGAATTTAAGACTGCTTTTACACATGAATACAGATATTTTTCTGAGGTAGCTACAAGAGAAAATCTGTGTGTTCTGAGCAGCTTGAAATGAGAAGGATCCACTGCAGTGAACATGTCCTTTGTCAATACTACTAGCAATGCAAGCATGTATCATGGGTGAATGGATCTGGGTACATCTGTAATGAAACTTTTTTATAATAAGTACTGAATAGCAGCACATCATCCCAAGAGGTGAACTCTTGCATTTATTTGAATCCTCTCACTTTGAGATCGGTAGCCCTTTTACCCTTTTTGCTGTTTGTGGCTCATCTGTAAGCATAAAATCCTACATTAGCACAGAATACACAGGGACAAGTCAACTGTATGCTCTAAATATGAAAAACAGACCACAATATTAAATAGGCCCAGGGATCTGGCATGTAGCTTACTGATTGTAAAATTATAACTCCTACCGTCTGACCTCAGTCAAAACTATCCTTGTGTACACCAAAACGAACTGGCTATCAGTTTACAGCTTATTACAGGACATCTTCTATGTCTCCAGAAAATCATGCAAGTTTCCTAAATGTACACGAATAACTCTGTAAACAAGAACTCCATTATTTTGGGAGATTAACTATCCCTCAAACTGAGTAAATATACCTCCAATGTATGATATACTTAAATGTCCTTAGATTTAATAAACAAAATCTTCCTGGACCAAATTGCTAAACCCACTAGAGGACATAATATTCTTGACCAGATCCTTACAAATACAGCTTTTCTTGTGTACTGTTTCTCTAGTATCTCTTTCCCCCAGTTAAGATTATAAACTTGTTACCTTCACGTTCTAAGAATCTAAACCTTCTTAAACAATATCTTAAAAATTTAAGGATTTCAGGTATACTAATGTACATATTTGGTTCTATCCTATTTAGCATCTTTTTTAATGTTATTTCCCTGACAAACAACCACTCTAGTACAGCAAGCAGATTCATAGATCATCTCCTCAGCAAAGAAAACTTGACTCCCTACACCAGCTGACTCAACAATCTTTTTCCTCAGCAGAAAACTGGCTAACATCCAACCAGCTATTCTTCAACCCCAACAAATCAAAATTACGTAACTTCATTCCAAAACACCTTGCAAAAAAAAGTCAACCTTCTCTAACACACTGAAAATATAACCTGTCACCCACACCAACCTACTAGGGGAGTTTATACGAATGAAGCCATAAAAGCCGATGTTCTAATGTAACACAATTAAAAATTCACCAAAAATGTGGTACTCTATAGTCAAATCATACCTAGCAAAACACAGCTAGATGTCATATCACTGCAACCCTCCTCCTACCCACCCTCTTCTATGCTGCATAAACACAGCTAGATGTCACATCACCACAGCCCTCCTCCAACCCCCTCTTCTATGCTGCATAAACACAGCCAGATGTCATATTGCCACAGCCCTCCTCCTACCCACCCCCCCTTCTATGCTGCACCAATCTTTACTAACATTCAATAAACTTATCTAAACAAGCTTAAACAGTGCCACAATAAAGTTGCAAAATTTGCAGCCAACCTCCCTATAAATAGGGTCCACTATACATGATCGAAATTTCAGAAAGCCGAAATCCATATGGCCGAGACCATATGTTTGACTTTTGAAATTTTGAACATGTATATAAAAAAAAAAAAAAACGAAAACTTACCTACACGTTGGTAGCAAGGAGGCTAACCCCCTGCACTCCCCACACCCCCTGCAATTTAAATATACCAACTCCGATATCACACTACAGTGCGGAAGATGGGAATCTTTAGATTCCGCACTATACAGAGATGCCTGTTCTGCATGATCGAAATTTCAAAAGTTGATCATATGTTCTTGGCCATATGGGTTTCGGCTTTATGAAATTTCAATCATGTATAGTAGACCCCATAAATCATACCACTGTCTAGCACTCAGACACCTGCAGTGGCTCAAACTACCCCAGCAACTCATATACTCTCAATTCCCTTCTGACAATGCACTACTCTATAAACCAAATGACTGTCCATCCCTAACAACCCTGATACAATCTTACCACCCAACTAGGACTCCGCACTCTTCCAGCAAAGTCCCACTTCTTATATCCAAACTCACAGCTCGGCTGGCTGCTCCCTATAATCTTACATAGAGATAAAAATCTGGAACTTCATCCCCCCTAACATTCAGACCAGAACCATCACTAAAATCTTTCAAGCTTCAACTCATGGTGCTGCAAATGCTCTCCACCTAATTAAACCGTTCTTCTCTCCTCTTAACTGCTCTCCTTGCCGAACTCCTTATCCCTCCCAAAACAGAGTAACTGTGTAAAATTACAACATATATCGGGTCTAAATACGGTATCAATAACGTAATGAACGAATGCAATTTTAAGACTATGCTTGTTTGTATATAATTCCACAACTGATTTCTTGCTGTCCATGTTTATGTACATACTGTAGAAAACTGCCACTTCCCATGCCAATGTATGTAGTATCGATGTTAGATATCACTGTCAATGTTTAGTTGTATTGCACTGCACTGCACTGGAGCTTTTCTCCCTGGATCGACACTGAAATGGGTCCTTAGCCTAGATGGACTTTCTGGGTAAAAGCAGCAAAAAATGAATAAAATAAATGTCAGCGAATCTTATGAAGAACTTTCAAAAGTCATACAGCAACATCACTCCAGACAATGGTACAGCAAGTAGCTTCACAAAGGAGTTCTAAGCCCACTAAGACAAATGTTGGCAGTCCCAAGTGCATGTTCAATACAATGGGAAATTTAAAAACAAACAACCCTGGTGGTCTTCAACACACACCAAAAAAAAAAAAAAAACAATAAAAGAAAACAAAGTAGATTCTGTAGTATACAGCAGACCAAACAACCCTTATATATCAAGAATAACACCATAAAATTAACTAAAAAGTTGAAAAGTACTATTAGGTCTACTAAAGCAACCCATTAACTTAGTTTAGCATGTGAAATTAAGGACAATTGCAAATTATTCAGTAGTTATGTTAGAAAAATAAGAAATAACACCAAACAGTGCATTGAAATAACTCATAAAGGCACCACATATTCAGTTCCAGTACACATTGCCAATGTACCGGCAAACAAATTAAGTACATGTTTTATCTAGAGAAGATTATTCAAACCCACTTATCCCTAAATCTAAGATGCCACCCATTACTAAAGGGCATGTACTGAAGCTATTCTCTCAGACTAAAACTACTTCATTCTATGAGACCTGATAATATGCCTGACAGTTTAACAGTACTAAACAAGCCCTGACACAGCCACCCCTGGGGACTGGCATAATGATTAAGGTACTTACCTTATAGACTCAAGGTACAGGCTTTGATTCTTACATTTAAGAAGCATGGCAAAGCTTAAAACGAACACCTGCAGTCATTAGCCTAGAAATGACTATTATCCTGAGATATGGCGCACAGCAGTAGTAATGCCACTCCACAAGGGTGGTCCCACCACTTGTTGTTTGCCTTTTTGGCTTTTCCCGGTTAGGGGTTGCCACAGTGGAACTCCGGTCCACTAATGACTGGCAGTGGATTTTTATGGTGCCGAGTTGCCAGCCCGATGCCCAACCTTCAGGTAAGGCACGCCCATTCACGCATGTCTTTCGGAGGCCACTCGACCACGGGGAGGACATGCAGACTCCACACAGAAGGCACTCCAGCTGAGAATCGAACAGGAGAACCTCTTGCTGTGAGGCAACAAAGCTACCGCTACACCACTGGGAATTCTAGGCTCATAAGTTAACACATCGTAGTTGCAAAGCCATTATCAGGTCAGTTATAATATATTTAAACTATAAAAAATCTTAATAATCAGTATGGTGTTGTCAAGGGTAGAGCCAGTCTAATGAATCTGGTTATCTTCATCAAAAGGGTAACACAGGCTGTTAACAAAGGACATGCTGTCCACAAAGCGTATACATACCTTGGATATGGCCAAGGCATTTGATACATCCCCTAATTTTAGAGTGAGTAAGCTTAATGCATTAAAAATAAATCCCAGTGTAGCAAGACAGACAACAAATCGGTTAAAAGGCAGGGATTCATGTTGATTAGCTGAAGGTAATTTAAGCAAATGCAAACAAATCAAAACGTGGTCACCAAAACCAACTTCGGTGAACATTACAACATATTTATTTATTTATTTGCAGAGGGGCAAGTCACCCTGTGCTCCCATTTTGAAGGAAAGCTCTCTACACCCCCTGGACTTATATATACCACTTCCCAGGTCGCACAATAGTGGAGAAAAAAGCAAACCTCTCTGTCAGGTAAAGTAGTTTCGGCGAAGAGCAATTGCTCTTTTTGCATTTGCCAAAACTGCATCTGTCCAAATGACATATTCCCAAATACAGAACCAACATGGCACGGGCAGCCAGTACCTATTCAGAGATTATGAAGTTGACCATCAGTGTGTAGTGCTGTGACCTCTTTTGTTTGGTATTTACTTTTCTGATCCCCAGACCGTTAACCAAGATCTCTAACTAACCACATTTGCAGAGCACTGTATACTGGGGGATCATTTTCGATTCTCCATCTAACGCAAAAGCCCTTCAGCAAAAATTTACATTCATAAATACCCCATGTAATATACATGGGTTAAAATTAAACACTAAAAAATGCAATGCTGTCACACATGGCAAACAGCCTCTCTCCCCAACATACATCAAAGACAACACCCTACTCCAGATTGAGAATGTTAAAGAACTTTGAACCTGGGTTGGCAATTCCATCTCTTTTTATCATCATGTAACACAGCAGTCAAAGTCCTTCTACTTAGCACAGCTAACTGCAGAAGAATATCATCCAGATCATTATCCCTCATTTACAGCCTTGATTAGGCCAGTTATTGAATGCAATGTCTCCTTTGGGATGCACCTCAAAAGACATATGGAACAACCAGAAAGACCTACAGAGATTCCTAAGATCACGTGCTTAAAAACCATAAAATACCAGAAAAGACTGGAGGCGATGTTTTTCCATTCAGCACCTTACAGACTTCTGATGTGATATCCATGGCTGTCTTCCATGCCATTATGCAGCCAGTTGCCCTGCATCTCCACAAATCAAACAGTCTGATGAATACCAGAATTGTGGATCTAAATTTTCATCAAAAAATTAATAAAACAGCAGAGAGAGGTTCATTACATTATGCAGTACCTTTCCTTCTTCTGAAATAGATTCCCCACTGTGAATCAGGTAGGGTGATAAATTATCTTCCTTCAAATGGGAACTGGATGACTGAATGTGCATTCATAAATTTGCCCCTGGCTTGACTAGTCTAGCTCACCTTGAAAAAGGAAGTCTAGTCAAAGGGTGATTATTGGCAAGGCAATGTTGGTTGCAAGACTCAGTTGCCTTGAATTTCTTATGATTCATGTGATATACTTGCCTTTTGCCACCAGCTGTAAGGCTGCATTAATATGGTTAAATACATAACATGCTAACATATCCACTTTTCACTATCTTGTCACTATCTTTTGTGCAGGACAGACTTACTAAGACCTCATATCTCTAGAAATCATTCATTCTTCATACATTTGAATGAAATGTTGTTGTTGATGAACTTCAAAGTGCCTTACATTCATATACAAGTCTATAAATGCAGATGATGCACGAGTTGAAACAGCAAGCTTTCTTTTGTGTTTTAGTTATAAACCACCTGTGTGGACTCCAGCAGTATACCCGTTTTACTTGACGCATGTAATCTCATCACTCATATCGTACAATTCCAGCATCGGTTCCTTAGTAACATGCTATATTTGGTATGTGATACTGTTTTAAATGATTGATCTGAAAGCATTGCATCTTAATGGAGACACTGCTTGCTCCTGCCTGCTGGAGGCACTTGTTCCTTATGAGGGAAGTGTGTCAGTCTAGCACAGAGTTGTAGTACTGCATAGCAGTCACAGCCGCTCATCACATATCAAGCAATATGCATAAATCCTTCCATCATGAGACTCTCGATTTTAAGCACATGGTGGTGCAGCGGTTAGCATTGTCACCTCATAGCAAGAGGTTCTCCAGTTCGATCCTTGGCTGGGGTGCCTTCTGTGTGGAGTCTGCATGTCCTCCCTGTGGTCACGTGGGTTTCCTCCGGGTGCTCCAGTTTCCTCCCACATCCCAAAGATAGGTGGATTGGACACAAAATTGGCCCTAGGCGTGAGTACGTGCGCGTGTGTGCCTTATGTGGAAGGCTGGGCTCAGGCTGGCAACTCAACACTGCAAAACTCTACTGCCAATCATGAGTGGACAGGTGATCCGCTGTGGTGACCCCTAACCAGGAAAAGCCGAAAGAAGAAGAAGACTCAGTTCCTTCTATGTATACTGTTTATGATAAACTGGTCTATTTATTTCTTGTGTTTTTTTGTTAAGAACTATAAGGAAATTAAAAGTAGTTTTCATGAAAGGATTCTGCTCCTGTCACTATTTCTTTGTGCTCTTTGCACTCAGTAAAAGTTGGGTATCCACTGCATGAAGATTTTTTTTTTTTCAAATAAGCTTTTTGTCATTGTTTTGGTTAAAAGTACTGCTACACAAATTATTGAACTCTTGTGGAGTTTTGATTACCCCACCAAAACAGCTGACTGCTGAAGGTAGTGGCTGTTGATTTAGAAATATGCCAGCTCTGTTACAGTCCACTAGGGATACCAGTACAGAGCGATCTCAGACTTTAGTTTCTAGCCCTGGTTCTCTCCCTAAAGATGTTACTTACAAGAAAAAATAAGTCTTTTTCTACACTGTTTATTAACTAGTTGAGGGCCACTAAAGCCAGTGTCTGTTTCCTGGTATGGCACTCCTCCTACTAGACAGGTTAAATAACCACCTATTCAGTGCTCTACAACATAAGGGTGGAGTATGCAGGACTCGGACTTCATGTTGGATTTACTAAGTGCAAGCATACGTTTTTACTCCTTTCATCTTCACCAGACTGTCAGATGGAATAACCAAATGTAAAGTATATCTGAATTTTTCTTAAGATAAAACTTCTTTCATGCATCTCTGCTGCTGCTTTGCCAACAAAATACATCCATTAGGGGACAGTCAGCACACTACAAATCCAACCATGCATCTTGGAAGTTTGCCAGCAGAAAGGTAACCAGTCCAGTATCAAGCTAAATGTGAAATGACTCAGTAACGGTGCCAACTGGCCAGCTTTTAGTGTTTTACCCTTAAGTGATATAAAATAAATTCTCAAAAAATATGTTAGGCCAGGGAAGCCCAGCTGAGCTTTAACATCTTTTTATCTTGTATTCCTATTTCTTTCTTTCTAATTTCAAACAAAATTTCATTAGAATGTATTCCATTATTATCTGTTTAACATATTTTTTTCTTTTTCTAGTCTTGCTAAGATTATCTATATTTAACAGTTTGAAAAATTGAAATCTTTGAGCTAGTTTATGTCCCATCAATATTTTAGTCTTGTGTCAGACTGCAATGTTACAAGAACATTATCAGGTATATGCTCTGAAAAATAAAGCTTTCTGACTTGCATCCATATTTCTAATAACAGAATAAATTGGTGACATGTTACAAAACTTACCAATAGTCATCTGACTACAAGTGGCATTCGGCAATGTATGACTCTTCTATTTCTCAGGCTTTGTGATACCACAGTGACCATACAAGAGCTGCAAATCTCTCTCTCTCTCTCTCTCTCTGTCCCTGCCCATGGCAAGTACATTTCCTAAACTGGCAACTACACAAAAAAGACAATTTGATTTTATTGCACACTGATAAACTGAATATCAGCTAACCAGGGAGAGACCAAGGTAGAAGAGCCTTGCAATCATATCAACAAGCCACACTGATGTTTATACTTGATGTCTATACAACATTAGCTGTGAGGCACTCTGATAAAATCAGGATGGCAAAATAAACAGAGGAACGTTAGCTGTTACCTCATACAGTGCACAATGAATCTGAGATATAACTGAGGAAATCCTTGTGTATGGCTGGGAGTATATATAAACAAGAACTCAAACACAACTCATACATTATGAAGCATTTTCTAGGGCAGGCAGTTCACTGATGGTGAACATCTGAATAATAGTTTATTGCTGTTTGATCGACTTGCAGTAATAATCTGCACTCATTGCACATTTCATAAGTTCATAGGTTAGTACTAGGCTATCGGCCCTAGGGCCTATACAAGCCTAGCCATAACAATTCCCTGGCTATTTCTTCCCACACTACTTATTCCCTGGACCCTAGGGTCTATACAAGCCTAGCCATAACAATTCCCTGGCTATTTCTTACCACACTATTTACTTCCCTGGACCCGTCAGCCACCCTGCTAGACTGGGGCCAGGGAAGTAAATAGTGTGAGAAGAAATAGCCAGGGAATTGTTATGGCTAGGCTTGTATAGGCCCTAGGGCAGATAGCCTAGTACCAACCTATGAAATGTGCAATGAGTGCAGATTAGCAAGTCGATCAAAAAGCAATAAACTATTATTCAAATGTTCACCATCGGTGAACTGCCTGCCCTAGAAAATGCTTCATAATGTACGAGTTGTGTTTTATCACACCTGAATTAAATTTTGAGTACCTGCTGTAGCACAGCAATTTTGTAATTTTCACATAAACTTCATCAATGTTCCACTTTCTAATATGTATTCCAATCAGTCTCTGGAGATGACTTTCGGTCGTTTAATATTTTTCGCATTTTTATCTCATGCTACTGTCTTCCCAACATTGGACTACTACTTTGTGTGTTCACCTCCTAATATATCGGTTACACTACCAAACCAGACATAGGTTTTAAAATTACCGAGTTTTGAGCCATAAACAGCCATCCCCCGCATGGTGATACAGTACTCTTGTCTGCATCATCTACAACTCCATGATGGTTCTGTACTGAAAAGACATTTAATAGGAAATAAGTTCTGAGTAAGATCTTGCCCCTTCCCCCTTTGATAGGATCTTCCTATGGTAACATTCAGAGACTGAAGAATATCCACAGAATGATTAGCCCAACTGCAAAACTGGGTCACTTATACGCTAACAGCTGCCACAGAGACAAAGATATCCAGAGTTCTCAGGTTTTTCCTGCATACACACTGTTCATAATTGCTTAATTCTGATGTTTCTTTAAATGATCCATCATTATGGAGACTGGAACATATAGATGTTAACTATCAAGCTGGTTATGTTTTTGCTCAACAACAGGATAAACTACATCTCTAAATGTGAACAAATACTTGTTCATACCTACACCTCCTTACTTCCCTTCTTCACTCACTTCATTACTTCTACCAATTTCTCTCTAAATATACCACAAGCCTGCTTTTCTATCACTTTATATTGCAATTCCTGTTTGTATTATACTAACTTACCTTTATTTTTTCTATAAACTGGCTACAATTTCTCTAACTATTAAATCATTGTCATATAACTGCATGTATTCTTAAACAATGTTTCCATATTATGTCTAATTTGGTATAACTAAACTGTATTTGCTTTTGCATTATTTTTAAAGACTGTATTGTTGTTAAAATGTTTAGAAATACTTTGGAGCTTCTCCCTCCAGGCCTAATCAAATGTCAATGAATAATCAGTAAATCAGTCAATGTTTAATTCCTTGGTCATGACTAAACTGTAAATATAAACCATAAATACAATAAAATGTGAAAATATGATACAGGCTAAACAGCAATGCAAAAAAGAGAACTTGGTGTAATTAAAATTCAGTAATTATTAATACCTTTTAAATTATTTATGAAGTTCAGTAATGAAACTCTCCACTGTGGGCTCAATGCTGAATAGATAAGACTGTAGATTCCACAAGCATGGTATACAGTAAGAGAAGGATGTCCAAGCCTAAACCTGCTAATCATCAGAAGTTGCTTGTCTGATAAGCAGAGCTAAATGGTAAGGCACAACCAACCTTAATGTACAAAGGCCATCCATCATTTGGGGCTAATTATATAAGTACAAGTACTAATAAAATTATATGCTGATCTTCAGGCTGCAGGCAGTCAGTATGGACTTCACAGTACAGGTATAAATGTGAGAATAAGTCTCTTCTCATGAACAAATGATCTGCAGCACTCTGTACTCGCTGCAGGTTTTAAAGTCATAGTGATTTAACCTAGGGTAAAAGGCATTAAAGTAATCTGTGATGTGACTAAATCATGAACAAACAGAGTATGTTCCCCAGCTGATTTTTTAAAATGTTATACAATTTTAATACAGGTTTCTTAGCTGACGGTGAAGAATCACATCCAAACACACTATTGACATGAACTCTGGTCTACTCAACGATAAATTACAATGGAAGAACACAGCATAAATGTTCATTGACTTGATTTTTCCAGGACTGAATCTCAGTTAGGAACTCCTTACTGAATCAAAAATGACATCCAAACTTCCTTGATAAAATCAAAGATTGGGCATATGATCCTGGTGGAAGGTGAAACAAAGCTGGGAACAATATGCAAAGTAACAGTAATGCAAGTCCCCTCTTTCAAATGACATCTCTGAGGAGAAGCATGCAACAGTTAAGGGATGTGGGGGGAATCGTCAAGACCAGAAATAGAGATAGCACTTTTGAGCAAAGCAGTAAACTATCTTTTAAAAATCGGAAAGAAAAAACATATGTGCTCAGTGAAGACACACAATGAAAATAAGTAGATTTATGACACTTCCAGTCACGACTGAAGAAAATTGCTGTTAAAAAGTATAATCAACAAGCTGACAGTCATATAATGAAAATCAGACTGATCTCACAGTAGTCAGTATAATGATACCTCCACAAGTAGTCATAAAAATGATACTGTTCTGACCTACAGATATTCTATAGGAAATATCCTACCTAATGTAATTATAGCCAACAAAAAACAGACATCTCACACTCAGAGGCAGGAAAATGTTCTCCGATTTACCCAATAGGCTGACGTACACAGCCTGCAGATTATCTGGAATATACAAATATCCAGTGGGGCCAGTTCATACTAGGTTAAATAATTTTCGATCACTGAACTTGAATGTTCATATTCTACCAGCTCAAGAATTAGGGGGAGCTCCACAATGAAGTGGACCAAATGTTGATCAAACCCTGAGATGGGATCCGCCCCCATACAAGTGACCAAACGTAGTTTGAATATGGAAGCAAGAAACTGCCCTTTACAATGGATAACAAAGGTAACTGTGAGCAAAGCCATCCCTGTTAATGACTCTAACTCATCATTGATCCAGAAATTGAAGTTATCCAGACCTAACTAGTGACTAAACATTGAATCAGTGCTGAATTCAGTCAATTCCTGTAGAAAAGTCACAATATTACTGAGTAAGAATTACAACAGATGAAATCTGCAGTTTGCTCATGCAACCAGGACATACCCAAATGAGCTAACAAACCCGCTAGAAACTCTGGTCCCTTCGAACTTGGCTTTAAAAATGGGTGCCTGTTGAAATTCCGCTGACCATTACTGTGGGGCACAGAACTACAGAACTGCAATTGCAGATGAAAGGGAAAGCACATAGTGTCTAAGACTGAGATATCTGGAAGCATTTTCTTACTATTAAGTACAGCAATCTTGGAATAGCAAGTGTGTGAGGTGGCACAGCACCCTGTGCTTTAAAAGTGTAATAGCACATTCAGAAAGCACAATTTTTTTGGACCTGGAGGTTTACTTTCATATCAGGGCTAGAGCTATTGGGTCTCCCACTTCTGAAAGGACGCCATCTAAAACACAAGACTGCCCCTCCCCAACAACCTTAACCCATCTAAGGTACTCTATAAAGAAAAAACTTGGAAGAATGGCCATGGTGAAATGGGGGCTACAGTCGGAATCAAATCCTATTTCCACTATTAAGTGTAAGACAAATATCTTGCAACAAAATCAGAGACTGGTGCTGGAAGAGAAGTAACTGTGATGTGCCCACTCTGAAATAAGCTGCTGTACTTCTCACAAGGAAAAGGAACATCGACATTAATTTATGATACAGCTCCATGAAGTCCATTCACAATCTTACCTTAATCTTTTCTACTTTAACTCTCATGTCTCCATATTTTAGCCCACTTGTGCTGTCCGACTCCACCTGGTCTCTTCTTTTCAACATTTAAAGGATTTTTATAAACCCTTCATCTAGACATCACACACACTGTGCAAAATGTACCTTGTTTATACTGCATATCTCAACTTTTTAGCATCTTTCAAAAAGTGTTCTAGCTCTGTCCTTAAGTCTACTCAATGACCTGAAGTCCACTATCAGTATCTATGTCCTACTTTTGTTTTTCTTTGTGTCTTCCATTCTTCCAAAGGCAGGCTTCTATATTTCCTGTAGTGAACTTGTTTCTGAATTTATAATTTACACTATCTTACAATGAGCTCCTTTGCTTCTCTCCTGTCATCCTATTTAAAGTACACAAATGTTCTTTGCCACATGTATCTACATCTCCTAACACACTACTGCCTGAATCCAGTTCTTCTTCTATTACATTTTTTTACAGGATTAATTATTTATCTTAATTAAAATATAAAATGCAGTGTTCCATCATACAGACGATTCAGAAATGTCACTCTTGGGAACAGTTTCAGTTTATTACTTTTAAAATCATACCACCGCACACTTCTTCATTTAGGCTTCCTGCGAATGTGTGCTATGAAATGCCCCATTGACTTCATAGCTTCAACAAATCCCAAACATTAATTCACCTGATACATATGTCTCAATTACTTTTTCTTGCCATTTTGTGAAAGCGATGGATAGTCAGCCCTCCTAGCCAAGAAAACATGTTTATATTAACTTAAGTAGTACTGCACTTATGCTATTTATTAGTTTCAGTCCTTATGTCACACACTTTCTATTCATAGTTTTCATGCACATGGAAGGCCAGTACATTTACACAGTCTCTCAGATGACATAGAGGTCACCAGTAAATCAGATTACCAAGTCTCCTTATTAAGTGTACCTTTTTTTAAATAACCTTTATGATCTGCAAACATACTGCTAAGCCATAAACGCCAACACCACTGGTGCTCAAAATGTAGCTCTGGCATTTCAAGGATGCTACCTGACCCTCCTGAAACAATTCCCACAAATTCCAGCAGCTTCTGTCACTTTTCTACAGTATGTTTCATCAAAGACCAGACATACTGCTCTAATATGCGATAGTATCTCTATTCATTTCAGAAGTTTGTAAACTTCCAGTACTGTTACCATTTAACAAATACCTAGTTTTAAATGAACTGTTTGCACATGAGGTCTTGTTTCACAACAACACACATCACTTTTGAAGCATGGAATGAAAATCACTGAGTTTCTGAAGGTTGAGGAAACATTTCTAAACGTCTAATGCATATTCAGAAGTGTGCACATCAAACTTGTATGGAATTATACAAAAATATATCTGAGACAATGAATATTCAGTATAACTACCTATTTTGAATAACTCCATTCATTTTCTGATGCCTCACTTTATCTGATTCAGGTGGGGGACCGGGGGGGGGGGGGGACTGCAGCCTAACCTAATAATCAATAGATGTAATCCATAGACCTAATTCTGGACAGGATGCACAAAGACTCGCTCATTCACACTGCTGGCACATCTATACTCAAGGATTGCCAGTTTATCTACTGCACATCTTTGGAAGGATACTGAAGCACTAGGTGAAAATCCATAAAATTATCGGAAAGATGGACAGACTTAGCAGACATAGTACCCCAGCTAGGAAATGAACCGATAAACCAAGCACAGTGAGACTGCAGTGCTAAACTATAAATCTCTATGCCATCTGATTTCCAGGACGGTGTTTCACAAATCAGTCATCTAAGTAAATAAACCTGTGAGTTTTAATATCAGGATTATTCAAAAATGAAACTTATGTAGTAACCATAACACATCTATGTTATCTTCTTTTAGTCCAGTTCAACCTTTGGGTTATCGAATCTGATATCGACACCTTTAGAAGCGGTTTGGACCCACAGCTCTAACTCCTCCCCTACCTACAATCCCGCTCTTCCACCAAATACCTCAGATTGAGTTTGCCTACTTATCAGCTAACAAAGTTTTTCATCCCATCTTAGAATATAAAAAGTGAATTCTATCCCAGAAGTAAGCTGAAGAAAAATAACCAACTGAGGATGTGAGATGACAAGGTTTCTTGTCAGGTTCATTCAAACAAAGAGGAGCACCAGGGAAAAGTTTTGGAAAGAAGGGGGGGGGAATGTTGAACCAGATGTCTTTTTTCATCAAATTCATCCTTTGGGACATTATTTCCTAGCTGCCACAACTCTAATGCAGAAAGTAGAAAAAACGGAACCATGGCTAAAGTTAAAAGCAGCTTTAATAATAAAATGTTAAAATCACTCTTCTGCAACAAAAATTAAATACAAGAGGTAAAAGATAACCCTTCAGCAGTATCCAAAAGTTGTGCTGCTAGTAAAAACTTTCGCCTTAAGGCTTCTTCAGCCTATTGATACTCTGTGTTAGAACTGCAGTATTTAAGTAAAAGCATGCAATTAGTGCACTGGTAGTTTTAGATCATGAAGCATTGGTCTTAAAGTGAAAGATTCATTAAGACATGGTGCAGTGCATGCATCTAAGCGCAAAATCCATTTCATTTCTTGTAACTCAGTTAAGGTTTTAAACTTCCTCCACATATTGGTTTATATACAGTGCATAAAATTAAAAATTTGAAATTACGTGAATTGTCTGTGTTTAAAATATGCTTGTCTGTTAATATCAGAAATATGGCTACCAATCCTTTCCTTAAGCTTCCTGTTGATCATGCCTATATAAAATGCTGGACATTGTGTGCATCTAGCCATGTATACCACATTCTTGGAATATCAGTTCCCATAAAATTGTACGAAGAAATATGTGTTAAATACGGGATGTTTAACAACCCTGTTGGTGTCTATATGCTAACAACAGGTGCATTTATTACATTCATAGGTACCTTTTCTTGAACTTGAAAAACTTGTGGTAGATCTTGGTTGTTCCTTGTAGCAAAGTATATATATATATATATATATATATATATATATATATATATATATATATATATATGTTTTAGGTTGGCTGCTCTTCTGTAGCCAAAATTAGGAATGGTGGAGATGCAGTCTCTTAGTTGCTGATGCACACAATTTACCAAAAACTGAAAAACTAGATATTAGCTATGGATGATGACTCACCAAAGTACAGGCTTTCAGGTTTCAAAACTGGATATTCAGTAAGAGCAGACTGGTAAGACTACAAATGACTTACTCAATGCATACTTTAAAGTTGCGTTTGGAAAAAAAATTAAATGATGCAAAAACTTTTTTGAAATACTAGCACTCTGTAAACTTAAAAGGGCACTATCAGGTAACATAAAAATGTATGTTCTGAATTAGATTTCTTTCATGGTTGTATGCCATGGGGGCACAGTAATGTACTGCAGGACTAACAACAGTGGTGTGCCTGTAAAAACTAATCATGTTAACCCACAGCTTGGTAACGTGTACATCTGAAAGTGTGCCTAGATAGTGCAACAATGCTGAATTCTTAACTTGCTATAAAAACTGCCTTTTATAACTGCTGTAATCAGACATTTTTAAATGTATCATTTTAGCAGAAGGAGAAGCCTATCAATGCTTATTACTCTCAGGAAGTATGATTAGGCTAGTTAAATCACAATATGCCTGTACACACAAACTGTTGGTAAACAGACAACTGAAGCAAAAGGTGCACATGTGGACAAAGAGTACCATGCAACTAAAATGCAAATCACTCTAGGCAAAGTATTTCCTCAAGAAGCTTTAGTATCTAACTTAAAATATGATGTGATAACTGGCCAAGATGTCTGTCAATTCAAACTATGAAAAACTTTGGGGTGAGGCATACAACCAGATATGGTTTTCAGAGACACATAGACTCAGAAAAGAAAATAGTGAGGAATTAAAAATATATGAAGGAATTAAGATGTGTCTGGATTGGATGGGTTAGATAAACCTAATACTGAGTCCTACAAAGAGACTCCATTTGATAAGCTATCATGAAACGTCAGTACAAAAACTGTTGAAGAACCCAAAGTATAAAACAGACATATAAAATCTAGAGGCTAGAACAAAAAATGTTAATACAGAAACTGAATGGGCCTATAGTCAATCATTATAAGAGAAGTGTGAATTGAGGGCAACACACAGCCAGGTGAAGCCTTTACTGAAGAAATAGAAAAATGGGAACTAGAACAAACTCATAATTTCTCCCTGCTTCAGCAGAGCAGACAGACATAAAAAGGATAATAAGTAAGAGAATTATTTAAGTAGGTATACGAAAACTAGCAGTACTCTGGCCAAAGAAAATTATTTTGTGACTTATATATGAGTTACAGGAAGAAGAAATAGCCATTCCTGTGATTGCAGGGGAACAAGCTACACCACCTTCCATCTCTCATCAGAGTACAGATAGGAGTAATATTGACCTGCCTGACTTACAGATAAGTTGTATGCCCTGTGGGAAATCAATACCCTAAGCTGAGCTAGACAGAATATAACCCTACCAGAAGGGGAAAAAGATGTACAGATTCCCACTACATATCCATATTTTGAAATACAAAATTACTTGCTGTACAGGGTGACTAAAGAAAGAGAGCAGCAAGCGAGCTATTGCTGCCAAATATGTTAAAACACTAAAAATATAGCTGATGCATCCATTCCTAGACAACTACCAAAAATGTGGCTAAGACAAAGCTAAGGACTGTAGACAAGAGTTGACTTTTGCGGTATTATGAAGGAAACAAATAAACCTTTGCACAGTTTGATTAGAATGTCTCTGTCAAAATACAGACCTAACCGAGGGTTTAGGAATCCTCTGATAGCACTGATATAAGGTCACCAGTATACAATAGTGGTAATATACTGTTAAGGCTATACATTTTAAAGAGTTAATGTAGAGGCTGTAGCTAAAAAATTAGTGCCACTTTCTTCCAGAAGAGAAATTCCCCAATAAATTCTTAAGGACCAAGAGACAGTTTTCATTTCCACACTAATGTATGAATTTTGCCAATTCTTTAAGGTAAAGCAGTTAAGGACCTCAGTATACCATCTACTAATAGATGGGTTAGTTGAATGCATTAATGACATTTTAAAGTATATGTTAAGCAAAAACAAAAGACTATAACAGCAAATATTGTGACCAAGTCCTCCCATATATTTTCTTTGCTGTGAGGGAGGTAACTCATCAAAAGTAAAATATTACCAATTCTTAATTCTGCTTGAATCAGTGGTTACAAAAACATTACAGCAATCCTAAAACAGTGTTTCATAAAATATATTTTCAAATGTTGTACATCAGTTATGTCTGTAATAATGTTTATAATCTGCAATGTTAACTCACTTTTGAACTTTGTTAACAAGCATCAAGTGGACTCATGCTATTTGAAGTGATATGTAGCAGACATTTTTGAGGCTTATTTGACATAGTGAAGGAAATTCGAAAACAGGAAAAAAACTTTAAAAGTGTGATAGAACATTTTATAGAATTAATCAGCCATTTAAGAATCATGCCTTAAACAAAAGAACATATGGAAAGGGTGTAGTACACACAACAAAAATACACAATAGAAATGCAAGGTTTAGAGAATTCAAAGCAGGGGACAAAAGGCTTGTGTTGGTGCTCACTGCCAAGAACAAGTTCCACAGCAAAGTGGCAAGGACCTTTTGAAGTTACAAAAATGATAAGCAAAGTAAATTATAAACTGAGACAAGTTGGACAAAGTAATTAGAACAGAAGTACGTTCTAAAGCCTTAAGAAAGGAAGTGAGGTATTTGTTAGAAACATGACTGCAGAAAAAGTTAAGGTCCCAACATTCCTTGATATCACAATACTTGAAACACTATGGCCATGAAACAAGACATTAAGCAGTTTGTACTAAAGAATAAGGGTATATTTCAGAGCTGCCTGGCAATTTAATCCAGCATAATAATGACACTATGGTGAAAATGTAAATCTATGATACTGGACAGCAAAATCCCAATGCCTAACAGTTAAGGAACAAGTAGAGAAATGCTTAAACTTGGGTCTATACAGGAATTCCCAGTGAGCTGCATTATTCCACTGTACAGGTCACTAAGCCTAATGGATCCATAAGACTTTACAATTACTTCAGAAACCTCAACAGCATCTCAAATTCTGGCTCATATCCTTTGTACCAAGTGGGTAAACTAAAGTTAGGCAATGCTTGATATCTCACCAGTTCAGATCTAACTAAAGGCTACTGTGAAATGTCATTAGTCCCGGATGTAAAGAAAAAAAGGCACTGTTTTCGATACAAGACGGCTTGGTTCCACTGTAAAGTCATGCCATTTATCCTCCACAGAGCAAAATGACTTCAGAGGTTCATCGACAGGGTACTCAGACTCAATGCAAGATACTAGGCAACCTAGCTGAATGATGCAACAGTACTACTTTATAGTGTATGATCTTCTTTTTGTTATAAAGTTTTCAAAGTTATTTTAAGTGTAATGTGGATACTGTTGTAAACAGGTGCTCTTGTTTTTTTTTCTTTTTCTTTCTTCCTTCTCTCTTTCTCCTCCTTCAGTTTTAAGAAATGTAGCCACTGCAATATTAAAAAAGAAGAAAATCTTGGTTAAAAGAGCACGACAAAAGAAAGATTAATGTGCTTTTTCTTGCTCTTGCATGGGAAAATCATTGGATTAAGGCTCTTAGCTCGATTTAGTAATGCGGTTTAAGAAAAAGTAAGTAAATGAAAAGAATACTGAATATTATAAGGCTTTTTTTTCTAGCAAATAAATGCATGCTTAGTAGAAATTCTTTATCTGGTCCTCATGTCTTTATGGAGACAATCTGACACAGAGAAATTGGCTACAATCATTTAAAGAGAAATTGACAAGGAGATAATGTTCTCTGAAAGCATTCAGGTACTTTCCCAGCTGGGAGAGCTATAAAGGTAAGACAAAACCAGACAGCACTTAGAAGCACAGGCTGAGCTATAAAGGTAAGACAAAACCAGACAGCACTTAGAAGCACAGGCTGCACCATGCAGCTTAGCATGGATAACCTTTCTTTTAGGTCAGTCAGTTTGGGACATTTGTTCCTATGATGAGGGTAAAACTTCAGTATTTGAAAATGTACACATTTTTGTGTGTTAGCATAAAGTTAATAGGTTTTAGGGAGGTACTGGGTTTGTGTTTGAGGGTTTTCAATAAAACAAAGCTCTGTAAGATGCAACACAGGCTTAAATGGACATGATGAGAAACTATATAAAAATTCAAAATGCCAAACTGCATGCATGTAACACAAAATTTGGAACAAGACATTTAACAAAAAGGCTGTCATAAATAAAATGTGGGAATAATAACTTTTGAATACAATGATGCTTTCTGTAATGAATTTAAATGTCAATGGTCTCATAGATAAATGCAAAAAAGAAAGAGTAGTGAACTACATTAAAAATGTAGAGTGCAAATAGCTATGCTTCAGGAGACACACTTGGAAAGAACTGAGCATGTGAATTTGATAAAGAAAGGTTTCCAGAACAGTTATTCAGAGGAATAACTGGGATAAAGGAAAAGAGGAGTACTTATTGAAGTCAAACTTCTTTAAGCACAGTAGTGCAAGTTCAGAGTAAAAAAGAAAAGTGTAACCGGTTGGTGGCACTGTTCTACTCTTCTAGCTGTTTGATAATTGGCCAAGAGGTCTAACCCATTTTAACTACAGCTACCCTCCTTGGTCACAAAGACACAGGCAAAAATTTTACAATTACCTCCTCCACACAGACACAGAGTGAGAGTGATCGAGTGATCCCCTGGCAGCAGCATTAGTTGAAAGGTTTCCGTACCTCTCAACCATACCTCTCAAACTCGTACCACAAGAAATCTGGACAGAACCACATATAACAGGGAAACAAAGGACCAAAAATAGGAAGGGATTTCAAATACTGCTCTTATAAACTTAGAAAGTTACTAGAATAACAGGGTTTCTGTTGACATTCAATTTCCACACACACACACACACACACACACACACACACACACACACACACAGAGTGAGAGCAATCGAGCGACCCCCTGGCAGCAGTAGGATCAGTTGAAAGGCTTCCATACATCTCAACCATACAACTCAAACACTTACCACAAGAAATCTGGACACAGCCACAAATAATGGGTGAATAAAAGACCAAAAATAGGTATGGATTTTAAATACTGGTCTTATGAACTTAGAAAGTTGCTAGAATAACAGGGTTTCCTTTAACATGCATTTTCTAAAGCAGAGGTGTGTGTGACAGTGAGTGACAGCAGCAGCAGTAGAGATCTTTGCATACCTCTGGACCTGAAACCTGAAGAAATCCGGATAAAGCTTAAAATAAAGGGGGTTACAAATGCTCAAAATAGAAACATTTTAATTACTGCTTTTATAAAATTACAAACTTGCTTAAGTAAAGCATTTTTGTTAGCATGAATTTTCTGAAGAAAAGTCTGAAACTCAGATGTATGTCATTATTTAATAACTTCAATTTCCAATGACTGACAAAGAATGAAACGTTTAAGAGTAAGGGACCAAAAATAAACACCTGGTTATTTTTTTAGTGCGTCTTATTTTGGATGTAAAATGCTTTCTCCAACACCATTTACATATACTACACCAACTTTGAAACATTAAGCAGAGCAACTATTTTACATCAAAAATACATAAAAAAATAATAAAGTAAAATGAGCAAGTAAAACACAACAATTTTACAATGACCCATTCTCTAAGTGCAATAATACCCTTCAGGGTGTGTGTTAATATGCTATTAACACCCTTCCAGGGTGTACAGGCTCACTTGTCTGCGACACTGGGCCTCATAACACCCCTGGGTGGGCATTAATTACACATTAAAACACACCCTGTCAGGCATTACTTCTTGCTTAATATTTACGAAGTGTTGCATCAAAGTGTGTAATGGTTAGCTGCCCATGACAGTCGCATGGACCTTCCTTCGCACTTCCTTACAGAAGTTTTACTTCTACCACGTGGCAACCACGCACATTTTTTTTTTTTAACTGCAAGAGGAGCTCCAATAGTGATAGAAGAGGATAAAAAGGATAGTACTACAAATCTACCATTATTAAGGGGCTACTGGCAAGGGAGGAGGATCACAATGGCATGTACTTATATTCCACCTAAAACTACTATAGTGGAGCTTTAGAAAATTCTCGGAGAAATACTCAGCTTTCAGCAAGGAATATTACTTATAGGTGGGGAATGGAACTTGATTTGCAGCAGTGAAGGTATATCTGGGAGGCCCAGAAGGGAAAGTATAACAAAGGAGGGTAAACTTTTGAAGAAATTTCTGAAAATATTTGCCATGGAAGATGTGATCTAAGTAATAGGAGTTCAGAATGAATTTATATATTATTTTCCAAGATATAAAAACTGGGCTAGTCTAGACAGAATTTACATTTCACAGGAACATGTTCATTTAATTGAAGGTCTTGATATGTACACAATAACAATTTCAGATCATGTGTCAATAATTACTAAAATAGGAACACAGAGTAATGAAATAAAAATGAGGCACCAGTGCTTTCCCACCTGTTGAAAAGAGAGGAATTTAAGGAATAGGTAGTAGAAATTATTTAAGAGCCATTACAGAAGACAGAAATTTCTTCTGAAAATAGAGCTAGGGAATGGGATAAAATTAAAATGGAGATTAAAAATAGGATGGAAATAAAAGAAAGGGAGATATGGTTAAGAAGTAACAAGAATTATTTAGGATTGATAAATGTTAGTATTGCAGAATAGGGAGAATCTCACAGAATAAGAAGTGGAGCAACTACAGAATGCTAAACAGAAAATAATGGAATACGTTAATAATACTCATGAGTTTAGAATGATTGCTGTTAAGCAACTGTTTTTTTTTTTTTTTTTGATGATAACTCTAGAGTACAAAAACTTTTAGCATGACTCGGGCAAAAGAAAGTAGAAAGGGATGTCGCCAAGCTTAGGGAACCTTTAAGAAGGAAGGTAACATGAGGTCCTGTAGAGGTATTAGAAATATTTCAGAAATTCTATGAAAGTCTGTATAAAGCATAAAAATATGGAAATCAAGAAAAAAAAAATGAAAATGCTTATGGAAGAATTAAATATGCCAATGTTAGAGGTAGATCCGGCTCAATTACTAATAGGATAGGAGGAAATGAGATAAAAAATGGTGATGTATAACCAATCTACAGGAAATTATTCATGTGGAAGTTTGGAAGCTAGGAGGGGTAAAAATTGATAAAAGATCTGGAAGGTTTTAGCAGTATTTTAAGAGGAGAAGAAGTGCCAACATCCTGGAAGAAGGTGATGCTGGCTGTAATACCTGAAGAGGGTAAAGACCCAACAGATCCAGCTTCATACAGGCCCGTTTCAAAACTAAACTGTGATTATAAAGTGCTTATGTCTATAACGGCTAAAAGAATGGCAAAAGTGATACCACAATTGATAGTATGGGTTAACGTGATTTTGTGGAGGGGGTGTCAAACATTTGATAACATTAATAGAACATTGATAATCCAGAGAGAAGCAGAATGCAAGAAAATACCACTGTTTTTGTTGGATCTTGATGTAGAGAAAGCATCTGACAGAGTATGCTGGGACTTTATGAGCAGGGTAGTGGAAGCACAGATAAAATGATACATGAGGGATCGCTGGCAAAAACTAAGGTGGGTGAGTCCTCTCTGATAATTTCTGCTTGAGCAGAGGAACCAGGCAGGTGTGTCCTCTTTCACCTTGGTTATTTGTATTACATTTAGAACCACTGGCAAAGAAAATAAGGGACTCAGAAATTCAAGGATATATTTGTTTGGTTGTCAAGAAAATCTGGCTCTAGTTGCAGTCAAGAAAAGTTGGCTCTATTTGCAGATGATATTTTATACCTGACAAAATCAGAAAGAGACATTACAGTGTTGTGGAACATTTTGAGACAGTTTCACATCTTTTCAGGATACAAAATTAATGAAGCTAAAACAAAGGCAATATCAGTAAATTATGTACCCACACACTAACTGGTTCAGCAATATCCATATTTATGGGGACATAATAAAATGAAGTATTTAGGAGTATGGATTAAAAATGATTCCAATGTGGTAGCTAAGGATATGTGGGAAGAGACTAAACAAAATATAGTACAAAAACTGAGAAAAAAGAAGCTCTGTTATATGGATATAGAGAGTAAGATACAAGCAGTTAAAATGTTTTTAGTTCCTTTACTCTTATACACAGGTCAGGCATGGTTGTATCAACCAGAGTAGTAGTTGTGGATAATTAATGACCATTAATAACGAGTTGAAGGATTTTATCTGGAAGAGGAAGATAGCAAGAGTCAAGCTGGATAAGATGATTTATTCAACAGAACAAAGCAGATTGGGATTAAATGATTTGAAGGGGTATTTCAGAACAACACAGTTAAGGCTCCTATACATAACGCAAGCAGAAAATTATAATTCAGAGTTATAAGGGATGGTGATGAAATGGGGGGGCTCAAGAAAAAAGGAGAGACTGGAATTTTTGATGCAGACCTTTAAGGAAAACAACAATAATCATACATAACATTATATCCATAAAGTAGCAGAAAGTATTCTACACAATAAGCCAACATGAGCATGGAGAAAGGAGATTCTGCCGATAGGGGTGACTTAAATTAGGGATAGAGGCAATAGGCAAAAGGTCAATGGAATTTATTGGAGAAAACTGGCAAATGAACCAAAGTATTGGGAGCAAATAACTAGAGAGGGAAAAGTAATGTAATGTGAAGACATCAAGAATTTATTTGGAATGCAGGTTAGAGATTGCCTTCGCTATCAAGGACTGATGTCAGAGTATAGGCAAAGAAAAATAAATGGGGGGGTCCTAAAAGAAAGACCAGCAGTGGTAGAGTTTGTAGTAGAATCTAGAACAGAAGCGGACGTTAAAAAATGAATAATTAGTACAGCATATACAATATTGCATGATAACTATAAGAATCAATCAGAGGAAATTAGAAGGGATTGGGAAGAGAGATTGGATAAGGAATTCACAAAAACAATGGGGGATATATGCATGTCTCCCAAATATGCAACAAAATCTATAAGATTTAGGATTTTTTGCTTGGAAATGTTTACACAGATATTTTTATACCCCAAGTAGATTCCAGAGAATTTTTTCTCAGGTCGACAGAAAATGCGAGAAGTGTGATGGGGAAGAAAGAGGTAATTAGGAACATATTTTCTGTGAGTGTAATGAGTTGGCAGACGTTTAAGGTTCCCTGCAGACTGCTATGTCAGAGATGCTGGGTGAGCGAATTGGTACAACTACAGAAATGATTTTTTGAGCTATGATACAGAATTGGAATTGCCTAGACATAATAAGGCCTTGATGAGGCTAATTATGGTAGCTGCCAAAAAAGTAATTACTAGAAAATGGAAATCTAAGTCTAAATGAACTGTACTAAAAGTAGTGAATATAGTAAGAGAGACAAAACAACTGGAACCGGGATATCTCTAGAAAAGCGTAGGAGCAAATTACATACGAAAAATGGGGATTGTAGAAAGAATACATACAGGGGAGAAATGAGGTTTAAAAGAAGGCAGGACTTGAATGAGCTATACAATGTTTGACTGACAATGATTAGGTAGATTTTAAGTGATGTATAATGTTTGCAACTGGGATTATATCAATACAGTTTGTGATGTAAAATGCTTGCAACTAGGATTGTGTCAATATGGTTTGTTTTCATTTATATAAATGTATGACTGCCTATGTCATAAGTGATAATGTAATAAAGCTGTTTCTTGTTTAAGAAAAAGATATGTGGTAACAGGGAGTAATATTCCTCTGGTACTGTATTTTTTTCCTCCTCAGAAATATACCAGTGTTTAATAAATGCGGTGGTGGTGCTGCGGTAGTGTTGTCGTCTCACAATAAGACGTTGTTGTGTTCGATTCTCAGCTAAAGCGTCTTCTGTGTGGAGACATGCGTGAATGGCCGTACCTTCGTTGAAGGTTGCGCGTCAGAACTGGCAACTTGGCATGTAAAAATCTACTGCCAATCATTAGCGGACCGGAGTTCCGCTGTGGCGACCTCTAAAAGCCAAAAGACACAACAACAACAAAAAAAATCTCAACTGCAAAATTAATAATTTTACAGCTGAAATAAATACCCAACAGAAAGAAAAAACTCTGATACAGATGACTTTATTTATCAATGGATGAAAGCCACATTCACATACAAAATGAGATGGTTGCTTTCCCTGGAATATTTTATTTCAGAGAAGCCTTCCTGTGGCTTATATCTTCATGCCAAAATATACATTTATGCAAAATATGATATGCTTCCTCATGAGATTAAAAGAGCAGAGATTCAACTCATTTAGTCATAAAAAAACACTTAGCGTGTACCTTTAGATTTTATCATTATTATTACTATTTTTTTTTGCAGCAAAGTAATTTGCAACAGTGAGACTATTTTAGACTACAATTTTGGGGTGTCCAGAAAATGAGGGGACCAACTGGGTGCTGACTCCAGACCTCCAGAATTATGTTCTGAAACTCAAATAATCTGAAATAACAGGGACTAACATTAAATTATTTTTGTCTTTTTCAGCCTTTTCAAGAGTGCAAAAATATTTTTCTTTGAAAGAAAACTTTATTTTTATTTTTAACAGACCTTTCTATGACTGCAGAAAGTGTAGAGAGTCATGGTTTACAATAAATATATGTAGCAAAAAACAGCATGTGACTGAGAATCATACAGCAGTGGTTTCTGTACATCCAAGGAAAAGAACTGAGAATTTATAAAACATGATCCTGTTTAAAGTTTCTTCCTATTACAGTAAGAAATGTTTGGTGCACTTGAGAATAAATTCACATAAATTGCCTATTTTGTGAAAGAAAAATAAACAGATCATAACTCCATTACACAATGTAAAATTTGAGAGAGAGACAAGTGCTGATTGATTATGCTGTACAAGAAAGGCGTACTCATTAAGGCCAGTGGTCTAACTGACAGGTTTGTTATAAACCATGGACTTGTCAAATGCTCAGTAAGCATTGCACAACCTAGTATCAATCAATTTCATCTTCTGGCACAACCTAGGCCTACCATTCTATTTAGTCTGTGTTACTGATGGGGATGCATTTTTATGCAGTGTTTGACAGAAACTGCTAGATGTAGGTTTAACTGTCAAAGGTTCACATGTGTATACTAAGCTTGTGGCGAAAACAACATTGAGAAGGCTAGATACATCATCCATAAAGAGATGAGAGTAGTCTACCCTTAGATATGTGACTATTCACATCAGACATGGATTTGTGGTTATTCATCCATTACTGAGCCCAGTTTGACGGACAGGGAGTACTTTGCTGGATATGCAGAGGGGATTCCATTTACAAGGTAAGGCAGACGTTGAGTGAGGAATCTGTCATGCCGATATTTTATCAACCTTATAGTGGAGGTTGAAATTTATTTTGGTTTGTTACCTGAATGTCAAAAAGCACAAAAAAAAACTGCACACGTTACCTCTTAGGATAGCCTGCATAAAATGTAGGAGAGAGAGAGAGAAGGGATTTTAGTATGTCTAGAGAGCTTAACTGAGGATAAATGTTGTGCAGGTGAAGTTCTCCACAATGCTTACAATAAAACAATTTTCTGAACCCATTCAAACTCACTATACTGCTTAGAGTATGATAAGGGTGTTTAATACAAGTCCCTTGTGGTTATGTCTTTCAACGGAAAAATCCTTTGAATATTGATGTGTGTGTGTTTTGGAGGGGGGGGATCCTTTACTTAGAATAATCCCAGTGACTGCTACATCTCAGGTTAAGTTACAGAAGTCTTATAAGCTTTTTCATTCTGAGATCTCATTCCTTCACACAATAATCAGTTTAAGAAATTAATTACTTTGCCTTGAATCAGTGGATGAGTTCTCTGTGCCATTGGTGACAGAGGTTCAACTAGTTTCAGACACCTGGCCTGGAAAGTGGAGGAGTGAGAAAGGTGTTTGCTTGTTTCACTTTTATGTAAGGGTGCAACAGAGGTCCAAAGGAGCTTCTGTGAGTAAAATCCTTTGTAGACTATGGACTGTGGCCAAGTCTCAAAGCCTGCAAGAGATGTGGGGTTGCATCATTTCAGTTAGTGAAATATCCACACATGCAGATCTGCTATGTTCAATTAGACCATTTAGGTGCACAGATAAATCTATATAGTTTTCTTCAAATCTTACAGCTAAAGGCTATTTAAGTGTTACACAATGTAAAAAGAAGTCATCATTGAGCCAAAACTGTAAACACTAGGATGCCCTTGCTGGCCAGGACTCTCAAAGGAGGAATAAATACTGAAATAGTCCATAGAATGCTAACATCACATCTAAAATTCATAACAAAATAACATTTTGGGAAACGGTATTTAGATGAGGACATGCAACATTATTATCAGGGCTGCTTTCAATATACGAGCATAAAGCTGTCTCAAAAAAAATAATGGCAAGTAGGTTAAATCATGGTCCTTAATGAAGCACGAAACCAAAAGTCTGATTACTGCTAAATAAGTTTCCTCTGGCTGTCCAAAGTTACATCAACAATGATGCAAGTGCTGCCAGTGTTAACCACAATGGAATTTGTTGACAACTTTTTATTTTTAATTTAGTTGTTCGGAAATGGACTTAAATCTTGTGAAAGAGTACTTAAGTAGCCATGCCAAAAGTGTGTGCATGGGTGAATATGGGTGGAGAGGTAATGTTTTACTTTTTACTGACTGAAACTGAAGTGATCATTCATGTCAATGTGCCTAGATAACAACATGTTTAAATACATTACAGTGGTGATAATGTTATACACTTTTTATAAAAAGCAATCTTCATTCTGTACAGATAAAATGCTATTTTGAAGGGGGAGCAGGCTGTGATTAAAAGCAGAGAGCATGATTACAGTAAATAATCATTGATATTGTTTGTGGGTGGGCAGGGGGTGGGATTATACATGTTTGACAGGAACTAGTATAAATATGTTGCCATAGCCATAATTTCTTTCAGACTGCATCACACTAAAATGTCAGGGATATACTTAGAAAGTGAGAATTTTTGGGGATGCGGATAAGATGCATGTTAAAATAGCTGCCAAAATGGCTTATCAGTAACAAAATAAGTGCGTGTCTGTCTACATGAAACTAGTCAAAAAATCTTGCTTTGGTCATTTTTCTTCCACTTGCATACAGTTTGTTCAGTCAAAAATAGCTACTTATGGAGGAAATGTAGGCAGTCCTTAGACAAAGCTCTATTTCTAGATAACACCAGTAGACCTCCATGGCCTTTTGGATGGACTGTTTACCACTTGATTCACAAGAAACTTTAGCCATTTTTTCAATCAGACAGACTCAGTATTTTATATCTATATACATATATATATATATATATATATATATATATAGAGAGAGAGAGAGACACACACAAATATATATATATATACATATACATATATATATATATACATATATATATAGATAGATATAAGTAAACACTGGAGCCATAGTAGGGAGGAAGGCAGAAAACACTACTGATTCTTGAAAATATTCTTTTAAAACACCACTTCCTGAGGCAAGTTCAGGGAGGACATAAACCTCCCGTGGAGCAGAAGGGCAAAAGCTTGCTTGATCTTGATTTTCAGTATGAATACAGTCTGTGAAACCAGGGCCTCATGATCCTTCTGGCTTTCTGGGTTTTAAGTAGGTGGTGTCAGAAAACTTCAAAATGTAAATAAAAAAAATAAAAACAAAAATATCTTTTTATTTAACATTTTTGCAGGGGAGCAAGCCCCCCTGCAGCCCCATACCCCCTGTTAATTAAATATACCAACTCCAAGATCACACTACAATGAGGACAGCAGTAAGTATACAGTTCCGTGCTATACAGTAATCTCCATTTAAACGGTTCAAAGTTTCAAATCTTCGATCTTATGGTCTAGACCATAATAAATATGAAGTTTTGAAACTTCAAAATTTAGAAGTAGACCTATTTATATATATATATATATATATATATATATATATATATATATATATATATATATACATACATACATACACACACACACACACACACACACACACACACACACACACACACAAGAATATTCTTATATAATCAGAATGAGAAAGAATGCTCACAATAAAAATGTTTTCTATTGAAAATGTTACAGTAAAAACACTTTTGCCACATGCAGACTGACATTCACAAATTCAAAACGTCATCTCTTTCCCTTTATCTGCTGTTCTCTCATGCAGTTGCAGTATGATATACAAAGATGATTGTCAACACCTCTTGTACTGAAACTTTGATAACATTCTGTAGTGGACTTTCCAAGAGGGCTACATACTGATTAACAGCTTAACTCCAGCTCCCTCAGTGTGAAAAAGAAACTGAAAGACAAGGATTAGGAACTCTTGTAACTTTTAGTAAATTCAGTTACTGGCTAGTAAGTGCACTGCTCGAGTGCCAACAAAGAACAAACTAAGCGAGCCTGAAAAAAAAATCAATTAGAAAGGGTGAAGAGAAATCACTGTGAAGAATCTTCTAGCTGTTCAGTAAAAATCAGTTCAAGCTCCAGCTTTGGTACAACACACAGCTTCCAGTAATCTAGAATAAAAATTAGTCAAATGTGCTCAGAGCTGATTACAATACATCAACTCAAACAGCATAAGGCTAGAAAAACTGGAAGAAGCGTTAAACATATTCAGATGAGATGATAAAACTGCCACAATAACAGTTTGAAATGAAGAAAAACCTGGCTGAATAAGAGACTGTTCAAGAGGAGATATTTTGAAAAATGGTAGAATTAGAGAGCACAGAATGTAGGGAAAACCTGAAATTTTCTGCCGTATCTGAGAAACTAAAAGGAACAGACTGTATTAATGTTATGAAGGCACAAATATGCAAAAGGACTGATATTCCAAATCAGGAACAGTTAATTGAAAGGACAAAGTGTGTATGCTCCAAATCTGGCAATGAGAAAGTGGCCAAGATTTCTATTACTAAATAAGGAAAACTATCGCAATAAGAGTTGATACTGACAAAACTATGAAAAAAGGGCAAAGTATTAAAAGTTGGAAACAGTGAAGTGTTTGTGGAAAATGATTATTCACTGTACACCAGGCAGAAGAGAAACAAATTTATTCCTGCAATCGGGTAATGTCAAAAGTAAGGTGCGAGATTCAAGGTGTTGTATCCAGCTGTCTTCAGAACATTTCTTCCTGGAGGATCTCATTCATTTTTTGAAGCAGAAAAGACTAAGGAGGGACTACAAAAGTTTGTCCAAAAAAGGTGAGTCATCATGCAGAAGGGGACTCTGTTTCTCATTCTTCTGAGAATAAAGTACATAGAGAGACTTTGCCAGTTAAACTTTTTCTGCTGTTACAAAGAAAAATGCTTGACAGACAGAGAAATGCATAGAAGTTGACAAGAAAAATTGTGAGCACCTTGCAATTGAGCTACAGTCTGGAGCTGGAGATGAACAGGAAGAACAAAAATACAGAAATTAGTGAATAAATATGAGACTGCAAAAGCATTACTAATATTTGTGAAATACATCTGTATAAAAAACAGTGGACAGCATAGACTTGTTGACTTTGTTAAACTTGTGAGGAACTGAAAGGCATTTGCTTTGCTTCATGTCATTAAAGTTTGCATGGACAATAAGGGGAGGGAAAGGAAAAGTTAACCAAGTAAAATAATTTCTGTTCATAACAGTATTTCTGTTAAACTTTTCACAATATAAATTGCATGTTTTACAGTAAAGCATTTTAATTATTATTGTATGTGACAAAGATAATAAGGTAAACAGATGCCTAACCCCCCCTCTTTCTTTATTTATTCTTTAAGTGTTAAGGAATGTAGGCATTACAATGCAAAAAAGAGAAAAAAAGGCCACACAAAAGCATGCTTATGTTAATATACTGTAATCTTGGATTGTCGAGGTGAAGGATGGGGTGCAAAAGTACACAGACCTTATTATATGTACAGCTATGTTTTTTCTTAATTTTGCTTAAGTGAATGTCTAGATTAAGACCCATGGCTTAATCTAATAAGTTTTAAGTGGAAACAAGTAAATAAGAAAACACTGAATATGCTGAAAAGTTTTGCTTTAGCAATAAATGTTTCAACTTGTCTTTAGAAGTCTACAGCTGAGGACTATTTTTTCTCTTACATTTTCATGGAGACAATATGATAAAAGGGCAATAAAAAGCCAAAACATTGGTTTCTTCAAGGCTAAAAGTTAATGTTTTCTAAAAGCATCCAACTTATTTTTCACATCTGGGAGGGGAATAAAGATAAAAACAGAACATGCACCAATTACTATAAGTAGAAGAACATGCAATAACATGCATCTTAGCATGGATAACTTTAATTTTAGGTTAATTAAAGCCTGTATTTGCAACTGTCTATTTGCTAGAAATAAAAATAGAAATAATGACTTATAATAATGACATGTTCAATATCATCTTGTAATGTGAACAGACAAAAAAATATTTAATATTAAGAAATGAAGTGCATATAGCAGTGCTACATGAGACACATTTGTAAAGAACTAAGCATGTTAGGGAGAAAAAAAAGAAAAGTACTTGTATTAATTGCTAGAAGAGCTCTGATAGTGATAGAAGAGGGAAAACAATAGTAGATTTTTAGTAGTAAGGGATTGCTGGCAAGGAATGAGGATTATAATAGCATGTCTTTATCTTCCACGAAAAATGGCTAATATGGAGCTTAAAAACATTTTGGGAGAAATCATCAGCTTCCAGCACAGAATATTGTTCATAGGTGGGGGCTGGAATTTGATCTGCAACAAGGATGTACCTGGGAGCCTAGAAGGGAAAATATAACAAAAAGAAGGAAGATTTCTGAAGAAATTATGAAAATATTTGGTATGGAAGATGTGACTTCAGTAGTACTAACTTAGAGAGAACTTGTATAGTATTCTCCAATGTGCACTAACTGGGCTAGACTAGATGGAAATTATGTTTCACAGGAATATGTGAATTTAATTGAAAATTTGACACACATCCAATAACTATTTCAGATCATGCACCAATAATTACTAAGATACAAATGCAGGATAATGATGTAATGATGAGACACTGTCACTTTCTGTTAAAAAGAGAGGAACTTAAGGAATGGGTAGTGGAACCTATTCAGGAGTTATTAGAAAAGAAAGAAAGTACTCTAGAAGTTATAACTAGTCAGTGGGATAAAATGAAAATGGAGTTTAAAAACAGGGCAAAAATAAAAAGAGATATGGTTAAGAAGTGACAAGAACTATTTAAAGGGATTGACAAAGGTTAAAGTACAATAGAATAAAGGGAACCTCACAGAAGAAGTGAAATTGCAGAAAGATAAACAGAAAATAAGGGAGTACCTAGAAAATATGCATGTGTTTAGAAAGAATGCTGTTAGGATAATTACAGGGCACAAAAACTTTTGGCACAACAACTTGGGCAATAGACAGTTGAAGGGCTGTTGCCAAACTTACAGAGAGTACAGTTGTGTACACCTACCATAAATGTAGATGTTCGAGTGTCTTCACTGTTGCAGTCATGACTGTAGGGTTCTCCCCTGCTGGCAGGCAGCCCTCGGTCGGCCAGAATCCCAAAGTCTGGGTCCGGCGTCAGCTGTTCAACCATGCTCCCTGACGTCAGAGCGCCAGGAGTACAAAGCTGACAGCTGACGCCATCTTCTCCAGTTCTTCTTGCCCCAGATGTCAGGAGTTCCAAAATGAAAAAGGTCCCATAACCTTTGCAAATACACCTCAGAAGAATGGTGAAAAAAGGAAATACACAAAAGTAAAAATAAGAGGGGACAGGAGGGAGGGAAACCCAGACTGCAACAGTGAAGACACTCGAACATCTACATTTATGGTAGGTGTACACAACTGTACTATGTTCATCGTGTTTCACTGTTGCAGTCATGACTGTAGGGTAGAATCCCAAAGCTGAAAGAAAGGGAGGTGGTCATAAAGAAGAAGGGGCGGCTAAAAGGCCCTGCAAGACTGCAGAGGCAAAGCCTGCCCTAGACTTAGAGTAGAGAGGTAGATTGTAGTGCTTAGAAAATGTATGCACTGAACTCCAAGTTGCAGCTTCCAAAATGTCCTTGGTAGAAACTCCCCTGAGGAAGGCCGCAGAAGTGGCAGCAGCTGTGGTGGAATGAGTCTGTATACTCCCTGGGATTTGCTTTCCATGGTGAGAATAACAAAATCTGATTCCATGAGCAATCCATGTAGAAATGGTCTCTTTTGAAATGGCTTTACCTTGGGAACTTGAAGCATAAGAAACAAACAATTGTTCTGATTTTCTGATGTCTTTGGTTCTGTTCAGGTAAAAACGTAGTTGTCTGTGTACATCCAAGGAATGTAAGATCCTTTCCCCTTTATTTTGAGGAGTGGGGAAAAAGGTTGGCAAGTGGATAGTTTGATTTAAAGCCACTTTGGAAACCACCTTAGGATTGAAGGTAGGATTAGTCCTCAAAGATACCCTGTCTTGATGAAAAATAATATAAGGTTCCACAGCCATAAGAGCTTGTAACTCTGAAACTGTCCTGGCAGAGGTTAGGGCTAACAGGATAGCTGTCTTCCAAGATAAAAACTTGATGTCAGAAGAGGCAGCAGGCTCAAAAGGAGGCAAGGTTAGTTTTTCCAAAACATAGTTGAGATCCCAAGCAGGAATGGGAGGAGATCTAGGAGGTCTTAAGTTCTTAGCTCCTCTAAGAAACTGTCTCATGAGCTGGTGGGAAAAGATGGGAGGGTCTGTATTATAATGAGCAGAAATAGCAGAGGCATGTATCTTAATGGAAGAGAAAGAGAGACCCTTATGTAAGAGATCTGTCAAGTAAAGTAAAATTAAAGTAATGTTAGGAAGAAGAGGATCAGAATCCTGAGCCTGCATCCAGGAACAAAATATTTTCCATTTTCCTGCATAAGATTTTCTAGTGCTAGGACGTCTGGCTTCTAAAATGACATCCATAACCTGCTTGGGCAGTACAGAAGAAATCAAAGGCCCTGGATTAACCAGGCCACCAGGCTGAGAGTTCTGACATGAGAGTGTAGAACCTGACCCTGATGTTGGGACAGAAGATTTGGAGACTGAGGTAAAACCCAAGGGGGCTCCAGGCATAGGTTTTTTAGAGTTGGATACCAAAACTGCCGAGGCCAATTTGGAGCTAGCAAGATTATCATCTTGGGCTTGTCCTGTTTTATCTTCAATAAAACCCGTGGAAGAAGAGGAAGAGGCGGAAAGGCATATCCCGAGAGGTTCCTCCAACTGAATGACAGGGCGTCCATTTTCCAAGCTTCTCTGTGGAAAGTCCTGGTGCAAAAATTCTGTAGTTGATGATTGAGATGGGATGCAAAGAGGACTATGTGAGGACATCCCCAGACTGCTGTTATCATCCTGAATATTTTGGTGTCCAGCATCCACTCGTGTGGATCCGAAAGGTTTCTGCTCAGACTGTCTGCCAGGAAGTTTTGTTTCCCTGGTAGAAACTGAGCTTGAAGATCCAGATTGCAAGCTAGAGCTGTATTCCATAGATCCATGGCTAGTCTGCAAAGGGGGTAGGAATGAGATCCCCCTTGCTTGTTTATGTACCACATAACTGTGGTGTTGTCTGTCCGTATTAGCAGTTGTCCTGGTTGTAAAAGATTCCTGAAGGCCAATAGAGCTTTCTGAACGGCTAACATTTCCTTTAAATTGATATGCAGGTGCTTCTGATCCTTTGTCCAAAGGCCCTGCAAACAATTGCCCTGAAAATGGGCTCCCCAAGCATAATCCGAGGCGTCCGTGGTTAGAATCTGAGAGGCAGGAGGCAGACGGAAGGGCTTCCTTTGTTTAGAGCACATGCCCTGGACCACCAAAGAATTTCCTTTTGAAGGCAAGGAAGGACGGAGATCAGTATGTCTAAACTGTGGCAATGCTGAGACCATACACTTTTTAGGTACCACTGTATTTTCCTCATGTGTAGTCTTGCATATGGTACGAGAAGGATGCAGGAGGCCATGTAACCCAAAGCCTGCAGGAATTTCCTTGCAGATAGTTGAGTTAGAGTTGCCAAGGTTCTAAAAGTTGAAGCCAGCTGTAATTGTTTTTCAGATGTCAGAAATGCCATCTGGGTTGTGGTGTTTAGAAGTGCACCCAGAAAAGTTATCTGTTGTGATGGTGTCAAATTTGACTTTTTTATGTTTACAGAGAATCCCAGGAACTTGAGGAGGTTCTGTACAAATTCTAGATGCCGGAGTAAGACATCCTTGCTGTCTGCCTGAATTAGACAATCATCCAGATAAGGGTAAATTTGAATTCCTTTGAGTCTGCAGTAAGCTACTACTGGAGCCAGGCATTTGGTGAAGACCCTGGGCAGTAGACAATCCAAAGGGCAGCGCAGAGAATTGAAAGTGCCTCGATCCGGCCTTGAACCTGAGGTATTTTCTGCGATCCTGCCTGATGGGAATGTGTAAATATGCCTCCTTTAAATCCAAAGTTACCATCCATGCATCTTTGGACAGCATTGGAAGTAGCTGCTGTAGAGTAAGCATCTTGAATTTTGGAATCTCTAGAAAGGTGTTCAAGACCGACAGATCCAGAATGGGTCTCCATGAGTTTTGCTTCCTTGGGACTAGAAAGAGCCTTGAGTAAAATCCTTTTCCCATCTCTGAAAGAGGAACCAGTTCTATGGCATTCATAGCCAAAAGAGCTTCCACCTGGTTTAAGGCCTCCATCCATTGATGTTTTGGAAGGTCTGGCCATCCGCTTGGCCTTGGCAAGGTATGAAAATGGAATTTGTAACCTCTTAAAACCACATCCAAAACCCATTTGTCTTGGGTTATTCGAGTCCAATTTTGATAAAAAAGAGAGAGTTTTCCTCGGAGAGGGGCTTCCAGGCAAGAAGTTCCTGTAGCCCAACAGAGGGAGTCATTGAGTTTGTTTCCTTTGAGATTGTGACCTGTCCTCTCCTCCCCTAGGGGTGGAAGCAGTCCACTGTCTTGGTCTATAAGCAGCTTGTGTTCGAGGCCTCCCTCTGGAGCGTCTATATCTACCCCTCTGAGGCCCATCTGAAGTGGGAAAGGACCAATTTTTTGAAGGCCAATTCCTGCTAAATCTAGGTGGCTGTACTTGTAAGAAATCTTTAACTGTTTGCATGGATTTCGCCTTATCCTCCATCTTTTTAATCACCTCTTCAGCTTTTGATCCAAACAAAACATTATGCTGAACAGGAGCATCCAATAATTTAGCCTTTATTTGTTCAGGTAAATTTTGTTCTTTAGCCATGCATGCCTTCTAATGACTGTGCCAGAGGCCGCAGCCCTACAAGAAGCCTCCAAGGCATCAAATTCACAGTGTAAACCATGCTTCCCAACCTGTTCAGTGGCATGCAATAAGTCATGTAATTCCTTATCATCTGCATAGGCAGAAATGGAAGTAAGCTTTTGTTTTAAGACAGACAATAGAAATTGCTGGTATTTAAACATATGAAACTGACAGTTTAAAGCCCTAATGGACAAAGTAGCAGAAGTGTACACCTTTTTGCCCCATCTTTCAAAGGATCGAGAAACCTTTTCAGTAGGAATGGGATTTTTGGCAGAAGCGGCCTTAACTCCCTTAGGACCCTGAGAAATGGTTTCAGGGACAGCAGAAGGGTTCTTGTATAAAAACTGATGGGAATCAGAAACCCTGTAATATCTATCAGGCTTAACAGGAGCAGGAGCAAGAGAGTCAGGGGTTAAGTTAGCCTCCGAAAAGGCATCATCCACAATATCCAAAACAGGAGGAATAGCCAGGGGTCTATGTTGGGGAAGAAGAAGAAATTCCCTCAGTCTTTTCTTGGATTCTGAATACTCCTGTCCTTCCCAGTGGAAATGTTCCCTCATTTCATGCAAAGTTTCCCCAAAAGAGAAATCCTCAGGGGGAGAAGCTGAAGGAATGGATTCTTCAGCATCAGAATCCTCATAAGGAGGGAAAGAATATTCCTGATCAGAAGAAGAAACTGAGGAAACAGAAGCCTGATCAGAGGAATCATAATAAACATCCTGCCTTGGCCTTTTGTCTGGAGGGGGATGAGAACCCCTAATCATAGTAAGTAAATCCTCCGCCATCTTGAGTAACTGTTTCTGTGACTTGGGAGCCAGTTCAGAAGAGGCCTGTGTTGAAGTCTTTGATTTAGAAAGAGTCTCTGCCTTTGTCTTTGGCTTTGCCTTTACTAGTAGCTGAGTAGGCCTGAAAACCCCTTCGGAAGCCGGTACATGCACAGTGGTTCCGGACCCATCCGAAGGAGCATTGTCCGAAGGTCCTGCAACAGAAATATTTAAAGGCCTGGTTGGCTCCTCATGAGAGTCCATTTCGGCCGTCGGTTCTGAAATGGCCGACGACAGGGGCTGCAAAAGCGCCTCACTGACGACGGCTGAACCTGAAGCTGGCTCCGCTTGTGCACTATCATCAGATTTGGACCTCGGAGGCCTGTCTTTATCCTTGCGACGTTTGTGAACTCCGGTAGCCGGGACCGTATCCGACGACATTTTGTAGTTAAAGCGCCTACCGAAGTAATGAAAAGCAAAATCGTACCTTCGCTTAATTGTACGTTGATTGAATCTAGCACAAAACAGACAACTAGCTACGTCGTGGTCAGGGCCTAAGCAAGGAATACAGTAAGAATGAAAATCCTTATGAGATATTTGCTTCCCACATGAAATACAATTATTAACTTTTTCTGACATCGGAGTGGAGCAAGAAAAAGTTTCAACGGGTACTTATCTTTGAGTGGAGAAGAAAGTCTTCGGACCGAAGTATATCAGAAAAATTCGTCAGGAGTCAGCCGACCGGCACTTGCGAACTCCTATCACCACACGGCAAGAAAGACTGGAGAAGATGGTGTCAGCTGTCAGCTTTGTACTCCTGGCGCTCTGACGTCAGGGAGCATGGTTGAACAGCCGACGCCGGACCCAGACTTTGGGATTCTGGCTGACCGAGGGCTGCCTGCTGGCAGGGGAGAACCCTACAGTTATGACTGCAACAGTGAAACACGATGAACATCTTATAAAATTAAAAATAACCTGAGATCCTGTAGAGGTATTAGAGACATTTCAGAATTTTTATGAACATTTCTATAAAGAAGAGAAGTGGGGAAACCAAGAAAAACCACAAATGGAAATATTTATGAAAGACTTAAATATATCAAGGTTAGAGGCAGATGAGGCTCAACAACTAATAGTTAAGATAGGAGGAGATGAGGTAAAAATGGTGATTTACAACGTATCTTCAGGAAAGTATCTAGGAACAGATGATATGTTGGGGGAAGTTTGGAAGCTAGGAAGAAAGTTATAAATATCTGGAAGGTTTTGTTTAACAATATTTTAAAAGGTGGTAAGCAAAACCATCCTAGAAAAAGATGTGGTGGTTGTAATACCTAAATATGGTAAAGGCCTATCAGATTCAACTTCATATAGGCCCATTTCAATTTTAAACCATGATTATCAAGTGTTTATGTCTATAACGGCTAAATGAATGTCAAAGATGTCAACATTGATAAGTATGAATTAGTATGGTTTTGTGGAACGAGGGGGGCAAACATTTGACAATATTAACAGAACAATGATGATCCGGAGAGAAGCAGAATGTAAGAAAATACCACTGCTGTTGGTAGGTCTTAATGCACAGAAAGCAATTGACAAAGCATTTCCATGTCCTTATACAAAAATAAGGTTAATTAGGAAGATATATGAGGGATTGGAAGCAAAAATTCAAGTGAGAGGTTTCTTTTCTGGTAAGTTGTGTCTGAAGAGAGGAACCATGCAGGGATGCTCACTTTCACCTTTGTTATTTATGTTATACTTACAACCACTAGCAAAGAAAGTAAGGGACTCAGAAATTCAAGGATATCATTGGTATGGTATTCAAGAAAAGCTGGCTTTATTTGCAGATGCTATTATTTCATACCGGATAGAACCAGAAAAAGACATCTCAGTATTGTGAAATATTAAGTGTGTGTTCTGGGTTTTTCTGTATGTAAAATTAATGAAGATAAAACAAAGGCTATAGCTGCAAACCACAGTGGATATAAAAAGTGTACACACCCCTGTTAAAATGCCAAGTTTTTATGATATAAAAATGAGACCACAGTAAATAATTTCAAAACTTTTCCCACCTTTAATGTGACCTATAACCTGTACAATTCAATTGAAAAACAAACAAATCTGTTAGGGGGAAAAATATAAAAAAAAAAAACATGCAATAAGCTGGTTGCATAAGTGTGCACACCCTTAAACTAATACTTTGTTGAAGCACCTTTTGATTTAAATACAGCACTCAGTCTTCTTGGGTAGAAGTCTATCAGCATGCCACATCTTGACTTGGCAATATTTGCCAACTCTTCCTTGCAAAAGCGCTCCAAATCTGTCAGATTGCGAGGGCATCTCTTGTGTACGGCCCTCTTCAGGTCACCCCACAGACTTTCTATCGGATTTAGGTCTGGGCTCTGGCTCGGCCATTCCAAAATTTTTATTTTCTTCTGGTTAAGCCATTATTTTGTTGATAAGGATGTATGC
The DNA here is from genome assembly GCF_019279795.1 of Protopterus annectens. Classification (NCBI taxonomy): domain Eukaryota; kingdom Metazoa; phylum Chordata; order Ceratodontiformes; family Protopteridae; genus Protopterus; species Protopterus annectens. The sequence continues at coordinate 896,437,661 of NC_056739.1, forward strand.
TTGGGGGGGATTGTCGTGTCAAAAGGTGAAATTCCTCTTCAGCTTTCTAGCAGATGCCTGAAGGTTTTGGGCCAAAAGTGACTGGTATTTGGAACTGTTTATAATTCCCTCCACCTTGACTAACGCCCCAGTTCCAGCTGAAGAAAACAAACCCAAAGCATGATACTGCTACACCACCATGCTTCACAGTGGGGATGGTATTCTTTTGGTGACGCGAAGTGTTGTTTTTGCGCCAAACTTACCTTTTGGAATTGTAGACAAAAAGTTCAACCTTGGTCTCATCAGACCATAACACATTTCCCACCTGCTTTTGGGAGACTTGATGTATTGTTTTGCAAATTTTAGCCGGGCCTGGATGTTTTTCAGTGTAAGAAAAGGCTTCCGTCTTGCAATCCTACCCCATAGCCCAGACATATGGAGAATACAGGAGATTGTCACATGTAGTACACAACCAGTACTTGCCAGAAATTCCTGCAACTCCTTCAGTGTTGCTGTAGGTCTTTTGGCAGCCTCCCTGATCAGTTTTTGTCTTGTCTTTTTATCAATTTTGGAGGGACATCCAGTTCTTTGCAGCGTCACTGTTGTCCCATATTTTCTCCACTTTTTGATGACTGTCTTCACTGTGTTCCATGGTAAATCCAATGCTGTGGAAATTTTTTTATACTCTTCTCCTAACTGATACCTTTCAACAATGAGATCCCTTTGATGCTCTGTAAGCTCTCTGCGAATCATGGCTTTTGCTGTAGCAGGCGACTGAGTAAATGTCAGGAAAATCCTACTAGGACAGCTGATCTTTATTTGGGGTTAATCAGAGTCTCTTTAATTGATAGCAGGTGTGTACCCGAGATGACTGAATGCTGTAATTAAATGAAAAGGTGCTTCAACAAAGTATTAGTTTAAGGGTGTGCACACACAATTTGTTTAAGGGTGTGCTCCCTTATGCAACCAGCATATTGTATGTTTTTTTATTTTTCCCCTAACAGATATGTTTGTTTTTCAATTGAATTGTACAGGTTATAGGTCACTTTAAAGGTAGGAAAGGTTTTGAAATGATTAATTGTGGTCTCATTATTTTTATATCACAAAACCTGGCATTTTAACAGGGGGTGTGTACACTTTTTATATCCACTGTATGTACCCACACATAAATTGATTCAGCAATACCCATATTTATTGGGACATGGTAAATTGAAGTATTTATGATTATTGGTTAAAAAGGATTCTGCTATGACATCTAAGGATATGTGGAAAGAGACTAAACAAAAAAAATAATATTACAAAAACTGAAAAACTGGAAGCTCTTTCCTATAGATTCGGATAGCAAATTACAAGCAGTAAAATGTTTTTAATCCCTTTAGTTTTATACACAGCTCAGATATATTCTCATCAACCAGAGGAGAAGCTGTGAACAGTAATTAACAAACAGTTGAAGGATTTTATCTGGGAGGGGAAGATGGCAAGAGTCAAGTGGGGTAAATTGATCCTTCCTTCTAAAAGAACAAGGAAGTTTAGGATTACCTGATTTGAAGGGATATTTTAGAGCTACACAGTTAAGTCCCTTATGCATAACACCTGCAGAAAGTTACTATTCAAAGTGGAAAGGGATGATGATGAAGCAGGGAATAATTCAAGAAACAAGAAGATTGGGATTTTAGATGCAGATCCTAAAGGAGCATAGCAGCAGTCATACAGTGATAAAAAAAATAATATCACAAAGATTGAACGTAGAACTATTTATATGCGCACCCCAAACAGACACCAACCTGGCTAACAACATGAAAAACAATGCTCCTACTTAAGAGTTAACCCGCAAACTACCCTAAAAATTATTGACCGATAACTTGACTTCTGACGACGTATAAACTGTGCACTGGAATTGATGCCAATAGAGTTTATAGTCATTTAGAAGAAAACTCAATTATGGCAATAGAACAAAAAAGTAATAAAAGAAAGTTATAAGAACAAAGGATCATTTGTTGTTAAATAAAGTCATAGTAGAGAACTGTAAAAAGGGGAAGAATCTAAGTATGGCATGGACACACTACAAAAAAAGAAACTGACAGTATCCCACATTCATGGATAAAAGAGTGCTTAAAAATGCATAAGATACAACCTACACTGAAAAACTACATCACAGCAACCATGAAATAGTGACAAAACACTTTGAAGTGAAGCCATGATAAACGACAAATTATTATTTCAGGGATAAAAAATTCCAAATGGGGGATATTCCAGCTTGACTCTGTCACCTCTGCTCTTTTGCCTTGCCCTTAACACATTCAACTGTCTGCTTAACAGATTAGGTCATGGCTATAATTTGGCTCCCAGAAAACAACCAGGTGTAAAGACTTATCTTCTCTTTGTCAATGATTTAAAATTGTACAGCTCATCAGATGAGGAACTGAAAACACAACTGCAAGTAGTCAAAACTTTTTCAGATGATATAAGAATGTCATTTGGTCTTGATAATTGTGCAAAAGCAACCTTTAAAGCAGGAAAGCTGCAGTACCAAGAAAACATCAGTTTGGGACAAGAATGTGATATAAAAGAACTTGAGCAAGATGGAGTGTATAAATATTTGGGAATTGATGAAGGATCAACAATAAATCATGAACAAATGTTAATAAAAGTTAGTTATGAATATTTCAGAAGACTTAAATTAATCCTGAAAACAACACTAGGAACAAAATTCAAGCTATAAACCAATTTGCTATTCCTGTCCTAACTTACAGTTTTGTGGTGAATGACTAGCTTCAAAAGGTGTTGGACAGATTAGACAAGAAAACAAGGATGCTTCATGCTCATCAAATTATTTACAAAAATCAGTGTATACCAAGATTATATATTCCCCATTCCGAAGGAGGTATCGGCCTGCTTGAAACTGATTACATGTACAGATCTGCAATTGTGGGACGGTCTGCTCACCTCACAAGATACAAATGTAGTGAAAGTTTTGAAGCAGGAGGAAAATAAATTTAAGATGACTTCCCTTCTTAGTCTAGCAGAAGCATATTGGTGTCAAGCGGGAATGGAAAGCAAACCAGAAGCAAGTAACAATCAGGCTGCAACTGAATGTGCCAAAAAAATAAAAGAAAGAATATAAGGTGAAGGATCAGATGAGAGGGCAAGAAATGTGGAAAATGCATAAATATAGTTGGAAGTATAGAAAAACTCCTGGAAGAACCTCATGTTGATCACGATCTATTGCAGGAATGGTTAAGGAGATGCGAATGCAAACCAAAAGATGAAAGGTTAATACTGGTGGCCCAAGATAGTGGACTACATACACATTGGTTTACAAAGTCCAATGAACATGTGGGAGAAACAGACACATGTAGGTGTTGTAAAATAGAACTGGAAACAGTTGCACACCTTGTTGCTGGCTGTGACATACTAATGGCAGAAGGACTATATACTGAAAGGCATAATAATGTGGCAAGACTGTTGCACTGGGGATGGTACAAACCTTATAATACTGAAATAGCTGATAACTGGAAACATGAGCCACAAAGCATCATAGAAAATGATAAAGTCTACATCACATGGGATCACCCATTACCAATAGTTCAAGAAATAGATGCAAGAACACCGGATATAGTGGTCCATGAAAAGAAGACAAAAGTAGCACTAATCATTGAAACCACGACACCCAGTGACTACAGTGTCTTGCATACAGAGAGAGACACAAAGTCAGAAAAAATCAGGATTTGTGGGCAGAAACGACAGCAACGTAGAAGAAGGATACCCAGACAGTTCCAATAGTAGTAGGAACAACGGGTCTTATAAAAAGGAATCTGCAGTCGTATTTAAATATGTTACCAATACATATAACACTGCAAAAATACTGGGTACATTGCGGGTGCTACGAAGAGCACTTCTGGCTGACATCAAAGACTGAAACAATACTAATCTCATGAACTTTAATCACACTTTGACTTAGGAATGGGGTCCATTCCCATCATGGTATTAGAAACCCAAAAGATTTGGAGAAATTAAAAGAGTGAAACAATATTAAATTCATAACATAGCAGAAAGTACTAACAACTAAGCTTACATGGGAATGGAGAAAGGAGATTCTGCTGATAGGGATGACTGTAGTTGGGGAGTACAGAGAATAGGCAAGAAAGGGGGCTGGAATTTACTGGGGAAATCTGGCACAGGAACCAATGATCTGAAAACAAATAATTAGAAAGAGAAAGGTGAAAAAATGGGAAGAGGCCCTGAAGGCATTTGGACTCCAGGCTAGAGACTGATGCAGGAGTATAGGCAAAGAGAAATGGGTAGGGGAATCCTAAATCAAGGACCTGCACTGGTTGAGGTTTTAGTTGAATCTTGAATAAAAGCTGCTGTTAAAAAGGTACATTTAGTAGGGAATATAAAATAGCACATGATAACTATAGGAATAAAGTAGAGAAAGTCAGAAAAGATTAGGAAAATAGGTTAGATATGCAATTCACAAATAAACAATGGGAGTATACCTCTATGGCTCCCAAATAGTCAATGAAATCTAGGTGTTTAGGATTTTTGCCTGGAAGTGTTTGCATAGGTACTTTTATACCCCAAGCAGACTCCAAAGAATTTTTCCTAGAGTAGATGACAAATGTTGGAGCTGTAACGGGGAAGAAAGAAGTACCAGGGAGTTGACAGACTTTAAAAATTCTCTACAGAGTACTCTGTCAGGAGTACTGGGCAAGCAAATGAGTAATACAGGACTGCCTAGACATAGTAAAGGCTTTGTTAAATTTAATTCTGGTAGCTGCCAAAACAGCAATTACTAGAAAATGGAAATCAAAGTCTAAACCTACCATACATAAAGTAGTGAATATTTTAACAGAGATAAAAAGAACACAAAATTGAATATTTAGAAAAAGGTAGGAGGAAACTACATAGAAAAAAAATGGAAATTGTGGGAATAATACATGCAGAAAAAATGTTTTGGAGGAGGAAAGAGGTTTAAGAGAAGGCAGGAATTGAACAATTTATGTAATGTAGGTTTGATTATATTGTACAGAACAATTTATGTGGTGCATAATGTTTGTAAATGTGAACTTGTTAATTTGCCTTTATTACTTTTATATAATTTAAGTTTGCCTATGCCAAACATGATAATTCAATAAAAGTGTTTAAAAAAATTCTAAAGCAATATAAACATACTGACGTTCAAAGGTAGGGTCAATTTTATGTTATAGTGGCCATCAGAAACTAACAAACTACATTTATAGATCATTTTGTAGTAACGTGTTAGCTATTAGTTGTCCTCACACTAACATATATAAAAAACTAGCAAAACAAATATACTGTGTCATTATTTTATGAAAAAAGGAATATATACTTCTGAAGAAGAAAATATAGCTTATTTTTATATTACATGATAAAATGACCATTAAAATATATTTTTTAATATGCTAGGTTAAAGATGCAACAGTGTCTTTCATGGTAAGAACACAATTTCAAGGTGTTTTATAGATGGTGACTCAGTAACACGTCCAGAATATTCCATGTGAATATGTCAGACCTATTTTGAAGACACAGGCATTTATATATAGGAAACAAAACTAAGCAAAAGCAATAAGTGGTTTGAGGATAAGTGTCTCTAAAATTGCTCAGCACTGAAAAGGTTAATACTACCCAAGGCTTCAAAGATGATGGAGTAGAAACAGGAGTTTATAAGAATAATGCTCTACTTCCACACTCCTATATGCATATACAGTATTACAATGAGCTAACTCTACACTGTCCTCTGTATCTTTACTGTCTGTAGGGAGTTAATGATACTGACAGCTCTAAAACAGGAAGTAAAGTTCTGTTTACTACCTTTTCACAAGCAATGCTTAAACAGCTTAAAACTTACATTTCTCCACCAGAAAAAAACATTTAGCAAAACAGAATTCAACTTTTAATGCAAAAAGAAAAATTACTATACATTTTAAATACATATCTTGACCTATTTTAACTCTCCTTTGAATTGTTTACCTTATCTTACCTCCTACCAAGTTTTAACTAGGGACTCCTGCACACAAAGAAAAACAGTCATTCAAATCACAGTAACTGAAAAGTACAACTTTCAGAAAAAAAGCAGGAAGCCCTAATCCTGGTAGCTGAATAGCTTCTGGAAACAGGATAGCCAGAATTTATATTAAAATATGAATCAGGATAATAGATACAAACTAAGTTACACAGAAAGTGATGCTAAGCATTAGAGTTTAATGGAAAAGCACATTTATATGGCTTATATTATAACAGAAAGTGAAATGGGATTAGTTTGAAAATGAAGTTACTTTGATTTTATGTTTCAGTAGGGCTTAAGGGAAGCCAAAACCAACAGCCTACCATGAAGGTGGCTATTCTACCTCAGAATGGCAAGTGGGAAGTGTTACAGCAAGTATCATACCAATAAATCATACAAATTAGACATGGGCAGGTTGCTAAATTAATAATTATATAGTTTATATTGAAAAAGAGATCATGACAGTTTAGACAAACACAAAATGTATGTATATATGGATTTTTATTCAATTTTAAGGGTGAAGTCAATTTGCAAGTTAAAGAAAAGCAAAATGTGGCAAACTGAGGTTTTCGATATTGCATACTTAAGGGGGGTTTTGTTAAGTGGTTTATTTAGTTAGTATTATTTTGTACATTTGGTCAAAGCACTGTAGTGTAGTAGTAGCATTAAGTGCTCAGTACTGAGTGGTCATTAAAACAGAAGCCACGGTAGCGTTGTCGCCTCACAGCAAGAGGTTCTCCCATTCCATTCTTGGCTGGAGTGCCTTCTGTGTGGAGTCTGCATGTCCTCCCCACGGTCGAGTGGCATTCGAAAGACATGCGTGAAATGGGCGTGCCTTCATTGAAGGTTGGGTGTCGAGCTGGCACCTTGGCACCGTAAAAATCTACTGCCAATCATTAGCGGACCGGAGTTCCGCTGTGGCGACCTCTAACCGGGAAAAGCCGAAAGAAGAACAACTGAGTGGTCATTAAAATGCTACTTTTCTTATGTACCTTTTTTTTGCTGGTATTTTAAGCATATAATGGTTGTAAAACATGTATTGGGATGTTTCCCTTTCTCCATGGTTGTATAATCTAGAAATTGGTACATAGCTGCATAGGGTGTAGGGGTGCAAGAAAGCTTGCCCCTTTGCAAAATATATATTCAACGTTTATTTACTCAGCAGTATACTCATATAATACAGATAAACAAGATTGACAAAAACTGGTGGATCAAAAAAAAAAAGTCCCCCTACTCCCCTCCGCAGCTTTGGCTAATTATATACACAAACTCTGAGACTGCTCTACAGCGGGGGAAACATCAAACTCCCCAATCCACACTGTTCTTGATCTCACTCGGAAACAAAGCTGGCATTGTTCAATCAGCTCTTTTTTGATTGGCTGTTCCAGCTTTTTTTTCAGTGTGAAAATCACACCATTTGACCTCCTCGATGGCATCCATGTATGTGTGTGCATATATATATAGAGAGAGAGAAAGAGAGATGCACACACAGACACATACATGCATGGATATGTAGTAATGTCTGGCAAATTATCTATTAGCTCAGTGAAAACACGTTTAATTTCATTTACCACTTTAACTAAACATCTCAAGCCTTTCTGCTCTATTTTGTCAATGGGGGGAAGGAATCTCCAACTTTAATTTATCTCACTAGCTTCTCTATAATACATCTAACACTGCAGTTGTAAAATGAAAGAATAAGCTTTTTAGGAACATTTAAGATAATCACACTTCACATATTCATAGACAACTACTAGACTAGCTGCCCCTGTGGGCCATTTGTAAGCCTAGCCAGTTTCTCTTTTTGTGCTTGAATTAACCTAAGTCATTTGGTTAGACATTGGCCTTATCCATCCAATGAGCGATAATTATATATTGGTTCACTATCAAAAGCCGGAAACTTACTTCACTGTCATTCATGTAGTCAAGGGTATAGGTGTAAAAGTTTAAAATTCTGAGTGGATTTTTTGTCGCCTCTGAAAATGTTGAGACATAGCTTGCATTCCTGTTTTTGAGCAGCGAGGTTTACAGTTGGATTGGAGATTGCACTACAGTGGGGATCAGGAAATTTACCCTTTTCCTCACTGTAGTGTGATCTCGGAGTTGGAATATATAATTAGCAGGGGGTGTGGGGTGCATGGGGGGCTTGCACCCCTGCAAAACTTTTGTAGGAAATTAACAAATGTCAAGGTAAGTTAGTTAATGTCGATAATGTTGAATTTGAATTATTGACATCACCGCTTTCGCTGTATTGAGTGAATGATGTTTTTAATTTCCGACCTTTTTTTTGAGTAAATCATTACTCGAACAACTATGTTTCAGAATTTTGCTAGTAAACCTTATATATTACCCCTAATGAGAATAACTGCAATTGTACCAAAGATAATCTGAGAACACCCATGCATGGGATACAGTATTTAGGAGTGACTCTGTCCATTAGTAGTACAGAGGGCAGTCCTGGAGTAAATTTTCTGTTTCCCATCTATAGATACAAGCTGCACTTAAATACAGACAGGGATGAACTTTGTTTAATGTGAACGGGGACTCTGTTCCAGAACAGCAGTATCTTCTGTGATATACACCTGTCCCTCCAAACCATACTGTTTGATGTTGCAGAAGAGGTTTAGATCCATAGACAGAGTTTTTCTGATGCCACTGGAATTGCTGAGGTGCAGTAAATCAATCAGTATTGGGTTGGAGAATGTCTTGTATACCAGACACAGGTTCACATCTTAACAGTCTGTAGGTTACAGAGTATAGTGACAGGGGCCTGAGTCAGACCATGTAGAAGATGTTATTTATGCTTTGTATCCTTTTAATATGGTATACCTGTGGGCATTCCAGTTGTTGCACATGCATGGACAGATATGCCAAAGGGACATTATATTCAATGACTGGCTTAATAAGGGCTGAGAAAAAGGGGGACAATGGCATTGCTAGATCCAGACACAATTCCTTTATTTGTAAGATGTGCAGTATAGAAGGACTTTCTTACAACGAACAATGGACACATGCTAGTCAAAAGTTAGGCCACTGTCCACATAAGTTCCCAAATCCTAAACAGCTGGGTCAACTGTTAGGTGCATACTGTCAATGTGGTAGCTCCCTGGGGGAGATGACTTCCTGAAGGATACAATAATGCTTTTTTTTGGCATTTAGTTTCAGTCCATGATTTTGGCACAAGTTAGGTATGTGGGACAAACCTTCCTGCAGGATGGCAAAGTAATTTCAGGATTCAATGACTGCTCCTAGTTTGCAATAATCTGCAGACTTAGTCAGCTACAGCTATTATATCTTCTTTACAGCTGTATTGTTTTGTCTTATCAGATTCACAAAACCTCTTAACTCATTAACCCCGCGTATCTTCTCATGGCGCCTCTTGTGCTTAACACCGAGCGCGCCATGAGAAGATACTAATTGCAAGCTTTTACCCCCGAATGCCTTCCACAAGTGTGAGAAATTGTATTGCAGATTTGCAGCTGAGCTTAATGTAAAACACGCTGCAATTGTAACTGAACTTGTAATTTATCTTATGCAGTTACGATTCAGTGTGTTTTTACATTGTCACATTAAACTTTTAGTAGAAAATCCACTTCCAAAGTAGTTGATAAAGCAAGTGGTGGCAGTCAATTGGATTATTGTAATCCAAGCCACCACTTGCGTCACACCTCCACCTCCAACATTTTCTTTTGTTTTCCCCAATTAAATAGAGGGTCCAGCAGCAGGTATGTCCTTTCTTTCTGTAAATATTTGGAGATTTTACCTGCTACTGGTTCCCTCGATTTTTTTTTTGTGGACTCATGGGTTGCACATATCACTCGAGCTACAAGGTGTTTCCCCATTCAGTTTTGCCTATGGAGTTCCCGGTTCAGCTTACCCCTAACAACCAAGGTAAAATATATGCTTTTTCACTTGCAATGTGCAGTCAATGCTTTGGTCAGATGTACAGCACTGGTCTTCTACAAGTAAATAGCATCAGGAGTAGCAATAACACGGTCTTGCAGAGCCAAGCAGTTAAAAACGGGGCCCCGGTAACAGGCTTGATGTCATCATTTTTATTGTTTTAATTTCTAGTTTCAAGTCATTAATCATGACAGAACAGTCTGCTCTTCTTCTCAAGAAACAATTAGCAGGTAACTCGTAAGCACTGCTTTTTTTGATGTTGTCTGTCACTTTAAACTTTCTGTTGATTCTGTACCTTTGATGTTTCTTTTGGGTATGTACTGCTGGTAGATTGTAAATGTCCAGCTGTTGTATTGCTACTCGAAAGTTCAGACAAGCCTAAGATTTTTTAGATTTTTTAATGTTAATTCCACATTACTTTACACATTACGAAAAATATAACCGTTTTTTAACAATTGCACATAGGAACCAGTTATATTTTTCATTGCTTAAATACATGGCGCCTAGTAACGTGACACTTCAATGTAGTTAACTTGCATGTCTGTTATTTAAAAAATGTGCTTTTGAATGAGACGGTATGTTAGTGATATTTTCCTTGAATTAAAAGTCATATTTTCTTTTCCCAACTCGTTTCCTTTTTAGCAACGATTCCTAGGCTTTGGTTACTACAGCGGGCTGTATTTTGGTATGTAGAGGAACATGGTCAGGGCTTATTGTTCTTTTTATTTAAAGGGACAATGCGATCTTTGAATTAGCTGTCTGCAGATTGCCCGCAGTTTGTTTCATTATGCATGTCACTGCATTCCAAGCTCAGCAATGCGTCTTTTTCTTTTCAGTGCTTTTTTTGTTCTGTTTTTTTTTTTTTTTTTTTAGTGTTTTCTTTGTCCTAGGTAACACTGACGAATAGCAATTAACTCTGAAACTATCCTCCAACTTCCCACTGCTCTCTCATATCCTTGCGTGATAAAGGCAGTTTAAGTGCCTGCTTCTTCACGGTGTCAGTTACTGCCTCTTTTACCTTATGAATCCTTTTTCTGCTACAGTTTAAATACTTGGATTTTCTGTACTTTCCGCCGGAAGAGTGGAATCGTACAGAAATGGGTTGCAGTGAATCTCAGCAGGCTGAAATCGTAAATATGCATCCCGTTTCTTTCACCCTAGAGGAAACAACGTTACGAGAACTGAACCTGGTTACACAATACCTGCGGTGGGTGCTAAGGAAGAAGTGCTAATTTTCGGGCAGCAGGACATGATAATTCAATCTCTGCAAAATGTAGCGATCGCAGCACAGATGCAGGGATTTGGGTATCGATCCTTGTAAGAGGGGTTCGGGGGGGTGGTAAATACATCAGTGCTGCAAAAACACTAACCACAGCAGTTGTTTATATATGCCACTGGGTTAACAGATATACTGATTTACTGAATGCTATATTAATATTACGTCCTTTGCATTAGTATTGCAGAATGTGGGGCATATATTTTGGTGGTTGTATAATACCTTTATGTCTGTTTTTTGCTAGTCATACATTTTAACTGTTTCCTTTAATCCTATCTGCTTTAATTCCATTTTGTAATTTCTTTTCCTGTTGATAGATACTGTAAATAAATATCCAAGTTGCAACATGTCTTTGCAGTTCATTAGCTGCAGGAATACATTTGTTGTTGCATATACTTCAGGGCCATGGTAGATTCTTCAAATATGTCCTCCTATATGATGGATACTTGGTTTTGTAGCTGTAGCCATCTCTGGGCAGTGTTCTGTGTAACGCTGTGCACACATTAGTGCTACGGCTGTACTGTACTGTACCCCATTGACAAGCTGCTGCTTCTTCAGAGTTTGATTTACTTTGGAATACCTCATCCTACAATTGTTGTGGTTTCTTTTTAATAGTACTTTTTTAGAAGCCCTTGTAATGTTTATGGTACCATAATATTTAGGTGTTGTCAGTTAGTGCTAGGGATGCATGCATAGTATTTATTTAGCACATGGAGTGTCATAATTACCCTCAAAATTTGGGAAGAAAACCAATTTTAAGTACCTTTTCTTATGTACAAAAGCTATTTCTATGCAACACCTCTCAGTGCTGTTAACTACAGTCTTGCAAGAGAGCATAATAGCATCCAGGGCCCTTTGTCACAGAATGGTAGGGATAGGTTAAGTCATTCTGTCCTCTCTATCTTGATTTTTCATTTCAATATACTTAGTCTAGATGCCAGAATTAAAGTTAACAGACCTTTGTTTTAAATGCATTAACATTTATATAATTCACTTTGTACTTTAAATACTTTGTATTTAATTGATGTGTAGTTAAAATGCATGATTGTCATAATTTTAAGTATTTACCTGATAAAATGACCTTCAATTCTGTTCCACTATAACTGTATTTGTACATCTGGAGTTGACATAAGTTGGGTGTGCTGTCCTGGTCCATAGGTGTCAGTTTGACAGGGCTCTAAGGCTAGAGCAAAAGATTGAGGGGGGACTTGAGGACATATATGACAACTACTAGAGAGGAATACATATAATGACATTGTCCAAAAGACAGCTGTTAAGATTTTAATAGCAGTGCATGTAATATGGTATTGTCCTGAGGACCAGAGGTCAAGATCTTACCTATAATATCTATTGTCTGGTTGTATCATGTTCCTCTGTTTTATTTGACATGTTTACCGGGAAAGTCCAACTGGGAAAAGATGCCCTATTTCAATGGAGTCCCAGGGAGAAAAGCTCCAAGGTATCTTATTTAATGCAATCAATATTTACAATAGCAAACTTTATAATGCAGTTTCAGTGACTATATAACATAATTCACTATAAAATTTCATACTGATATTTGAAAACGATAAATTTCAAGACTTGTGTTGAGACTTTACAGATGGAAAAGTAGTGCATAAGATGGGTATAAGTAATTTAAATACAACACAGTAAGTATTGGAGGAGATAAGCAAGTTTTGTGTTAATAGAGAAGTAGTGATGGAATAACAATTTGGTTGTACTAATTAAAAGTAGATATAGTAGCATACAGTAAAGGGCTTTGCATTAGTGAAGAACCTTGCATGATGGACAGTAGCAAGTCTGCCCCAGCCACACCTACCCCCTGAGATTTCCTGACAGTGCAGTTAAACTAGTAAATATTCATGCATGTACCAGCATGAACATTTCTGTGTGATACACTGAAAATGGCGTTTTGATGACAGTTTCCCCTGGCAATCATTATGGACACACCCACTTCTGCACAGAACTGGGAGCAAGGTACTACATTAATACACCACCGAATAAACTGGGGTATTAGAGGATGAGGTTAAGTGATCTACACTTTAAAGGAAGGTATAAGAAGGTGATGAATGGGCAATACTGTAGTGTACTAGCTCACCAGATGTGTAGTAGCAAGTGCCACCTAAACCCTGCCCCAGGTGGCTGATGTCTGTCTGTACTGATGAATAACCAATATGATGTAGCTTATATGCATGAACATTCATCCTGATGAGGAAACACATGCATGTGGAATTAGGCATTCACGGAAACTAAACAGCTGTGGGTCTGGTAAGGTTTGTTGCAAGAGAATCTGGCAACTTTGTTATAGTACTGTTCAAGTTTAAAACTAAGGCTTGTAGGTTGGTCATCACACAGGCACCATATAGAAGATAAGAGGTAACTAGTTACCTTGGTAGTCTATAAGGAATTAACTTACTTTGTAGTGTGCCTAGTATTTGATTTTTCTTGATGCTGCTGTGGATATGTAAATCAGAACCAAGGTTGTCATACCAAATAGTTTTGTATGTGCTGAAACTTTCATGGTATAAGGAGAATTTTGATTTTGTTTTTTGTGTATTTTTTATGGAAATGGGTTAAGTTCATAAGCGTTTGCTATGAATGAGACAGTTATCCTTTTACACTGTGAGCTGACTTAACCATGTATGCTTAATGCCACACTCATGGAAGACAGACGAGCAGAAGTAAAATGGTGTCTAGGACAAGCTTTCCTAATGGTAATGATGTACTGTCATTTGTACAATTTCAAGACCTGTAACAAATTTATGAGGCAAAATATAGACATCCTGCGAAAATCCGGACATTTGAGAGTTATGACAGGGATAGATTTTAATTTTCTTTTTAACATACACACACACACACATATATATATATATACATATATATATATATATATATATATATATATATATATGTGTGTGTGTGTGTGTGTGTGTGTGTGTGTGTGGAATGCTTCGGCGAGTACCATGGCCATAAATTTCTTGTGGGTTACTGACATCAGGAAAGGCACATATGCCATGCAGTCCACAAGCCCTTACGCACCAAGGCCAGGAAGGTTCCTCTTCAGAGATTTGTGCCAACTGCTCTTGTGTTGGTGGGTGCATCACGGGAGTGATACCCAGCCACCATGGATCTTAGGATCCACCTGGATTGCAGTTGGGAACTTGGAGACTCTTCAGCTCAGTCCCAGAGTACTGCTGTCCTAGGTAAGCATGGCCTTGGGGGTGCCACTATGATGCAATGTTTCCCTCTGGGAAAGGACACATGCAAGAAGACAAAGCCTGGGTCAGTCTTGGTCTTTTCACATGTTGTCTTGGTGTAGCTCTCCACTCAATCTCCCTCCCTGCAGGTGTAGTAAATGTGTGTAGATCAGGGCAACAGGGTTTAAATTAGCTCCCCCATTTCACTCCTCATGGCCATTGCCAAAAGGACACATGTAAATGGAAAAGGCAGATGTAAGGCAGACTGACGGCACTGCATGCAATCAGGAGTCACGGCTGCTACCAGCAGTCTGAGTGGGTAGCCAGTACCGCCATGGGACATTTCTGACGCTCATGAGCTGAAGCCCCATGCCTATCCTCGGCATATTAGTGGATTGGCGATCCTTACCCTTTTTCTTCCGTTTACATGTGCACTTTCTCTCCCCCCTTTGTCAGTCACTGTGTGTAACTTGGGGGTTTCATGGGTGATAGTTATGTACCTCTGCAGCATCAGCACCACTTATGTACCTTATGAAATGAATAATGCCCCTGTGGATAGGAGTGAAGATTTGGATGGTCTAACCAGGTAATGCATATGATATACATATATATGTAGTCTTCCAATGCATCTGTCAAACATCAGTAGTAATTTGTTTGCATTTTCTTTCCTGTGCAGGTTCTTCCTCTTTCTGACACTGACATGGCTTCACGAGCAGGAGAACGACAAGTGAGAGTGTGGGTATGTGGCCATTCCTACATTCACTGGGCTGTCAGCCATGCCTCCATAACTGAAAACTACTACAACCTGAGCTTCCCCACAGTGTGAAGGTATACTGGATTGCAAGAAGAGGTATGCAATGGAGTGGAGTACTGCAGTTGTTGGAAGAGAAGTGTTCCACGTACCCTGAGCCCGACATCCTTGTGCTGCACATTGGAGGGAATGATGTCATCAGTCAACCACTCGGAAGGCTACGGTTGCAAATCAGAGCAATTTTTGAACACCTGCAGTCGTGGTGGCCATGTTGTCATTTTGTGTGGTCTGACATATGATGTCATAATTGGGGATACACAATATGTCTAAAAACTGTTCCTGAATTATGATCCCTTCATACCTTACTTGGATAGAAGGAAGTTTCTCTGTTCACCTGTGAGAGAGGGGAGCTTTGAGCATGCTATCTGTCCCTGGAGGAGTGGTTTCAGCCCAGAAGTTAGTAGTTCATTGGCCTTTTTGGGCTAATTTTGATTGTATCTGCTCTATTTTCTGAAAAAAAAATTATATAATTGTTTCCCGCCTTTCTGAACTAGTATAGTCCAGTTTTCAGGCTATTGCTGAATCCAGGGCTGTGTTACAAGTTACTGTGTTGCCATTACATTACTTGGATAGAAGAGGGGAGCTTTGAGCAGCCTATCTTGTCCCTGGAGGTGGTTTCAGCTCAGAAGTTAGTAGTTTATTGGCCATTTTGGGCTAATTTCTATCTCTTTCACATCCCTGCTATAAAAACCTCATTTGCACAGTTTTTATGCTTGTATTCCGCTCAGCAAGTGCCTTCCAGGTGTTCTGCACAGTCTACAGCAGCAGAGAGACAAAAGAGTGACTTTGGAGTGATCAAGTATCACTTTTCTGCTTTTCTTGCTGTCTTAACTAATTGCGCCTAAAACGCCAGTTTTTTTAGCGAATCTGTGATTTAAAAAGTTTGTTATTGTATAGAACAACGCACAGCTCCTTGTGGTGTCCTGCAGAGTGATACAGGCAACAGAGAGACCCAAGAGAGACTTTTCCAGATTTAAGTATTTTTTTCTCTGTTTTTTTGCTCCGAATGCCTTTTCCTGCCTAAAAAACGAATTTCTAACTGATCTGTGCTTTAAAAAGTTTAAATTGCATTTGCCTTCTGCTTTTTACAGTTTTTGCACTTGTTTTATATCAATTTAATCATTTTTGTATTGTATAACTGTTGTAGGCTACACACTAAAGTACGCCAGCCTGTTTATAGCATTTACAGTGTTTTCTGTGTGTTTTTCTGCTGTTTCTTGAAAAAAACAAAAAAAAAAATTCTCTTTTCCTGCCTTTGCTGAACTAGATTAGTCCAGATTTCAGGTTTTGCTGAATTCCGGACTGTGGTATAGTTTCCTGTGTTGCCCATATCCTTACTTGGATAGGAGGAAGCTTCTCTGTTCACCAGTGAGAATGGGGAGCTTTGAGCAGCCTATCTGTCCCTGGAGGAGTGGTCTCAGCCCTGAAACTAGTAGCTTATTGGCCGTTTTGGGTCAATTCTATCTCTTTCAGTTTCCCTGCTTTAAAACCCACATTTGCGCAGTTTTGCACGATTTTGCGCATAGTGCAGCATCGGGCAGCGCCGCTTAAACATGTTTAAACTATTCCAGGCTCCACAAAGTCTGCTCTTCACTTTTTCCCTTAGAACTGTTCTAAATCTCAAAGTAAACACTCTATTTTCATTCTAAAGCTCTGCAGTTGCTCGTATAAGTAATCTTATAAGTCAGCACTAATAAACTAAAGCACTACACCCTCATACTCCCTTTAAGTACTTGGCTCCCTATTGGTCCTTTTTGATCAGTCAAAAAGTAGTTCCTTATACTATTCTGGCATGTCCAAAAGTCAGTTTCGGGTTTACTCTCCAGTCCAGCTGGTGAATCTGGGAATCTTGAGGCAATGTTACAACTGCCTTATGTACACAGACCACCCTCTCCTCCTCCCAACAACCTCAAATATATGTGAGGGATGCTACTATATAGCCAAACTGGAGGCTGAGCTCTCGCAACCCAGTATTGGCGCAGTCAGTCAGGAGGAGAAGGTAACCACACACACCACAAATCCAGTCTCACTCACATAGGCCTATCGCAACAGCAAACCAAACACATAAACACACAAAAACATACTCGGAGGCTCTAAATAAAAATCTGCCCAAGCAGCAGAGACCTCCAAAGCAGACATCCAAGCAACTGCTACCCCACAATAATACCCACTTATCACATAGTTCACAAAGTGAGTGTGCCACACAGTCACAGCCCTTAAGGCTAAGCAACACACCTAATACACTTGTAATAGGTGACTCTATTGTCAGACACACTGATGTCCCACTCACCAGGCTGAACAAGGAGAAGGTCACTGTAAGATGTCTGTCAGGTGCCAGGATCCGCCACATAACACAAGCAATCAGGTCACTCCAAAGCAAGTACAAACATGACTCCGTCATTGTCCATGCTGGTGTGAATGACCTGAGACGTACCTCCCTGGACTACATGAAGAGAGACATAGAGGAGCTCTCTGATCATGTAGCCCAGGCTGGTATGACCCTGACCTTGAGTAGCGTCTTACCCTCACCAAGAATGATGCCACAGTATAAAGACAAAATGATCAATTTTAACAATTGGCTAAAGTATTGGTGTCATTCAAAGGGGATCCAGTGTCTGTCAGCCTGGGATGACATGCTCGACAAGCCACGTTGCTTCGCTAGGGACAGCTTGCACCTGTCACCCCTGGGCTTTTGAATACTGGCTAAGGCTCTTGCCACCCCCATAGTGCCTTTTTTAGGCAAGGCTCAAAAGACAAACCCACCTCCATAGACAACACAAGGAAAAAGAAACTAAGGGTAATGCTGCTCAATGCCATAAATCTAAACCTCAAGATGCACGCACTCGAGGCTCTCCTCAGTATGGAGAATATCAATATCTGTGCAGTAACAGAAACCTGGTTCAAGGCTCCCGAGAGCACCCCAGCACTACCAGGTTATACCTCATACCATGCTTTTCAGCCCCAAAACTCGGACCGAACCACAAAAGGAGGGGGAGTATCCATATTCATCAAAGATACCCACACCTCCAGGTTAGTGGCACTGCACAAAGCATCAGAGACCATCCATGTGCAACTAACAGTGGGCAAAACTGCCTTTCAGTTTGTAGCCTGCTACAGACCACCCTCCCAAACTCAGGAACCCCACAAGGCTTTCCTGAGAACACTGGAGAATATGAAGGTCTCTCCAAACACCATTATATTTAGTGACTTCAACTACCCAAACACTGACTGGGAGCACTACTCAAGCCCCAACACCCTCGCCCAACGGTTCCTAGAATTTATAAACTCAAATGCTATGGAACAACTGGTCACCACTCCCACAAGAGGGGAAAACATATTGGACCTGATCATCACCAACATGGGGACTCTATGTTCCATACCAGAGGTATACCCCTCATTGGTAAGATCTGACCATAAATTAATCTCACTGGGCATCCATAACCCGTCCCCACCCCCAGCCAAGGAAACCACGGTGAAGAACTTCTCAAAAGCAAACTTCACACTTTTCAAAACCGAGGTGGAATCCTTCAAAGCCCCCAGGCCAGTGGAAAATACATCCCAAACCGCAGAATCCTTTACAGACGCATTCTATGGACACCTACAGGAATGCATGGATCATGCTATTCCAAATCAAACCAAGACTCACTCCTCCAAAGGCAGGAGACCTGTCTGGTGGACCCCAGCCATAAATAAGCTATACAACAGAAGTAGGAAGCTACTACATGATAGAGCAAAATCCCAAAAAGGGAAGGCATTTCTGATCAGTACTAGCAAAAAACTACGATCCCTCATAAAATCATCTAAGGCCAGCTTCGAAAGAAAAATTGCACAAGACTAAAGATAATCACAAGGCCTTCTTTAGTTATGTCAGGAATCTGGGTGGCAACTCCCAGATATGCTGAGTTAGTGCAAAATGACAAAAAATACACTGAACCCACAGACATTGCCAACATCCTGGCAGACAGGTTCAGTGCAAACTTCTCCCCCCCCCAAAAGAGCAAATGTTTATCCCAACAGAGTGTAGCCTCCCTGACATCACAGATGCACAGGTGAGAGCTGCCCTCTCCAAAGCAGAAAACACAGCATCAATGGGACTGGATGGTGTCCCGGGCTGCGTCTTACACGAGCTCCAAGAAGAACTGAACCCTCACATAAAGTCACGGTTCAATCTCAGCCTTACTACAGGATATGTACCCAAGGAATGGCATACAGCAACAGTGGTCCCACTCCACAAAGGTGGTGCCACAATGGACCCCGGAAACTATCGCCCTATAAGCCTGACTAGCCTGGTCTGCAAAGCTATGGAGCGTATCATCATGAAACTCATAAACAAAGACATTGGGAACCTCCAAACACTGGATCCTACCCAATTTGGCTTTGTTAAGGGCAGATCTTGCCTCTTGAACTTGGTCGACTTCTTTGAAACAGTCACCAAGGCCATAGATGAAGGGAAGGTAGTCCACACAGCCTACCTGGACCTTGCAAAAGCCTTCCACACAATACCCCACTCGGGCATCATAAATAAGCTCACCAGCTTAAATATCAACCCCTGTGTCACAAGATGGGTTGCAAACTGGCTCAGGGATAGAACCCACATGGTCAGAATTGGAGGTGCCATGTCAGACTCTAAACCAGTTACAAGTGGCATCCCAGAAGGCTCAGTCCTGGGGCCTGTCTTGTTCGGTATATATTTCTCTGAGGTACAGGCTAACACAGGAGGACTATGGCTGACAAAGTTCGCACATGACTGCAAACTGGGTGCCATAATCGACTCGCCGACTGACACAAGCATCCTCCAAAAGGGTCTCACAGAGACAGATAACTGGTGCCAGAGCCATGGCCTAAAGCTAAATGCCAAAAAGTGCATAGTCATCCCCTTTGGGAAAATCAAAGTGTCCACAAATTACCACAAAGGTGGTAATCCATTAAGTACGGAAGAAGTAATTAGGGATTTGGGGACCCAAGTAGATAGCAATATCTCCTTTGACAATCACATTGCCAAAGTGGTTAGAAAGACCTTCTATATAGCCCACCTTATCACAAAAGGGTTCACATCTAGATCAAGAGAGGTCATTGTGCCCCTCTACTCATCAGGCCCATAATTGAATACAATGCCCCATTTGGGATGTACCTTACCCGACACCTGCAGCAACTGGAAAGACCCCAAAAGTACCTCACCATGAGGATCAAGGGACTCAAACAGATGCCCTACGCAGTTAGGCTAAAGAAACTCCAGCTCTACTCAGTTGCTTACTGCCTACTCAGAGGCAATCTGTGCCTGACGTATAAAGCCATGTCCAACCCAGAATTAATGGACATGCTCCACCTCAGGAAATCCAAATCCCTTAGATCTACACGCTCCAGGGACTTAAACCTCGGCACAGAAATAACTAGGAGATGCTGGAGGGGCAGATTCATATCCCAGAGGCTCCCCTCACTCTGGAACAAAATCCCAATCCATGTTAGGCAGAGCCCCTCAATGACCCTCTTCAAGAAAAATCTTGATGAGTGGATGGGAGTTCGTAGGTTTACCCCTGGGATCTCTTCTGTGTCCCTACTAGACAGAGGCACAGTAAACTAACCTTAAAAGGGCTATCTTCTGTGACCTGCTATACAGAGGCACAGTCAACTAATCTAAAAGGGTGGTGAAAGCCAAACACACACTGGCTAGGCTTATAAATGCCCTAGGGCAGATAGCCTAGTATGAACCTATGAACCTATGAATGTTTTATCACTAAAGAAGGTTTGATAACGGAACCAGTCTGAAAGAAGGGAAGGAATAAACATTGTTCACCTCTGAGTGCTGGCTTTTTCTTTTTTGTTCACTAGTTTGGGTATGCCATGCACCAGTCGTACTTGCTAGTTCTTTTGGAGGTGTGTCTTCGTTTTTTAGCTGGCTGTTGACACTTGAGGCTGGGCCTTTGGTCTTCCGTATCGGGACTAAGATGGTTCTTCCCCTGAGGTATTTGAGCATTTAACTGAACTGAAAAGCATATAAGGTATCATTTTTGTTTTTGGTCTTCAGAGGTTTTGCAAGAAACGAGTGGACTGTGTTACTTTAAATGAGAGCTTGGTGTAGCATCAACGTTTATGAATAAGAATCTCCTTTTGGAATTCATTTGGTTGTGAAGAATATAAGGTGGCGAACACTGTTTATTTGGTTAGCCAATTTGGATTGTGTTTCTATTTTTTCCTTGGTGCCCCTTTTTTTCATCGTAAAGTTTCCAAATGATGTTCGTTTTTGATAGAAAGGTTAATTTTCTGGTGTTTAAAGTAGATATATGCCAGAATGGAGGGAATTGTGTTTTGGTATATGCGAGCATGGTGCAACATCGGCATTTCTAAACTTAAGGTTTATTCCCTGGTGTTCAAAGCAAAAAGGTCATAATTTTTTCTTGCTAAAACAAGTGATTTAATATTTTGGCCCTGGGAGTATTGACGAATAAGGACTTTTTCCTGGTGTTCAAAGCAGAGGTTTGCCAGAACTGAGGGAATTGTGTTTTGTTATATGCGAGCTTGGTGTAACATTGGTGTTTATAAACATAAGGATTATTTCCTTGTGTTTAAAGTAAATAGGTCATCATTTTTGCCTGTTTAAACAAGTGATTCAATATTTTCTGCTTTGGGAGTATCAACGAACAGGAACTTTCTTCTTTTTCGGACATCTGGTGGGCCGAAGAAAAATATAAGGTGGGCAAGATCTGCTATTGGGGCTGCCGATTGTGAAAGTGCTCCTACAATTTGTTTGGGGAACTGTGTTATATATAATGTCTACAATTGTTTGTTCTTGAATACAAAAGGCACTTTTTCCGGTGCTTGAAGTAGATATACCACCATAAATTTCTGGCCGGTGGAAATAAATGACTTTAAATGCGTTTACTTACAGGAAAATTATATTTTTGTTAAAAGGCTGGAAATAATATTCAAAAGCCCTATAGAGGTTGTTGAGTGACAATTTTTCAAAAACGGATTGTGTGTTTCAATTTCTGATTTTTATGATCATTTGGGACTGGCGGTGATACACTGCAGCATCTTGTTTGGATGTTTATATGTCATTTAAAGAAATAAACAATTTTTCTTGTTTAAAGATGTGGACTTTATTCAAACACAGCAAGATACTTAAAGAAAGGGTTTTGGCCATTTGATATTTATGACTTTTTTGGTGTAAGGAGGTACAATCGCTATTTTCTGGTGAAGAACTTTGGCGATCATTTTAATACTCTGTACTAAATTTATTTTTGGAGTGTATCTATAATACAAACCTGAAGGTTGAACTGTGGGTATCACTTGATGTGGTTTATTATATATACAGTTTTATGGCTATTAAGGTTTGTCTTTTGACAGAAGGGCAATTTACAAGTGTCTTATCGAATATTGGTAGGACATATGCACATTGTTATTAGGGTCGGACTCATGTAGGTTTGGTTCATGGGTTTGGATAGTAATTTCTTTTGATGAACATCATAAAAAAAAGAGGGGCTTTTTATAATCGCATTTATTGCCAAGCAGAATATATATATAAATAATAATGCAACTAATGGTGAAACAGTGATCAAGACTAGACTTTGTTGGTTGCTTATACTTAGATCATACATATATATATATATATATATATATATATATATATATATACACACACATATAGGTATAAATAGTTGGATAAGAATTTAGTTAACATTTTTTTCAAAAAAAGTGTATTTGACAATTTTGATAAATGGTCAAATAGTTATAATTTGTTCTGACAATATGTTTTTGGATGTTAATAATTATATAGGCACCAGGTGAAGACTGTTCCAACCACATTTATATATGATATGGGTTATAATAACTGGTGGTTAAAACATCTTCGTATTAGTTACAACTTTTAACTTTTCATGGTTCACATTATTTTACCCCTGCTTTTGGTAATGTGTGTCCTTTCTAGTTTTCAATGTGCATAATAATAATTCATTGTATGCCCTTTTTTTGGTTCAACTTATTGAAGGACATCAATAGTCAGGTGGTTATATGCTTTTTGGTAGTGGTGAGGTCATATTCTTCTGCTTTTGGATCTAATTATTACTTACTGGGGACCTGTGGGAAGCTGCCTTTCCCATATAGATATCTCTAAGTTCTTGAATAGTGAATCTGGTGTACTTTTCCAGGCCGTGTGCCAAATAAGCATTATTTACCCTCTGTCTATATTTCCTTGGACATTATTGATCAGGGTCATTTGACTATATAGGGCAAGTTTAGGGCTTATTGTCATGGATCTCCAAAATATTCTGCAGGGTCTTTGTGCAGATCAAGATGATATAAAAGTTTTTGGTATTGGGACCAATATGGATGGAGTCCCACGTGAGAAAGTGGGAGATTCTCATGACGGCTGCAACTTGCTGTTTTACCAACTTAATAAAGAGATGAAAATCTTAAGAACTAATATATGGCACCTGAAATTATTCAAGGCATATAAGAGTAAAGGTATTACTCCATGTGGTTTAAGGGTTAAAATTCAGCCCTTGGTTGGTAAGCCAGATGACCTATTGATGGAGGATTGGCATAAGCCACTATGGTTTTTGTAGATATATTAATGTCCTTTTATCAAAGGACTATTGAACAAAATATCAAGGATGTGATGGAGACATGTGAGAATATGAAAAAATATGAGGGCATACCGTCTTTTGTTCAGGGCCTGGAAAACTTATCCAGAGATCTTCTCAGTTTTGAGAATGGGTTGAAAGAAAAAAAGTTACATAAATTTCATAGAGATGTGGAAGACTATGAGAGAGGCAAGCCCTTTGAGTCCCAGAGGGGAGTTAGATTTATTGATAACAACAAGGGTAGATCCAATATCAGAAAGAAAAGACCAAGTTCTATACTAAAAAAATCCACACAGGGCCTCAGTACCTCAGGGGAAGAATCATCTATGATTGATACAGAGGGAATTTATATTAGTGACTCTCCTGACTCGAAAAAAGTACAAATTCAGGAGGGCCCTTTAGGAGACAAACCCGTAGGGGTGGACACAAGCACAAAGGTGGCAGCCTTGGAAAACCTATTACAGTCAATGGTGAAGTAGGGACTCACTTTTATAATGTACATAACGTTTCTGCTTATGTTTTATCCAAGAATGAAAAAAGCCTACTTAATAAAGGTCTAGGATTTGTTTCTAGTTTTCTGGTAGATGAACACATTTTTGTTTCAGATCTTTTTTGCCTTTTGTAGAGTTTTGAACTTAAAATTGTTTTTTGGTACATCTAATAATTCTGAAAGATTATCTGAATTTAGTTTTCACAAATCTACATTTATGCCACCAATGAATAAATATGTGGGTACTTTTCAGGAAGCCGTTTTAAGGGATTTACACTTTAATTTTAGCTTTAATCTTAATCTAAGAGGGGACAAACAGAGAAAGAAAAAACCTATATTCTAATTCTGACATAATTATTCTTCAGGCAGAAAAGATGGGGGCTGGGTCATAATGGATTACCAGTTACTAATGAGGGAGAAATGTACAATTGTCCAACTCAGAATTATATTAGAATGTCCACAGACCCTACACCTAAATGGGCTTTAGACATAATCTTTTGAAAGGGGAACAACAGGCTTTGAAAAACCTATATTCTAATTCTTACCTTTATCTATTGCCCAAAATTCACAAAAAATTTGAAAAGACTCCCAGGAAGACCAACTGTTTCAGGACAGGGGTCTTTAACTGAACCTATTTCTGCTTTTTTGACACATTATTTAAAACCATTATTGTCAGGTATCAGGGCAAGGATCAATGATACTACAGAGTTTTTACAAATCTTTTCGGACTCTCAATTGGAACCCAACTGGCTCATGTGTACAGTTGATGTTAAATCCCTATACACCAGTATCCCCCATTGGGGGGGATTACTTGCCTTAGAGTATTGGCTTAACAAAGCCAATTTATATGCACCAGGATTCAACACTCTTCTCACATGGTTTGGCAGAACATGCACTGACAAAAAACGTTTTCTATTTCAGGGGGGAATGTTACTGGCAACAGCAAGGAACAGCTATGGGGGCCTCGTTTGCCCCAATTTCTGCTGACCTCTTTATAGGGTATGTGGAAGATCAGATTATATATGATGTCATGCATAACATTTACCTTTCAGAGATGGATATATGGTGACGTTTTTTAGATGATTGTTGGTTGGTTTGGTGTGGGGGTGTGGACTATTTGTTAGAATTTCTGGAATACCTTAATGGCAATTGGTGGGGGATTGAATTTACTGTTAATTATCACAGTAATTAGATCAATTTCCTAGATATTAATATTTTGAGACAGGAGGATGGTACACTTAAACGTCAGTATATAGGAAATACCCACAATACAATAATTTATTATATGCAACCAGTTTACACCCCACACACACCATCAACAACATTCCTAAATCACAGTTCATGAGAATTAGGAGAATATGTTCTGCAGGGAATTTCAGAATGTTAGACATGACCTTGAGGGCAGATTTATTAACAGGGGATATAGGAGATCAGTAGTACAAAGGGCCAGTGATTGGGCGACCAAATGTGAGAGAGCCAGCTTATTGGGGTATAAAGTTAAAACTCAAAAGGATGGATCCGGGACCATGAGGTTAGTTACAACATTTGGTAGTAATACACACTTATTACAGGATGTAGTCAATAAACACTGGAATATTCTTCGGGCTAATATATATATATCTGGATCAATGTCTGCCCAATAGATGTCAATTCTCTTTTAGAAGGGGAAGAACACTTATGTCTTACTTTGCTCATTACAAGAAAACCTTTTTAGATTATGTGAACCAACATCAGGTTACCCTAATGGGAGATAGGCTTATTGGCTTACATCCTTGTGGACATTGCAGTTTGTGTAAACATACATTCAAAACCTTATCCTTCAGTAGTAAAAATACTGGTCAAATTTTTGACATTTCATTTTTTGGGAATTGCAGCTCTGATTGGGTAGTCTATTTGGCTACTTGCCAATGTTCTGCCTTTTATGTAGGGCAGACCTCTAGGCAATTAAGGAGTCACATTTCAGAACATCTGAGTGATTTATGTCTTAAAAAAATGACCAATGCATTGTATTGACATAGTCAGTTACACAAAACTGCCACTTTTGGATTTGTCATTATTGACGAGGTAAAGGGAAATAGATCAACAAAACAAGGTTGGCATACTATACTAACCCAAAAGGAAAGAAAATGGATTATTAAGTTGGGCGCCCTATTTCATCCAGGACTTAATGATAAGTTATGAGGTTCCTTTTGTTAAGGACTCTTACTGGTAACTTTATATGTAAAAATAGGATATTAATGGAAGTTTGGCTTAAACATCTGATATTATAAGTACAATGTTTATTTTGTTTAATGCTTTATATGTATTTGGAGGCTTACATAGACAAATGGGGGAAGTGATGTAATAATTGGGGATACACAATATGTATAAAAACTGTTCCTGAATTATGAATGTTTTATCACTGAAGAAGGTTTGATACCGAAACCGGTCTGAAAGAAGGGAAGGAATAAACACTGTTTGCCTCTGAGTGCTGGCTTTTTCTTTTTTGTTCACTAGTTTGGGTATGCCGTTCACCAGTCGTACTTGCTACCTCTTTTGGAGGTCTGACATAATTCCTCGCCAAATATGGAAAACAGCAAATGGGCAGCGCACAAGGCCAGACATTTACAGAATGGGTTCATACATGGCTTGATGCACAGGGTCGGTGGATCTACAATCTGCCATAACAGTATCACAGCAGATGTTCACCTGTTCAGAAGGGATGGTGTTTACCTTACTGAGGAGGGCATTGCATTGTTCTTGACTGACCTCCACAATGGCCTGAGGAGAGCTATGTAGGATTGGTAACATGCAGCTTCTGAGCAGAATGGAAAACACCCATGACCAAGTAGGACCAGCATGGTCAGTAAAACTCTATTATGAATTGTGTTGTGTAAAATATGATATTTTTCTGAGTTTGGCAAATAACTGTGGTAAGGAACTGGTAAAGATGCTAAGAAAGAATTGTTTCAGGAGAGTGCTACCACATACAATCAAATATGTCAGTAACCATCCTGCAAAACGTCTTTTTTTTTCTTCTTTTTTCAGGCATGTGTAGAGTTCAGATGATAGAAAGGGCTTAGTAATACAGAACATGATCCCTTAGGTCCACTGCTGAATGGACACATGTAAAGAGAACAGGCATAAGTTAGGCAGACTGCTGACACTGAAGGAGGTCGTGAGACTGTAGTGGTATCAGCTGTCTGCATGGGTACCTAGCACAGGTATCAGACAGATCAGAAGGCCTTGCATGCCACACTGAAGTCCCATGCCTGTCCTGGGTTCATTAGTGGAGTGGCGGTCCTTACCTTGCTTTTTCTCTTTACATGTACCCATTCAGCAGTATGTTGGCTACACCAAGAATGTGTACATTTACAATGATATCTGTCTACATGGTAAAACAACTGGGTCTGAATGCTGTACACAGGTACAGATATCAGTTTGTTTAGGACTTACATTATGAAAATTATGATTTTTTTTTCATATTTTGGTAAATAACTTTGCAATATGGAATGTATTAAGTAATACCTCATTTTGAAGACAGTATTGATAGTTGCAATATGGTAAAAGAAATGTGCCTGTATGTTGTACACATGTACCGATATCAAAGTTTGTTTCGGATTTAGGTAAGGGAAATTATGATGTTTTTCATATTTCGGTACATAACTTTACAACGGAGCATCTGAATGTCCTAAGTAATACCTCATTTTGAAGATAGTATTGATAGATACTGCCCTTCCAGCAACCCTGAATAATGAAGTTATAACTGAATGAATTCCATGCAATCAATGACCAGTCAGTAGAAATGAGAGAAGACACGGATATACTGAATGTTCAGTATTTATCATTCAGCAAAGGTCCGGTGCCTGGGCATCACTCCCTACCCAGAACAATAGTGTTGGGGAAAGTACTACTAAACAGCATGCTTGTTGATTGCACAGGACTCTGTGTGGGGGTGTGTGCATGTGTGTGCATCTGTCTGTGTGCGCATGCCTAAGTTCCTTCAAAAGATTAATGACACCAGTCTTCTCAGAAAGCAGTAAAATAGGAGCTACAGTAACCTCAACTTTATGCATGTAAACACAAAGGCAGAAGCAGTCTGGGTAAACAGCGGATGGTAAGTTGATATGTTCCATTTTACACCTATTAGAAATCTGAAAAGTATTGAAGTCTGATGTTATGCCCCACTGTATATTTAAACCAAGCTATACTTTTTAACTAAATAAAAGAAAACACACAACGAAATAAAGTACCTTGCACGGCCATGTAACGCATACTTGTTTATTGCCCAGAAATAGCCATACACTGAGCACCAGTTTATTGTCCAAAATGTGACAAGCATATCTCAGTTATTTCAAAAATAATAATTGCGGTTTCATAACCAAGGCATAGCAGGACAGGCAGTGCAGAAGGGAGAGCAGCTAATCAGCTATAAGCAAGCAGAGTGCAGCATGAATCAGATTGCAAGCAGAGTGCAGGATGAATCAGAGCAGGACTTGAATGACAATGTATTAATATTTGTAAGTGCTTAAACCTGCAATGCTGGTGTTCACCACAGTGAACTGCAGGAACTACCAATGCAAAACTACTACTTTCATCCAACAACCAATCAGTGAATTTGTAATATTACAGCCATCATTTGAAGAAAACTGTTTGGTAAACTAAAACTGACAAAAGGAAATTATATGCACTGGTGTCTGAAGAGAAAAGGGGTTAAGCTTGTAAACTGTAAGGACAACACAGCATACATTCAGAGCAGAAAAGGAGCAAGTCTGCTTGCCAGCAACACAGTAAAGGTAAGACATTTTAATGTTTATGGGTAAGGAGACATGAGTTACACGAAGGCTGTCCCTCTTTCTCACACAGCATAACAGTAGTACACTTTTCACCCTTTATGTACCTGCTTCACTTATGGTAGGGTAACTGAAAGAATGAGGAACAAAAATGGATTGTTATTTAGGCACGCAGTCAATCTGCTCATGCCAGAAAGTTAACTGCATGGTGTACACATTCAAAGCTGAATTACCTGTCATCCAGACTTATGACATTAGACTAAAGAACAAATCTTTTAGTAAATGGACAGGGATACACACATCACTGATCTACCAACAATAATGGTGGCAAAGGAATTTCATTAAATGATTGCCTTGGGAATGGAGGTGACACAGGACTGGAGAAGTTAAAAAAAAATCCATAATTATCTGTCTCAGTACGACCTCTGCTCTAACCAAAAGACTAAGAACATACTAACTGAATCAAGTGGACTACATCTCCTTCATATTTCAAGTTTTTTTCCCAGATGCAGTTGAGAGCAGGCATTACTTGATGCAAACGTAAGAGAGAGACACTGGTAGGGTAACTGAAATAATGAGGAACAAAAATGGATTGTTATTAAAAATAAACTTTCTTCTGGAAACATATGAAGAGAGCAGCAGATTTTAATGACACAAATTGGCTAGATAGAATTCACAGAGACCACAAGGTACATTTAATGAGAAGAGGTAATGATGTCTTCACAAAATTAACTTCTCTCTAGATCTCAGTAAGGGATCGTGAAAAATGAAAACTGCACTGCACTCCTCCGCAGAACACAGCATGGCACGTGGGTAGATGAGCTCCTGACAACAGAAGCCACAAATGAGTGTACTGCAAAAAAAAAACTGATATGAATGACTGTACTTTCTGTATTCTCTAGGTTAGAGTAATTTGTAAATTTCTGCTTAGTCTGGGGCCCATTCAGAAGTTCAGTGATTCTCTGTTGACTGTAGTTTGAACCAATAAAGTATGAGAACACTCAGCCAGGTGCTCAAGTAAATGATACTGTTGACAGTGCGCAACTTCAAGAAGGAAACTATTTCAAAAAGGTTGGGCATGATTTTGACCTGACAGGGCACATTGCTGCTAACAAAATAAAAATAAAAAAATCAAACAGTCTGTAATCTCAAAGTTTTAGTAATAGAATGTGAACTGTTAAGACTGATCATAAAGACAAAAATGTTACTTCCAAATGTGTTTTTCTGCTTGGCTGGAATGACTGCTGTAAGTACGATGTAACGTGACTACAAGTAATACTCATTATTGCTTGGACTATATTTCCCAAAGCTTGTTAACTCCTGCCATGATGTTGAAGCAAATTATTCTTGCCAAAGAAATGTAGCTTTCAACAATTTGTTGCTGAATGTGCATTTAACATTACACTTGGGAGATAGAGTTATCTTGAGTAACTGAGATCATTTACACACACATACTGAAAACTATGAAAACAGATGTGCAGTCCGTCCAGGGGTAAAGGCAGACTGTTCCAGGTTATGACATGTGAAACCTATGTTTGACTTTCAGGTTAGAGCCCGTGTGCAGAAGGGTTAGCCATACCTGGCATAGAGGAGAATGGTCAGGGTTTATTCACTTTTTCGTACCCACCTGCTGGATTAAAGAAAATCTAAAAATACTTCCCCTCAGCTTAAAAAGAAGGAAAATCGATACTTTTACAGTACTTTCAGTAAATGGGAGCGGTATTAACACTGTAAGGAGGCTAGGGATACTAGAACAGTGTACGAAATGTGATGTGGCTGTTATTCCTTTACACAAAGTAGATTTCTGACCAGCGAAGAAAGTTTGCAAGCAGAAAAATTGTGGGTTGGAACATAATATGGAACCTATGAAGCAAATGTTCTGGAGTGGCTGTGTTGTATATAAAACAGTAAAAATACTAGATGTCATACAGGTAAGGACAGGAAAGTTAATTATTATGCATGTGAGGTGGACAAAACTTGTTTACTCAATTACAGCATTACATGCATATTTATTTATTTAAGTTTGATGACCGGGGAAGTCCACTGGGCCATAAAGAGCTTGTTTTCAGTGGAGGCCCGGGGAGAAAAACTCCAAGACATTACATTTTACATGTTACAATAGAGAAACAATAGTTCAAACAGAATGGTTAAACATTAAGTTATAAGACCTTAGTAGATAGCATTTAAACATATACTTACTAGCCCTCAGTAGGTAAGGTGAACCTTGAGCATGGAGGAAGTATCAGTATATTTATTTGGAAAGTATAGTACATCAGATAGAAGAGAAAAGATGAGTCCCTGGTAGAGGACAGATTGTCTTTGGTTGAGATATAAGCAATAGTAGATGGTAATTGGAGAAGATTACAGAGCAAGGTAGAAAAAAGACAGGGGGTTTGAACGGGTTATGCTGGAGTGTGACATGGGCATTCCCATTTGGAAAAAAGATGAGAGAACAGCGGAGATTTGAAATTGGTATGGTTTGGTAGGTGGGAGGGGAGAGAGTTCCACTGTTTAGCTAAAGAGTAGGACAGTAGTATATATATAAATATAACCTGATAGGAAAGAGAACCTGTTTCATCAAATATTAGACTATGTGGTAGTTAACATGAAAACTACAATTACAGGGAACTTTACCTACGATTTAAGGGGAAAATGTAAAAAGAAATGAAATGATGTAAAAATGAAATACAGGAAGTGATAAAATGTAGTAAATTAGCTGTGTGGAACAAAAGTGATTTGACTTCTAGACGGGAACACTTGGATCTGAAATTGATTATTTCATATTATTGGAAGGCTTGGGGTAGCAGATGGTGATACAGTTGTAATGAGTTTTTCAGATCATTTAGCAATATAGATGGAGGTGATGAAACAAAGGGAGTATAATAAAAGAGAAATGGAATAAAATGAATAAATGAAAAATTAGAGAGTGGGAAGTACTGCATTTATGAAAAGATCATATAACAATGAAAGACTTCTATAAAAACTTGTCAGAATTCTGGACTGAATTTAGAAAGTATAAAAGTTGTTTTTTCAATGGCAGGATAATGGAAGAAAGGAAGGTAAGTATGTGAAAATGTACAGACATTTACTGGAGTATAATATAAGTGGTATTACAACACAGAAAAATAAATATATAAAAGAAATTGATTAAAACTGAAGGCATTACTGTTTAGATAGAATTAATATTTAGAAGGGATAAGGGAGGCAGTATCTGCATATTTCAGTAGAGCAGTAAAAGAGGATATTGCATAATGAGAGAAATGAAAAATGTAAAAGGAGAAATAAAAGAACACAAGAAAAAATTATGAGCATTATCGTACTGCATGTGAAAAATATGCATAAGAGTAAAAAGAAGGAAAATACGTGAGAATGGAAAGTAAAAAAAATCCTGTAAGAGTTCAGGAAGAATTTGAAAAAGAAATTATTAGTGAACTGGATGAAGGAAAGTAAATGTTGATTCGGTATCAGGCACAGCTGGTATAGAATAAGGAATATACTAGAAATTAATGGATTGGCAAAAACAGTATTTTGTAAATATACTGAATGAATGAAGGAAGGGCTTATTTATGAAGAGTTATGTAGTAGGATATTAAAATGTATATGGAAGAAATAGAAGATGGGAAGAATGAAATAAAAAAATGCAGACCCATCACACTAAATAACAAATTATAAATTTTATGAGAATATAGAGGATATTGGAAGGAAAGGCATTATGGAAGAAATTATATATGGTATAAAAGAGAAAGGATATCAAAAATGCTTATTGGTTGAGTGAGAAATTGTAGATATCATAAGTAAAAGGGAGGATGTGAAACTTACGGTAGGCAGTATCAGCAAAGCATTTGATGCTTTGTGGGAGTTATGGAGAAGTACGGGATAGGTAATTGAATTAGGAGTGTGTGTATGTCAGCATATCAGAGTGAGTGTGCTAGTGAAAGGGTGGCTGAGTAGAGAAATATGCATAAAGTGTGGTATAAGACAAGGATGTCCCATGAGTGGAATATTGTTTGCACTGGTAATGAATGTGATAGTGAAAGTTTATAAAACGAAAGATGCTAGATATCTGATGCAAAAGGAGGTGGTGTCTCCAGACATACACAGACAATATAGTTGTAGTTGCTAAGAACAAAATATGGACAAGGGAAGTGCTGGTTTGTCTGAATGGATGTTTAAAGGAAATAGGAATGACCTTGAACAAAGATGAAAAGCATATAGGTGATGTGATGAAAATTGAGGTTGTATATTTTTCAGTGAATGAAGTATCTTTGCTAGGGATAACATTGGGGAAAATGATGTACTTAAGATTCAATGGGAGGGTTTGATAAAAAAAAAATGAAATAGTTATTTTGTGGAGGACATATAGATGAGCATTCAGGAAACAGGTTTAACTGGTGAATTTTGTATTAATGGAAAAAATAGCATACATGTTAAATGTTTATATGATCTCAGAAAAATATGAAAAGGAATTTTGTAACTGGTGTTTTCTATCATATTGGGTTCAAGGTTGAATCCAGTGAAAAGAGGTGTGCTGTATATCAGTAAAGGTGAAGTTGGGATGGGGTTACTAAATCCAGTTGTTTATTCGACTTTAAATTTGTATAGGGTATCTTTAAAGTGCATAAAGGAAGAAAATAAAATAATAGTGAGAATGTTTAAATACAAGTACAAACAGTTCCACCAGATGATGAGAAGAAAAAGAGGGGAAAAATATGTAAATGAAGAAATTAAAAAGTATTAAGAAACACTAACATGGAAAAAATTAATGATGCAGAGAAAGACGTAGTATAATAACATGATAAAACAATGCTATTATTATGTAAATCCATGGGAAATTTTACCAGAAGTGATTAAAGCCATTAAAGTAAGGAAAACATGGTGTACCAAGATAGTAGTGTGTCAGGATTTCTTATGGAGACTGGTAATAAATAATTTATTGGCAAAGACGAATGCGCCATACAAAAAGAAGCTGAGCATATGTGCTTTATTTTATGGGGAAGAACATACGACAGAGTACGTTTTCCTGAAATGCAAGAGTGGTAAAACTCTGCAAAAAGTTCTGTGAATAAAATATTTTTGAGAATATTAATGAAACAATATAGATATGAATATGACTATGTATGAATATTATAACAACAATAAAAAGGGTAGATAACTGATACTATATACAATAAATTATTTGGAATGAAATATTGTTAAAAGGGATATAGATTTTGGCAGATATATTCCAAAAATTAGATTATGGTTGCGAATTATGGAGGAACAATGACAAGGAGGTTATAAGAAAAACGAT
This sequence comes from Protopterus annectens, assembly GCF_019279795.1. Lineage (NCBI taxonomy): Eukaryota > Metazoa > Chordata > Ceratodontiformes > Protopteridae > Protopterus > Protopterus annectens. Next base: position 896,471,986 of record NC_056739.1, read on the forward strand.
AAATAGTAAAAAAAAAAAAAAAAAAAAACTCTTTTGCAGTAGGTGCCGTGGGATCTTTTACATTCACATGAGCTACCACCAACTCAAGCAGATAAGACCTCGGTTTAATGTCTCATCCAAAGCACGACACACTCAGGAGTGCAGCACCCCCCCCCTTTCAGTGTCAGCAATTGAGCTACCTGGTGTGGGAACAGAAACCATAATCTTCATCACCAAAGGTCAGTGTGTAACCTGTTGCTCCACTGATACTGCATCTACTACAGTGCTAACAGGCCAGCTTCTTGTTTCTTCTTATTCTGATCCTCACTCAGGTCCCTAGACACATACCCAAGAGGATGTTACATTGTAAAAGAGAGTTAAGAATGGCCCATTTGAGCTAATCCTTAAAGGAGGCAATCCTATGCCATACCATTCAGCACAGGCAAATTCCTCAGGCTGCTGCCCTACAACAGTTCAAAATTCCCTGAGATGCTTAATGAGGATGCCACAATGGGAGGCATGCAGGGGGTATCTGTCTTTGTGGGATTAGAGGGAGTGGCAAATATTTCTTGTTGCATGCACAGAAAACACCCTTCAAAATGTGCGTGAGAGAATAAGCACAGGTTCACAGTCTTTCTTGTCTAAAAAGGGATTAAAGCATTTCTTTTGAGAAGGCGGAGATATAGGTTGGTCTTGGTGGACTTCCCAAACCTAAGCCCTTCTCCAAAAGATGGGTCACCCTAAGGAACTTTAGTAGAAAGGTCTCTCTGTTCTTGTCCACCTCAATGGCAAGGGTCTCCATTTCCTGAGCCCTCTACCAAGGGAGCATGGGGAAGAGAAACCTTCTCCTAACCCCAGATCCAGCAGTGGCTGCCTGGGCTCATTAGGCAAGTGAGGAAGAATGCATCTTATAGGTTAGCACTTGGCGTCATGCAATGAGGCAGCAGCATTAGAGGCAAACACACATCAAAAGTCATTAAAGACAAGTATGGGGACCTGTGTAGGCACCAGCACTTATCAGGTGAGTCACCCATATCCTCAGAGGAAGTATGAGGAGGTTCATTTAATCTAAAGTACTAATACCATGCCTTTGTGCATGTGACCATTCCATGAGTTCTAATATGCAATAATTCTGCTCTAGATGCTCATATTTGGGCATAGCAGGGGCATAATTGCCACACTACCTTTTGGGATTACACTTCTTACATTCTTGACTGCTAATGCCAGGCATCAGCAATACCCCAAAGTAGTCGAGGGGCAGCATGAGGTTTGTGGAATATATAAGGCTGTTACATGCGTAAACTTGGGGAAAAGATCTTGGCCAATACTTAAGACTCCATTCCCTTACTATATAGACTCAACACAGCTTTCATCTTAAAGGAGCTGATATGGTTCTCTAGCAATTTTGTCCACTTCCTGAATGAGTTGAGCTGAGCTGAAGCAATGGCACTTATGACAATACTTCACATTGTGCTCTCAACCATAGAGCATGTCTTAGCTTATGATCTGAGAGTTGCAGGAACACTATGGGTTCTGGAGTTGTAGACACTGAACATCGGAACTTCCTATGAAGGCTAGTATATCTATGTTCCAAACTGTGCGCTTAGCACAGAAGTACTAATTAGTAAAGGGGATGACAGCATAGTACTAGACTGATATATAACACAATGTGTGCCTTCCAGGGGTATACACACCACTAAGCATAAGAATGAAAGAAAATTCTGGATTGTGCTGAAATGGTAATCTCAGATGAGAGAATTCTCAAAGCTATCTACTGCAAACAAAAAAAATGGATTAAAATCCCAAGAAGACATTCTACCAGCAAATTATGCTTTCAAACACACTCCTTATAATCACAGGCTTTCATAGGCATGGCCTATATAGATACCTAACAGGCTGCAGCATGTGTGTCTGATGGGTAGGTCAAAGGAAGTGAAAAATGTCAAATCAGTAAAGCAATCTGGCTAAACTCAGACTATAGAACTTTATTCTACAAATACTTATAGTGGAACATGATGTGAGGTGATAAAACAATACTGCAGTTTGCAGTGCTGGCGTCTTAACAGGTAGCACACTTGCCTTAGCTGGTGGAAGATCAAAAAGAAGGCTGTGGGTTCTATTCCCATTCCAGGTGACTGGATTAATTTTCAGATTGCTGACACTGTAAGTTTAGAGTTATAGGGTTGCTGCACTATTGAGTGTGTCATCCTTCGGATGAGACATTAAACTGAGGTCCCCATCTGCCTGAGTTGGTGATTGCTCAAGTGGATGTAAAAGATCACAAGGAACCTACTGAAAAGGGTCGGGGAAGTTCCCAGATGCCCTGGACAAAACATCTCCTAGTAGTATAAATACCCTCTTGGGTCTTCCCTGAAGACATACCATTAACCTAGTGGGACTAACCTGGTAAACAAATAACAAAAAATAAAAGTAAATAACAAAAGCAATTAAAAATGAAAAAAATTATACCACTTTGTGAGTAAGTTAATAAGTACTTTTAGCATTATAAAGGAATGCATGTGTCAAACAAGTTATGCATTAAAAAGTATTTATTAGATGGTTTTAACATTAGAGGACTATTCCTGAAAGCACCAGGCAGCTGAAAATAAATGCAACAGAAAAAAAATGTATACATATAAACCAGTCAAATCCAAACCATGGCCTGCTATCATCAAAGAAACACACACTTAGAAGCATTTAAATTACAAGCACTGATGCCTAAATTATTATTCATCATATAGTGTTCTGTGTACCACAGACTGTCCACATTTTCTCTCCCTTATTATCTTGCTGTTTCCTCACCATCTGCGACAGTGAGAAATCTGGCCATCTGGAATATGAAAAGAAAAATGCTGGCTGGTCTACCCAGATTAAAGAAAAATCTCACTCTATCTGAAAATAATCACTTCTGCAACCTGATGGTGCTACTTCGCAGTACTTCATTTAATTATACACTTTTGTAATAAAGAAGTTACCTTGTGCCACTGTATCAGCATTGATGAATGGCAGAAACCAGTTAATGACAAGTCAGACATCTGTCACTTTATCAGATATATCTGTACATGCCTGCTATTTTAATTCATTGCTGGCCATAGTCATTAAATATATTCTGTATTTCTCTCAAATTCTGATTAGTTTGCAGCACACTGCCTTTATGAATGTTCACTTTAAAAAAGGCAGTAATTATTTGTGAAGTAATGGCCAAATGGTTTCAGGTTCACAAGAAAATTAATTTGGAAAATACATTGGAAGTTGCTTAAAAATCCAGTGAACTTTCACGTTTTCTGCTAATTGAAATTTAAATAATTATACTATGCAATGATAAATAATTTTTAACATTTTGAAAGTAAATCTAACTGTCTACAGAAAACTGCATAAACATTGTGAATCAAAATGTTACATAAGGGCACATCTTCTACTGAAAGCTGCAATAAATCTAGAAATTTTAAACATTCATTATTTCAGACTGGCTTGAATAATACTTTTGATAACACAGAAGTAATACATTTGTTGCATCTGTACAATTCCCTTCACAACTACTCATACATAAACTACAAAAGACTTTCTTCTCATACTTGCACAGAGACAAATGCGTCTGTAAACAAAACAAACAATGCAAGAACATCAAGGTATCATGTCAAATGGCTCCAGTTGGTTAGCAGCATTCCTTCTTGAAGATTAATTCCTTTCTCCATATGCAGCACAGGCAAAGTTATGTAAAACATATTGAACAATTGAAAACAGCTTCCTCAGCGTTACTAAAATACAAACAGAATCAAATGACAACGCTGATCCCCTGTATCTTGAAACGCTCCGGATACAAGGAAAAAACTCAGATTGATAAAATCCAATTTATTGACCAAAGTTAAGCGCTTTCACTCGCTCATATGCGAGCTTCTTCAGAACTACAAATAAAACCATTAACACTTCTCCAGCTTAAATAACTTCTTTGGCGCCAAAAATTGCACCATTTAAAGAGATAGGCTAGAACTGCAACTTCCAGTCTAACAGTTACCAAACTACTGAATTCATGTACTATAAAAATCATACAGTAATGCATATAAACCAAGTATTAAAATGTCAATTAAAATAATAATATGAATAATGAATTTATTTATACACCTAAAACGTTATAAAAAGTGTATATTATAAAATATATGAATCTTATAACATTGGTTTAATATTTATAAAATCATTTAAACCTGGTGCATTAGAAGCATCTGTATAAAGTTGTCACCAGGTTTCTTTATGAGACAAAAGTCCCTTAGGGTCTCCACCTCGAGGATCTATAGTAATACTATCAATAATACCAAATTTAAAACTATGTGTGTCTCCACTTTGTTTAATATGTCTATAAAGTGCATTATTGGCATCTTTGGTCCTAATGCTATATAGATGGGCATAAATGCGCTTGTTAAACTTCCGTTCGGTTTTCCCAGTGTAGAATCCCAAACATACTGCACATTTAACCAAATAAATCACCCATCTAGTATTGCAATTTCCTTGTTTAAACTTAATGTTAGTCTTGTTTATATTATTTAATGTTATGTTTCCTTCTTCTAAAATAACATAGCATTGTTTGCATCTACCGCACTTCGTAGTGTGTTTATGAGTTAATTCTTTAGAAATAATATGTTGTTCCAACAAATTTTTAATATTACGCCCTATCTTATTGACAAAAACTGGCTGAAGACCTAATATTTTAACTAGGTCAGAGTCTGCCTGAATGATATTCCAACTACTAGTCATGATTTTTTTAATTTTACGAATATGTGGACCAAATTCTAAAATACATACTCTTCCAAAGTCCATATTTAATTTATCTTTATCTAGACTAGTTTGGATAATATTGGTATTGTTACTATTATAATATTTTAATATAATATAAGAAGTATATTTCTTACCCCATTCTTTGACTGTACTGGTGGTAATATGTGCCATAATTTTCTTATCATAACCCCTTTCACTAAATAATGTTGTGATATAGGACACCTCTTCCAACATCTCTGTGTATGTAGAGGTCATCCTGATCTGATCTCTAAAAATGTTCAAAAATAATTTTCTAGGATGATTGCTTGAAAATTCCAAATAGCTGTTATTGAAAGTGTTTTTCCTGTACAATTTATATTTAAAACATCCTTCACCCTTGAGTATATAAGTGTCTAAATAGGGTAAACCTTCTCTGTTACTTGTATAAGTAAACTTGAGATATTCACTAATAGAGTTCAAGAAGACCAAAAATTGGTCTAATAGCTCTATGCCTCCATCCCACAGGATGTAAATATCATCCAAGTATCGGGAATAGTATTTTATATATTTATAATACTCACAAATAAATAGTTTGGTTTCCTCCCAGTCCAACATGACCAAATTTGCGTATATGGGAGCACAAGCTGCTCCCATATCTACGCCATTGCATTGTCTAAAGTATTCCACTCCATATTCAATATAATTGTGTTCCAAGACTATAGACATGAGTTCTACTATAAGACATGTTTTATCCCATCCTAGTCCACTATATTTTCGAATACTGTTGGCAAAAGCCTCTATGCCTGCCTTTTCTGGAATGCAAGAAAACAAGTCTGTGACATCAACTGTAACAAACATTAAATCAGCATTCCATAAGTGGACCGGATATTTTTTCAAAAATTCCCAAGAGTCTTTGACTAGGTGTGGTATTCTATCATACATGGGTTTAAGAAAATTATCTATCACTGTCCCTAAAGGGAAGGTCTTGGATCTACTACCTGAAATTATTGGTCTAAAAGGGGAGCTCTCGATACTTTTGTGTACTTTAGGAATACCAACTATGGATGCAAGCACAGGATGTTCAACCTTGAGAAATTCATATATATCTCTAGTAATTCTTTGGTCTATACAGAATTCCTCTATATATAAGTCAATGTGTCTATATGCAATATTTATTTAATTCAACGGTACTATCTGATAGTTCCCTGAGTTGTATAATATATCGTGAATCACACTAGCATATTCTGTACTATCATACAAAACAATGCCTCCCCCTTTATCGGGTTTCATGACTCGAATATTTTTGTTGTTCCTGAGTTCTCGCAAGCTCTTGCATTCATCATTAGATAAATTATGATTTAATTTGCTACCATTGACTTGGTTCTGTAACAAATACAATTGCCTAGATACTGTTTTGTCGTATAAAGAAATAGTGGGGTGCATAGGGGGCATATAGTAGCTTTTCTTTTTTAACTTTTTCTGTTTACAAGTATTAATAAATCTTTCTTCAGTGTTGTTATTAAATACAATAGCTAAATTTAATTTCCAGATATATTTCTTGAACTCTGTAAGATTATTAACAAGTTTAGGCTTAGTAACAGGTATAAATTTCATCCCCTTAGAAAATAGATTAAAGTGGGGAATATCTATCTGAAAGTCTGTGTAATTGTAAATTTTAAAATTTTGGTAAGAATTAATTATACCATCTCTAATAATCAATTCTCTCTGTAAAGAATGGGAAGTACTGTCGATGTCATTATTATTTGAAAAGGTCTCTAATTCATTGCTAGTATTGGGACAAACTCCTATCAATTTACTAACATTATCTGAGAGGGTATCAGTCTCATGTCTCTCGACCTTCCTGTCTAATAGGGTCTATGATCTTGTATATATGACCCCTTGTGTTTCGCTACCCAGTTTTTGTCCCTTGGAGGCCTTCTGTTGCCACCTTGGTCAAAAAATATGTTCTGTTGTCCCATGAACACTCTTCGCTCTTTGTCTTGTCATATCTAGTGTAATGTGTACCCTTATAATTAAAATTGTAATTATTATTACTAGTGTTGTAACGATTTGTATTTGAATCCGTTTCTTTTTTATTTCCCCAATTGTAAGCCATGTTGTTCCGATACTGTTTAATATCCCTCTGTAGTTTATTACTTTTTCTTTGATGTGCTTTTTTAGTATTATATTCTGCAGTATTAAATTGTTTCAAATAAAGTCTCTCCCATTGGGGAAACAACAAATCATCTTGTATCATTTTGTTAAGCTTTTCTACTTCAGACAGCATCAAACTGAGCTGTCCATCATTGCATTTAATAAGAAGCTTCATATATTGCATACCAAACTGGTCAAACATATCGTTGAATTCAAATTTAATATTTTCCGTTAATATAATACCCATGGGAACTTTAAAAAATCTGAGTCCCATAGGAACAACACTTGATTCTATACATTTCATCAAATAAGCATTGTCAAGTTTTAAAGTGTTGATAATATTAAGTTTTTTGCCCAAAGAATAAATCATATCCCGGAGAGTACCATGGATAGAATTGCTCAACTTACAGTCAGTATCATGATGAAAATCAACAGAATTGTCCAAAAACCATCGCAAATGGTCAGAACTGTATGGAATAATTCTCTCCAGTACCCCAGTAGTGCTTAGTTGCTGATGTCCCAAACCATTGTCGTTAACCATATTAGCATATTTCCGTTGTGGCATTGGTCGTTTGGGTTTTGTTCCGATGCATTTAGCCTCATCCTCAGGCTCACCAAAAGTAAAGTCGAAGGTAAAATCTGATATACCCAACCTACTACTGCTCCGCTGAGTAGTAGGAGCCGGTAAGTCTATTGGACTTCCCAACTGTGATAGATGCTATCTTTTGACCGTTGGGGAGATCCGAGGAAGTTGGACTAAAATGTGGAGACCTCTCTTTCAAATTAATAGTAGAACGCTCTCCTTCTTTATGGTGGTGCCCTGTGGAATTAAACATAATAGAATCACCACTGTTCATGTTAATAGGTGGTTGAACCTTGTTACAACCCATTCTTTACAGAGAGAATTGATTATTAGAGATGGTATAATTAATTCAGACTTAGATTGAATGTATGCTGGCGCTACAGACTTAGCTTGAAAGTATGCTGGTGGTACAGACTTAGACTGAAAGTATGCTGGCAGTACAGACTTAGATTGAAAGTATGCTGGCGGTACAGACTTAGATTGAAAGTATGCTGGCGCTACAGACTTAGATTGAAAGTATGCTGGCACTACAGACTTAGATTGAAAGTATGCTGGCGGTACAGACTTAGACTTCCTTGCATGGGAAAGTGGAAGCTGAAGCGCATGCAAGCCCACATGATTTTACTTTTCATTTTCTTCGTTTGTCAGACAAATCAGACAACAGCAGTGCCAAATGACCAAAATGTACTTGACTGGTTATATCCTGTGTGACAACAAAATGCATTATTTGTACGGTATAAGTATTGCACGTGTTCTTCAATTTGATCAAAAATGCTACAGGTTCACAGGCTCTTACTGCAAGCTTACAGCTAAGACCACCATCAAGAACCTCAGCCATGTCACTGGATACTGATAACAGTGTCCCCCATTTAACAGATTACTCCACATATACCAGTTGAAAATTTGTGGTCATCAAAGGACATCTATTCCCTAAACGATAGATATGTTGAGTTAGTTACCTATGGTGCCATCTGGTATTGTTGATGCAACAGTATTAGGTTTAGGTCCCTGAAATGGGTTAGTGCTTTATCCCTTGTTCTAATTTGGTGGAGGAGTATAGAGAGCACTAGATTAAGCAAAGATCACCCCTCAGGAGTCTGTACAACACTAAGTAGGAGGATAGAGAAATCTTTTTGGTGAGGAAATTTATACTTAGCTGGGCACATGAAGAAGGGGGGACATTAAATTCAATGATAAGTGAATAATGGAGAAATACAATGGGCATCATCAATGGTCCCTGAGGAGATATTACAAATAATAAAACATGCAAGACAGAAAGAGTTTTCTGATCATGACAGAGACATGGCAGCCAAATAAGAGTTTATCAATATAGGTACCCAAGTCCCCGATGACTATTCAGACAGGAGTAAAATGTTAGCTTTGTGGTACACAGCAGTGATGCTACAGTGACAAAGGAAACTATATTGCAACTCTTGGCACTGATGGGTAAGCCCTTGATTAATTCACCAAAACTATGTGTGGCCCAGCCCTTGCTGAGGAACTTGAATATCAGAATGAGATGTGATAACAGCCTACAGTTTCAATCATCATCAAATGTGGTTAGCTGCAGTCCCATATCAGCTCTCACGTCAGAGAAATAATATGCCAAAGAGGAGGGGACAGTTTCAACTAGCCAATCAACCATCATATTTTTGGGAGGAAACTGGCATGCAGGCACGGGAAAAACATACAAACTCCATACAGCCAGAAATCAGTGGTCAGGGTTAAAAACTGGACCTCTGAGGTACATAACTTAATCAATGAGTTACTGTATTACATTAAATGAATACAAACACCTAGTGTGGGACTAGAAGCCACAGCCCTCTGGTCTTCCCTGCATCAGAGTCATGCGTACTATCTGGCAAGCCACAGAAACTGTGGTGGGAAGGGAGTGTTAGTACAAGGCAGGGCACGTATTTGGAGAAACATATGAGTAGATATTTACATGTACCAAAGTTCTATACAAAAGGCTTCTCTACCAACATATTTACATGTACCGAAGTTCTATACAAAAGGCTTCTCTACCAATATATACGGAAAATACACCTTGCTTTATGTGAGCATCTGAAATGATCACTGGTGTGATTACTTATTTGTGTGTATGTCAACAATGTGTTTGTGTTGGAGCACTAGCATCTGTCACGGTGACCTGGTTTTGTTCAAAAGTAACAACTGCATATTGCATATGATGTGATGATATAAATACAAGTTGGGAATTTATACATCCTAACACTAAGCAGCAATATACTTTTAGGTGTTTTGCAACTTGTAATACCACTGCCATTGTGTATATGCATGCTGTAAGGTGTCAAGCATTCTTCATAGGGAAATGTACAAGAGGGTTGAAGGATAGAATTATTGAACACAAATCTGAAATACGTAGACAGGTAGCAACTAATGCTTTGGGTAACCATATAAAGGAGAAAGGAAGTACACATGCATTTAACTTTAGAGTGACTGACATCAGACAGAAGAAAAAGGGGGGGGTCTTAATAATGAGCTAGAAGTATGTGAATACTCATGGATCACACTTTAGAAGCAGATTGTTTTCCAGGTTTAAATACAGTAGTAAGTATTAAACCTATTTTAAAAAGAAGACAGTTAACTTTGAAATAGCATCTTGTGTGGATGAGTCTTAGTTAAATGTTTTATTTTATGGCTATACTGACTTTCAGTAACATTTTACCTGTACATATGTCCTTAAACCGAAGTGCTTAATACAACTATACTATGCGATTAGTCTTATGGTTTGAATTTACTATTTAAATGAAGGCATTTGATCTCTGTTTTTACAGACTGATGAAGGGTTGATCCCGAAAGCTTTGTAATTCTTTTCCTGTTTGGAATAAATGCTGCATTTTACCTCAACATTTCCAGGTTTTGGATTTTTTTTACTACTGGTACATTTTCAAGAAATCCCACTAAAACCTGAGAAGACACCAAGAATGATTCAAACCAAAAACTTTCTAGACTGTTAAGCTTCATGATGGCAGGCTAGTTTTACTGAGTATTAAAAGTGTACTGAAAATTGAAATATCTGTAGTCAAATATTGCATCTTACAGGGAACCAGACTATGGAAGCTGGAAAAAGTACTGTAAGAAAAGTATATGTATAATGGTTATTGAGGTATTGTAAAAACAGAAATCCTGGTTGAAAAGTTTGGATGCTGAAACTGAGTACATACAACGAATATGAACCATGGCAGATGAAAAAAAAACTTGAAGACAATCTCAACTGCATCCATAAAAAGTTTCCATAAGGATGCTGAAAAAGGCTGATACACTGATTTTGAAGATCCATTCAAGAATATTGCTTTCTTGATTGTGGTTTAACCAATATTAAACATGGTGGGCAGTGATTCACATGACCAGTATGATGTCCATGTTGCAATCAGTAATCTAAACAGACCATTTGGTACTTATGGTTCTCCAGAATATACTGTTACACAAAGACATCTAGTTAATGTGAGAAGAATATCACAACAAAATCATTCATTCCATTAAAGAAGTAGAGGTGCCTCAATCTATGTCAGCAGCAAGTACAGCTCTAGGTTGGTTAAACAGGACGATGCCCTGGAGTTCATTCACATCCAAGTCTCCATAAACAAAGCTCCTTACTATGTACTGGCCTGTTACAGGTCACCCTCTGTAACCCACGAAGCTCATAACTCTTACCTAGGCATACTAGAGGTGCTCAACATCCAACTAAATACCCTATTCATGGGTGAATAACTACCCCTCTTATAGACTGCGAAACATACAATGCCTCTAACTCACAGGCACAGAGTTTTCTGGACTTCACTGCAAATGCCCTGGATCAGACAGTGCACTCTCCAAGCAGAGGATCAAACATATTGAAACTAGTACTCACCAACATGGGAGAGCACGGAACCCACCTCCCATGTCATGGCCTCACTGGTGAAGTTGGACCACAAAGCTGTCTCCCCTAAAAAAAGTATTTTGACTTTTCCTGGTTAGGGGTCGCCACAGCGGAACTCCAGTCTGCAAATGATTGGCAGTGGATTTTTACAGTACCGAGTTGCCAACCTGACGCCCAACCTTCAAAAAGGCACATCCATTCATGCACGCACCTATCTGCATGTCTTTAAACATCACTCAACCGTAGGGAGGACATGCGCAAGGCCTACTATGAGGTCAGGATAAACTCCCAGGCTAAGGACAATCACAAGGCCTTATTCAACTATGTTATGAATCTTAAAGGTAATAAATCAATGGTGTGCAGAACTGGTTACAAGTGGCACAATGTTCACTGACCAAGTTGACATAGTAAATGTATTGCTGATGAATTTAGTTCTAACTTCACTCCCCCCATAACCCTCAGTGAAATCACTTTTAGCATATCCCCCCATAATTCTCAACAAGGAGTAGGCCCTGGAGGTGCTCACCAAGGCCAAAAACACTGCTTCAAATGGGTCCAAACAATATTCCTGGTTGCCTCAGAAACAGCCTAAAACACAACCTAGCATGAATGTGAAACAGAATGCAGAAGCAAAAAAACAAGAACCAAACAGCAAAACACATTTGGAAACTAAGTGCAGCCATGGAAGAAAGCAGCTGCAAAACTCCACTTTATTCAAATAGAAAACAACTGAGAAGTGTAATGTATTCTACAAAGAACATAAAAACAATTTTGAACCACCTTGCTCTGTGTAGAAATTCATCAGAACTAAAATTCCTTTAGGCACACTCCTTTTTATACAATTAATTAAATAATTGAATAGGTCACATGATCCTACTTTTTCCAAGTAAAACTTTACTCATTAAAACTTCAAGTACTATTATCTCTCCCTGAAAATCAATGGTTCCAACCTGTTCCAGGGGACATGTAAGCCTTAATTAATTGTATAAAAATATTTATAACTCATTGAAATATTTGATAAAATGGTAAAATAATAAATATTACCCTAGACTCCAAAAATTCCTAAATTCATGCATAGAATAAGTAACTGAATGCATATATAAAATCCTGCTTTCATAAACTAAAAGAAAAATATCAGTCTTAATAAAATTTAAAGTATTATATGCCACTATAAATGTGACAAAAGGCTATATGTTAAATATTTAAAATAAACTAGCATAGAATGAAAACTGCTGTTCATGCCAAATGTTGTAAGATGTTAGTTGATGGGGTAGTTGTAACCAACTTAGGCTTTTCAGTGCTATACAGTGGTGGATTCTGAAAGGGTGTTTGTTGCAAATGTAACATTTATTATAGCATTGTTATGATTTTTGTGATGCCTGAAGGTTGCTAAGGATGGCAGCACTATAAAGAAGAGTGGGGAGGAGATAAGTAGCTGCAAATGCAGCTTTAGTTGTGTCAGTGAGAACGTTTTTGGCTATATAAAGCATCCCTATTTTTTGATGAGTTTTTATTATGCAATTTTATATATGTGGCTCGAATTTAAGACCAGCCACTATCATCCCTAATAATTTGCGACAAGAAGTGACTTCAATGACTATTACCAAGAGAAAGAGCTTTACATCTTGCTGTTTCATGGAAGGGGGATTTGGGGAAAAAGTAGTAGTTCGTTTTTTTAGGGTTTAGCATAAGCTGCGAGTTACAAAGCCGTGTTTTAGTTGCTGTTAAAGCTTTTGGAGTAATTTAATTTATAAAAAGAGTATTTATTGCCAACATTAGATGCCATTCATCAATATTATACAATTTCCAAACAAATTCATATATGACATTTTCTCATCTGTCCTCTGACACAGCTTATGAAATCCATTTCCACTATGAAACACTATTTTTTACATTTGTTCAGGTAACCACAATTCACCTAAAATACTGCTACACATTCATATGCAATTAAATCGCGTTGATCCACTTTTTTAGTTCTCCAAAGTTTACTTTACTGAACAGTAAGAGCATTCAAACATGAGCTTGTTTCAATAGTGCTAGCCAGCATTGCTGTATGCATCCATCAGTTTGCTTCTTTGTACTGTTATAAAACCAATTTTATTTATTTTTGTAATGCATATTACACAGGTTCACTAAATGTTGACTACTGCGGAATTTGTCCGTTAAATCATACGCTGCTTGTGACACATGTAACATTACCGTATGCTGTCCACCGTAATATCTGATGCACAATGACTTCTAACGCATGTAAATTCATGGTACATTAACTGATATTTAATGGATTGTTAAGTTCCTCTGATAAGTACGCACTGCTTTCTGAAGCATTTAAATTCACTATATATATATATATATAGCCTAATCCCTCGTCTAATCATTATCAAGTTCCTTCTTTAATTACAAACAGCTTCCTAATTCATACAGATTTAAAGTTTTGCAACGGCTGCAGTGTCTGACCATTAGTAAATTCCATTAATAGTTTAGCTTTTTAAATATTGCCATAAAATGCTTGCATACAATATTGTACTGTATGCCTCATTAAACTCAACTTTGGTGACTCAGTCACAGTTTCTTAGTCATTTCACAAACTGTTTTCAGAAGACTTAGTTACATATAATGAGTTTTTCACCCCTTTCTACTCAGTATTTTACACACAACCACACGGACTCCGTACTGATGAGTAGAAGGTATTTTGTCAGTTTTTGCTGCTTTCAGAAATGGAGATAACGTATGCACACAGAAAACATCCTCTATGCTATCTGTTGAGTGTTCACCCTAACTATACAATGTATTATAAAATGAATAAATACTGGAAGTCCACAAAAATGTTGTAGCATTGCTTTACTGACTGAGCACTCACAGACACACACACAGGCACCAGCATTCATAAACATCAGCCCTCGATATGTACAGATGAGAATATGCAACATTTTCAATTACAGCACTGAAAGATTTTATAGTTAGAAAAATTACTTGCTTCCTGTTGGAATCTATTCCTTTTTGTTATACTAAAAGAACTGTTGCTTACGCAGGCACTATTCTTGGTTAGCTAACGTAACCTTTAGATTTAAAAATTTGTGCAGAGAACTACTGTTTAACTCTTCATGGAAACTTTTAAACATTCCATGAAAAAAGTTTAAATACTCTTGAATTTAGTTATTTGGCAATGTAGAGTCTCTAGTGCTTATGGCTTGAAAATAAATTTCTGCCATTTGTGTACACAGGTTTGTGTTTTTTTTTTTTTTTTTTTTAATTTAGCCTTTAAGTTTCCTTTTAAACATTGAAGACTTGAATGAAATGTTATGAGGAACCAGAATTCTATCCTGGCTCCCTATTCCTTATTGAAATGTCAGCATTCAAAACGCAGAGTGTAGATAAGTCAAAAACAAAATAGACTGAAAACACAGGAGAAGTACAAATCTCGAAAATCACTCATCTCCTTTAAACTTTTTTTTTTAAATGGGGGAGGGCTCCCCTTGCACTCCCCTATGTGGAGGGCAAACCCCACATACAATCAAACGTATATCAACTCAAAGATCTCCATACCTCAGAGAAAAGGGAATATTCTGAGTAATGGCATCTCGGACTTAATACATGTAAGCTGTTCTTTCGGCCAGTCAATCTCTCTATTTCGGGAATCACTCTAGCAGGTTCTGACATTTCAGATGGTTACTCTCTTTTATGATGTCAGAAATAATTTTGAGACTGGGGTGCAAGTCCAATGTCCTCCTGTTTGGTCACTAAGGACTTGTGTAGAAGTAAAGGCCATGGTGAAAGAGAAATCTGGTTCATTATCAATGAATACCAAAACTGCTAAGGGGAGAAAAAGTCTGCTCTGGAGGGCATCAACCAGATCCACTTCTGACAGACCCAACATACGTGTAATTTGTTGAAAAGTTCACAGATCTAGTTTACATTTATAAGCCAAAATCATTTCCTCTCCTTAAAGAACCTACCAGTAAGCTTGGATCTTGAGTTGTTAATAAAGAGCAGGTTACACATCTGGTTCCCACATCCTAAATGTCTTCTTACAGAGTTGTACAGCTCTGGCTCCTCCTCGCTTAATCACAACATCATATTGTATAACGTCGCCTGCACTGACTGGGGCTGTTGTAGCCAAAAGCTCTCCTGAAATGTCCCTCAGGGATTCATATACCATAATCATCTCCTTTCATGCTGACATGAAGCAACTTCTCTCAAGGACCAGCTGCTTTAGATGGAGTATGTTGTTGAAATGGGCTCAGCAAGCATAATCCAGAGAGTTGGGGGTCAGAACATGCACAGAGGTAAAGTCATTCCCAGGGATATGTTCTCAAAGTCTGTCCACTACAAGAATTTCCCACTACAGGGACAAGAATCATATCTAACATACATGTAGATTGGTTCCAAAAGTGTAGGGTGCCACCGTATCCTCCATATATGGAAGCTTGCCTGAAGGACCAGGGAAATGTAAGAAGCACAGCATCCATTGTAACTTTCTAACTGGTATGGATTGTTACTGTGAAAATTGTCACAAGACTGACTGGATTGTTGCTTGTCCTGTGTCAGAAATTCTCACCAGTACTAACTCTACGACTACTACTAGAAAAGTTATAAAGCTATTGATGCTGACAGAGTTGGGAAAATCTTCTTGTAATGAATTGCTACTCCCACACACTAGTGAAAATGCACGTATAAACTGGGTAAACCCACAGGACGAGTGTTGTTTTTCAAGGGATGATCCAGTAGCAATAAATGGTTAAATGATGTGCTGATATTAACAGTATGCAAACACAAGCTGCTGATATTAACAGTATGCAAACACAAGCTGTAGGAATTAAGTCAAAAAATGCAATGGTCTGACTGATGTAGTTTGCTAATGATTTCTTTGTTTCTGCCACTATCAAACAATTATCCAGGCTCAGAGGTAAGGACTAGGCTAGCTGCTCTTTGGGGCTATTTTAAGCCGGGCCAATTTCCCTTTCAAATGAGAAAATCAAATTCTGTACCTTGTGTTTGTAAGGCAAGCACCTTAACTATTGTACCAACCCCCCAGCCCCAAAACATATATTTCATAGGCAAGTGCTAGGCTAGTTGCACTTGCAGGCCATTTTAAGCCTAGCCAATTTCCTTTCCAAAGGTAAGAACCAAACCCTGTATTCTGTGTTTGCGAGGTAAACATCTTAACCATTATGCCAACTCCCAACCCCCTGAGGGTAGGAGAATTTAAGAATCATAATTATACATGGCTCTCTGGTGTGCACAAACATTGAAGTGAAACACTGGCAAATACTCTGTGGGCTGTAGACAGTCCAGATGGCACTGATGAAAACTGAATACTTCTGTGGAATTGGAGGTATTTTTCGTAAGAAAGGCCCGATGAAATGTGAAGATACATGTCTTCCATGTCCAGTGCAGCCAGGTAACAGTAAGTTAAGTCGCAATCTATGAAATTAAGTCTTCAGAGTCACCATCCTGAATATTTTTGCATATATGAATCTCAGATCTGGCAGGTCTAGAACTGGTTTTGAGATACTGTCTTTTTTGGAATAAGAAATAGTCTGGAATAGAAACGTCCTCACTGACTGGAGGGAACCCTCTGAATTGCTTACTTTACTAGGCATTGATCTATCAGCTGAACAGTTGATTTATCAGATGAGACTGTAAAAGTGATGAGATGAGAATTCTTTCCCCTCTCGGGAACCAGAATATAGTCTAAATCAACCTTAGATTATATAGAAAATGTACAGAAAAGACAGATTGTTGGCTTGGATTTGTTAATGTTGGATTTTTTTTTTTTTTTTTATTATTTTCCATTTGATATTGAGTGCTGTACCTTTGATCAATACATGAGGTTGATATATATGTGAAATTAACCAATGGAAGCATTTTGTATATATTGTATATAATGTGTGAATTTGTAATATGGTTGTGAAAAATAATAAAAAATGATTATTGAAAAATAAGAGAATTCTTTCCCCACCAAAATGGTATATTATTTATAGTAAAGGTTTTCTGAAACTGATGCATATGAGGTATCTGCATTTCCTTAAATGAGGACCTTGCTTTACCTTTATCTTAAACATCATTATCATCTGCCAGTTACCCGAGAAATAAACTGAGTCAAAGAAGCATTCAGAAACCTATAAGAATATATTCTTAGCCAAGCTACCATTCTTAATAGCAGTCCTGATAAGTGGCAGTTCTTGATACAACAGCCAAGTAATTTTAATGTGCCCCTTTTCCTGCCCACTGTTATAATAGCACCTCTATCCTGGGGGGCTCAATGGAAGAGGACTGTAAGAGCCAAAGAGGCCAAACTCCTGGAGTCTGTCCCTGGAGGTAATGAAACAAATTAAGGGGAGAGGGGTGGCAGGTGTGGCCCAAGTGCAGTGGCGCTAAAAGGTAGCAATCAAGGCAGTAAAGCTGTAGAAGTAGCTAAACTCCTGAACTTGATTTGCTTTCTTTTAGGTTGAGAGCCTGATCTTTTCCCCTAATCATTCGAAAAGAAAGTGATGAAAGAAAGCCATCTGGACAAAGTCACTTTAGAAACAGGAAGGCCTTTTTTATCCATAGAAAAAAAAAAAGTTGATCATTTTCTAAATTTTTTTGTTCTGTCCAAATAATATCTGAGCTGTCAATCCTTTATATTCTGGGAAAGGTACTACTGTTACAAACAGACTGCAACTTTTCTTAAATCTGCTCTAAAATGGTAACAACGGCAACCAAATAGTTTAACACACTAATCCACACGGTACTAGATATATAAAGGTTTTACCGCATTTATCAAGCGGCTCAGCATTTTTATCAAGTGGAAAATATACCAAGTGAACAGTTTCCCACTTTAAGTACTGATAAAAAACTTTTAGGATCAACCTTCAGAGCAAAAAGCCTGTATATCTAAGGGAGATTTATTCAACATATCACCTAGTCTGAGTGCTAGAGACTGTGAATTTGGACACTGGCCACTGGACTTTAATACAACCTTAAAGTGTAGCACAGCTAAAAGAATCTAGATTGCATCTGGAAGCCATATAATCTCTATATATTTTTGTTCTGGAAAACAGCAATTATCTACTGCCAAAAAAGGGGGAAAAAAAGGAAAAAAAACCCTAGATTTCCATAAAGGAAATATCTGCTGGTGAAGAGTGTGGAGACTCATCATCTTCTTCTTTCGGCTGTTCCCGTTAGGGGTTGCCACAGCGGATCTTCTGTTTCCATTTCTTCCTGTCCTCTGCATCATGCTCTTTCACACCAACAGCCTGAATGTCCTCTCTCACCACATCCATAAACCTTATCCTAGGCCTTCCTCTTTTCCTCTTACCTGGCAGCTCCATCCTTAGCATCCTTTTCCCAATATACCCAGCATCCCTCCTCAGCACATGTCCAAACCAACGCAATCTCGCCTCTCTTGCTTTGTCTCCAAACTGTCCAACCTGAGCTGACCCTCTAATATACTGACTCCTAATCCTGTCCATCCTAGTCACACCCAGTGCAAATCTTAACATCTTTAACTCTGCCAGATCCAGCTCTGACTCCTGCCTTTTCGTCAATGCCACCGTCTCCAACCCATATAACATAGCTTGTCTCACTACCCTCTTGTAGATGTTTCCTTTCACTCTTACTGGTACCAGTCTGTCACAAATCACTCCTGACATTCTTCTCCACCCATTCCACCCTGCCTGTACTCTCTTCTTCACCTCTCTTCCACACTCACCATTACTCTGAACTGTTGTTCCCAAGTACTTAAACTCATCCACCTTTACCAGCTCTATTCCCTGCATCCTCACCATTCCTCTACCCTCCCTCACATTTACACACACATATTCTGTTTTAGCCCTGCTGACCTTCATTCCTCTCCTCTCTAAAGCATATCTCCACCTCTCCAGGGTCTCCTCAACCTAGTCCCTACTCTCACTACATATCACAATGTCATCTGCAAACATCATAATCCACGGGGCCTCCTGTCTGATCTCATCTGTCAACCTGCCCATCACTACTGCAAATAAGAAAGGGCTCAGAGCTGATCCTTGATGTAATTCCACCTCCACCTTAAACGTATCTGTCACTCCCACTGCAGTCCTCACCAATGTCACACTACCCTCGTACATATCCTGTACCACTCTTACATACTTCTCTGCCACTCCCGACTCCCTCATACAATACCACAACTCCTCTCTAGGCACCCTGTTATATGCTTTCTCTAAGTCCCCAAAGACGCAATGCATCTCCTTCTGACCTTCTCTGTATTTCTCCAACACTCTCAGAGCAAATATTGCATCTGTAGTGCTCCTTCCTGGCATGAAACCATACTGCTGATCACTAATCATCACCTCCCTTCTTAATGAAATTTTGGAAAGTCAGAGGATGCCTGAGGAGTGGAGAAAAATGTTTTGGTACCTATCTTTAAGAATAAGGGTGGTCTGCAGAGCTGCAGTAACTACAGAGGGATACAACTGATCAGTTACAGCTTGAAGTTATGGGAAAGAGAAGTTGGAAGCTAGGTTAACTCTCTAACCCCGAGTACCTTCTCATGGCGCCTCTGTGTTTAACATCGAGAGCACCATGAGAAGATAGGAATTGCATTATGTTAACCCCGAGTGCCTTCTCCCAGCGCAGTTAACTTTGCAGTCTGATAGTAACTCCAATGTTGAAAATTAAGTTGAAAAAGTAACTGAACTCTGTCAGTTAACTTGTCAGCTTAATTTTCAGCATAGAGTTACGTGGTGGTTATATTCGAGTTTATAATCTAGTTAAAAATTCCACTGCCATTTCACCTAAGCACCTCCATGCTTCCACTGGTATGTCATCTGGGCCAACAGCCTTTCCATTCTTCATCCCCTTCATAGCTGACCTTACTTCCTCCTTGCTAATCTGTTTCACTTCCTGATTCACTATCCCCACATCATCCAACCTTCTTTCTCTCTCATTCCCTTTATTCATCAGCCCTTCAAAGTACTCTTTCCATCTACTCAACAGACTCTCCTCACTTGTGAGTACGTTTCCCTCACTATCCTTTATCACCCTTACCTGCTGCACATCTTTCCCAGCTCTGTCCCTCTGTCTAGCCAATCGGTACAGGTCCTTTTCTCCCTCTTTAGTGTCCAATCTCTCATACAACTCTCCATATGCCTTATCTTTAGCCTTCGCCACCTCTCTCTTTGCCATGTGTCTCATCTCCTCATACTCATGTCTACTTTCTTCATCTCTTTGGCAATCCCACTTCTTCTTCGCCAGCCTCTTCCTCTGTATACTCTCCTGTACTTCCTCATTCCACCACCAGGTCTCCTTGTCCTCCTTCCTCTGTCCAGATGTCACACCAAGCACCTTTCTAGTAGTCTCCCTTACTAGCTCTGCTGTAGTTTCCCAGCTATTCGGTAACTCTTCACTGCCTCCCAGTGCCTGTCTTAACTCTTCTCTGAACTCCACCTCACAAATCACCCTTTTTTAACTTCCACCATTTAATCCTTGGCACTGCTTTCACACTTCTCCTCCTCTTCTTGATGACTGTCATCCTACAGACCACCAATCTATGCTGCTTAACTACACTTTCCCCTGTCACCACTTTACAGTCTCCAATCTCCTTCAGACTGACCCTCTTACATAGCATATAATCCACCTGAGTGCATCTTCCTCCACTCTTGTAGGTCACCCTATGCTCCTCCCTCTTCTTAAAATACATATTCACCACAGCCATGTCCATCCTTTTCGCAAAATCCACAATCATCTGACCTTCTGCGTTCCTCTCCTTAACACCATACATACCCATCACTTCCTCATCCCCTCTGTTCACTTCATCAACATGCCCATTGAGGTCCGCTCCAATCACTAGTCTCTCACCCTTGGGTACACTCACCACCACTTCATCCAACTCACTCCAAAATTTTTCTTTCTCATCCATAGCACATCCAACTTGTGGAGCATATACACTAACAACATTCATCATTACACCATCAATATAAAGCTTCATAAACATCACTCAGGCACTCTTTTCACCTCCAAAACACTCTTGGCATACTGTTCCTTTAGGATAACCCCTACCCCATTTCTCCTGCCATCCACACCATGATAAAACAATTTGAACCCGCCTCCTATACACCTGGCCTTACTTCCCTTCCATCTGGTCTCTTGCACGCACAATATATCAACCTTCCTTCTCTCCATCATATCAGCTAGCTCTCTCCCTATACCAGTCATATTGCCAACATTCAAAGTTCCTACCCTCACTACTACACTCCTAACCTTCCTCCTCTCTTCCTGCCTTCGGGCATGCCTCCCCCCTCCTCTTCTCCTTCGGCCAACAGTAGCCCAATTTCCGCCAGCACCCTGTTGGCTAACAGTACTGGTGGCGGTCGTTGTTAACCCGGGCCTCGACCAATCCGGTATGCAAATATGAAATGTTCTCCACATAAGTAATTTGGCAGAGGTTTTACGCCGGATGCCCTTCCTGACGCAACCCTCCCCATTTATCCGGGCTTGGGACCGGCACAAAGAAATGCACTGGCTTGTGCATCCCCAGTGGCTGTAATGAGAAATTTTCCATATCTGAATCTTGACGGAAAAGAGAATTAATCTGCCTCATAGAGACTCTCACTTCTTCATTAGAAAAGTCTGGAGCAGTTCTTATCATCAAGCCTTCTTACACCTTCACACTACTCTGAATCTGACTGACATCAGTCTAACAAAGGTGCTAATGCAGGTCCATGCCGTTTTGATGCAGTTTCCTGTACCATACTGAAGTACTCCATTCCAAATGTATCACAGTCGATGGAAAGCTGTAGGAAGCAAACTGGCTGGAGTCACTGATGACATTGCTTGGGAACACACTTCAGATATAGAAGGCTCTTTCTCTACAGAACTCCCTCAATCTGATACAATTTCAGGGAATATTGACACATGTATCGAAAATAATGCTGCTAACGTCTTTCCTTTCTGTAGCAATGGAGAGTGACAATTGTAGCAAATTCTGGTACTTTAGAAAATTACAGTCATTTCCCCATTTTAGGAAGGGGTTCAAATAAAATTCTACCCCCCTCCGAAACAGAAAATGTGGATTCCCTTTTCTACAGGTCTCTTACGGCATCCTTGGACAATTCCTTCTTCTGTCTTTTGTCTCCCTAGAATGCATTCTTTAAAAACTGGAAGGTGCATGAACAATGCCAATGTACATTAAGGAAGAGAGGTCTTAACTATAAAATCTCTCTTTCACAAGTAAACATACATATATGCACACATACTTAAGTAGTAATTAAGCAACCCTGGAGTGACATTCTAAAATTGTCTAAAATATCAAATTTTACAGAATAAATCTGAAAGGATTCTGAAGTTTTAATAAATCACAACAAGCAAATCAGCTTCAGTTAATGAAAAAATTCATTCATTAAGCATATATAATCAATGCCCATTTTAAAATTCGTTTGCCATTTCTTTAACAATTCTGGGTACTAAACTTTATATGTGGGCATTTTAATAAAGCAAAAAAAAGACTGCTATGAGCAGAAAATGACATAAATAAACACAATACACCAGAGCCACCGGTTCACAATATCCACTCATTTAATGATACTTCCTAGTACCTCAGCTGTAATGCCTTCCAGGGAACATTAAACATCATTGGATAGTACCCATTATATATTCAGTTCAATTATGTAATTAATCAATTAACCAATAATTCAAGCAATGAGTCATAGCATAGCAACAGTGTTATACAGAATTACTTTTTCCACATTTTCTAATGACAGAATTAAATGCACAGTCTAACAATAACAAAAAGAATGCTCCTATGAATTTACGCATAAACAATTGTATTAACATGAACATCTGCTTATACATGTAAATCAAACTCTAAATTCAGACCACTTGGCCACAGTGTTTTATAACTGATAATATATTTAGTCCCCATTCCTAATAACGTTTGTACATAATCTGTACCTTGTATTGAACACGGTTCGGCTAAAATACTGAAAAACATACTACTAGTTGACCCCATGTGAATAGACTGAAAATGCTGGGCAACAGGGTTTTCCACCCTACCATGTTTGATGTCTCCCAGATGTTCCATAATTCTTCTCTTAACCATCCTTTTTGTTTGTCCTATATACCGCACATCCTATAGTATATATAACCCCGCAGGTGTTACAGCTGAAGTAATCCTGGGCTCTGTATCTTTTCCCATTGATTAAACTACCTGAAAGATTCCTGACATTATCACTTACCTTACATCTCCCACAGGAAGAAGTGTTTACCCGTTTCCCAACCTTGGAATTAGTTCTCAAATTTAATAACTCCTTCAAATTGAGAAATCTACTGTGGGAGAAAATAATTTTACCACTGAAAAGACCTCATCATCCTGCCTCACAATAGGCCACAGTCTATACACCAAATCCTTCAAGAGTTTGGTGAAAGGGGAAAAATTTAATGACAAAAAATATATCATTCTCAGTTTCTCCCCTTGCACATTTCTTCCTATAATTTATCCCCAACTGCCTGTTTCCTAGATGGGGAACGCCTGTGAATGAAAATAGCCTTTGGCTTGCTTTCTGCTGTTTTCAAGACTTCCACAGAATAACCCCTGTTAGCCAGTTTCATCGTGACTTTAGCAAATTCACCATCCAATTATGTTTTATCGTTAAGTGTTGTTACCAATCCGTTTGTACTCCCCAAAAGGTAAAGAATCCAATAAATGGGGCGGTTGCATGCTATCTGCACACAAAAAGTTGTTGACAGCTGTTTCCTTGAAATAAGGTCTGAATGAAATCCTATTGTCCTCTCCCACAAAAAATTCCATATCCAAGAACTGCTTGACTTCCCTGTGAGTTCTGTATGTAAACTGTATTCCACAGAGATTCTGATGCAGTTCTCTCATAAATTCCTCAAAATGACTGATATCCCCTTTACAAATGAAAATTAAATCATCCATGTACCACTTAAAAATTATCACGTACTGAGAATAACATTTACTATTAATAATTGTATAAATTCTCAAAAAATCCCATGAAGATGACTGCATAAGAAGGAGCAAAAGATGCTGTTCCTGCCTTCTGTAAAATATAAGTATTTTCAAATGCAAAAAAAATTATAAGTGTAAACTACAGAAGTTGTAACACAAAACTGGTCCGCGCTCCTTCCCCCATCATTTTTGCCTGGTTTCTAAACCCCATCTATGATTACTGTTCTTATATAAAGATTTCACGTCCACACAAGCCCAAAAAAACTCCTTTTATCATTGCATACCACAGAGTCTGAAAAATCTTTACTGTTTTTAATATGCAAGGGAATTTTAGACATGAAAACTTTTAACTGGGCATCTAGAAATTTGCCTACATTTTGTAAATAAACACCCACCCCAGACATGGGCACCGGAACCATAGAGCTAGGGGGAGGGGAACCCCCACCCCACCCCATTACAGCTGCAAGACCTGTTGGGAAAAATTAATTGAAGTAAAGTTTTCATGCTAATGTGGATTTGCGCGTGGAAGTTTAACCAAACTAGCTGGTCTTGTTCTCTTATTGCTCTGTTACAGGAGTTATGCTGCTGCTGTTCTGTTGGTGCTGTCAGAACCAGAGTCATGCCGGTAAGGAGAGGTTTGTTCTTTTATTTGCAGGAGTTATGCTGCTTGTGTGTGTGTGTGTGTGTGTGTGTGTGTGTGTGTGTGTGTGTGTGTGTAAAATGCCCCAGTTAGGCATACTGTCACTCAATCAGCCCATTTATTCAGAGGAAACAGGAGATGAACATTTCCTGGCTAGGAAAAAGTCCTGTGGTCCATCCACTCTTACCAGGAAATCTCGATCAACCCTCCATTACCCAGTGGGAGTCAGGAAGTGGGCCAGCTTGCTGCTGCTAGGAGAGGGCAGCTCGCCCTCTCCTCCAGGAAGCAACTCTCCCCCCACAGTAGCTCCTCTGAGCTTCACCATTGTTGTCTTCTGAGAGGAAGCATGCCTCCACATTCCAAGTTCTCATCAGCTACCTGGTTTAAATGCAACATGACAACCATGGCTCAGCAGGCTCAAACTCCATTAGGTTACAATTGATGCTCACGCTAAATGCCACCCTTGTGATAAACCAGAGCCGACACCCTCATCCCAGGATAGGCTAGCTCTTATATTCCTGAGCCAGCTCCTATAGGTGCCAGTGCCACCATTTGAACTTGACTCACCTGTGCCGTAGTTCGGGATTTATCCCCCTGTGCCACAGAACTGGCTTTGAAATCTTCTACAGTTCAATAACACCACAAAAAGGAAAATAAAATGGCAGTCAACTTTTCTTAAGACTACTTGTTTCTAATACTTACAAACACCGAAAAGACCACATAATACAAATGCATAGCCCTTAAAACTTACCATGAACTCATTTAATTCATTTTTATAGAAAAATAACATTTTGGGTCTGTGTTTCTAACTACATGAAGTTTATTTATTATGTGAGCAGTTTTACAATGTATCCATGCAAAATAAACTTAGAAACTAGCCTGCAATTATACTCATTTTCTAACAGAAATACAAGTCAGGAAACAATATTTCCAACACCTTGCTATGTGGATTTTGGTTGCCATTGGAAACACCTGACAACTATAGTTGGTCATTTTTCTTTCTGTAGCAGGCTCTGTCCCTCAGCACCCGAGCTAATATTTACAACCAGCTCAACTACTGTATCTTGGAATAAACAATATGCTACTGCTGCAAGCAGTCAGAGAGAAAAGGTAGCCTTTCTTTATATGTGTATGCAAACGTCAACACCTGAACTACCTGCTATCAAATCAATTCATTATTGATGTTAGCATGTCTGATTTTAAGTAATCAAGCAATGAATTCATGATTAACAGCTATGTTACTTCGAAAGTAAAAGTAAATCAACGCAATGTAAAACTAAGAGTGATTTGTGGACTCCTGTGTACATGGTATTCCTATCTCTTAGTAGTTGATGTGCTTTAATTTCCTTCCGAAGATTAAACTGCCCAATTATCCCAAGCACAAATTGTGCAATGAAAGCTAATAACAGAATGCGTCTAAAACAAGACCTGTAACAGTTATTTTCAGTTACTGAAAAGCCAATCAAACTCCAAAATTCATTTCAAAACAAGTTGAGGCTATGTAAAGTCAGGCATCTACGCATCTTTGAATGGATTTCAATATTTTTATGAGCATGAAAGTAAACATCTTGAAATCATATTCCCTGGGTCATGCAGGACTGCAGTTTGCCCTTTAAATAAAAAAAAAAACAACATTTTGTATTAAGGTTAGAAGATGCTTTTAAGTAATCCCACTTTTCATTAATACCTCATGGTTACTTACAGACAAATTATATCAAAAATGATGCAGCCTTCTCCCATTCTGCATACCTTAGAAAGGTGGGGCAGGACTACACTGCTTTCTTAAGGACAGGATCTTGCATTCTGTAAGACAACTACAGAAACGTAGTATAATGTGGAAAGACTGCCACAACATGCTATAGGAATCACATAATTTGGGGGCTGGAAGTAATGACACCAGCAATGCTGCAACTACCTGAGAGCAGTGATAAAAATTTTAACTGTTGTTATTGAAGAGGTCACCACTGTCAACATGATGTAGTAACTATATAAAGGCAGTGATTAAATTTATTTTTAGTATCCAAAGTAGAAAATACAAGACAAGGTATGGGTAGACTCCAAAAGAAACAGTGCTGTCTGGAAACAGCCAAAGAATAACTACTGCATCAAGAAGCCAGGGTAACACCACTGTCCTGAGAAATACAAAGATTGTAACGGTCTTGTGAAACCTAAATTGTCATCTGAATAGATAAAAATTAGTGTTGTGATCTGAACAGATTTCTTAATGCCTTAAGAATCCCATGAAGAACAGACATCCAGAAGACTAGACAAGCAGTATTGTTATGGCAGTTAATATTGTCTAGAAAGACAAAAGAATGAGGAAACAGAACAATAAAGAAGCGCACACTCAGCAAATTTAACAAGTCTTTTCTGCCAACACACTTTGTTCTCTCAGAGAATATGGATAAGCCCTCAGAAGTAAAGCTTTGGAAAGACTCTTAAATATACGACTGGTAGCTAAAGAACAGTCAAACAATTCTGTTGTATAATCCTTAGAAAGATTGAAGCAGTACATTAAAGTAGCAGTTACAGCACTTTCAATTACTGTTTCAAGCCTCAAGGGCAAATGTTACAGCTGCAACTTCTTGTTAATATATGCATCTTACAAAGTTGAAAATAAGCCAGCTACCCATCATTCACGTATGACATTCTGATCCACTGCTATAGCTCACTCTCCATTCCATCGCTATTTCAGTGCATCTTCCTCTCTTTCTCATTCACTTCTCTCCTCCCGCATCTCCTAGCTTTCTACTTTACCACTTCTCTTGCTTTCCTCAATACTGATTTTTCTCAGTCTCTCTTCAATAACATGGATGTCTCCCATGCTTTAATCTAATGCATATTGTACCTCTGATACCAGCACATCACTGAATTAACATTAATCCTGCACAGTATCACTAACTGCATATTCTAGTTAATCAGCATTCTCTATGCATTAAGATGTTACATCTCAGTCAAAGGTTACACTTCCTTTTCTTCATACTCGCTGATTCTTCATACTCACTGATTTCCTTCTCTGTTGATTCTTGTGAGTGCTCACCTTTACCCATTTATTCAGCTTTCTCTTCAACCACCTTGTCTGTTAAGCTTCTGAAACTCTTTTGTTACTCTTGCAATAACTGCAGTTGGTTCTCTGCGTCTGTTTGATGCTTATGGTTTTCTATCAAAACTGCTGCATGTCACTAGATTGGATCAGCTACTGCACCTTGTTTCCTTACATACTGCACCCAGTTTAATTGCATTTGTTTTGTTTTTAGAGCTTTCATCCCTGGGGCTCCAGTGAAAAAGGCTTCTTCCCAAGTGGTCATACATGGTTATCAAACACAGCAGATAAAAATAAACACAACTGTGCACACTAATTATCACAATATGAGGATACAAGTTATAGTTGTGTTATGGATAAAGTTAATAGGGAATTGCTACGGGTTCTCAGCTAAACAAATGAAGATGAGCAGATGAAGCTAAATGCTTCTCGTGTATTCTATGTCCTGGAATTATGCAATAAGCTAATTTAAATACAATATCAAGACAACTCTCCTTTGAAACAAGTAATGCTGCCTTAAAAACCTCAGGGATATTGTTTTCTTTTCTAGAATGCAGAAAAGTAAGAAGAAGAAGCAACCCCAGGAAAATCAGCCTGATAACACAAAGATAGGTCGCAGATGCAACAACTGGCAATCAAGTTAAATCAACAGTTAGCTAATTTGCTACTGAAGGCACAGAGGGAAGCGAGTAAATAAGCCGCAGACAGTTGGGGTCACAGTTTACTTTGAAGTGAGAGGTTGAATCAGACGTGCAGTGTTCCATACAACCTATATAAATGGTCACGTAAGGAAAAGCAGATTAAACCAGATACAAAAGATGCTGTTGCATATGCTAAAACCACCACCAAGATCTCATGTTTTTAGTACAAGAAATGCTGGCAGTGAGGGTAAGACATTACAAACAAATCCCTGTTCAGTCATGTGACAATCATGGGAATCTGCTGATCAGTTCTCCTCCCCAATGAGGAGCAATAAATATGCAGTGTGAGTAACAGAGGTGTCTACAAATATTGTAGGGCAACAGAAGGAGGCCCTAAATAATACATTTATATGCTGTTTGACAAATTTTAGGAGATAGAACCGCCTAAAAATGAATATAAGCTAGTCAGAGATGCACAGAGCATGTTATATTGAGACAAGGCAGCTGCATAAGCTATATACAATTCAAATAAGCACTGTGGAACACATAAATATTTAAGTAGTTTTCATACATTGTCATGAGATTTCCAAAACAACCAAGTTGGACACAGCTGGAACAGCAAATAAAGGGCATTAGAGAAAAGCCAAAAGGAGGTGTAATTTCAACAACCAACAGGTACAATGCTGCTCTGCAATTAATCTTCTTCCAATAATGTAGTATGAAGGCACATGTAAAACAAAGCTTTAATAACAAACTTCTCACAGATGGACTTGTGCCAGACCAAGAGCACCAGGGGGGGTAATGCTAACCAGAAATGTTAAATAAGGTACATTCCACAATAAGGAAGGGCTGAGGACTGGCAGGAAGATGGGTGAGATATGGTGTAGATCAGCTCTATGCCAAGGACAAAGTCTTTTCTAGCCTCGAAGGCAACATGGTGCTTAGGACGGTACATTTCAATGATCATATGCTTTTGCTACGACAAAACCTGTTGTACATGTTGAGTGAGTAGAAATTCTGTGCCTTAAAGAGCTGTAATCGCTGCTTTGTGATGGGAGTATAAGAGGTAAGCACTATCCTGATAATACAATGTTAAGTTTAGGGTGTATTTTTCTAGTAGCACTGCTGCTTCGTTGGCTGTGATTTACTGAAATATGGATTTTTAGGATTAAAATGAAGGCATGGGGCAAAGCATCTCCAGTCTGAAGTTTAACAACTAAAAGGCAAACCCGTAAGTATTCATTAGAGTTATGCAAGTAAAAGTTACGACAATGTTGATATCCAAATGGTCATGGTCTTCTTTAGCTCAGCATGAGCTGACTAAAGGTTTCGGTGCATGGAAAGTGCCTTGAAGCTTTTGAAGCTGGCCAGCTGTTACATACAGTAGAATACAACCCATGTAGCTATGGCTACTGGAGCACTGATCATTAAATATTTTAGTTAGGGCAGAGGATTAAGTAATGAGCTGCTTTCTGTAGTCAGGGTTACAGGGTTTGATTCCTTCCACGTCATATGCCTACTGTGCGACTCTGAGCAAGTCGCATGATCAGACAGTGATCCTGTGTTCAGTAAACTTACCCAAATCTATAAAAACTTTTAATAAATCAAAATAATGACTACAGAATGCTTTCAACTACTGCTGGACACACACACACTCTCTCTCTCTCTCTCTCTCTCACACACACACACACACACACACACACACACACACACACACATTAAACTTGCATTACATTAAATGCAAGCATTTTACTTACTTCTGCTCATCAGGTTTGTCCCACTGGCCAAGGCCTATACTCAGGGGAAACTACAGTTGATATTCATACAGACTAGGGGAAGTTTTGCCAGCAAAGTACAGAAATCCTTCTATGGAAAACCTGCAGTTCAGAATATTTGAAGGAAGAAATGTGTACATTACGTTTTATAAGTATTAGGAGGGATGAATACAAGGAACACTGGA
Source organism: Protopterus annectens (assembly GCF_019279795.1). Lineage (NCBI taxonomy): Eukaryota > Metazoa > Chordata > Ceratodontiformes > Protopteridae > Protopterus > Protopterus annectens. Next base: position 896,502,540 of record NC_056739.1, read on the forward strand.
AAAGCTTAGCAGGATATTAATGTTAAATTTATAAAACAAATATGGAAAGTATGTGTGCTGAAATACTTTATAATCAAATATAGGACAATCCAAGCCAGTTAAGCTCCTCAGCTGGTATACGAACTACCTGGGCCACAGTCAGGGGTTTATCCCCGCTATGCCACTGGTAAGATGTAGGTTTTTAAAGGCATCTAACAGTGCGGATAATGACCAGTCTGTTTTAATCTCATCATTTGTAAATATCTACATTACATGAAAAGAGACTGTGACCCTGAGCCAAAGCATTCCCCATAATATTTATGGTCTCCCCAAATGTTACATCCTTGTAAGAGAGGAATCAAAGGCCTACAAGGAAGTATCCTCATGGTCTGAGTCTGGCTCTAATGGACTATCAGTCTGTGGTATACCAACTTCTTTTAATTCCTCTCAGGACATTATGGAAATCTATCTTTTATTTGGTTCCTATGAAAAATATTTCTTTCTGAAAGTTAATTTACTTCTGATTTTGTGGGTGATCTTCACAGGCTTGTGTGCAAGACTGATTGCTGCTGCTGCTGTAAGTCTGAATCCTGAAGAATTTTAAAGTATTATTTTGAAAGTTTTACAGTCAAAAGTTTGAGGAAACGTCTGAAGAACTGAAGAAATTTTAACAAGAGATGCTGCCTCCATAGAAAATTGAGTAGCCTGTGAGGAACTGAAGACGCTTTATGCAGCCTTCTTAAAAGACTGATTAGTATGGACAGACCTTAGTGTTCCCATCAAGACACCAGTTCCGATTTTCAAACCTCCTTTACATGTAACAAAGTACAGTTATGTAAATAAACTTAGCATAACAGTAGAGCTGTTATAGCTTGCCAAAGATATTAGAGCTTGCCAGCTTCAGGGCACCTGCCATGCACCCAAATTGTCAGGCAGCTTGAGCTGGGTTGACTAAAAGCCAAGTTTGGGGATCAAGCCCTTCAGAGGTTTCAGGCCAACAGAGAGGAGGAGTCTAACCCTAAGGACAATGAGATTGCTGACACTTTGAAAAAGACTCTGTAAAGATAAGCAAGTTGACTAAAGATGGAAAAATGTGAATACCCTGTAGCTTGAAATGAGCTACATTTGAAGCTAGACACTTTGTGAACACTCCTGGTGAAGAGGATACTCCAAAGTATAAGGCAGAGAACTGATAATATGACCCAGATGCACAAAACCTTAAGAAACGCCTGATGTCTGAATGAATGGAAATGTGATAAGCTTCTTTTAAAATTAGTGTTACCAGGAAACTTGAATGAGAAGGAAGAGGTAACAAGCTGTGAAGTGACAATTCTGAATTTAGGCATCATCACAAACAGGTTTAGAAAATAAAGATCCACAACTGGTCTCCAAGCATTTTCTTTGTTTGGCACTAAAACCATCCTTGAATAAAATCCCTTTCCCACCTGCGAAGGGGGAACTGGTTCTAGCACTCCCTATGACAGCAAGTGATGAGGGGCAGGTAAAAACAATAGTCTGGTCTGGAGGATGAGGAATTACCCCTTGGAAAGAAGGAATCTCCTTCCACTGCCATCTCCAATCTTGATGACTGATCTTCAGAGCCTATTTGTCTGAAACTATCTGTTGCCAAAGAAAAAAGTGGAGATTCAGACTTTCTGGAAGAAAAAGGGGATTACCAACGTGGGAGGGAGGTGCAAAGTCTCATTATTCCAACCTACTTGGCTGTCCCTGGTTTTGTCTGCTTCCGGAATTCTTGGAACCCCTATGACATTTCTTCTTACACGCCTGTTTACCTGCATTTTGTTATGACTGTTTACTTTGGTTCTTACAAACTGGATGAGGAGTAAGAGAATCCCTTGGAAATTTTGAAAACGGAGGTCTGTAAACAGAGATACCCTGTATCAGCTTACTCCTTTCATAAAACATTTTGATAACCTCTGCAGCAGACCGACCAAAAACTAAATCTCTATCCAAATGAAAATTTCAAATCTAATTTTTGTCATCATCTGGGAAGTCCTGAAAACACATCCATGAAAATCTCTTCTAAACACTACCATTGGCCATAGCCCTTGAAGTATTAACAGGGTCATACACACATTGTATACAATAAGTAGCAACTTGAACAATAGGACAGATGAAATGTAGATCAGAGTTTTCCTCACAAGAAGAAACTGCAGACCAAACATTCCTCATACTTTCACAATGAGTCACGACTAGGTTTACCACCTGCCCCTCTTTGTGTAGGACAACCCCTGTTTGGGCAGTTGTGTCTTGCACAAAATACTGATATATGGCAAATTTCCTGAGAATTTGGAACAAAAATATTTCCTAAATTTTCTTTAATAGTTGCATAAAACATTTTTCTAATCTGAAACACCTAAACATTATCTGAAACAGCACAGGTAACACAAGTGCTGTAAGTATAAGCTTTTACTTTGGCAAAAAAATGTGATGTTCAGTCCTTTGCACTAGCTACAGGGATGGCTTGACCTTTAAAATTTTATGCTTCTACAAAAAATGCCCCACTTTGGTAATTAAAAAAGGTGGCAACAGCAATTAGGACAAACCTTAACATATTTTCTTGCCAATTCAAAACTCTGAAAATCAGAGTTGCAGATCCTTATCAGAAATAGTAGGATTGAAATTAACTAAGTGATTAGCAGCAGAAGGATTAAATAAAGCTATTGTTCCTGGATCAGGTTTGGGAAGAATGTATGAAAATTTACAAGAATGACGAACTTCAAACATCCAATCTGCCTTTTTAGGGGTGGGTTGTTGACTGTCATGAAAACTGCACACTGTAACACGCACACACGCGCACACACACACACACACACACACACATCCTCCAAGGCAGGAAGAATTGGAGGAATGGGTGGAGGTTCTGGAAATTCCTTCTGCAGCAGCGCATAGTATTTTCTTAAGTACTGAAAACCAGTGTGTTCTCCCACTGAAAACAATGGCAAACTCTAGAAACACTCACAAAAGGAGACCCTGACCACCACATCTCACACCAACAATTTTGTACCTGATTCTCATGTTTCTAGGAGACAATCTGATAGAGAAATGGCTAGGAAATAATGTTCTCTGAAAGCATTCAAGTGTTTTCCCAGCTGAGAGCTATAAAGATAAGACAAAAATCAGACAGCACTTAGAAGAACAGGCTGCAGCACGTGTCTTAGCATGAATAACCCTTCTTTTAGGTTTAATCAAGCCTGTGAGTACGACTGTCAGTTTCAATCATTTGTTCCTATTCCTATAAAAACAAATAGAAGTTATACATAGTTTTGTGTGCTATTATTAAGTTAACAGGTGTTAGGGGGTTACTGGGGGTGTATTTGTTTTTTGTTTGAGGGATTTCAATAAAACAAAACATTTTGTAAGATGTGACATAGGCTCAAATGGATTTAACAAAACTGTATAAAAGATCAACCTGCCAAACAGCATATGCATGTAACTAGACATTTAACACAAAAGCTAACTTTAAGACGACGTTTTCTGTAATGTCTTTAAATGTAATGTCAATGATCTCCCAGATAAATAAAAAAAAAAGAGTACTGAACTATATTAAAAATGTGCAGTGCAAATAGCTAGGCTGCAGGAGCTGCACTTGGAACGAACTGAACATGTGAATTTGATAAAGAAATGTTTTCAGGGATGTTATTCAGTGGAATATCTGGGGTAAAGGAAAAGAGAAGCATTTATATTAATTGCAAGAGTAGCTCCAACAATGATAGATAAGGATAAAGATAACAATGGTAGATTTATAGTACTAAGGGGCTACTGGCAAGGGATGGGGAATACATTGGCATGTACTTATATTCCACCCAAAACTGCTATAATGGAGTTTAAGAAAATGCTGGGAGAAATAATCAGCTTTCAGCAAGGGATATTATTTACAAGTGGGGACTGGAATTTGATTTATAACAATTAAGATGTGACTGGGGGGGGCAGATGGGAAAATATACAAAGTAGGGTAGATTTTTTAAGAAATTATATGTTATAAGTTATAACTTACCTGCTGTTTTTACACTTGACTGACTGTTTCCTCAATTTCATACTCCTCTGGCTGAACGCGCTCCGTTCGCCCGTCGGTCTCACTCCGCTCCCCTCCCTACCCCCAATTCCCACCCACCCCCAGGGGTCCTAAACTTAAAGCTCCATAGACACACCCCCTACCCTGTTCTTCCAATCCTCTTCCCTCCCTTCCCTGAACACACCCCTACTCTGAACTTCCAATCCTCCCTCCCCCCACAACCACCCTTAGCCCTTCTTAGTCTCACACTCACACTGAATCACTCTATTTTTAAACTCTATTTCCTCCACTCATACCACCTTACTGTACTCCATTTACACTAAAACCTACCTCTTTCTTTGTACTCTGGTCTCTGTTATACCCCTATCCTCTGTTATCTTTCTTACATTGTTCCATACTTCTCCTTTACTTTAACAACACCTTTCTACTCCACCCTCTCTTACCTCTCTTCACCTTTCACAAATACGCTTACTTCCACTATGGCTCCACTCATGTCATCCCAGATTTTACTTTCCACACTACTAGTTTCTACCCTATGCTCAATATACCTTCTATCCCTCTATGAGAAACCACTGCATGTCCAACCTTTCTATCCACATAAACAAACTATAATATATCTCAATCCTCTAAATTCCTATCCATATACTTCTTCTACCTCTAACTATCAACCACCTAGATTCCACCGACTGTCACACCTAAAATACAATTTGCCTTTGGACTACAAAACTAAACTTCTAACCTTTCTAAAATGTAAACACACTATGAAACCTATCAATCTTAACCTTCAATCTGGAGATATCCACCCTAACCCTGGTCCAACTTTCCACTCTCCCCTAATGACCATACCCAAACTCAATAACACCTTCCTAATAGGACATCTTAATACCCAAAGCATAAACAACAAAATACCCTACGTGCATTCCCTCCTACAGATATATTCATTTGACATTCTCTGCATCTCTGAGACATGGCTAAAGCCCTCCACTAAAGACACTGAGATTACTCCCCAAGGTTATAATATCATAAGACTTGACTAACCGTAAAGGTGGTGGAGTTGCAATTCTTCATAAAAATCATCTAAATATTACTACCCTTCCTGCCTCTCCAACACAAGATAGCAAAGTAGAAGCTATCATTTCAAAACTACAATTAAACTCCAAAAAATCCATCTATATTATATGTATGTACCTACCACCTGGTAATAACATACCAATCCTCGAAAATTACCTTAGCTGGATATCTATCACATATCCCCAAGAAACCATCATACTAGGTGACCTGAATATAGACTGGAATAGCATTACTGCTGATAATCCTTCTTCTCATATCAACCTCCATGGTTTTATCCAAACCATTACTTCAACTACAAGGCTCAACAAAGTAATAGAGAAAGCATTTTAGACTGGATTCTTATAAATAAAGTCAAAGATAATTACAAAGTAGGAATTTTACCAGATGATGTTAGTGATCACTCCTTAACATTCATAACAAGGGATAAGGCTGATTGTATAAACCCCTGTATCATAAGAAATGCACCATCAAACACTTCAATCCAGAATTGTTCCAGTCTGAACTTACTGCATGTAATTGGAACCCATTAAAACACTCCTCTTGAAAATGCAGTAATGTACTTTAACTCTACTTTTTATCTATCCTTGACTTACATGCTCCTGAGCATTAGAACTAAATCTAATGCTGCCCCTGGCTCCCATGAAACCAAAAAACTTATTCTCACTAGAAATAAAGTCTGGGCCACATGGAGATCACATAGAAAAAACCCTGATCTTCTTCACTTCCGCCAGCTTAGAAATCTAACCAAAAAAGCAATAATAGCTGATAAAAAGAAATTCTACTTCAATCTACAAGAAACCCATCTTAATAATTCAAAACTTTTCTGGTCTTCAGTTAATAGACTTCTTTCCCCAGGATGTTCTAAAACACCTTCCCCACTTAATTCTGATCCTGATACCCCCCAACAAACTGCAGATGCTTTCAATTGTTTCTTCACTGAAACTATACAAGCTCTTGCTAATCAATTAAACACCAATAACTCACACCCAACATGTAACCTCATAAACTCCTCCTCTAAATTCACTCTACATCCCATCTCTACATCTTACATATACAGACTCCTTCTTAAGCTAAAACCTTGTACCCCCTCTGCGGACAAGTTACCTTCACTCTTTCTACAAAAAGCTGCCAAGGCTATCGCATATCCTATTTCTATTCTCATTAATAGGACAATCAGAGAAGGTATTATCCCTGATATATGGAAGGTCTCTCACATTATCCCACTCCATAAAGGTGGTAACTCCATTGACTACTCTAACTTTAGATCTATTGCTCTCCTCTCCCCCTTGGCCATAATAATGGAGAAATGTATACACCATCAGCTTGTACAACACCTCTCTCTCCACAACATCATAGCTAACAGTCAACATGGATTCAGACCTAATCACAGTACTACTACTGCCCTTCTTTCCTTTTTAGACACTATTAACCTGAACCGTAACAACAACCTACTCTCTTCTGCCATCTTCATAGACCTCTCCAAAGCATTCGATATGGTTAACCACTCTTTATTAATCAATACTCTAGAATCCCTATCTTTTGATATCCCTGCCATTAGATGGTTTTCTTCTTATCTCACTAACAGGAAACAGGCTGTTCTCTGGAATAACCACATCTCTTCTCTTCTGCCTGTTTCTATTGGAGTCCCACAAGGTTCTATTCTTGGCCCACTTCTTTTCCCTCTTCATAAATGATCTCCAAAACACAATCCCCCAAGCTACTTGCATTCAATATGCAGATGATTCTACACTCATCTGCTCTGCATCCTCTACCTCAGAACTTAGATCTCATACTCAAAATGTCTTAAACATGGTTCTCTAGTCGATTTCTCTTACTAAATGCTAAGAAAACTAAACTCCTCCTCTTTACCCCTACCTCCAGAACCTTTAAACTTCACTATCTCTTCTAACAATGCCACTATCATCTCTCCCGACTCTACTACTAAACTGTTAGGTATTACAATTGATAATAATCTCTCTTTCAACCAACACATTAACAACACCATAAAACTTGTCAATAGGAAAATAGGATCTTTATATCGGATTAGACCATTTCTAACTCCCTCCTCTAGAACTAGGATCGCTCACTCCCATCTTCTTTCCTCTCTTCTCTATGCTTGTCCCATTTTCACCAACCTCAATAAAAACAACCTTACCAAACTTACTACCTGCTATAATAACATTGCTCGCTTCACTACAGGAAACCCCTACAGAACACACCACTGTTTCAACCTGAAACTACTAGGCTGGCCAGAATTCCAAAACTATCTTGCAACCCAACAACTCACTATTGCCCATAAAATTCTGTACCATCCAACAAACACCCCTATACTCTCTCAACTCATAATCCCCTACAATAATCTTAGCTCTCTCCGCTCCTCCAGTAAACTATTGGCTAATTCCACAAAATCAAATAACACTGCTGGACTCCTTTTCACCAATTCAGTAGGTAGAAAATGGAATCTACTTCCTAGTAACATAACAACCATTGCATCATTACCTCTTTTCAAACTAAACATTAAACTTCACTTCCAAAACCACTGGCTGTGCACATGTAGTAAACCTGATTAATCCTTCCACTACTTAGACTCTACTTCTTTACTATCTCCTATTTCATACTTTTCTATCATCCACCTGGCTTTCCTCCTCTTCTGCCACTTGTTTTCCTATTATTCCTTGCTTATAGACTGGCTTCTAGCTCTCTTTGCTTGCTAACTATCTTACTTGCTGTCCTTCCTACAACCTACCTCTTCTAATTACTCATATTCTTAGCTCTCTTTCTCATACTTCCTATCTTATTATTATCTCTCAAAGTATTTTATAACTTAATATGATGTCTTTGAGTTTAACTGTGTGTAGTAGTATTTATTTATATTTTTAGTTATCTTTATCAGACTTAGTATATTATAATTATATAAGTATTTTTTTTGTGACTGTCACTATGTGAGTCAGTATTAAACTCACTAGTAATAATGAGTAACTGTAGAATTGTTAGTTTCTGTCTTTTAAAACTTTCTTTAAACTCTAGTATGTTTGCCTTAATGTATTCTCTGTGGAGCTTTTCTCCCCGGGCCTCTACTGAAAATGGAAATATCTCCAGTTAGACTAGCCCGGTCAACAAATGTAAAATAAAATAAATAAATAAAAATAAATAAAATGTATGAAAATATTTGGTATGGAAGATGTAAATTCAGTACTAGGAGTTCAAAGTGAATTTACATATTATTCCTCAAGATACAAAAACTGGGCTAAGCTAGACAGGTCCTGATAAGCACCCAATAACTATTTCAGATCATGTGTCAATAATAACTAAAATAAAAACACAGGGTAATGATATAAAAATGAGACAATGGCACTTTCCCACCTATCGGTTGAAAAGAGGAACTTAAGGAATGGGGTAGTGGAAATTACTCAGGGGCTACTAGAGAAGGTAGAAATTTCTTCTGAAAATATAGCTAGAAAGTGGGATACAATTAAAGTGGAGTTTAAAAATAGTTTTGAAATAAAACAACAGAGATATGGTTAAAAAGTAAATGATTATTTAGAAGGACTGGCACATGTTAAATTATTGCAAAATAGAGGGAATCCCACATAACAGCAGCAGGAGGAGCAACTGCAGAATATGAAACAGAAAATAAGGGCTCACCTCAATAATATGCATAACTTTAGAAAGATAACTGTTTTTGATAACGCTAGAGCACAAAAACTTTTAGCACAGCGACTCAGGCAATAGAAAGTAGAAAGGACCATTACCAAGCTTAAAGAGCTTATGACAAGGAAGATAACGAGATCCTTAGAAGTATGACAAATATTTCAGAAATTTTCTGAAAGTCTGTATAAAGTAGAGAACTATGTAAATCAAGAAAAGTTACAAATGAAAATGTTTATGGAAGAATCAAATATGCCAAGGTTAGAGGTAAATGAGGCTCAATTACTAACAGTTAGGATAGAAGTAGATGAGACAAAAATGGTGCTATGTAACCAATCCCAAATCCCAGGAAAACACCAGGGATAGATGATATTCCTGTGGAAGTTGGGAAGCTAGAGGAAAAAACTGATAAAGATATGGAAGGTTTTGCTTAATAGTATTATAAGAGGAGGAGAAGTACCAACACCCTGGAAGAAAGCTGTGGTAGCTGTAATACCTAAAGAGGGTAAAGGATCCATCACATCCAGCTTCATACAGGCCCATTTCAATACAGCTTCACACAGGCCCATTTCAATACTAAACCATGATTATAAAGTGTTTATGTTTATAATGGCTAAAAGAATGGCAAATGTGATGCTAAAATTGACAGATATCAATCAATGTGGTTTTGTGGTGGGGAAGCAAACATTTGACAACATTAACAGAACACTGATGATCCAGAGGGAAGCAGAATGTAGGAAAATACCACTGTTCTTGGCAAATGCATTAGATAGAGTAAGCTGGGACTTTATGAGCAGGACAATGGAAGAATTTGCATTCCCTGATAAAATTATAAAGTTGAATAGGAAAATATATGAGGGATCAGAGGCAGAAATTAAAGTGGGTTGGTTCCTCTCTGATAATTTCTGCTTGAGCAGAGAAACCAGGCAGTGGTGTCCTCTTTCCCCTTTGTTATTTACATTACATTTAGACCCAATGACAAAGAAAATAAGGCACTCAGAAATTCAATTATATAATTGGTAGTCAAGAAAAGCTGGATCTATTGGCAGATGATGATATTTTATTCCTGATAAAACCAGAAAAGGGCATTACAGTGTATTGGAACATTTTGAGACTATTTCAAATCTTTTCAGGATACAAAATTAATGACCAAAGGCAACAGAGGTAAATTATGTACCCAAACACAAATTGGTTCAGCAATATCCATATTTATGGGGGCATGATAAAATTAAGTATTTAGGAGTATGGATTAAAAATTATTCCAGTGTGGCAGCTAAGGATATGTGGCAAGAGACCAAAAAAAGAACACAAAAACTGAGAAACTGGAAGCTCTGTTATATCAATATGGATAGTAAGGTGCAAGCAGTTAAAATATTTTTAGTCCCTTTAGTCTTATACAGAGGTCAGGCATATTTTTATCAACTAGAGGAGAAGTTGTGGATAGCAATTAATAAAGAGCTGAAGGATTTTATCTGGGGGGGAAGATGGCAAGAGTCAAGTGGGATAAGCTGATTCTAACAGAACAAGGAGGATTGGGATTGCCGGTTTGAAGGGATATTTCAGAGCTACACAGTTACGGCTCTATATATAGCACAAGCAGAAACCTATAAGTCAAAGTGGAAAGGGATAATGATGAAACAGGGTGGAAGCTCAAGAAACAAGGAGAGACTGGGATTTTGGATGCAGACCTTAAAGGAGAATAACAATAATAATACAGAATATTATATTCATAAAGTAGCAGGAAGTATTTTAAGAATTAATTCAACGGAGGAATGGAAAAAGGAGATTCTGCCGATAGGATTGACTGCAACTAGGGATACAGGAAGTAGGCAAGAGGGGGCTGGAATTTATTGGAGAAAACTGGCAAAGGAAACAAGGCATTGGGAGCAAATAACTAGACAGGGAAAGGTAACAGAATGATAAGATGCCAAAAATGTATTTGGACTGCAGGTTAGAGCTCGCCTTCCCTATCAAGGCTTGATATCAGAGTATAGGCAAAGAGAAAGAAATAGGAGGGTTCTAAACAAAAGACCAGCACTGGTAGATTTTTTTGAAGAATCTAGAAAAGATGCTGCTGTTAAAAAAAAAAGGAATGATTAGCAGAGCATACAAAAAAAGACTCTTGTCAGAAGAGGTTAGAAAGGATTAGGAAGAGAAAGACTGGATAAGCAATTCACAAAGAAACAATGGGGAGTGTATGTCTGTCTCCCAAATATGCAACAAATCTCACAAATTTAGGGGTTTTGCTTGGAAGTGTGTATATTTTATACCCCAAGTAGACTCCAGAGAATTTTTCCTCAGGTGCACAGCAAATGTATGAGGTGTGATGGTGAAGAATGAGGTAATTGGGAACATTTTCAGGGAGTGTAATGAGCTGCTAGACTTTAAAGATTCCTTGCAGACTACTCTATCAGAGGTACTGGATGAGTAAATTGGTTTAACTATGGAAATGATTTTTCTGAGCTACAAGACAGAATTGTAATTGCTTAGACATAGTAAGTCCTTGCCGAGTCTAAGTATGGTGGCTGACAAAAAAGCAATTACTAGAAATTGGAAATCAAAGACCAAACCAACTGTACTAGAAATAATGAATATAGAAACAGAGATAAAATAACTGGAATTTGGATCTTTAGAAAAGGGTAGGAGCAAATTACATTGGAAAAAAATGGGAACTGTGGAAACAATACATACGGATTAGGAATGAGGTTTAAAAGAAGGTCAGAATTTGAATAAGCTATGTAATGTTTGACTAACAGTGATAGGGTAGATTATAAGTGATGTATAATGTTTGCAACTAAAGTTGTGTCAATATGGTCTGTGATGTAAAATACTTGCAGCTGGGACTATGTCGATATGGTGTGTTTGCATTTATATAAATGTATGATTGCCTATGTCATAAGTGATAATTTAATAAAGATATTTCTTGTTTAAAAAAAAAAAGTGGCCCTCCCTTGCCCAATGAGGGGACCCTAGCACCAATCAATGTCAATATGGTGTGTTTGCATTTATATAACTGTATGATTGCCTTTGTCATAAGTGATAATTTAGTAAAGATATTTTTTGTTTAAAAAAAAAAAAGTGCCTCTCCCTTGCCCAATGAGAAGACCCCAGCAGCCGCAAAGAATGCGGCTAACCCCTGGTCCACAGTGGCCACAGGTACACCAAAGGGCTATGGGGCAAAAGATGAATGGTTTCAGGTACAACTAATGAGCATGACAGTCACCCACCCATGGTAAAGGTTAATTGCTAGCTTCCTGCGATGGCAAAGGCTGTTTGCTTAACTTTTTCTTTTTGTGGCTGTAAGGAGGACAGCCCATGGGACCGACAGATTGTTCTATGGTCAAGCTGAAAATGGTACCAGTTTTTCAGGGAAAATAAGCAGCAAATGCATTTTTTTAAAGGCAAACACAGTAAAAAGTACTTAAAAACATAATAAACAATTCCTCCACATAAAAAAAGGTTTCAATTACTTTAAACAACTTTAAACGGACAAAAAAAAGAGCACTCACATTTAAAAGTACAGCAGTCTTATGACAGTCTGTTAAAAAAAATTCCTAACTTTAAAATAACTTTCCTGAAGAGGAAAGTATGAATAATAAAATTATCAAATGGAAGCTTTTTTTCCCCCCAAAGGCAACTTATCTGCCCAGCAAGGGAACAGCACAAGCAGACTGTCAATCCTTGAAAAGCTCAGAGGAGCGTACTCTTCAGTGGTAGTAAAGCTCTGATGGGCTGGGTGCCCAAATGTCTCTTTTAGTGAGCTCAGCTCAAGCTGCCTGTCAGTTTGGGTGCATGGATGGTGCCCTGAAGCTTTGTTAACCCATATAGCCAAGGCTACATTGCTTGGAAACTTTGATAGTAGGACTGGCACTCACAACACCATACTTTTTTAAGGGAATTATGAGCCAACCTGATGTACCTTGTTTATAAAATGTAATAACCATCCTTAAATTCCCTGAAGACCTAATATGTCTACTCTTAAGCTGAGCTGGGTGAGGACTTATGATTATGGATTTTCAACTAGCTGCTTCCTTCTCTACCAATTCTGGTTTCTTTCTTCTGTCAACCTATATTTCCATTATTTTGTGATTTGATGGTACTTCTCAAGCCTATACAAGTGCTGCTCTGCCAGACAAGCTGATAACACCTTTACCCTTCATAATTTTATAGTTGTATTAATCTTACCAAAAACACTTCATTCACCTGTGTTCTGGTATGGGCACAGACATAAAAGGCACTGTAAATGAAAATCATTTGCAGCTATATGTCTACACCTAGTACAACTGCTTAATGATCAGAATATTTAAACATTTTCAGTGAAAATATGGCATGTATGGCATATGATTTCACCTATCACACTACTGATAGTGGATATTCTCCAGTGCACAAACAACTGACCAATGGTTTCTCAACTGCAGTAACTACAGAAAGTGCATGTCTGTGCCACTTTTATATAGAAACCTTGCACTGCCTACATGTGTTCGAACACAAGTAAGACAGCAGCATTAACATTCGTGGGGAAGAAAAAAGCTAGGGGAAAAATGTTCAGACCAATATAGCATGGCTGGTCAGTAAACCCAAATCCTATAACTATTATACTAAACCTCCCAGAAGAAAGAGCTGTAATGCCTCAAAAAACAAGATACTGCTTTATAAAGGAATGGATCGACATTGGTGATATCTGGTGTACATGAGAGAATGTATTTCCACATTAGGACCACATGAACCAGGACAACAACATTAAGAGTAAATAGCTACACCACAAAGAAAAGCAAGGGAATCCTGTGAAAGGAAGTAGAAGAATAGTTCAGTCAGCCCACAGTAGCAGAAAAACATGAAAAAGTCAAAGCAGAAATTACTTATGAATGACCTAGGCAGCAAGTTCAAACACTGTGTAGGTCTGTATTTTAGATGGAGAATTAGAAAGATATAATTGACAGCAGATAACACAAACTCCTTTCACTTACAGGAAAAAAATGGGTATTCAAAGCAAAAAAACGATTAAGCTTGGAGTAACAGCTTTAAAACATTACTACTTTTGAATTCACACCAGATGCAATTATAATACATCTCTTCAGTGTACTGTGACCTAATTTGTTTAATGCCTAATCTTCTAATTAAGATGGGGATATTCTTCAGTGATTCCAACATCTTCGATTATGGAGGGTGGGAGCAAATCTGAGGATCAAATGCACCTGAAGAACAGACACAGAAAATGCAGTTTACACTTAGAATTGAGAAAATATTACGGAGCTGTGATGAACTGTGTTAATCCTGCTCAGCTGTGTCAGAGGACATGAATCTGTGGATTCTCTCGCAAGCACACTGCCAGAATACTGAGACCATAGCACACCTCTCAACTGTACAGATTTTCGCAGAATGCCCAGATTTTTGCCTCATATTTGTGGTCTGTTTTTTCTTAAAATTATGGTTTTCTGGCAGATTAGTGGCAAATCAATAAAGATTGAAGTTAGAAAATAAAGATAGACATTTGAGTTTCAGATTTCATACCCTTCAGAAAGTACATCCTAATGCAAAACGTGTTATTCTATCAACTTTCTAAGTTTGTAAGAGCAATATTTAAAAATTGTTTCTATTTCTGAGCCTTTGTCCCACTTTTGTGTATGGCTTTGTCCAGATTTCTTGCTCTAAGTAGTTGAGAGGTATGGACCATAAACATCTATAAAAGACTCCATTAAAAAAATTAATCCCAACAATAACAGTCTTGTAAACACAAAGGCACATTTGCATTACAAGGCTATTTACTTTCTCTAGAAACCAAAAAGGGTAGCAGCTCAAAGACAGTTTTATCAATTTCCACAAGTGCCATTCTTTTATTCAACATTTTAACACAACCACAAGTGCCCCTCCAGAATACTAGCTTGCAGGCATCTGTACCAAACACACACACATGCAAACACTGACACACTTCTCCACTTATCAGACTACAATTAGAAATGAACACTAACACACAAATACACTATTTATAAACCTGAAGATGTACAGAACATGTGATAGTATTACTTAAAATGTCAGGACTAAATCAAGCGAAGTACAAAACAAAATATCTAAGGTGGCACAGTAAAGCACAGAAATCAGAATTTATCATCTGGAATCATTTTTGATACGCTGATGTGGGCCAGCAAAATGACAACCACTAAGTTTAGGATTCTGTTGTAGTTGAGAATACTCTAAATATGCAAAGCCCTTTACAAATACAGGAACTTTCAAGAACCGACTGAGGACAATAACCTTTACACAATCTTCTTGGTCCAGTCCACTTGAAAAAAGGGCATTTCAGGTTAACACTGTTCATTTTCTAAATAAACTTCAGATGTTATTCTGCTTTAAGTCAAAAAATGGGACATTCCTTAGCCAAGGTGTTGATATCAGTCATTTTCACAGCACAAGTGTATAAATGGTCAGTCATGTTTCATTTGTTCAAATGAGATTAAAAGCTAGAGAAGCTTGCATGCATGTTTTTTTTTTTTTACTTCACTTCTCAAACTTTCTCATAGTGGACATCCCTCAAGTCCCAGAAAAGTACCTTAGTTTCCCCCAACAATGGAAAATTATTCTGCCCCCTCATTCACAGCAAAATCATATGCTGCTCTGTACTTTTAGCCTGGTCCCATTAGAAATTAATACTGAATAGTAAATACTGCCAGGCAATTAGCACAGAAGATTATGGCAATTAACTGCTTCCTGTAATCCAGGGTTCAATTCCCTCAGCTCAATTTTCTGCTCTCTCTCTCAGTAGGTCATTTCACCAGATACTGCTCCTGGATCAACCCCAAAAAGGGGAAGATGGTTAACTAGTAAGCCAAGTGGACAAAAACAAAAATATGTGCATATTTTATGCAGTTGTCATTATTCAAACTTGCTTGGACTTCTCTTAAAACAGGCTTAAGCCTCTCAAACAGAGACGTGGCAAGGCCATTTGGAGCTCAGGGTGAGACTCCAATCGCATGGGAAATGAATGGGTTAACTGGCCATGACAGGATGGTCAGCATGCAGCAGAGGCAAATGCTACAAATAAATAAATAAAATCAATCATGTGTTTCTTAAGGCTTACCAATTATCTCCATTCTCAAGACATACCTGCAGCACTTCTTTAATCACTGTAGTAGCAGGAGGAGGTCATTCTGCAGATTTGTAAAAAATCGTATTCTACACACGAGCCACCTTACAGAGATACAATACTTTGAAAGCCAAGCACCTTATAAAATAATTATTTCTTCCATTCTTCTTTCTATTCTTGTGTAAGACATTATACCAAGGTATAAGGTTCATAGGCTGGTACTAGGCTATCGGTCCTAGGGCCCATACAAGCCGAGCCATAACAATTCCCTGGCTATTTCTTCCCACAATATTTACTTCCCTGCAGCTCTCTCAGGGGATGTAAAAAAAATCCTGTGGGCACACAATGAAAAGAGTAGGGAAATTTTCACCAGAACCCTGGTCTAATTTCCCATAGTTGGTATGAATACCATCTTGAGTCTCCACTGAAAACAGGCCATAGACCTAATGATACTAGCCCAGTCAACAAAAAGCACCTTAATTATAATGATTAATGGCAGACACTCTGCTTTGCAGACTTGTAAAAAAAAAAAACATTCTACATTACAGACAACTTGAAAGCTAAGCAGCCAATAAAGCACAGATCAAAAATTAGGAGATCATATTTTATATAATTAAGCCATTCAAACATGTTACATACCATCAGGGTGTGAATATATCAGCTCAGATAAAAATTAAAACCCCTTTCAAATGGATCCATGGAATCTAGACAAGTACCACTAAATGCCATTCCCAAACAAACTGTAGTACACAACTGTTGCTGGCATTGCTAGACACACACACACACACACACACACACACACACACACACACACACACACACACACACACACACAAGGCATATAAAACACTGCTGCTATGTCAAAGGTAAGTCTCGTGGCTGCTACTACTACATAACCCTGCCCTGATCTGCTGATTTCTGTACAGTGAGGATGGCAATGTCCTGACTCCCAACTTCAGACTGTAGATGTCAACAACATTATACTTTATAACTTTTTATTTTGTGATACTTCTTGCCTAATATTCATATTCTATTTTCAGCTTTTTCAGTAGTTTGATTTTATGCGACAGGGTTAAACTGTGTTGCACCTTTCTTTTCTTTCACTGATCTGGATATCAAATAATTTGAAGAAATGCATTCAGTAGTGAAAATAAAGTTGTTGAAACTTAAAAACGGCAATGGCATGATATTTCGTCTAACATTCAAATGTGGTAGTCACTTCCTGTACATGCAAAATATAATAAAACATTCCATATCTGCAGTGTCTACCACCATACCCTCTCAATTGTCTCCGAAGTTTCAGGGACATCACTGATTTTGTCTCAGATATTAGCACTGTCACTATAAATCCCTGCCAACAAAACTGGTGACTTTTGCAGAAAAGATACTGAATTATACTTAATAATGACAAAAATTGGAGAGTTATAGACTTCTTTTACTTCAGAAAATGTATATGAATTCCATTCACATTCTCTTATTCAGTCAATTCCACAGCCTCAGGTTAATATTAATAATTTAACATGATATTTCTGGATTAGTCCCTAACTCTGCTTACATTTGTCCCTGATTGGTTGAGAAATTACAGTTGTGTAAACTCTTGGATAGCCCAACATCTGGCCTGTACACCAAAGCCTTTATATCTTCTCAGTATTGTACATCAGCCATACGCTGTCTGTTGCAGGTGTAGGGTATAAAGGTGATGTACGCACACTCAATTCTCAAAGTACAGTTGTGTAAAATCTTACCATAACAGTAGATGTCCTTCCCTTCACTGTTGCAGTATTCCTTATGCAAGGGATTCCCTGCCAAGGGAAGCCTGACATCCAGCCAGTATACCAAAGCCTTATGATTGATAGTACGTCATACATCACATGTATGCTCCCTGCTCACAGCATATGGTATAAAGGTGATGTATGGACATACTTACCTCAGAAATGAAAATCCCAGGAAGAAAAGTCCAAGGGGCAAAGCAGGAGCATGTACAACCAGAAGGAGTACAGTAAAGGGGGAGGAGGGAGGGAGCAAATACTGCAACAGTGAAGGGAAGGACATCTACTGTTACGATAAAATGTAACAACTGCACGATGTCCTTCCTTATCACTGCTGCAGTATTCCTTATTCAAGGGAAAGTACAAAAGCTCAAGAAGAAAATCAGGAGGAAAAAGGTCCAGCAGAGCCTTGAAGAAAGCCATGCAGGATAGCCCTGTCAAATCCGGCTCTCGTCTTGGAAACCACATCCAGCTTGTAATGTTTAGTAAAATAATGCATAGTGAGTCCAGGTAGCTACCTCAAGGAAGGAATTGGTATCCAATCCTTTGATAAAAGCACCACAGGAAGCCACAGCCCTGGTTGAATGAGCCTTAACAGAAGTAGAAAGGCCTTTCCCATGAAGAGAGTAGCAAAAGGAAATGGCCTTAGAGATCCAAGAAGAAATAGTTTGGTTTAAAACAGCGAAACCTAGGATGAAAGAAGAAAAAAAAAAGAGTTGCTCACATTTACAAATGGCTTTAGTATTAGCTAAATAAAACCTGAGTTGTCTATACAAATCCAAGTTGTGGAAACCTTATCACTAGCACACTGTGAGGAAGGGAAAAAAAAGTGGGCAAATGAATAGATTGATTAAGAGACAACTCATTAACCACATTGGGCAAAAAAATGGATTAGTATGAACAGACACCCTTGTCCCTATGACAAACTAAAAAAGGAGGGACAGTCATAAGGGCCTGAAAGCTCCAACACTCATCTAGCTGAAGAAAGAGCCAAAAGAAGAACAGTCTTCCAAGTACAATGCTGTAAGAAAATTGAAGCTGCAGGCTCAAAAGGAGCCCAAGTCAATTTTTAAATAACAAAATTAAGGTCCAAGGAAGGAGGAATAGACTTCCTGGGAGGCCTAATATGAAGGATACCTTTAAGAAATTGTTTGACCTCAAATCTAGAAGCCAAAGGAGAACTCAAAGACAGACGAGCAGAAATAGCTGAAAGGTGGGCTTTAACTGAAGAGCATGTCAACACAGCATGGAGTAATTCACACAAATAAGATAGAATCAATGAAATTTCCACAGAAAGTGGATCCAGGTTATGAACAAGACACCAAAACGAAAATCTCTTCCATTTGGACAAATAAGATTTTCTAGTAGTGGGTTTCCTGCCCTCCTGCAAGACACGAAGCACATCCTTAGAAAAAAATGTGTCTGAAGGGGATCAAAACCCTATCAGCCACAATGTCAGCTGAAGAATGGACAGGTGGGGATGAATGACAGACCCCTTGTTTTGTGTGAGTAGGTCCACCCTGTGAGGCAACTTGTGATGCCTGCCCTTAGCTAAATGCAGGAGGAGGAACTGACGCTGTCTGGGTCAAAAGGGAGTCACAAGTGAGATTCTGGGAGCATCCTGTTTTATCTTGACCAAGACCTTCAGAATGAGAGGAAGGGGAGGGTAGGTATAAAGAAACATCCCCTTCCAAGTAAAAGATAGGGTGTCTGTCTACCTTCCAAGCCAGAGGACATGGGACTGGCACAAAAATAGAGGACGTTGTCGGTTAAGAAGAGAGGCAAAGAGATCTACTTGAGGAGTACCTCCACTGTTGGATAATGTCTAGAAACATATCCATGTGAAGCATCCACTCATGGGATTGTGTTATGGACCTGCTCAGAGAATCTTTTACTATGTTTTGATCCGTGGGAATGTAAACTGTCTGAAGGGTCACCTGGTACTTGACAACTAGATGCCAAACCTGAAGGGCCAATCTGCATAAGAGATAAGACCCGCCCCCCCTTGCTTGATGATATACCACATCACTGTGGTATTGTCTGTGAGAATCTTGAGGGGGCCCTCGAAGGAAGAGAGAATGAAAATCCTGAAGGGCCAGAAGAAGAGCTTTCATCTCTGACACTGATGTGGTCTTTTTGTCGAAGAGACTAAAGGCCCTGCACTTTCAGAGGACCGAAGAAGCCCCCCCCCCCAATCTCACGTCCGAGGCATCTGTGAAGAGTTCCTGTGAGTGGACTAGAGACTGAAAAGGAAGCTCTGGGTCTTGAGACAACTGATGGATCCCACCATTGAAGTTCCACCTTAAAACATGGAAGAAGAGGGACTAGAAAATCCAAACAATGAGAATGTTAAAGCCAAACTGACTTTACAAACCACTGGAGCTTTCTCACGTGGAACATGGCCACAGGAATCATAGAAATGGTGGAAGCCATGTGACCCAGAGCCCTTAGACACTTCCTGGATGTAATTAAAGCCAGAGGAAGAAGGGACTGAAAGAAACCAATCAGAGTTGAAGCCTTGGGAGGAGGCATGGATGCCAGCAATGGAACAGTCTTGGAGGCTGCACCCTAGAAAAAAAAAAAAAACATGAACATGAGAAGGAGAAGGGAATGATTTTTGGAAATTTACAGCAAAACCCCAGGCTTTGCAGGAGAGAAACAGCAAAGTGTAGAGGCTGAAGTAAAATCCTTGGAGAGAAAGTCTAAATGAGCAGATCGTCCAAGTAAGAAAAGTCTTGAAGCCCTCTCAACGTGCAGAAAGCAATCACAGGAGTGAGGCATTTGGTGAAAACCCTTTGAGGCAGTAGAGAGGTCAGAAGGCAAAGCAGAGAATTGAAAATGCCATGAAGCAACAGAAAAACCTAAAAATTTCCTGAAAAGGGGATGAATAGGAATGTGTGGATAAGCATCCTTGAGATCCAGGGAAACTAGAAAAGCCTGAGGAATTAGCAGGGGAAACAAGGTTTGAAGAGAGAGCATCCGAAAGGAAGGGACCTTCAAAAAGGTGTTCAGCTGCAAAAGATCTAGAATGGCTCTCCAAGTGCCTTCTTTCCTAGGGATCAGAAACATTCCGAAAATAAAACCCCTTCCCACTCTGAGGAATTGGAATTTCTTGAATTGTTCCTTGAGCCAATAGGCCCAGAAGCACCTCTGGAAAAAAGGTAGTTGTTTCTGAGGAGGCTGAGGAATGCCCAAAAAGGGTGAAGAGATTTCAAACCATGTAATAACCCTACAAGATAATGGAAAGAACCCAAGAGTCTTGGGTGACCTTTAACCAAGTAGGAAAGAACAGATGTAAGGAAAGAGGAATATGGCCGAGAAGAACAGGCTAGTCAGACAGCACCTGGTTTGCCAGGAAAAGGAGACTTCTGAGTAGTTTGGGTTGCTTCAGCAGGGGGGGGAGCCCTTCTACCACCATTTTTACCTTTGTGGGGGAGGCTAAGACGGTCTACGAATGAAGCCAGGCTTGTTAGGGTAATTCCTTTCAAATTTGGGAACAGGTAAAGCAAAAATATGCTTCAACTCCTGTAAGACCAAGGCAAGCGAATAGCTTTGCACAGACGGCAAGTGCAAAGGCCAAAACCTGAGTAACGTAAATACAAAAAACAGCCAGCACCACACACAAAATCAAAGACTTAAGTCTTAGTACATTTTAGAAAGCAAAGACTTTCCTAAATCTTCATACAGACCGGTTTCTGCCCAAAAGCCTTTATCAATGTGATCCAACACCCAACGGTGTTCCCTTTTATACAATGACAGTCACTTGCAACCAATACAAAGTCCCTAATAGTTAACTAGCCTAACTATTACAATATCCTTAATATAAAGATGAACATACCTATTAATAAAAAACAATAATTCAAAAAGGTGATAACACCATACTAAACAATAATCATACGTCTTTACAAATGTTCATTCATGCCATGCTTTTTCTTTTTTATTTAAAAATTCATGCCAGTTGGTTTTATTGAATCTTTTGCTACCAACCTTGTCAATAATAGTAAAATGAAAACTGGCCGTATTATGAACAAGAGTATGTTTATATAGTGCATTGGTAATAACCTTATTCCTTATATTACTCAGATGGTCCGAGATACGCAGTTTCAGAGATCTGGACCTTTAACCAATAAAAAATGCAGAACAATGGCAAACAGCCAAATACACTACCCAGTTACCACTACAATTAGCAAACGTCTGAATCTCAAAAATACGTTCAGTGTTTTTATTTGTAAACTCCTTTGTTTTAAGCACATATCTACAAAAACTACAATATTCACAAGGGAAACATCCAAATAATCTAGTGCCATCCAATGTGCGTTGGATTTTCATATTGGAAAACGGGTGTTTTTTTTTTATAAAAACTGAGGTGTCCACCTAAAGTGACACCCCTACAAAAGGAAAAGGCACACCTATTATCCAAAAATATCCCAATGTCGTTGAATTAAATTAGTCAACTGTTTAGTATTCCTACCAAAAGTAGTTGTGAATCTGATGATTCACTGTTGCACACTAGGGCAGCGCCGGTTAAGCAGGTTTAAACTATTCGGGCTACCTAAAGTCCACTCTTCAAATTTTCCCTTAAAACTACCTTCCTCGAACTATACTACTGATCTAATCAGCGTATCCTATAACTAAAAAGATCATCTCTACTTGACTCCAAGTAGACTATTCTCTATCTGTTAAACCTAGCACTTGCTCCTACAGTACTTATCACCTTGATACAGCACTCTTGTCATAGATAGTACCCCAAAAAGGCAAACCCCCATTTCTCGGTCACCCACATCCCCCGGAATCTCTTTTAAAGTTTTTTTGTCTATTCCTTCTAGCATGTCGAGGGATCAGTTGCTAGTGTCCTCTCCTGCTCAGCTGGTGAACCTGGGAATATTGAGGCAATGTTACAATTGCCTGATGTACACAGACAACCCTCTCCTCCTCCCACAAAACACAAATACATGCGAGAGATGCAACTACACGGCCAAACTGGAGGCTGAGCTCTCAACATAGGACTGGCAAGACCAGACAGAAGGAGAAGGTTACCACACACACTATAGAGCCAGTCTCACATAGTACCATCACAACCTCAAATCATACACATAAACACACAAAGACATACTCGGAGGCTCTGATCAAAAATCTACCAAAACAGCAGAGGCCACCAAAGCAGACACCCAAACAACCACCACCTCAGACCATAACACCTGCAACACATAGACCTCACAGTCAGAGTGTCAAACAGTCACAGCCCTTAAGGCCAAACACAATGCCAGACACACTAGTCATTGGTGACTCCATAGTCAGACACACTGACGTCCCGCTCACCAGACTGAGTAAGGAGAGAGTTACAGTAAGCTGCCTGTCGGGCGCTAGAATCCGCCACATAACGCAAGCACTCAGGTCTCTCAACAGCAGGTACAAATACGACTCAGTCATTGTCCACGCTGGTGTAAACGACCTGAGACGTACCTCCTTGGACTACATGAAAAGAGACATTGAGGAGCTCTCTGATTATGTAGCCCAGGCAGGTATGGCCCTGACCTTGAGCAGTATCCTACCTTCACCAAGAATGATGCCACAATACAGAGATAAGATGATCAGCTTTAACAATTGGCTTAAACTCTGGTGTCTTTCAAAGGGGATCCAATGTCTGTCTGCCTGGGATGACATGCTGGACAAGCCACGCTGCATAAGGGACGGTTTGCACCTGTCACCCCTGGGATTCCGGATATAGGCAAAGGCTCTTGCCACCCCCATAGTGCCTTTTTTAGGCAAGGCTCAAATTCTAAACCTACCACCCTAGAACACAAAAAAAGGAAAAAAAACTAAGGGTAATGCTGCTCAATGCCAGAAGTCTAAATCTCAAAATGCACGCACTCGAGGCCCTTCTCAGTATGGAGAACATCGATGTCTGTGCTGTGACAGAAACCTGGTTCAAGGCTCCTGAGAGCACCCCAGCACTATCAGGTTTTACCTCATATCATGCGTTCCGGCCCCAAAATCCGGACAATACCAAGAAAGGAGGGGGGGAGGTATCCATATTCATCAATGACACCCACACCTCAAGACTGGTGGCAACGCACGATGCATCGGAGACCATCCAGGTACAATTAACCATAGGCAAGACTGCTCTGCAAATTGTAGCATGTTACAGGCCACCCTCACAAACTCAGGAACCTCACATGACTTTCCTAAAAACACTGGAGGGGATAAATGTATCTCCAAACACCATCATACTAGGTGACTTCAATTACCCTAATATAGACTGGGAACACTACTCTAGCTCAAACACCCTAGCCCAAAAGTTCCTGGAATTCATAAACTCAAATGCCATGGAACAACTAGTCACCATCCCCACAAGAGGAGAAAACATACTTGATCTCATCATCACGAACATGGGAGCACAATGTTCAACACCGGAAGTATACCCCTCACTGGTGAGATCAGATCACAAACTAATCTCGCTGGAGGTCCTCATCCCACCCCCACCTGAAATAAAAAAGACCACAGTAAAGAACTTCTCGAAAGCCGACTTCACACTTCTAAAGACTAGTGTGATCTCCTTTAAGCCCCCGAGCCGTGGAAAACAGTACTCAAGCCGCTGAATCACTTACAAATGCCTTCTACCAGCACCTGCAGGACTGCATGGATAAGGCAATCCCAAGCAAAACAAAGACTCTTTGTACCAAAGGCAAGCGCCCAGTCTGGTGGACCCCAGCCATAAACAAACTCTACAACAAAAGGAGGAAGCTACTACAAGATAGAGCAAAATCCTTAAAAGGTAAGACACCTTTGATCACTATAAGTAAAAACTAAGAGCTCTCATAAAATCATCCAAAGCAAATTTTGAGAGAAAAATAGCTAAAGACTCAAAAGACAATCATAAGGCCTTCTTTAGCTATGTTAGAAACCTGGGAGGAAACTCCCAGATATGCTCAGAACTAGTTCAAAATGATGTGAAGATTACTGATCCTACAGACATTGCCAACATACTGGCTGACAGGTTCAGTGCAAACTTCCCCCCCCCAAAAGGAGAGATATCTATACCAAATGATTGCAGCCCCCCAAACATCTCTAACACCCAAGTGAGAACGGCTCTCTCCAAAGCAAAAAACACAGCATCCATGGGACCTGATGGTGTCCCCGGGTGTCTGCTCCACTTAACTCAACGAGGAATTAAACCCACAGCTAGGACAGCTGTTTAATCATAGTCTCACCTCTGGATAGGTACCCAGGGAGTGGCGCACTGCGACTGTGGTCAAAGGCGGTGCCTCCACCGACCCTGGAAATTACCGGCACATTAGCTTGACAAGCCTTATCTGCAAAGCCATGGAGAGGATCATAATGGACCTCATAAATAAAGACATAGGGAATTTGCAGACTTTGGATCCAACCCAGTTTGGCTTTGTCAAAGGCAGATCATGCCTTTTAAACTTGGTTGACTTTTTCGAAACAGTCACCAAAGCCATTGATGAGGGAAAGGCAGTCCATACAGCCTACCTCGATCTGGCGAAGGCCTCGATACAATACCCCACTCGGGTATCATTGAAAAACTCATCAGCTTAAATGTTAACCCATACATCACAAGATGGGTTGCAAACTGGCTGAGTGACAGAACCCACAGGGTCAGAGTTGCTGGTGCCATGTCAGACTCAAAGCCTGTCACAAGTGGTGTCCCACAGGGCTCAGTCCTGGGCCCACTCTTGTTTGGCATCTACTTTTCTGAAGTACAAGCAAACACAGGAGGGTTATGACTGCAAACTGGGTGCCGTAGTCGAAAACACATCTGACATAGATATCCTTCAGAAGGGCCTCACAGAAACGGATGACTGGTGCCAGAGTCATGGCCTAAAGTTAAATGCCAAAAAATGCATAGTCATACCCTTCGGGAAAAACAAGGTTACCCCTAGCTACCATATAGGTGGCAATCCACTCAGCACAGAAGACGTTATCATGGACCTGGGGACCCAGGTTGACAGTAGCCTGTCATTCGACACCCATGTAGCTAAAGTAGTTAGGAAGACCTTCTACAGTGCCCACCTTATCATGAAGGGATTCACATCTAGATCAAGGGAGGTCATAGTCTCCCCATACTCATCACTCATCAGACCAATGATTGAGTACAATGCCCCATTCGGAATGTATCTGACCCGACACTTGCAGCAGCTGGAGAGGCCACAAAAGTTCCTCACCAAAAGGATAAAGGGTCTCAAAAATCTGCCCTATGCTGCCCGACTGAAAGAACTCCAGCTCTATTCAGTCGCCACCGCTTGCTCAGAGGGGACCTTTCCCCGAGATCCAAGGCCATGTCAAACCCAGATTTGATGAATATGCTTCACCTCAAAAATCTAGATCCGTCAGAGCCACAAGGGCGGAGACTTAAACCCCGACACGGCTATTAATAGGACGTGCTGGAGGGATAGATTCATCACCCAAAGACTCCCTATGCTGTGGAACAAAATCCCGGTATATGTGAGGCAGAGCACCTCGCTGGCCTTGTTCAAGAGAAATCTTAACCAATGGATGGGAGATCGCAGATATACCCCAGGGATTACCTCAGTGTCACTGCTCGACAGAGGCACAGCAAAATAATGGGTATAGTTCCCCATACTAAAGGGGTGGCGTAAGCCACAAAACTATGGGCTAGGCTTGTAAATGCCCTCGGGCAGATAGCCTAGTATGAACCTATGAACCTATGATTTTAGATCCACTGTTGGACTTATGGCTCTGATAACTGAGCAATTCCTCTCTGTGCATCTTACCATCTTTATCACAGGTTTGGATTAAATCTCTGGAAAAGTATCCCCATTCAATAAACCTCCTAGTTAAATCATCATTAAAATGTGCAAAATCCATTTCTCTGGAGCAAATGCGTCTAATCCTCATATATTGGGATTTAGGAATGTTTTTAACAATGTGTCCTGGATGACAGCTGGATGCATGTAGAAGGGAGTTTGAATGAAATGGCTTCCTATAAACTGTACTCTGAAGGGTACCGTCTTCCTGTTTATTGATCATCACATCCAAAAAAGGAATACATTTCCTGTCAAAACTGTGTAGTGAATGCCCTATTTGTTTTTGTTCAGATACTGCACAAATTCTCCCAAATATGCAACATCAGATTTCCAAACCATCCAGCAGTCATCCAGGAACCTTCTCCAGATGTCGATTTTGTCAATGAAAGTGTTATGACTTCTAGCAAAAATCATAAAATGTTTAACATAACCCATGAAATGATCTGCATATATGGGGGCAAAAGAAGCCCCACTGCAGTACCCCTCATCTGTAAGTAACACTTACCATTGAAGAAAAAGACATTTTTCGTTAGCACATGTTTGGTTAAGGAGAGAAGGAAGGTATTAAACCTAGGACTATATAACCCCAACTCAGCAAGCCAAAATCCAATGCCATTAACCCTGCCCAGTGAGGAATGTTAGTATAAAGCGATGTAACATCCAAAGTACAAAGCAACCATCCATCTTCCAATTATACATCAGCAATGATATTTAAAAATTCTGTAGTATCTTTAATTCTAGCCCTAATGGCTTGTAATAAGGGTTTCAAATACTTGGTTAGATATACAGAATTTTTTTTAGATATACAGAAATTGGTTCAGTTAATGAACCCCTTCCTTAGACAATTGTTCGCCCCGGTGGGTTATGAAGATTCTTATGCACTTTGGGCAACAAATAAAGAAATTGTGAGGCCGGTTCCTTAACCTTAAGATGGAAACATGTTTTCGCATCAATGATACCCTCATCAAAGACCATATCCAAAAATTCATCAACTTGTGCTTTAAAACGTGGGGTGGGATCAATGGGCATAATCATATAAAATCTCCCATCACTAAGTTGTCTATTGGCATCTACCTCATACATAATCCAATCCATGGTCACTATCGATCCCCCTTTATCGGCCTGTATAATGACCAAATCATTCCTATTTTTAGTGCCTCCCACTCCTGCTGGTTAAAATTATTGAAAAGCACCCCCTCAGTATAGCACAAATCAAAATGTAGCTCTTTTAATATACATTTTTGAAAAATGTCAACATGTTTATTCATTACTGGCATAAAGGATGAAGGATGGAATTTAAAACCAGTCTCTTGAGACCCAATGATATGATCAGAATCCCTAAAAAAATAACAATGTTAAGTAACCGACAAAATGACACCAGATCTTGTACAAAATCACTTTCGTAGACCATAAAGCTGGGTATTAAATTTAAACCTTTATTCAGTAAGCCATATTCAACAGCAGATAAAACAACAGAAGAGATATTTATGACATTGTTTGTACTTGTTTGTGTTCCAACGGTTGTAACATCGTCTCCAGTGTTAAACTGGGGTTGGGCCCTATGTTTATGTTTACGTCCCCCCCCCCTGTTTTCTACTTTCCCTAAAGGGATTTTATCCAGACCAATTTGACCATCCTTGGAAAAACAGTGATTATGTGCTGGTGATGTTTGAGAGGTATCTATTTCAGATCAGTGTGGGATGAAAAATCATCCCCGAGGCATCACTATTGGACTTTTTGAAAATGGATTTCCTTTTCTTTTTGTTTCTTGGGGTAAACTCATTATTCCTAAAGAATTTGATATTTTTCCTTTGTTCAAACGGATTACCCTGACTTTTTTTTGGGTTTTTTTTTAAACTCCCCAAATTTTTGAATTCCCTTTTTTAAAAATTTTTGGAAAAATTTTTCAGAAAATTTCTTCCTTTTTTCAAACCGGGGATTACCCCTTTTACTTGTTTCCCCAAATTTTAAAATTTGCAAAAATCCCCTACTTGAAATGTTTCCAGTTGAGCATAAGGGTAATGCTGCTCAATGCCAGAAGTCTAAATCTCAAAATGCATGCACTCGAGGCCCTTCTCAGTATGGAGAACATCGATGTCTGTGCTGTGACAGAAACCTGGTTCAAGGCTCCTGAGAGCACCCCAGCACTATCAGGTTTTACCT
Source organism: Protopterus annectens (assembly GCF_019279795.1). Lineage (NCBI taxonomy): Eukaryota > Metazoa > Chordata > Ceratodontiformes > Protopteridae > Protopterus > Protopterus annectens. The sequence goes on from NC_056739.1 coordinate 896,531,076, forward strand.
CATATCATCGTTCGGCCCGCCCCAAAATCCGGACAATACCAAGAAAGGAGGGGGTATCCATATTCATCAAGGACACCCACACCTCAAGACTGGTGGCAACGCACGATGCATCGGAGACCATCCAGGTACAATTAACCATAGGCAAGACTGCTCTGCAAATTGTAGCATGTTACAGGCCACCCTCACAAACTCAGGAACCTCACATGACTTTCCTGAAAACACTGGAGGGATAAATGTATCTCCAAACACCATCATACTAGGTGACTTCAATTACCCTAATATAGACTGGGAACACTACTCTAGCTCAAACACCCTAGCCCAAAAGTTCCTGGAATTCATAAACTCAAATGCCATGGAACAACTAGTCACCATCCCACAAGAGGAGAAAACATACTTGATCTCATCATCACGAACATGGGAGCACAATGTTCAACACGAAGTATACCCTCACTGGTGAGATCAGATCACAAACTAATCTCGCTGGAGGTCCTCATCCCACCCCACCTGAAATAAAAAAGACCACAGTAAAGAACTTCTCGAAAGCCGACTTCACACTTCTAAAGACTAGTGTGGTCTCCTTTAAGCCCCCCGAGCCGGCGGAAAACAGTACTCAAGCCGCTGAATCACTTACAAATGCCTTCTACCAGCACCTGCAGGACTGCATGGATAAGGCAATCCCAAGCAAAACAAAGACTCTTTGTACCAAAGGCAAGCGTCCAGTCTGGTGGACCCCAGCCATAAACAAACTCTACAACAAAAGGAGGAAGCTACTACAAGATAGAGCAAAATCCTTAAAAGGTAAGACACCTTTGATCACTATAAGTAAAAACTAAGAGCTCTCATAAAATCATCCAAAGCAAATTTTGAGAGAAAAATAGCTAAAGACTCAAAAGACAATCATAAGGCCTTCTTTAGCTATGTTAGAAACCTGGGAGGAAACTCCCAGATATGCTCAGAACTAGTTCAAAATGATGTGAAGATTACTGATCCTACAGACATTGCCAACATACTGGCTGACAGGTTCAGTGCAAACTTCCCTCCCCCAAAAGGAGAGATATCTATACCAAATGATTGCAGCCCCAAACATCTCTAACACCCAAGTGAGAACTGCTCTCTCCAAAGCAAAAACACAGCATCCATGGGACCTGATGGTGTCCCCGGCTGTGTGCTCCACGAACTCAACGAGGAATTAAACCCACAGCTAGGACAGCTGTTTAATCATAGTCTCACCTCTGGATAGGTACCCAGGGAGTGGCGCACTGCACTGTGGTCCCATTCCACAAAGGCGGTGCCTCCACCGACCCTGGAAATTACCGGCACATTAGCTTGACAAGCCTTATCTGCAAAGCCATGGAGAGGATCATAATGGACCTCATAAATAAAGACATAGGGAATTTGCAGACTTTGGATCCAACCCAGTTTGGCTTTGTCAAAGGCAGATCATGCCTTTTAAACTTGGTTGACTTTTTCGAAACAGTCACCAAAGCCATTGATGAGGGAAAGGCAGTCCATACAGCCTACCTCGATCTGGCGAAGGCCTTTGATACAATACCCCACTCGGGTATCATTGAAAAACTCATCAGCTTAAATGTTAACCCATACATCACAAGATGGGTTGCAAACTGGCTGAGTGACAGAACCCACAGGGTCAGAGTTGCTGGTGCCATGTCAGACTCAAAGCCTGTCACAAGTGGTGTCCCACAGGGCTCAGTCCTGGGCCCACTCTTGTTTGGCATCTACTTTTCTGAAGTACAAGCAAACACAGGAGGGTTATGGCTGACAAACTGGATGACTGCAAACTGTAGTCGAAAACACATCTGACACAGATATCCTTCAGAAGGGCCTCACAGAAACGGATGACTGGTGCTAGAGTCATGGCCTAAAGTTAAATGCCAAAAAATGCATAGTCATACCCTTCGGGAAAAACAAGGTTACCCCTAGCTACCATATAGGTGGCAATCCACTGAGCACAGAAGAAGTTATCAGGGACCTGGGGACCCAGGTTGACAGTAGCCTGTCATTCGACACCCATGTAGCTAAAGTAGTTAGGAAGACCTTCTACATTGCCCACCTTATCATGAAGGGATTCACATCTAGATCAAGGGAGGTCATAGTCTCCCCATACTCATCACTCATCAGACCAATGATTGAGTACAATGCCCCATTCGGAATGTATCTGACCCGACACTTGCAGCAGCTGGAGAGGCCACAAAAGATCCTCACCAAAAGGATAAAGGGTCTCAAAATCTGCCCTATGCTGCCCGACTGAAAGAACTCCAGCTCTATTCAGTCGCCACCGCTTGCTCAGAGGTGACCTTTGCCTGACATACAAGGCCATGTCAAACCCAGATTTGATGAATATGCTTCACCTCAAAAATCTAGATCCGTCAGAGCCACAAGGGCGGAGACTTAAACCTCGACACGGCTATTAATAGGACGTGCTGGAGGGATAGATTCATCACCCAAAGACTCCCTATGCTGTGGAACAAAATCCCGGTATATGTGAGGCAGAGCACCTCGCTGGCCTTGTTCAAGAGAAATCTTAACCAATGGATGGGAGATCGCAGATATACCCCAGGGATTACCTCAGTGTCACTGCTCGACAGAGGCACAGCAAAATAATGGGTATAGTTCCCCATACTAAAGGGGTGGCGTAAGCCACAAAACTATGGGCTAGGCTTGTAAATGCCCTCGGGCAGATAGCCTAGTATGAACCTATGAACCTATGATTTTAGATCCACTGTTGGACTTATGGCTCTGAAAACTGAGCAATTCCTCTTTGTGCATCTTACCATCTTTATCACAGGTTTGGATTAAATCTCTGGAAAAGTATCCCCATTCAATAAACCTCCTAGTTAAATCATCATTAAAATGTGCAAAATCCATTTCTCTGGAGCAAATGCGTCTAATCCTCATATATTGGGATTTAGGAATGTTTTTAACAATGTGTCCTGGATGACAGCTGGATGCATGTAGAAGGGAGTTTGAATGAAATGGCTTCCTATAAACTGTACTCTGAAGGGTACCGTCTTCCTGTTTATTGATCATCACATCCAAAAAAGGAATACATTTCCTGTCAAAACTGTGTAGTGAATGCCCTATTTGTTTTTGTTCAGATACTGCACAAATTCTCCCAAATATGCAACATCAGATTTCCAAACCATCCAGCAGTCATCCAGGAACCTTCTCCAGATGTCGATTTTGTCAATGAAAGTGTTATGACTTCTAGCAAAAATCATAAAATGTTTAACATAACCCATGAAATGATCTGCATATATGGGGGCAAAAGAAGCCCCCACTGCAGTACCCCTCATCTGTAAGTAACACTTACCATTGAAGAAAAAGACATTTTTCGTTAGCACATGTTTGGTTAAGGAGAGAAGGAAGGTATTAAACCTAGGACTATATAACCCCAACTCAGCAAGCCAAAAATCCAATGCCATTAACCCTGCCCAGTGAGGAATGTTAGTATAAAGCGATGTAACATCCAAAGTACAAAGCAACCATCCATCTTCCAATTATACATCAGCAATGATATTTAAAAATTCTGTAGTATCTTTAATTCTAGCCCTAATGGCTTGTAATAAGGGTTTCAAATACTTGGTTAGATATACAGAATTTTTTTTTTTTTTTTTTTTTAGATATACAGAAATGGGTTCAGTTAATGAACCCCTTCCTTAGACAATTGTTCGCCCCGGTGGGTTATGAAGATTCTTATGCACTTTGGGCAACAAATAAAGAAATTGTGAGGCCGGTTCCTTAACCTTAAGATGGAAACATGTTTTCGCATCAATGATACCCTCATCAAAGACCATATCCAAAAATTCATCAACTTGTGCTTTAAAACGTGGGGTGGGATCAATGGGCATAATCATATAAAATCTCCCATCACTAAGTTGTCTATTGGCATCTACCTCATACATAATCCAATCCATGATCACTATCGATCCCCCTTTATTGGCCTGTATAATGACCAAATCCTTCCTATTTTTAGTGCCTCCCTCTCCTGCTGGTTAAAATTATTGAAAAGCACCCCCTCAGTATAGCACAAATCAAAATGTAGCTCTTTTAATATACATTTTTGAAAAATGTCAACATGTTTATTCATTACTGGCATAAAGGATGAAGGATGGAATTTAAAACCAGTCTCTTGAGACCCAATGATATGATCAGAATCCCTAAAAAAAATAACAATGTTAAGTAACCGACAAAATGACACCAGATCTTGTACAAAATCACTTTCGTAGACCATAAAGCCGGGTATTAAATTTAAACCTTTATTCAGTAAGCCATATTCAACAGCAGATAAAACAACAGAAGAGATATTTATGACATTGTTTGTACTTGTTTGTGTTCCAACGGTTGTAACATCGTCTCCAGTGTTAAACTGGGGTTGGGCCCTATGTTTATGTTTACGTCCCCCCCTGTTTTCTACTTCCCCTAAAGGGATTTTATCCAGACCAATTTGACCATCCTTGGAAAAACAGTGCTTATGTGCTGGTGATGTTTGAGAGGTATCTATTTCCGTATCAGTGTGGGATGAAAAATCATCCCCCCGAGGCATCACTATTGGACTTTTTGAAAATGGATTTCCTTTTCTTTTTGTTTCTTGGGGTAAACTCATTATTCCTAAAGAATTTGATATTTTTCCTTTGTTCAAAAGGATTACCCTGACTGTAATAATTAGAATCCCTATTGAATTTTCAGTTCTTACGTTCCTTTAACTCCTTTTCAAAATGCAGCAAATCCCCACAAAGTTTCTTGAGACATTCCCTATGTAGAGATGTATGTTCAAATTGCTTAGCCTCCTGACAAATTTTAGAGACTTCAGAAATCAGGGTTTCTACCCTCCGTTCGTGAAAAGCACATAAGGCTTTAACAAATTCCAAAGAGGAATTTTGCTGTATATTAGCCCAGGCAGTAAGTAATATTTCATTGGGTTGGCCCACTAGTGGTTTCATCCAAACCCTTAGACCCCTGGGCGTGATGCCTTTTTGAATATATGCTTTAAATAACTTAGTATGCCAAACACTGGATGTTAGAGATTTCATACTTTTGAAAATGTTGTCAAACAAAGATTGGCAACCGTCATTCTTAATTGACGAAAAAACATCAGTTTTTGATTTAGTCATATCTAAAATCTCAATATCCTCCTTATCAGCCGATAGGTCTTGTAAAATAGTCATGAGATTCATAATCTTTAAAATATACTAACAACTATGATCCCCACCTACAGAGTTTTGTAACTAACAGTAAGTGACCCCAAGGCCCCATTAACAAATAGATGAAAAATCCACACAAAGGCTATAATGAATATGAATCAAAATAATAACCAATATGTTCAAAAATATGTCAACAATACACCTTTAGGGCCTTATAAGGATCTAAAAAATTCTTTTATCTAAGACAAATCTTCCTACAACATTAGAAATTGTTATTAAATATCCCAAGTATTGACCTAATGAAAGAAATATTGGAACCACAAATCCAATAAAATACACTGCAAAAGACAAATAATGCTATTAAATATACTAAAGATGTATTGTTGACATATTTTTGAACATACTGGTTATTATTTTGATTCATATTCATTATAGCCTCTGTGTGATTTTTCATCTATTTGTCAATTGGGCCAAACCATTCTATCCATTTTCCTGTCTTCTTTCCAGAACCTAAAAATTAGGGAGAAAGCACACTTCTCACCGTTGACATCCACAGACAGCTCAGGTGCTATTCTGACAAAACAAAATCTTTCAGAAGTTCTGATCAGTTTATCATTTTTTTTTTTAAAGTAAGAAGGGTAATCTGTGTCTGAACAGATAATTTCCAAGTGAATATCTGAGGGCTATTACCTTTTCTTATTACCACCACAACAAAACTAATGGTTTACTCTACCAAGGCCTTTGTTTCTTCTGTGTCTTTTTTTTGAAAAGGATTAGAATTCTAGTAGTAGTAATACGGCCCTCTGAGCATACTATTACAAAACACTATAAACTAGATTCTGTCTCCAGGTCTAGGGCAGGCTTTGCCAAGGCCCTTCTTCTTCCTTCCAGTTTTTCTAAACTATGGTAATCTACCCATATAGTTTAAGCTACTGCAGCAGTGATCATAACAATGAACACAAAACAGCTGTGCAAGCAAACTTACCATAACAGTAGATGTTCAAATGATCGCTGCTGCATTAACCGTTTCTTCCTTCCATCCCCTGTTTTCTTCTATAATTTTTTGCCAGGCAGTGGACATGTGCTTTTCTTCCCCTAACATTAACCTCTCAGCGCTTTATCACTCTTTCTTTGGCATGAAAGGTCTGAAGGGCTTGGAGTTCAAATCTCTGAGCTGGCCGATGGTTTAGGTGGGTGGAAGGTGTCCTGAAGCTTTGGAAGCTGTCTGGATGTTGTATCTTATGCAGGAAACAACCCACGTAGCTAAAGCTACTGCAGCGGTGATCATTCGAGCATCTAGTCTTATGTTAAATTTACTTACAGAACTGTACCTTCTAACAGAGTAAGACATCACTGCTACTCATTCCACTTGAAGGAGAAAAAACAGAACTTTGCACACTGAATACAGAAAAAATATACAAGTAAAATACATTTGCATTAGTCAAACATCTAGTAAACATCTGTCAAACATTAGATAAAAAAAAAACAAGTAAATAAAAATAAAAAAAAATCATTACTACAATCAGCCAATGGGCTAAAAATATCACCTCCAAAACCACTCCAGTTCTAGAATCTAGATAAAATGAAACTTAATGAAAACACAGCTAAACAATAAAATCAACATAGCTGAACATAACCCTACTAAAATGCCATAACTGTACCTGCCATCATAAAAAAAGTGAGAAGTGCACAGGGCATGCTGATTATGCTCCAATATTCAGAAAAAAAACAAACATAGTTAAGCACCATAGTGGAGTACAACCGACCTTAACAGTTAAGCACCTCTTGCATACATTGTAAAGGTCAGGTCTACCACTCAGCAGTAAAATCTGCCTGTGCTGACTAGCAAATTACAGTGGCAAAGCAAACGATTTGTTCCTGCCAGCTGTACTTACTGTTAATGTTGGTCTTTCGGCTTTTTCCCGGTAAGGGGTCGCCACAGTGGAACTCCGGTCCGCTAATGATTGGCAGTAGATTTTTATGAAATGCCAAGGTGCCAGCTCGACGCCCAACCTTCAACGAAGGCAAGCCCATTTGTACTTACTGTTAATGTAATAAATAAAAAAATAAATAAATAAAATAAATTAGCAAGTTGCTAGAATAAACAGGATATTTTTGAGTGCATAATGTTAAGGATATCAACGGAAACTCAAAAGTATATAATTAATTAGTGCCAACCCTCATTGGTCTGTCTGATAACCACAAATTTTGTGAACAGACCAAAAATATGAAGCATTAATACGGACTTCCTGAGAAAATCTATACAATACAAAGACATTAAAAATAAGTGTAAATATAATGAACAGTGTTACACTGCCTTTCTGACAACATCCACCAAATGTTTTATGGCTTTGAAAGCCAACAAAACACTTAGTGATTTTTTCCCTATAACTTATTTTTCACACCTAACAAAATGTACATATGTAATTATTGCTGATGAGAACTTTTTTTTTTTTTTTTTTTTTTTTACTGTTCTTTGTCACAAAATACTGCTAGTATTACAATGTTTTTTTACATTATGCATAATGTCATTATTTTTGTATTAATTAAGTGGAGCTTTTCTCTCCGGGCCTCCGCGGTAAATGGACCTCGTCCAGTTGGACCATCCCGGTTAACAAATGTAAAATAAATAAAGAAATAAACTAATAGTATGTGGAGCAAATAATGCTCCATGCATTACAAAAAATTAGGATTGCCTCATCGATCATAACTTCTCAACATGAATGCCAAGATTTTCCTTGAGAGCAAGGTGGCGAAGCTATTCCACTCTGGTGACAGGGGGTACATGATCTGATTTCAGTGCATGACAGGATACTTCCCCTCGGCTGAACAGTTAATTACATCATCACAGAGGACTGTAAAATATCAAATACTACAACACATACAACACATTTGACCTAAGAAGGCAGGGATGCATATATACTTGCTACTACAATGCAAATATTTTAGAGACAGTGCTGAGGTAATCACACACAGTTTATTAGGTAATGAGACATGTTCATTAAGGCAAATGCTCATTCTTGCAATTTGACCTATGTCTGGCATAAGAAAAAAATGCCTCCCTCCCTCCCAAGTGAAGAATTTCTGAAAATTATTCTGCAAACAGCTGAAGGCAAAGGGACTTATGACTGGGACTTTTACTCTCTGCAATATTCTTATGTAGGTGTATTCCCTGTTAACTAATTTTTGCATCTAGCTCTTAATACTTTTACCTAATTTTATTATATTGGATTAGCGTGCACACTTACAAGGTCTCCCCCCTCCTTTTCCCAATCCCTGCCATTGAAATTAACTGCCACTAGCTGGCAGCAGAACACCACTAAACAGCTGAATCTTAGCCCTAATTAGCAGCTCATCTTGTAAGCAAAACAGTGCTCTACAGTTATTTAAATTCTCCAGTATTACTGTCTACTGTAAAGTCACCCAAGTCCCTTCAAAGGCAGTTATTTTTTCCATTCACTGTGAATAAATAGTGGAACACAGTAACTGGCATTATCCCTGCCATTAAACTACAACGCTGCTTACCTTCATTACTTAGACTCCTGATACTTTTTTCCCCAGCTCTTACCTCCTAGGTAGGGCTCTAGATCATGTTTCACTACCATCCCTCCACTGAATGCACTCACAGCAACATTAGTTAGTAACATTACCTACCCTTTCTCTCCCTTCTGCACTTCAAGCTGTCATCCCTACTTCAACCTACCTTACTGATCGTTTCTCTTGTCCCACCTTGCAAGTCGAGTTGGGCCTTCCTCGCTTCGCTCCCCTACCCACAATCCCACCCACCCCCAAATCAATTACATATATACTTAGCCAACCCCACCCAGTTTCAAGCAACCCATCAACACACACCCCACTCTAAGCCCATCCCACACTCAAACAATCAACATAAGCCTCACACTGTTAACCCATCCCACCTTCATCAGTTAACAAACACATTTTTCAACTGTAGTACAACCAGCTTCAACTCATCACTCCCAACACTTTCTCTCCCACATCCTATTCTGGTACTTCTATATTCACCAAACATTCACCAATGTCACTAATACACTTCCCTGTATTACCACTTCTTTTTTTCTCACTATGTCTCATCTCATACTACTTCTACACCTTACAACATTACATCCTACTCATACAGTACCAAAACCCACCTCTTGCACAGCTATCCAGCTTCCTAAACACAACTCCTAGTCCACAATATCTCCTAGTCTTATTCCATTAACACATTATTATTCTTCAAACATACAATCTTATCACATACACAGCTATCTCTACAAACTACACTCTTCATAAATCAGTTTAACTAAGTATAAACTGCTTCAACAACACCACTCAAACAGTACATCCACATTTCCCCGATGTGGAGACATCCACCCCAACCTAGGACCCACTCCAACTACCTTTCCACCTCGCAAACCTCATAAACCCCTAAAGCTTACTACCATTAATATACAAAGTATCAGAAACAAAATTCCAGAATTCCATGCCTGGATAGCACATTCCAGACCCAACATAATTGCCGTAACCGAGACATGGCTAAAACCATGTATTAAAGAGACAGAGTTCCTCCCTCCGGGTTTCTCCTGCTTAAAGTCTGATAGACCCCACAAGAAAGGGGGAGGATTTGCTCTTCTTTATCCTAACTCATTCACCATCATTCCTTACCCAAACTCCATTCCCCAATTCTCTGCAGCTGAACTCATCATTGCGCATCTAAAACTAAATGATTTCAAAAGTCTGTGCCTGATAGCCATTTACATCCCACCTGGCAACAATGTTTCTGTCTTAGAAGAAATATTAGCATGGACCTCAAATAATATCCACAGTGAAACTATAATCCTACAGGATGTCAACATAAATTGGCTAGACCATACAAATCCTTCACCGAATGCTTTCATCAACCTCTATAACTTCACTCAGCTCATTACTGCCATAACCAGGCCTAGCAATAACACTAACATGGGCACCTTACTTGACTGGGTCTTAGTGTCCGATCCCACAAAATTACATCTGCAGGAATTCTACCCTGCAATATCAGTGACCATCTGCCCGCCTATATAACACGTGCCATCTCCTCAACCTTACATGAGCACCAGTACAGACCCTCTAGATGGCTAGCTAACAAGCTTCAATGAAACATTAAACAAAATCAATTGGAGCATTCTAAAGTATTTGCCTCTACATGAAGCAGTTGAATGTTTCAATTGAACTTTCCTCAATATACTCAATAGAATAGCCTCCCTCCAGAATAAGAGAATCAAAGCAAATCACGCAATTTGGCTTTCTAGAGACACAAAAAACTTATGAATACCAGAGACTGAGCATGGAAAAAATGGCATAATAGTAAAAACCCCAGAGATCTCCAGCTTTTTAAACAACTCCGCAATCAAGTAAAGCGTCTAGTTATTAATGATAAAAAACAGCACTACTTCCATCTCCAAAACAAACACAACTATAACCTAAAAAAGTTTTGGAATTCAGTCTCCACTCTATTAAACCCTGGCACCAAAAGCAATCCTTGCCCAAACCCTGACAAAACCCCTGCTGAACTAGCTACCCTTTTCAACTCCTACTTCATAGACACTATATCCAAACTTGCTTCCACCTTTCCTACAGCTACTCACAACAGCAACCCCACTTCTACAAACCATACCCCAGAAAAGCCTTCCCACCAGTCTTTCTCCTTCTCTCATGTTCCCACTTCCACTATTTCTAAACTCCTGCTAAAACTCAAACCCGGTAGCACCGCCCCAGACAGTTTACCCCCAGAATACCTTCAAATGTCTGCCAAATCCATCAGCTACCCCATAAACATTCTCATAAACAGATCTATCCAAGAAGCCTATGTACCATCCATTTGGAAGAAAGCTTATATCATACCCTTACATAAAGGCGGTAATAATTCAGACATCTCAAATTTCCTCCCTACAGTCATTCTATTTCCTATTTCTAAAATAATGGAAAAAATTTATTCAAATTCAACTCATGGATTACCTATCCCAAAACCAACTATTTTCCACAACTCAGCATGGATTCCACCTTGGCCATAGTACTACAACTGGTCTCATATCCTTCCTAGACACTGTTAACCACAGCCGCAATGATGGTAAACTTGTCTCCGCACTCTTTCTTGATCTCTCTAAAGCTTTCAACACCATCTCCCATCCTCTCCTCCTTTCTAAGCTCTCACACCTTGGCTTGTCCACACCTATCCTTAACTGGTTCACCAGTTACCTCACAAACAGACAACAATCCACCAAATGGCTGCACTCTTTCTCTCTTTTTCTCATTACTTCTACCAGAGTTCCCCAATGATCCATCTTAGGCCCTCTCCTGTTCAGTATTTTTATTAATGACTTTCACTCCACTCTCACTCATGCATCTGTAGTTCAATACGCGGATGATTCTATTATTATCTGCTCTGGTAACTCTGAAACCAAACTTCTGACAATCACCCAGAATGCTTTCTCTATTACCGAAACCTGGATGACAAATAATCACCTCGCACTCAACCCAAATAAAACAAAACTCTTGCTCTTTACGTCCAAAAAAAGTACCACCATTAGTAAATCTGATTTCATCATTTTCTCTTCCAGCAAGACTGCCTCAGAGGTAGTTTCCCATACTAAGTTACTTGGCATAACTTGGCATAACCTTAGATGACAACTTAACCTTTGACCAACACATCCACAAAACCATCAAAAAAAACACACCAAAAACTTGGTACCCTGTACCGACATAAACACTTTTTAAACTACTCCACTAGAAAAACAATTGCCCAAACATTTCTCCTACCTTCTCTCCTCTATGGTGTCCCCATTCTGACAAACATCCAATCGTCATTAAAAAATAAAATGGAGAGCTGCTAAAATTGCTAAATTCGTTACTAGAGCAAAATATTCCTCCCATCACTGTCACTCATTACAATCCCTGAATTGGCTAGAATTCCCACAACACCTAACTTACATACAACTAGCCACAGCACACAAATTCATCTATAATTCTTCCAAATGCCCAGCCCTGGCTTCACTTCTGACTCTTTATCAACCAAACCGTTCGCTAAGTTCTGAAAATCAATCACTTATCCAAGTTGAGACACCTAAACTCCCTGTAGGCCAATACCTTTACTCTTTCACTGTAGCTAAACTCTGGAATGCCCTTCCACCTTCTCTACAGACTATAAATAATGCCCGTCATTCAAAAAATCACTCTACCAACATCTCTCCTCTCATTGGCTATACTCTTGCACTATCCCAAATTCCTCAGTCACCTGATTACTAACCGGACTCATCTCTCAGATACCCACACTCTTCTTCACTCTCCCTATTGTGCACTCACCCTTAATCACAGCACAGTGTGCCTCACCCTGCCTCACATGGTGTGTAAAAATTGTGCAGATCATTATCTGTCTGATCTACTGAATACCTGCCAAGCACCAGAGTCTTCCATAAATGTTGCTATACATTGCCTATGTTACTGTGTCACTTCTGACTCCTATATTATTCTATTGTATATTGTTAAATGCTGTTATTACTCTTGTATATTCTTAAATGCTGTTATTAACACTCTAAATAATCTCTTAATGATGTACATTGTTTTTTTTTTGGAGCTTTTCTCACCGGGCCCCCACAGAAAATAGGCTCATTTCAGCCCAGTGGACTTTTCTGGTTAACAAAAGCAAATAAATAATAAAATAAATAAATAATGTTCTCTTGACATTGATTTACATATTTTTCTTTAACATTGCCCTATTTGCTGCTTACTTTTGTGGTGATGCATGAATATCCTGAAAAGTAAACCTTGAAGGTTAAATTGTGCTATGCTTTCTAATGATTAAGTTGCATGTGGAATTATTCAGGTTATATCCGGCCAAAAGTAATTTTCCTCCTTCAGGACAAGAAATGTACTTGAAGTGCCATTAGTATGCAGTAATATCCTATTAAATTCCATCCACTTTACACAACGCTAACATGCTGGCACTGGTCTCAAGTTATTTTCAGACTTGGATAAACACATGTTTACTGCTAAGCTTTGACTGACTTTCTGAAGCTCAAGCAAATTATGCAGAAGCATCAAATGTAAAAGAGGAGAAAAACAGCCCAAGTGTGGTTCGGTACATAATAAAAACAAAAATCAGCTCTACAAATAGACTTTGATACATGGCTGAAAGCTAGCCTTCACACATTCAGTTACAGCACTTGATATACTTAAAGTAAAAATATATTTTTCTCATATTTGTTCAGTCATTTTTCCACAAACACAAATATCAGTCATACAAAGATACTTAATGTGCCATGCTTTCCAGGCATACCTCTCAACTCCTTAGAATAGGAAATCTAGACATAGCCAAAAATAATGGTAGACAAAGGCCCCAAAAATAGGGACGCATTTTAAATATTGCTCTTACTAACTTACAGAGTAGATAGAATAACGGGTTATGCATTAGCTTGAATTTTCTGAAGGGTATGAAGTCTGAAACTCAAATGTCTGTCATTTTCTGACTTAAATCTTCAATGATTTGCCAATAATTTTCTAGAAAACAGCAATTTTATGAAAAATGGACCAAAATTACGAGGAAAAATCTGCACAGTTAAGAGGTCTGTTTCCAAGGTGCTACAGGACACCTTCTCTGCGATTAAAGATATACAAAGACTTGACAATGTCTCTCTGTGCTTTGTAAATATGAATATAAGCAAAGCCTTTCATTAACTTGCAAATATTGGTCATGTGGTTTCTGAACTTTAATGTAATCTCTAAGCCACCCCAGCTGCGTTATTAATAAAAATACAGAGTACACAAGATATATATAACTAAGCAGCAAATTCAAACTCACATGCCCTTTAACAAAAGGTCCATTTTATACAATCCACTCCTTACAAATCAGCACTTACTACAACATAATGACTATTCCGTTATTTTTTATATAGTTCATGAATCTTACAGGAAAAAAAACTTTCAGGTAAGACACAGCTGTATTTTTGCTAATTTGATATTTATTACAACAGCAGAATGAACTGCTGGATTTACATAAAGGGAGTAAGACTTTGGTTCTTCAAAAAAGTAGTTCTAAATATTCGATTATGATTCCAATGGTCTTAATGAGTAAAAAGGATCCTTGGAAGTTAAAATTAAAAAATTTCCCCAATTACTGCGTCCAAAGCTTTGTAGTACTTCATAGCATTCACTATACTATCCTCAAATATAACATCCAAGAAATATTTATGCAACTAAAATTGATAATACCTGACATCTCCATATTAACATTTAGACACTCACATTTATAGTAATCAATTTGATAAGGTTTTATTTTTCTAACTCAATTATTCTCCTCCACAGTAGTGATCTCCTCCTAATAAATAACCTTCTGTCAAGCTCAAACTTAACTTCACAGTCTATCACATAACTCAGCAAACATTCCCATACACATTCCTTTCCATCTCCAGTCATTAATTAAGCTGCTTACTTATCGAACCAAAAACAGTTCTTTTACATGGTTTAACAAACTAAATTGGCTGCTGCCCTTAACAGACACCTCTCTTTTACATTATTTTACCTTGAGATGAAGCTACTCAAATCTTGAGATATCCAAACCAGTCCTATTTCACAAACTATCACAATTCTAAAAATGTTCGCAGAAAAAGTCAAAGCTTTTTATAAACTACATGCACGGACACATGTAGTATATACAAGTTGGCCTCTTTGAAAGCATGTCTCACAACAGAAATCTTTAATATAATAGCTCTACTGAGACCTGACTTAAAAGATTCCTGCTGTCCTTATACTAACATTTACGACAGCTATAGTTTCCTACATGACTTTACACCTGGTCCAAGAACTGCTGGCAGAAGCATGCTTCTAATCAAGCAACATATCTTTCTGCAAATCACAGACTCTTCAAAAGCTAACCAGGTTCTTGATAAAGCCCACAAATAAGTCTTAGCAAACCTACACATTGGGAACTATACTCAGTCTAACATTGCCTCTGTTTATATTCCCTCATCTTCCTCAAATTGCTGATATTCAAGATGCACTCTTGCAAATGTTCCCACACAGTGCTACCAGGAATACAATTATTCTAAGAGACTAACTAGGATAAAAAAAAGTAAAACACTAATGCTAAGAGCTAGGGTAAGGAAAACTCCAAACGAGAATTCAGGGGATAAAACAAGATGTTTATTTTATGCATAATGCCCCATCCCTCCTCACAATTCTTTAAATAGATTTATTAAACACTTAATAGATTAAATATTTGTATTTCAGTTAAAGAGGTACTCACAACAATACAAACTTCCAATGGGGGGAAAAAACTCCATAAAAATAATGCAATAAAAACTGATCGGTTCTGAGCAGTAAACAACTTTGTTAAAATACAAATTAATAAAAGGGCAACAGTAAAGTATTTTTAAAAAATACCTAATTATAACCACAATAATCCTGTTCCACAGTCTAGCTGATCTCCACTGTAGAACAGGCTGTACAGAGACCTGATCATTAATAACTGGAAAGGTGATAGCTTGCAACTTCAGTTGCCACCGCAACTCTATTTTCTAAAGATAATTTCATGGCCCCACCACAGGGACTAGATTTTATTTGTTCAAGGATCGCAAAGCTGAATTTAGTGAAAGACTGGCAAGAAGTGGAATGTTTAAATAAAGCATTATTTTCATTTTACTTAGTAATGTCATGATTGTGCTCATAAATACACTTGCAAAGGCTGCGTTCAGTTTTTCCTATATAGAAAGCAGGGCATCCTGAGCATTTAGGTAGGTAAACAACAAATTTAGAATGACAACTAACCTTTGTTGACCACTACTTGGGTGTGAGCACTGTTCTCTAAGGCCAAGGTTTTATCTTCAAGGATGTATGAACATTGATTACACATCCCACATTTAATCATCCCATTTTTAATCTTATCTAAAAAACTGCAACAATTAGACCCACCTTCAAAAAGGCTTTTCATATTAAACCTTATTTTGAGTAGCTCTCCACCTAAAAAGTTTATGATAGTGGGGCTAGCCTTAAGAATATTCCAGTTCTTTTTACAGTAAACTCTCAGTTAACCAGCATCCATAGGGATTGGTAGATGCCAGATAAGTGTGGTTTCTGGTTGCTAGAGAGTTACTATCAAAAACAGACCAGGCAAATACTGTACCCTATGCTATACCATACCATACCATAAACACGGTACTGATTTGATTTTAATATTGAGATACAGTAATTAAAAAACCTGGCTGGAATAATAATATTTTAAGCTTATATTTCCACTAGAAAACATGGCACATGGTAAGGTTTTCAGTGGCACGCTGAGTGGATTGGAACTGGATGAACTGAATAGAGACAGAAAGAGTGAATGCATGTATGAAAGCAGAAGCGACTGTGTGTGAGAGATTGGACAGATGTATAAAAGCTGAAGAGAATATGTGTGAGAGATCAAAGACAGAATATGCAATCTGATGCAAACTGAGTGAGTGAGTATGGAGCAAGTGTTGACATTTTAGCAATTTGAGTTGTTTGGTTTGTTCTCAGGTTGGGGAGAGAGAGAATGTATTTGTATCCTCCTTTTTAAAACTCAAACTCTAAAAATGTAAGGTACGTTTCTGCTGAGGGAAAACAAAAAGTGCAACACATGAAAAAGTGAATTGTTCTTACTTTACTGTATTTCTTCGATTTTTTTCTGGTTGCTTGAGTTCCGGTTAACTGAAAGTTTACAGTAAAAATATTCTTAATTTCTTCTGATTGGGGGCTGTACTGAACCACTAGTGCCCTTTTAAAATTTGCTTCGGGTAGAGGCCAAGTCTCTGGGGAATAAGCCTATTTCTAAAAGTGGTTTGTACCCAACACCCTACTGAGCCTGAACTTTTTCTCTAATGTCCTTTACCACAGAAGGAAGATAACCTCTGGTTAAAAACATGTTGACCACTTTATCAAATTCAGCCCTTAAAGTGTGTGTGTGTGTTTTTTTTATTTATTTTACATTTGTTGACCAGGCTAGTATAACTGGATATATGTCCATTTTCAGTAGAGGCCCAGGGAGATAAGCTCCATGAAAACAAAATAACATCTCATATAAACACAAATTCATAAACAACTATTCATATGTACAATGTACATTGTAGGAATAATACAGAGTTTATCAAAGAGGGTAGACATTCCAAACATAGTACAAAGAAATGCAGGTACAATACAAAAATTGCATGTTAATACATAATATAAAAAAGAAAGCAGATTATACCATATACTATAATTATTTAGTAAAAAAAAAGTCTCACACACTTATATATATATATATATATACATATATAACTCAAAGTGACAGCTACTGTTCCCCTCTTAAAAGAAAATTCCCAATCAGGAAAAGGTCTTGCCCCCTAAAGAATTCCCAGGAGAACTTAATATCATCCAACCATCCCTCAATTAAAAGTCAAGGGTGATGAATAGGCCCAGCTCTCTGGAAAAGGCTACCAGATGAAATAAGGCATCAAAATAGTCTACCAGGTTTAAGTCATTACTTTCTGACCACCTCTTCAAAGAAGTTGCTTGTTAATGCTTTAGGTATAATGGATAAAATGTGGAAAAAGGCTTAAAAGTCTAAAAAAATGCTTACAACCTCACTATTATTTTCCTTAATCATTTAGTTCTTGTTACTCCTTTCATTTCATTGTTTCTTGGCCCCTCTCTAATGTTTTTTACTCACTTCCATTTGAGTGTTTTTTTTCCAATGATTTGTTTTTAAACAACTTTATTAAGTTATCACTTGTGACACTGACAAACAAACATTTATATAAAAGTAATCAAACCATAGTAACAAGTTCACATTTACAAACATATGATATATACCAGTATATGTAATATATAATTAAGCAACATTACAAATTATTCAATTCCTGCCTTCTCTGAAACCTCTAAAACGTTCTTCTGTAAGCATTATTCCCACAATCGCCATTTCTTTCCTTGTAATTTACTTCAACACTTTTCCAAAGATCCCACCTCCTGTTCCTTTATTTCTGTTACAATATTTACTACTAAAAGTATAATTGGTTTGGATTTTGATTTCCATTTCCTAGCAATTGCTTTGTTAGCAGCCACTAATATTAAAATTAACAAGGACTTACTGTGTCTAGGCAATTCAGATCCTTTATCCCAGCTCAAAAAAATAAAATAATTTCCTTAGTTACACTCACTTGCCAACCCAGTATTCTTGACAAGAGTGCGATGTATGGAATTGAAGTCTGCCAAGTCATTTCTCCCCCAAAACATATGTCCCCAGTCAGCTCTTTTTTTTCACACCTCCAACACCTGCCATGTACTGGAGGAAAAATTATTTGGAGTCTGCTTGGGATATAAAAGTATCTGTGCACATTTGGGAGCTATACATATGTCCTCCCCTTGTTTCCTTGTAAATTGCCTATCTAATTTCTCTTCCCAATATTTCCTGACCTCTTCTGATTAATACCTATAGTTATTGTGCAATATTTGATATGCCCTTGTGATGATGTGAGGTACTGCCAGCTATGCCAGAAGGGGTCTATATTATGTGATCGAAGAATATCTTCTTCGAACACATAATAATCAACACATATACAGCGAATGCTGTAAACTGTGAACGGCCACGTCCTCAAATTTTTTCCTTGGGGAAAAAATTCACGTCATTGTAAAATAAAATAAAAAACAAAGTTTAAAATGCTAATTAAGTGGGGAGCTTTGCCCTCCCCCACACCCACCTAACTAAAAATACCAACTCCAAGATCACTCTACATTGAAGAAAATGGTTATTTGCATATCAAACTGATCTGCGTAGGTGCTTGTGTGGAAAACATGTTTGTAAAGCTGCTTGCATTAGAAATGCACCACCAGTGGGTCCTGCTGCACAGAAAAGAAATACACCTGTATCTCACACTGTATTGTAACTGTTGAAATTAATATACTGTAACAGAGGGCACTGGAAGAGAAGAGGTTAATCAAAGTCCAGCTAACTTTGAAAAATAGTCTGAAATTAAATTATCTGGTTTAGGCCATAAAGATTGCATCTTACACTTCTGAGTGCAGCCAGAGACAAAATATCTGTGAAAACCAGGACTAGCAATCCTGCTGTATTATCCTTAGAGGTGAACTAATTGTTAACCTGGAAGTGTAGAAGTTTTTGAAATGGTTTTATAGCTTCCAGATGCTATAACACATCTTAGCAAAGCTCTGTGTGTGTGTGTATTACGACACATATGTGCTAGATTCTGGGCCAGTTGCTAGTAAAACGGGTAGTGTGGGAATCAGAAGTCAGATGATCAGATGTGTGTGATGTCATTCTGTAATCCAGCATTGAAATGATGTTTTAATACTAGATGAGACAGAAGTCTAAGGGCAGTCTATTTGTGAAACCTGACAAAGAAGGACCATGCACCCGCTTCATCTTCTCTAGCTCTAGTAAATGAACTAGGGAAAAATAATTATTTAGACGAGTTAGGAAAATCCAGTGAGATTAGTTAAGTACTGTTTTTCTGCATTTGTGTGAACCTTTCCACCTGTGTTATTATAATATTTCCTTGTGATTGAAACTCTGGTGTTTATTGTAAATAAATATTTAGTATTTTCATGTTCCTTTATTATGTATTATTAAATGTATTTAAGCTTTTAATTGTGGCTGGTCTTTTAGAGAATATTTTAATCTTTCAGAGTACTTATATTTATTTGGTGACACTGTGGCCGCTCCTGAAAGCCTTGCTGCATTGGTTAAACCCTACCATTTGTATTAGTATTAATTTTACTCAGTATAACTGGGTACCCTTGTAGGAGACTTAGAGTAACTTGCTTGGAGTTTTTGGTGGCAGTATCTACCTTATAGTCTGGGCAGAGGAGCATTGCTGGTACATCTCTGCCAGCCTTTCAAATCTCAAAGAGTGTGTGTGTCAGCTATTAAGAGCAGGGACACAGAGCACTAGTTTCACAGACAGAGTGGTGGAGGACTTGGCTTGGAACACTCAGCCAAGGACTCATCTCTATAGCTGTGGTCAGTGGGGAGTCTTATTTGGGGCTTGGAGAGAGAAAGAAACCCAGTCCCAGGACTGGAGTGTGTGCCCCTGTGTGCTCATAAGGGAAACTGTGCAAGGTGCAGAGAGCTCCATCTGGAAATACTGTGTGCATCTATTTTTGTTCCATGTGGATGCCCCTCACAGGTATTAGTAGTTATGACTGATACTCCTTGATTACTGGCCCAAAGGAGGAGCAACACATACTGGTGGCAGTGGTGGGATATTAAATGAACTTCTGTAGGCAATTGTCACTGAAGATGTGTATACTCTCAGCAGCCACAAGGTAAACATATAGAGTTTCATTTTTCACAACAGTTTTATTTATTTTTGTTAGTTTATTTAGTCAGGGAAAGCAGGCAAAGATGTCAGCAGAGGATTATGGTAAGCTGACAAAGAACCAGTTGGCAAGGTTTGCAAAGCCAAAGGACTGGCGCATGCCAACCTGACTAAAGAGGAAATTACATCAGCCTTAGTTGCAGCTCAGACCAGCAACCAGGAGGACAACCAGTCTGGTGATGGGGATGTGCAATCCCCCAGAAACAGGACAGTTTACCTTTCCCTCAGAGGACTTAAAAACCATGTGGAGTTAAAGAGAATTGAACTGGAGGCCAAACATTTGGAATCAGAATCAGCAGTTTGGAGTTGTGGCATTTGAGAAGCAGCATCAACATGAGAGGGAGAAGCTGACTCTTCGTCAGCATCATGGAAATAATGGTCAGGGAAATAACCGAACTCCAGAAGCAATAAAGGTCAGTAAATGTCTTCCAGAGTTTACACAGGGTGATAATTTTGATAGTTTTATTCATATATTTGAAAGAGTATGCAAACAGTATAATGTTGACCAAGGGCTCTGTGTATGGTTGCTGACCGCCTTACCACATGGTAAAGCTGTAATTGCCATTTCTAAATTGTCTGATACTGATTGTTTATACTATGACAAAGTTAAACAATGTTTACTGGAATGTTTTAAGTTAACGCCTGAAGCTTACAGAAAAAAACATTTTTGAGCACAGAAGCAAGGCAGGTGAAAGTGTATGTGATTATATTGCTGAGTTAAGCACTTATTTTCATAGGTGGGTGAGTGTCAGAGCACCACTTCTGAAAGGCTAACAGACCTTTGGCTGAAGGAACAAGCCCTTAGGACTTTGCCTGAGGACATGAGAATCTGGTTGGCACACCGGGAGTGTAACTCTGCAGATGAGCTGGGGAAAAAGTGGATCTCTACTTAGCAAGCAGGGCATCACTGCACAAGAAGAGGATACCCAGTGCTGCACATGGATATAAGGGGACCCATGGTTGGCAGTCTAAACCACCCTGACTGAGTCCACCAGTAACAGAGGAAGCCACTAGTTCAATTACACGGCCAGGATCAAGGGATAGAGGTTTTAAATTTAACCAGTGGGGCCATGTAGCATACAGATTAATAGAAGGTCGAAGTAAAATGGTATCTTTAAGAAAAGCCTTAAGGAATCTCAGAGGTCAAACAAGATTAGCTTTCGGCTAAGTGAAATTTAGAAATGGCAGCAAGCTGGAACTTAACTTTTAAGTAACTAGCTCCATCACTGGAAATGGAAGCAAGGAAATCGAGAACAGTTGGGATAGGTTCTAACAAAAAGAGTCTGTCTCTGGAGGGCCCATATAGAAAACCTTTTCCATCTACACTTATAAATATTTTTGGTAGAGTTTTTCTGAGATGATGCAAGGATGTGATGAACTGGGAAAGAAAGCCTGGAATTTCTAGCCATCAATGGAAATGGAGAAACCAGGTATTCAATTTCAATATCTGGGTAAGGAATTCCAAATGGGCAAGACAGAAGGTCCTGGAGAATGATCCAACACCCAGGAAAGGTAACCACACTTGTCAAGGCCAGAATGACACAATGACGATTACCTTGCTCTTCTTCTGAAATGTTTTCTGAAGAAACTTGGGAATGAAAGGAGTGAAGGGAAGGCATAGAGGAGACGGGGGGGGGCAATTGTGAATCTAAGAGAGTCTCAGTGACTCCCCCGACTGCTGAAATCAGGGAAAACAACCTGCTGCACTTGGAATTGATGGGAGAAGTAAAGAGGTGACAGCACAGTTAGCCACATAGACAAAATATCATTTCCACCACTGACTGACAGAGACCAGTCATGAGGAACTAAAATAGACCTGCTCAGTTTATATGTTAGCACTTTGGACTTCTCCCACAATATGCAATGCCGAAAGAAAGTGTGCTTAAGAGATCACCCAATGCCACCCTCTCATTTCCTCCTGACTAAGATGGTAGGACCAGGTTCCTCCATTTGTTGATGTACTAGACCACTAACATGTTGTATGGCTGAATAGCAACCATTCCAAGAGGCAGAACATCTTGAAACACTTGTAATGCTAATAGGAATGCTCTCATTTATCGGGGATTTCGATGTGAAGATTGACCTCCATCTGAGACCACATGTTTTGGACAGGCCTTCCCAAGTAATCCCCCTTCCCCCCCCAATCTAGTTGGCAAGCATATGTTGTCACTGTGGCCTTGAGTAAAGGAAAAATAAAAGGGCATACCAGAGAAACCTCTTCTGCATGAAACTACTAAGATATGTGTTGTGTGCAAATAGTTGCAATTCAAATAGGTGCAGTCAGAGGGTGAAGCCCTACTAACCATTGTGCATTGTGACCATTGGTCAACTACAGTACCATCATATAAAACTTGTTAAAGGTACCATAACTATAAAGGCTGCAATACCATCCTGGCTGGAGGGGAAGGAAGAGACAGATATTGTAATGCTTGGTTCCATAGATATCTTAACCTTGCCTGTGCTAAGACTGTGATCTGTGTCACCATATCCAAATGACCATCAATGAATTTCATGGCTTGAGAAGGAGAGACCTGAGACTTGATGTAGTTCTCTGAGAAATTCAGTTGAAGACAGACGGAGCAAGTAATTCCTGGCCTGAATCAGTACAGGCTTGGTAGAAGCAGAAAGGATGCAGTCCTCTAGGTAAGGAAATACATGAAATCTGTGCAGTCTCAGGTAAGCGGCAACTACTGCCACGCACTTGAACACCCTGGGGCTGTGGTTTGACCAAATGGCAGGGCTCTGAACTGATGGTGACCATCTCCCAGCTGAATGTGTAAGTATGTCCTTCAGCACCTGTGTATCTTGTGATAGCATGCATCCTGGAGCTCTACTGAATACATCCAATCATCCTTCCACAACAGTGACAGAATAGACTAAACCATGACCATCTGGAACTTTGAATGTTTTACAAATTAATTCAGATTGCTGCGATTCAAAGTAGGTCCTGGGTCCCCTGTCTTCTTTGACACTAAAAAGAATCTTAAATAGGTTCTGGATCCTTGTTGGTCTGGGTGGGGACTGCTTGGATGACTCTTTCTCAGCAGCTTTTCTATTTCTATGGCGGCTGCTTTCCTCTGACTGGGTGGAACATTGGGAATGCTTTTGTTCTGGGGGGGGGGCACAAGGAAAAATTGTATGTAACAACCTCTAGATATTCTTCTGCATACGCAAGTATCCTTGGTTATGGATGACGTCCAGGCTTCTGGGTGCAGAGATAAGGGCCCCAAACTGCAGCAGCTCAGCAACCCTTCAGGGTCACTGAAAGGGCTTCTCAGTGAAGGATCTTTTAAGCCCAGATATTGTGGACTACCTCTACTACAGAGCAAAGTCTTCCAATAGAGTTCCCTGCTCTGCCATGGGAGGATTTGTCTCTGTAGGAGTCCTGGGATACCCTTGCAGATTTCAGTACCACATTTTTCTGCTTCGGAAAGGAAGTGCTTTGAAGGGTCAAAGAATGTAGTCCAACAAAAGATAAAGTCTTCCCATCTTGCCCACTCCAAGAAAGAAAGTCACTTTCACCTTAGGGCCAAGCAAGATGGATCCATCAACCGAAGCACTGATGAATGGCATCTTAAAGGGCTCCAGAAACTCACAAAGATGCACCCAGACATGCCTGCTTCCAGCAATTCCTTAAACTGTGGCTTTCACAGACCCCTTTGAGACATACGAAATTAACCTTATTGAGGCATTCAACAAGGATTGGAGAGTGGCCAGTTACAAAGAAACCATCTTCTTATCCCTTGCAGACATGGACCCTGAGAGACTGTTGGAAAACTCTTTGTTCAGTTCCCTCTAAAATCTCATAACATTTGCCAAATGATTCAGTGAGCTGAGGGCAAAGGTAGCTGAAGTTTGGATATGCTTCCCAAATCTGCCCAATGTCCTGGACGCTCCATTCAGGGGATATACAGAACTCAGTTCCACAAGTTATTTTTTGGTGGCTTCTGCAACCATCATGGCATCCACTGGGGACCCTTGCTCCAGCGGGTGCTAATCCTTTGGTGCAACAAGGTATTTCTCTGGTATCTTCGGTATTGGCTCTGTGACATCCTGATCCTTCCAAGCCTGGAGGGAGATGGAGACCATCTTGTCATCCACCAGGAGGGCTACCCAAGATGAAGTTCAAAAATTCAACAAGATATCCTCAAGAGCTGAAATGGGGGACCCTTCCCCTTCAAAGTCAGTGCCTCTGGTTAAGGACTCATAAGTGCCTCCTTCTACACACACACTTCTGCGGGGGATTTCCTGTGGGGCTTCCAGGGAGGACTGGAAAGTGTCAGCAGTGTCACGAATGAGGACGGTCCTCGGGGTTGACCAGACCAACTGTTGCGATGCGACAGGATGAAAAGACCCAGGATCTACAGCACACAGCTGAGGACTGGATGGACCCGAGGGGGGCATGAATGTTTTGTCCATTGAAGCAGATAATGCTCTCTCCACCACCTAAAAGGCTGAAGCCATAGGGAAACCAAGTCCTAGCCTGGATGGATCTGAAGCCACCTACGCAGAATGGAACCCAATCTTCCCAGGATCCTAACTCAATGCAGAGGTCAAAGACAAGATGTCCAGCACAGAAGCTCAGAGAACACTGGAGTCGAAACCAAACCCCTAAATCCAATGCTGACACTAAGGCTCTGGGATCATTCTGGCTCCAACAGAGTCAGAGACATTTGGATCAGAGATGTTGAAGTCAAAGGTCAAGCC
Source organism: Protopterus annectens (assembly GCF_019279795.1). Taxonomy (NCBI): domain Eukaryota; kingdom Metazoa; phylum Chordata; order Ceratodontiformes; family Protopteridae; genus Protopterus; species Protopterus annectens. Next base: position 896,556,304 of record NC_056739.1, read on the forward strand.
TTTGGATCCGACAGAGACAAGCTTAGAATTCTCTGGTCTGTAGACTCCAAAACCAGTGGACAGATCAGAGTAGGAATTAAAAGATGGGGTTGTATTGGAGGTAGGCTCACAGATTTGATGGGATTGAGAGCTAGGATAACTTCCAACTAAAACTGGGTTCTGAGAAACTTTCTCATCATCCTGTCCACATCTGCTTCTGTTAGGCTCCTACATGACCTGAGCGATGAAGAGGTCATAGGTGAATGAGATGCCCTTCCAATTGTCTTCTGCATGAATGCTGAGTGCATCTTTCATGTAACAGGCTCTGGAGAGAACTTTGATCTTGCCTGTGGTGACTTTGATTTGGCCCAAGTCAAATCCAAAGGGGTAGGTGGATCTGATGGTTTTGGTGGCATCAGACCCAAAACAGTAGATGAATCTAAAGCTCTCAAAACTTCTGAACACTTCATCAAATCTTGAAGTTTCTCAGCTGCATCTCCCATTGCAGACGCCGAAGACTTCTTGGATGAGGACGGCGCTCCAGATGAAGTGGAAGGAAGTAATCCTTTCAAAATAATTTTTTTTATGATCTACCACAGCCCTATGATTAAAGCCAGCCCAGATATCACAATCAGCAGAAAGATGACCTGCTCCAAGACTGCAGACACACTCAGAATGAGCACTTGAGTTAGAGATCTTGTGCCCACATGAGGAGCATTTTTTTGAAACCAGTTGGTTTATCTGACACAGTAACACACCACACAAGAAAAACTAATACAACCACAAGAAGGATACATTAGCTAGGATAAATGCCAACAAATGGTAAACACCAATACCAGAAGGGTATACAGCAGAAAAAAGTACCAACAGTGGTAGTAAAGAGAAGTACCTAGCAGTATGGTAGCAAGAAAGGCAAAATGGCACAAGGCCCAATGAGTATACATGTAGGAAAATGTTATCCAGAAAAACAAGTTTAAGTCTTTAAATTTTCTTATGTATATCAATATATATCTGTATGTATGCATGTATGTATGTATATATGTGTGTATATATATATGTATGTATGTATATATGTGTGTATATATATATATATATATATATATATATATATATATATATATATATATATGGTTTACTATCATATGGTCGAGACTCACAAGAAAGAACCACCTTAAAAGTCGACTAAAAGGTTGAACACAATGTCGAAAAGGTCAGAATGTCACAATCACACCTCCGTTTGCAAATTTGACCTTTCTTGACATTCGTAAAATGCAGTCCTATACTACACAAGGTGTAACGTGATGATTTTGCAGGGAGGCAAGCCCCCTGCGTCCCCCAAACCTGCTGCAAAATATATATTCCAACTCCAAGATTGCACTACAGTGGGGAAAAGGGTAAATTTCTCGAGCCCCACTGTACCGCGATCTCTAGATAAAAGACCAACATTAGCTTTGCGAATGCACTTAGCATTCACTGAAACAGGAGTCACACAACTGAAGGATCGGCAACATGGGTTGGCCAACCGTTATTCAACAGCCCGTGGTCGTCGAAACTTCCCTCAGCATTTTAAATGTAAACATACATATATATATATATATATATATATATATATATATATATATATATATATATATACATACACACACACACACACACACATATATATATATATATATATATATATATATATATATATATATATATATATATATATATATATATATATATATATATATATATATATATATATATATATACACACACACTTTAGTAGATTGAATCACCATATAACCAAAATACATATGACTGAGACAACAAGATCGTAACTGCACAATAGCTAACATGTAAAATACCAAAAGTCAAAACAATGAAAATACTTTTTTTTTAATGTTTCTACAGAGGAACAAGACCTCCGTGCCCACCACAACCCCTGCAAATTAAACATACCATCTCCAAGATTGCACTACAGTGGGGACCAGGTAAATTTCTCAATCCTCACCGTACTGCAGTCTCAACTCAGAATCTCCAACTAGTGTGTGAGATTTGCACCTGGTTCTTTCCAAATGATGTATCTGTCCTTTTAAAATAAATATTTCCTTTCCTTTTTCGTGTTTGTAAGCAATGTTAAAAGCGCCAAGTATAGGATGCATGATACGTAATATCTGTCATACTTTTTTTAAACTGTACATCTTATAAACCACGACACTCACAATACTAATACATATCAACAGCACAGTAAAGAAAGAACTGCATACACATCATTCTTAACTGTCGATTTTGTCACTTTTCATTACTTTGAACTTTAACTTACATTGTCTCAATCATCTGCATTTTGCTTATATGGTGATTTGATCTACTAAAGTAGATCCATGTACATACATGCATACATATACGTATATATATATATATATATATATATATATATATATATATATATACTGCGGTGGTGGTGCTGCGGTAGCGTTGCCGCCTCACATTAAGACGTTGTCCTGTTCGATTCTCAGCTACAGCGTCTTCTGTGTGGAGACATGCATGAATGGGCGTACCTTCGTTGAAGGTTGTGCGTCAGGGCTGGCAACTCTGCACGTAAAAAATCTACTGCCAATCATTAGCGGACCGGAGTTCAGCTGTGGCGACTCTAACTGGGAAAAGCCGAAAGACACAACAACATATATATATATATATCTACACACACACACACACAGTGGATATAAAAAGTGCACACAGCCCCTGTTAAAATGCCAGGTTTTTGTGACATAAAAAAATGAGACCACAATAAATCATTTCAAAACTTTTCCCACCTTTAAAGTGACCTATAACCTGCACAATTCAATCAAGAAACAAACAAATCTGTTAGGGGAAAAATTATAAAAAAAAAAAAAAAAATGTACAGTAAGCTGGTTGCATAAGTGTGCACACCCTTAAACTAATACTTTGCTGAAACACCTTTAAACTAATACTTTGCTGAAACACCTTTTGATTTAATTACAACATTCAGTCTTCTTGGGTAGGAGTCCATCAGCATTGCTCATCTTGACTTGGCAATGTTTGCCCACTCGTCCTTGCAAAAGCGCTCCAAATCTGTCAGATTGCGAGGGCATCTCTTGTGCACAGCCCTCTTCAGGTCATCCCACAGATTTCCTATTGGATTTAGATCTGGGCTCTGGTTGGGCTATTCCAAAACTTTAATTTTCTTCTGGTGAAGCCATTCTTTTGTTGATTTGGATGTATGCTTGGGGTCGTTGTCATGTTGAAAGGTGACATTCCTCTTAATCTTTAGCTTTCTAGCAGACGCCTGAAGGTTTTGGGCCAAAAGTGATTGGTATTTAAAGTGCTCATAATTCCCGCCACCTTGACTAAAGCCCCAGTTCCAGCTGAAGAAAAGCAAGCAGAATGCATACTGCCACCACCATGCTTCACTATGGGGATGGTGTTCTTTTGAAGATGCAAAGTGTTGTTTTTGTGCCCAATGTACCTTTTGGAATTGTGGCTAAAAAGTTCAACCTTGACCTCATCAGACCACAACACATTTTTCCACATGCTTTTGGGAGACTTGATGTATTGTTTTGCAAATTTTACCAGGGCCTGGATGTTTTTTCTGTGTAAGAAAAGGCTTCCATCTTGCAACCCTACTCCACAGTCCAGACATATGGAGAATATGGGAGATTACTGTCACATGTAGTACACAGCCAGTACTTGCCAGAAATTCCTGCTGCTCCTTCAGTGTTGATGTAGGTCTCTTCGCAGCCTCCCTGACCAGTTTTCATCTTGTCTTTTCATCAATTTTGGAGGGACATTCAGTTCTTGGCATCACTGCTGCCCCATATTTTCTCCACTTTTTAATGATGGTCTTCACTGTGTTCCATGGTATAGCCAATGCTTTGGAAATTTTTTTGTACCCTTCTCCTGACTGATACTTTTCAGCAATGAGATCCCTTTGATGCTTTGTAAGCTCTCTGCGAACTACGGCTTTGTTGTAGCAGGCAACTGAGTAAATGTCAGGAAACTCCTACTAGGACAGATGAACTTTATTTGGGGTTAATCAGAGTCTCCTTATTTGATGGCAGGTGTGTACCCAAGAAGACCGAATGCTGTAATTAAATCAAAAGGTGCTTCAACAAAGTATTAGTTTAAGGGTGTGCACACGTATGCAACCAGCTTATTGTACGTTTTTTATTTTTTTATTTTTTCCCCTAACAGATTTGTTTTTCAATTGAAATGTACAGGTTACAGGTCACATTAAAGGTGGGAAAACATCTGAAATTATATATTGTGGTCTCCTTTTTTAAATCACAAAAACCTGGCATTTTAACAGGGGGTGTGTACACTTTTTATATCCAGTGTGTGTGTGTGTGTGTGTGTGTGTATGTATATGGGTCTTTCCGGAACATCGAACCTCTGATTATCGAAGACCAGAACATCGAAGTTCCGGAATATCGAACCTGTAAAAAATAAATAAATAAATGTAAAACGTGAAAATTGCACCTGCACCCCCCACACCCCCTGCTACTTAAATATACCAACTCCGAGATTGCACTACTGTGAAGAGAACTGTAAAGCTCCCATTCCACACTGTACAGTGATCTCTATTTACAAGGTTCGATATTCCCAAACTTTCAAGTTACTCCACATACAATTATATCACTCACAGATGTCTGTAGAATATTTTGTGCTTGTAAGCCTCCTAACTGGTATGTAACCCAAACACAGCGTATGTTAAAAAAAAAAAAAAAAAAAAGTACATGAACACAAAGGATATTAAAAATTGCAATTTAAAACTTATACCACAATGTGCACATGAAACTCGTGCAGGAAGTTTTATGAATTTTAGAAAAAAATAAGTGATGTACTCACCATAATGTTCCATCTGTGTTGCCAGTTTTAATTCTTTCTCAACATATGGTGCTCAAATCCCATCTTCGGATCTGACTCTGCTGCTGTTTCACAGCTCGTGGATATTACAGGCTCTTGAGCTCCTCCCTTACACATAATACTGTAGTCCCCCTCATTCCACAGATCTTGTTTGTAGCTCCTTATTGTATGATATAATGAAAACACTTTACTTTACTATGGAAAGTCACTATCTGCAACTCAAATAGAAGGAAGTTGGTTCCTATAATCCTTTCCCGCTGTTCCAGAAGTTATCAAAGAAGCAGGTTAGGGGGCTGGAGGGAGGGGAGTTGAGAAAGAATGAAAATGCACAACACAGATGGAACATTATGGTGAGTAACTTCTTTTTCTGATGTCAATTTTCATTTATTCCTCAATATATGCGGCAAAGTCCCCAGCTACCTGAATCCTGGCAAGACTCTAAGGAAGGATATTCCTGAGTACTGTACAGCTGAAGGCCGCTCTTCCCCTTGAGACCAGATCCAATTTGTAATGAGTAATAATGTAAGAGGATTAGCCAATGTTACTGCCATACAAATATCGTACATGGAAGTCCTGCATAAAAAAGCTCATAAAGTTGCCAATGACTAGGTTGAATGGACTCTTAAGGGCTTTGTCAAGACCAGACCAACCTTTTTATAGACAAAGGAAATGCAATCTGTCAGTGACTGTCACCCATTTTGACAGTTACTTTTGAAACTGGTTGACCCAATCTAATTTATGAAAAGGATACAAATAACCAATCTGATATTCTAAATTTTTCTAAATTGTGTACATAAAAATGTAATTGTCTATGAAATAAAAATGTAATTGTCTGTGAACATCTGAAGTGCTAAATGTATTCACTTTTGTTCAAAAAAATTGGAAAAAATGCAGGAAGATTAATAGTCTGAATAATGTTAGATCCTGATACCACCTTATGAAGGAAGGAAATATTACTTAAGGACATCCAATCTTTCTGAAAAGCTAAGCAGGAAGGCTTACAAGATAAAGCTTTAAGTTCTAAAACTCTTCTTGCCAATGTTATGGCTATGAGAAATATAGTTTTCCAACTCAGATATCTCAATTTACATTTTGCAGCCAGTTCAAATGGTCCCTTGAGTTAGGACTTATAACATTAAATTCAGATCCCACTGTAGAGTAGGTCCTTGAAGGGTGGTTTGCGTAGAAGGGTTCCTTTAATAAAGGCCTGAAGAAGCCAGAGTAGAATTATCAACTACAATATGGAAATTGGAGATGGCAGCTAACTAAACCTTGACCGTATTTGGACTAGCCCCTTCATTAAAAATATAAGCCAGGAATTCAAGAATTTAATGTACTGGTGCTGAAAGAGAGTCCATATCTTGCTGTTGTGCCCAAAGAATACATTTTTCCATTTGCTTTTGAAAATCTTTCTAGTGGAAGATTTCTGGGAGGATAAAAGAATGTGGTGCACCATAGAAGAGAGCTTTGGTTGTGTGGCTATCAACGGAATTGGAGAAACCACGCAGCCAGCCATAGGCCCAAAATGTCTAGGTGATTTATGTCTGTCGGGCGAGACAGAAGGTCTGGAATTGGATCCAGAATCCAAGACGGATACACTAGATGAGGCCAGTGGAAGGGAAACCAAACTTGTCGAGGCCAATAAGGGGCAATGAGGATGACTTTGCACTTCATCTGGGATGCTTTCTGTAGGAATTTGAGAATTAAGGGGTTGGGAGATGAGCACAGAGGAGACCTGGTAGTTACTCATGAAGGAGAACTTCTCTCAGTGACTACCCCAGCAGAGGGATTATGGCAAATAACCTGCTGCATTTGTTGTTCAGGGGAGATGGAAATAGGTCAATGCATGGCTGGCCCCCATTGGTGGGACATCATGTCTGCCACTTCTTTGTTGAGAAACCACTAGTGAGGTAGCAGAATAGACCTGATCACCTTGTCTGCTATTATGTTGGGCTTCCACAATTTTTGTGTTGCTAAAAGAAATCTGCTTGAAGAGATCAGCCACTGCCACAGTCTTATAGCTTCTCAACACAAGGGGTAAAGGTCTGGTTGCTCCTTGTTTGTTAATGTATCATGCTACAGGCATACTGTCCTTTTGAATCACAATAGTTATGGAAGGGAGAGAGTCTTCCTCCAAGGAAGGCCCCCTCCCCCCACCTGATCTGGGAAGCGTCCATGGTCAATATGGCCTTGGACTGAGGGAGGATGAATGGATGACCACGCAATATTTGATCTGAGCAAATCCACCACCACAGATACTTTTTGCAGGCCTAAGTGATGCTGATCTTGGTGGACATAGGTTGATGTAATGGACCACTGGCTTGCTAACGTCCACTGGAGAATTTTCATATGATATATTGCTAGTGGAAACAGAATTATTACCGTGAAAGTACAGTTTTGTACCTACCATAAATGTAGATGTTCGAAGATCCACATTGCTGCAGTCCTTTCATATGGGTAGTCCGCTGTCCTCGGTCGGCCCGAATACCAAAGTATTAGGCTGACGTCGGTCAGGGCGCTTAAAACTGACATCAGGACGTCAGGGTACAAAAGCGCATGACCGACGTCATTTCCTCAGTCTTTTCTTGCCCCAGATGTCAGAAGGCCCTAACAAGCCAGGCCAAAGCCAAAACCAAACCAACCACCCGTGCACTAACCATATTTACAATATGTACAACACAAACCACACCACCACCCTTCAACAACAGAGGGGAAGGAGGGAGGGTAAATTGGACTGCAGCAATGTGGATCTTCGAACATCTACATTTATGGTAGGTACAAAACTGTACTATGTTCTTCATCTCACATTGCTGCAGTCCTTACATATGGGTAGAATCCCAAAGCAGAGGATGGCAAAACTATAAAGCATTAGGAGCTGCCAACATGCCTTGTAAAATTGCAGTTGCAAATCCAGCCCTAGATTTAGAGTAAAGTGGAAGGTGGTAATGCTTAGAGAAAGTATGCACTGAACTCCAAGTAGCTGCTTCCAAAATATCTTTAGTAGCCACCCCCCTTAAAAAAGCTGTAGAAGTGGCAGTAGCCCTAGTGGAATGAGGCCTAATCCCAGCTGGAATCTCCTTACCATGATGGGAATAACAGAAAGCAATACAAAAACCAATCCACTTAGAAATAGTTTGTTTTGAAACAGGTCTGCCCTGAGAACCCAAAGCAAAAGAAACAAACAACTGCTGAGACTGCCTGAACCCTTTAGTTCTGCTCAAATAATATCGCAACTGTCTGTGTATATCCAAAGTGTGCAAAATCTTTTCCCCTTTATTTTGGGGGTTTGCGTAAAAAGTAGGCAAATGAATAGTTTGGTTTAAAGCCACACTAGAAACCACTTTAGGCATAAAAGAAGGGTTAGTACGCAAAGACACCCTATCCTTGTGGAAAATTAAGAAAGGCTCAACTGCCATAAGGGCCTGTAATTCAGAAACCCTTCTCGCAGAGGTAATGGCCAACAAAAAAGCAGTCTTCCAAGATAAATATTTTAACTCTGCCGATGCTGCAGGCTCAAAAGGTTGTAGAGTGAGTTTCTCCAACACAAAATTGAGATCCCAAGCAGGAGTAGGAGCTCTACGTGGGGTCTTATATTCTTTGCCCCTCTAAGGAATTGCTTAAACAAAGGCTGAGAAAATAATGGTGGGTCACAGTCATAGTGAGCAGAGATTGCTGCAGCATGAACCTTTATAGAGGAGAAGGACAAACCTTTGTCCAATAACTCAGTAAGGTATTGAGCGCCACACTTAAATTAGGTTTAGAAACATCAAAGTCCTTTGCTGTACTCCAAAATAAAATCTCCTCCATTTATCTGCATAAACTTTCCTTGTACTAGGCCTTCTGGCCTCCAAAATAACATTCAAAACTTGTTGTGGAAGCTGAGACCCTCCAGGGTTTAAACCAGAATATGCCAGGCTGTCAGATGAAGAGAATGAAGTTTGACATTGAGTAAATGACCGTTCTCCTGAGACAGCAGGTGAGGAATTGAAGGCAAAGGCCATGGAGGCTCCTGTACCAGACTTCTCAGTAATGGGTACCAGTGCTGTCGAGGCCAATCTGGAGCTATTAAAATCATGTTTGGCTTGTCCTGTCTGACCTTCAGCAGTACCTTTGGGAGGAGAGGCAGAGGTGGAAAGGCATACACGTGAAGATTGCTCCAATTGAATGAGAGAGCATCCACTTTCCAAGCTGAGGGATGAAACCTTTTGTGCAAAACTTTGGCAGCTGGTAATTTAGTGGAGAAGTGAACAGATCTATGTCTGGAGTTCCCCATAACACTGTCAACCTCTGGAATACATGAGGATCCAATTTCCACTCGTGGGGATCCATAATTTGTCTGCTCAACACATCTGCTAAGGAGTTCTGTGCTCCTGGCAGAAACCTTGCCTGAAGATTTAGCTGTAAACTGAGAGCAGTCTCCCACAAAATCATTGCTTGTCTGCATAGAGGATAAGAATCGTTCCCCTTGCTTGTTGATGTACCACATGACAGTTGTGTTGTCTGTTTGAATCAACACCTGCCCTGGAAGAAGTAAATCCTTGAAAGCTATCAATGCAAATTGGACTGCTAACATCTCCTTCAAGTTGATATGTAGATGTTGAAGTCTGGCAGGCCACGTGTCTTGTATCCATTTTCCATTTAGATGAGCTCCCCAAGCTTTGTCTGAGGCATCTGTCGTTAAAATCTGACTCGCCTCTGGCCGGGTCACAGAGAGTCCCTTGTTTAGGTGACATTCCTGAGCCCACCACAAAAATTCCTTTTGAATGCAAGGTATTATTTGAATGACAGTGTCCAAATCTTGGCAGTGCTGTGTCCATACATTCTTGAGATACCATTGTAGCTTCCTCATATGCAGTTTGGCATTGGGAAGTACCAGAATACAAGATGCCATGAACCCCAAGGCTTGAAGGACTGTCCTTGCAGTCAGCCTGGACTGATGAGACAACTGGTGGAAGTAAAGAGAAAGATTCTTTTGTTTGTCCGGGGTCAAAAGGCCATCTGGGATGCTGTATTCAGTCTCACACCCAGAAAGCACATGTCCTGAGAGGGTACTAGACTGGACTTTATTTCGTTCACAGAATACCCCAGGCATCTTAACACTGCCATCACATACTGTAAATGATGAAGAAGTTCGTCCTTTTCTTGGGCCAGTATCAGGCAATCGTCCAAATAAGGATAGATCTGTATTCCTCTTAGCCTGAAGAAAGCTACCACTGGAGCCAGAACCTTCGTGAACACTCTGGGCAGTAGATAAGCCAAAGGGCAATGCAGAGAACTGATAATGTGAAGTCCCAGCCAAACGCAGATACTTCCTGCAACTGGGCCTGATAGGAACATGAAGGTAAGCCTCTTTGAGATCCAGAGTCACCATCCAGTGATCTTTGCCCAGCAGAGGTAAAAGCTGTTGTAACGTTAACATTTTGAACTTGGGAATGTCCAGATATGTGTTGAGGATGGATAAATCCAAAATTGGTCTCCACGTGTTTCCTTTCTTTGGTACTAGAAACAGGCGAGAATAAAATCCTAGGCCCACTTCTGGCAGAGGAACCATTTGTATGGCCCCTATTTGAAGTAGTAGAAATTTGCTTGCAAGCCTCTAGTCTTTGCTGAGGAGGAACGTCCGGCATGCCTTTGAAAGGAGGCAAGGTATGGAAATAAAACTTGTAACCCTGGTGTATGATATCCAATACCCATTTGTCTTGGGTAATCAACATCCAATTTTCCTTGAAGAGTGCTAACCTTCCTCCCAAAGGTGCTGCCAGGCAAGAAGGATCTGGCAGCTGAAAAAGTAGGTCATTGGGCCTGTTTACGAAAGGACTGGCCCCTGCCCTCACCCGAAGATTGTGCAGGTGAACTCCCTGTTCTAGGCCTGAAAGAACTCTGAGCTCTGCCCCTACCACGTCTAGATCTACCCCTAGACTGAGAATCATAAGAAGGATACGTCCACCCTTTAGCAGGCCAATTCCTACTAAACTTCGGAGGCTGAATTTGCAAAAAATCTTTAACTGCCTGCATAGACTTAGCCTTGTCTTCCATTTTCTTCAAGACTGATTCCACAGGTGAACCAAACAACACATCAGACTGCAAAGGAGCATCCAAAATCCTTGTCTTAACATGGTCAGATAAATTCTGATCCTTTAACCAGGCGTGCCTGCGAAGAACTGAGCCAGTGGCAGCCACCCTAGACGAGGCCTGCACAGCATCAAAACCACACTGTAATGAATGCTTACCAACTTGTCCACAGACATGCACCAAATCTTGCAACTCTTTACACTCAATGCCTTCCACCAGAGCATCCACCTTAGACTTCAATTGAGAAAGAAGAAAGTTTTGATATTTCAACATATGAAACTGGCAATTCAAAGCCCTCATAGCTAAGGTAGAAGATGTATAGACCTTCTTTCCCCATCTATCCAAAGCTCTGGCTTCTTTATCTAGAGGAACCGGATTTTTTTACAACAGAGGCCTTGACACCCTTAGGTCCCTGACTAATAGTTTCTGGGTCCGCCCTAGGACTCTTATAAAGATATTTATGAGCCTCAGGCACCCTGTAATACCTATCCGGTTTAACAGGAGCAGGAGGCAGAGAATCAGGATTAAGTGAAGCCTCTGCAAACACATCTTCCACAACATCCAGAACAGGGGGTATAGCCAAGGGCCTATGCTGGGGTAACAGCAAAACTCCCTAAGCCTTTTCCTAGAATCAGAGAAGTCCTGACCTTCCCACTTAAAATGTTCCCTCATAGAATGAAGTGTCTCTGAAAAAGAAAAATCCTCTGGAGGAGAAGCAGGAGTGGAATCATCTGCATCAGAATCAGAATAAGGAGAATACTCCTGCAAGTCTTCAGCTGAAGACTCTGAAATATCCGAAGCCTGCTCAAAACTTCCCAACTCTGGCTCCACCCTAGGCCTCTTATCAGTATTGGGCATAGAACCTCTAATCAGAGTAATTAAATCTTCTGCCATTTTAAGCATGTGCTTCTTAGGCACAGACCCTGCTGAACTAGGAGTGACACCAACAGAAGCTGAAACTGGCCTGCCTCTGGGAGAAGCCTTGGAAACAGAAGGAGAAGGCCTAACCACCCTAGGAAGGGAGGGAGTACAGTAACTTGGGAAGCCCCTTCAGCCTGACCTGCCTCCTGAGAGACCACCTCCTGCAAAATCAAAGTCTCCCCCTGAGACTCCAGAGAAGCCTCCGTCGGAACCATCGGTTCCACTGAAGCCTCTAAAGAACCGGCGTCCAGAACGGACGACTCATCTTGCCTGGGTTTAACTGCTTTGTCTTTGCGCTTTCAAGAGAAGCGGCGCGGAGAATCCGGCGGCATATTATAATTGCACCGCTTCCCAAAGACCAGCCTAGCACAATCCAACCTTCGCTTAATAGTGCGCTTATTGAACCTAGCACAAAAGCGACACCCAACAACGTCGTGCTCAGGCCCCAAACAAGGAATACACAAAGAATGATAATCCCTATGCGGTATCTGTTTCCCACAAGAAATACAGTTATTCACTTTTTCTGACATCCGGTAAAACACTGAGGCAAGAAAAAAACAAAATAATCCCCAACGGGGTACTTAGCCAACTTGGATTCGGTCTGAAACTCCGAACTCGAAAAATTTCAGAACGCCGAACGGCACTTGCAACGCTGCTTCTGCATCGGACCATGCGGCAAAAAAGACTGAGGAAATGACATCGGTCATGCGCTTTTGTACCCTGACGTCCTGATGTCAGTTTTAAGCGCCCTGACCGACGTCAGCCTAATACTTTGGTATTCGGGCCGACCGAGGACAGCGGACTACCCATATGAAAGGACTGCAGCAATGTGAGATGAAGAACATCATCAATCCCAGCATCTGTAATATCTTTTGGGCTGGCAATACGGATGTCCTGATTGTCCTTCTGACTTGAAAATGAATGGTATGAACCCTCGGCAAGGGAAGAGAAGCTGACATTAAAGTTATACTGAAAATGGTCCCTATGAATTCTAATGTCTGAGACGGTTGAAGTTTAGATTTGTTGTGGGTGATTGTAATGCCTGGAGCAGAACAAATCTGGAGTACATAGTTTCAAGCTGCTATCAGCAGATACTTGGTAGAGGTGGTTAGGCGCCAGTCATCTACGTCTGCAAACACTCAAAATCCCTGCAGTCTGAAGTGAACTGTCACTGTTGCCATACATTTGGTGAAATCCCTGGAAGCAGTGGAGAGACCAACAGGCAGTACTCTGAACTGGTAGTGACTGGCTCCCAGCAGAAAGAGCAGAGATCTCCTGGACTGTCTGTTTATTTTTATGTGATAGTATGCGTCCTGCAGATCTTCTGAGCACAGAATGGCGAGATCCAAGATTGGTCTCCAGTTCCCTGTTTTCTTTGGCACTAAAAAGAATCTTGAGTAAGTTCCGGATCCTTTCTATGCTGGGGGGGACCCTCTTGGATGACTTTTTTTTTTTTCAAACAGCTTTTGTACTTCCAAAGCTGCTGTTTTCCTCAGACTGGGTAGAATATCAGGTATTTTGTTCTGTAACAGCAGTAGTAAGGAAAAGGGAATAATTTAGCCTCTGGAAATAGTCCTCTGCACCCAATTATCTTTTGCAATGTCTATCCAGGCTCTCTGGTGCAGGATAACTGACCCCCGACTGCCTCTAGAGGTGGGCAACTAGGACTCCCTTCAGGAGTGCTGATAGCTCCTCTCAGAGAAAGGATCTCTGGCCCTTGGTTCTGCAGGCCTCCTCTGCCATGTGGGCAGCGTCTCCCATTTGAGTCCCCCAACCCACCTCTGGAGAACTCTCTCCACATGGTTCATGGAATGGACCCTGTGATTTCCTGTAGCACATTGTTGATTCCTGGAAAAGGTTCTTTCAGGGGTTGAAACACGTACACCCACAGAAGACAGGGTCTTATCATCCCTGAGATGGATTTTGAGAATTCCTTGATCAAATCCCTCTGTAAACTGGTAAATTTATTTATTTATTTTATTTATTTATTTGCATTTGCTTACCGGGAAATTCCGACTGGATGCAGGTCCTTTTTCAGCGGACGCCCAGGGAGAAAAGCTCCACATCATGTACATGATAGAGATACAAAGTTGCAGCAATAGGAAACAACATTACAGGTTGTTGGCCAAGTAATTCAGGGTCCTGAATGCAAAGGTCACTGATGCATATACACACTTCCCAAATCTGGCCAGCACCCTAGACTCCCTGTTAGGGGGATGAACTGAAGAACTCTATTCTGTGAGTTTTTTGGGGGCTGCTGCCACCACGACCATAGCATCAACTGGTACAATTTTGTTCCAAAATTCCCTTCCTTTTAGTGATGCCAGGATCCTTCCTGGTCTCTTGGGGATCAGCTCTACAGAAATGGGTTCCTAAAATGTCCAATGAGAAATCAAACTGATGAGCTCATCAGCAGGCGAAGTCACCCAGTAAGTAGATGGGTCAGTACCAAATGCCTCCAGGAATACACATTCCTCTTGAGAAGGATTGTCGGTAGACCATCCACCCCTGTTTCAGGATTTCTAAAATGTTCCCAAATGAGACATCATCAGGTGGTGATCTTGGGGACCCTTCCTCTTCATTGAAATCAGTATCTGCCTTGACTGACTTCTGAGGGGAGTCTAAGTGCATCCTCTTGCACTTCCTCTCCCTAGGGTCTTCTTCGGTGGGATATTCCACAGAAGTATCAGAAAAGATAATTATGCCCTGTGGGGTCACCTGGAGACTTTAGGCTGGCTGCCCCTGTGGAGTAGAATTCTGAGGCCCATGACACAAAGACATCTGAGAACCAGAAGGAAGATCCGAGGGGGGAGGGACCATCTGATCTCTAAAAGAGAATACACTCTCTCTACCATCTCGAAGGCAGAATGTTGTGGGGAGAAGGAAACCATCGGTAGTGAGAGGGAATGCTTCTGGACTGATGGCTCCCTCCAACCCGAAGACACTGTACCGGAGGGAGGAGTCAGAACCAAGCTATCAGATGCCAAGGCTCTGAGGGGCAGAGATGGTTATGACAACTTCAGAGTTGACTCTAACTCCTCAGATCCAACAACGATGTTTTGGGTCTGAAAGAAGTCTGGTTACAACACACATACGGCTGGCATACTCAGAAAAGCCATTGGATCTGAACACAGAGGCATCCTGGATCCAAAACAGATGGCTCCAGGAGTCTCAGATATGAGGGCTCTGGAACCAAAGCACAGGCTGGAGAAGGAGCCAGAATTGGCAGGGTTGTATGAGTAAAGGTTTCTGGACCCACTGGGGTAGGAGCTGGGAGAACTCCCATCTGAATTTGTGTCTAAAGAAACTTTCTCATCATTATGTCCACATTCACTTCTGAGAGACTTCTGGACAAATGGGAAGGGGCAATAGAGGGAGACTGGCATGTTTCCAAAAGGGCGATGGCAGCTGAGAGGGTACTGGATCCAGGGAAAATGCATACCTTGTCCTAAATAGATGTTTAGGATCTGAATGGGTTGGATCCAGAGAGACGGATCTGGTGTCTCAAGTCATCGGATTCAAAGATTTATGTGCTGGATCCGAAGTTTTTTGAGTCATCTTTCAAGGTTCTGAGGTTATATCCAAAGAAGACTGAAAGGAGCTTGGTTGTTTGGAAGGCCTCTTTTTTGCCTCCTTTCTCTCTGGTTTGGAGGTTTGGGCTCTAGTCAGTGATTCTCCAAAGGCTGAAGAAAGAAGACTATTGAGGATTAATTTGATCTTCTTGTCAATCAGTACTCTTGGGTTAAAAGCCTTACAAATGGAGCATGAAGCTTGCAAATGTGTGGGTCACAAGCAATGTACACACAGACTATGGGCACCAGATAACGGGATCTTATGCCTGCATTCACTGCGCTTCAGCAAAACTGATGCTTTTCCTGCCATAATAATAATAATCTACAGTAACAACCAGAGTACAACAGAATAAGGAGATATAGATACACCTGGACAACAACAAAAATTAAAAAGCCTACTACAGTATTTTTTATTTTTTTTGTAATAGAACTAAGCAGAAAAAGTACAGGTACCAACAATGGTATTAAGAAATACTGACTAGCAGCAAGAGAAAAAAATTACCAACTATGGTAACTAAGAACTACTCACAGTAAGAAAACAAAAAAACTATCGCAAAAGAGAAAATAAGAAATATCAATGAGCAGTAAGGAAAAACAGAAATTATCAACAATGGTAATTAAGAACTACCAGTGGTAAGATAACGAAATATAAAAAGGTAAAGGGAAGATAATAGGCAAAGATTTGAAAGTGATAAGAAAAAGGTATAAAAACTTTTTGTTTTTGAAAAATCACACTTGAGAGCTGCAGCGGCCATGTCTGTTCACAATAGTGGCAAACAAGATCTGGGGAAGGAGGGGGACTACAGCATTATGGCTACGGGAGGAGGTCAGTAGCTTGTATCCATGAGCTGTGAAACAGTTGCCAAGTCAGATCCAAGGATCAGATCCAAACCCCATATGTTGAATGAATGAAAATTGACATCAGATGCATTATCTAGGGATCCATCTTTATCTTGTGGGGTGACAAAATAAGGACTATAGATGTGTGTATATGTGTACGTATGTGTATATATATATATATATATATATATATATATATATATATATATATATAGACGGTTTACCTTTGAAAGCTTGAAACGCACAATGTCGAAAGACAGTTGTGCGGAAGTATGTTTTTAAGTTTTCCGTCAAATGAAAAAAAAATGCATTGAATAAGCAAATAGCGAATGCACATTGACATTCGCTCATTGCAGATTCGGCATTTTGGGTGCGGAGTGCACTATAGTGGGGATTGGGAAGTGGACCCTTTCCCCACTGTAGTGTGACCTCAGAGTTAGAATAATAAAGTGTGGGGGTGCAGGGGGGGCTTCCCCCCCTGCATTACGATATGTATTTGAAATTGTAGTTCAAAAATCAGCTAATCTGCTTTTCGATTTGCTGATTTTTTGAACTTCGGTGCAGTTCGGAATGACGGTTTTTGTCATTTTGGTTCGCACAAAGGGCTGCTTGGCAGGTTGATTTTCATCTTTTCAAAGGTAAGCCAATATATATATATATATATATATATATATATATATATATATATATATATATATATATATAAGTGTGTTTTTATATATATATATATACAGTGGCTATAAAAAGTTTATACACCCTTGTTAAAATGCCAGGTTTTTGTGATATAAAAAAATGAGACCACAAATAATTTCAAAACTTTTCCCACCTTTAATGCGACCTAGAAACTATACAATTCAATTGAAAAACAAACACATATGTTAGGGGAAAGATATAAAAAATAAAAAAAACATATAAGCTGACTGCATAAGTGTGCACACCCTTAAACATTATAATACTTTGTTGAAGCACCTTCTGATTTAATTACAGCATTCAGTCTTCATAGGTAGGAGTCTATCCGCATGGCACATCTTGACTTGGCAATATTTGCCCACTATTCCTTGCAAAAGCACTCCAAATCTGTCAAGATTGCGAGGGCATCTCTTGCTGCACAGCCCTCTTCAGGTCACCCCACAGATTTTCTATTGGATTCCAGTCTGGGCCATTCCAGAACTTTAATTTTCACCTGGTGAAGCCATTCATAGGTTCATAGGTTCATAGATTAGTACTAAGCTAACTGCCCTTGCGAGCCATTTTAAGCCTAGCCATTTATCCCTTGTGAGACTCAAACCCTGAATCTTTTGCTTGCAAGGCAAACACCTTAACCATTAGGCCACTCTCCCAACCTTTTGTTGATTTGGATGTAAATTATTATGTTGAAAGGTGAAATTCCTCTTCAGCTTTCTAGCAGATGCCTGAAGGTTTTGGGTCTAAAGTGACTGGTATTTGGAACTGTTCATAATTCCCACCACCTTGACTAAAGCTCCAGTTCCAGCTGAAGAAAAACAACTCCAAAGCATGATACTGCCACCACCTTGCTTCACCATGGGGATGGTGTTCTTTTGGTGATGTGAAGTGTTGTTTTTGCACCAAACGTACCGTTTGAAATTGTGGCCAAAAAGTTCAACCTTGGTCTCATCAGACCATAACACATTTTCCTACATGCTTTTGGGAGACTTGATGTATTGTTTTGCAAATTTTAGCCAGGTCCGGATGTTTTTCTATGTAAAAAAAGCTTCTGTCTTGCAACCCTACTCCATAGCCCAGACATATGGAGAATACAAGGAGATTGTTGTCACATGTAGTACACAACCAGTACTTGCCAGAAATTCATGCAGCTCCTTCAGTGTTGCTGTAGGTCTCTTTGCAGCCTCCCTGACCAGTTTTCGTCTTGTCTTTTCATCAGTTTTGGAGGGACTCCAGTTCTTTGCAACGCCACTGTTGTCCCATATTTACTCCACTTTTTGATGACTGTCTTCACTGTGTTTCATGATATAGCCAATGCTATGGAAATTTTTGTACCCTTCTCCTGACTGATACCTTTCAACAGTGAGATCCCTTTGATGCTTTGTAAGCACTCTGTGAACCATGGCTTTTGCTGTAGCAAGCAACTGAGTAAATGTCAGGAAAATCCTATTAGAACAGCTGAACTTTATTTGGGGTTAATCAGAGTCTCTTTATTTGATGGCAGGTGTGTACCCAAGAAGACTGAATGCTGTAATTCAATCAAAAGGTGCTTCAACAAAGTAGAAGGGTGTGCACACTTATGCAACCAGCTTATTGTATGTTTTTTTTTTTTTTTTATATATTTCCCCCCCTAACAAATTTGTCTGTTTTTCAATTGAATTGTATCAGTTATAGGTCACATTAAAGGTGGGAAAAGTTTTGACATGATTTATTGCGGTCTCATTTTTTTATATCACAAAAACCTGCCATTTTAACAGGGGTGTGTAAACTTTTTATATCCCCTGTACATTATATATATATATATGGGTCCCCTTCATATGATGGAACTTTCAAAAGTTCGATTTTCATATGGCCGAGACCATATGATCGAACTTTTGAAAGTTCAAAGGTTCTTAATGGAGATCGCCATACAACTTGGAACGGGAAGATTCCCTTTTCCGCACTGCAGTGCGATCTTGGAGTTGGCAGGGGGGGTGCAGTAAGGCTTGCCCCTCTGCTAAAACCATTCAGGTATTTTTTTTTTTACTTTTTTATTAGAACTTTCAAAAGTTCAGTCATATGGTCTCGGCCATATGAAAGTTGAACTTTTGAAAGTTCGATCATCTGAAGTAGACCCATACATATATATATATATATATATATATATATATATATATATATATATATATATAAAGGAAGCCAAATTAATTCTGAAGGATGATACAGTTCGTTCTAGATATTGGGATCCTCTGGCAAATCTTATAAATAATCTACATCATCTACATTCGTTAATTTACTACATTTTCATACATATAACTGTGATTTCAATTCTTGACATTGGATATTTATTACTGAAATATATAAATATCACAGAAACATACTCGGGGTTTATATTTTTGGAGAATTAACTTGCATTATATTCATCAGCAAAAGGTTGTTCATTAGACTTAAATATGCAAGTTAACTCGTGCTGTGTTTATTAATAGGAGTGCTCAACAAATGAATTGGGTAACAGTGGTCACACAGATTTAAATCCCTTTTCCCATATTTTTACTTCTTTGTATACAATTTTGTACATAATAATAAAAAGTATTGCTTAAAAAGTAATTAGTAGGTCTGTGAATTCCTATAAATTCTTTCAGGTAAAGACAGAGAGAGAGAAAGAGAGACAGAAAGAGAGAGGGATTTTTTCAGTGTCCTTGACGGCTTACAACTAAACTGTTGAGGATTTTTTGTAATCTATTACATTTACTTTTCCTCCATAGTGGTTTAATTGAGTACTATATTTAGAGAATTTCAACTCCCCTTTCCATAGCAACAAAACTTGGAAAAATGTTTGCTCAATCAAATGAGACAAACTTGCTTTCTTTTTCTGATTAACAAAAAATGCAACAGTGTTTTCTGCTGGGACAGTGCTGTAGTATTTAAATGAAAAAACATTCAAACAATTAACTTTATTTAGACCATGTCTACCTTTACTCAACTCAATATTCTATCTCCTTTCCTCCTCTACCCAGAGTATGATACTATGGTCTCAATTATTCAACCCTTCATCTGATAATTTCCTTTCTCACATCTCATTTCCTTACCAGCCACCTACAAGTTGTTTTATGCACCCTTTTTGGTTTTCTGCAGCCACGTCCTCAGTACCTCCACCATCACCTCTCCCTTATTCACCATCTTAAAAAAAAAGTGTACAAAAACTAATGGAATTTTCCATAAGACTAAAAGGCACGTGGATACTTAATGTTTAGTTTCTATTTTAAAAAGTAAAATGAGCCAAGAACAGTTTGTAACCAAAAAAGTGTAGCAGAAATACTCCACCAGGCAC
Source organism: Protopterus annectens (assembly GCF_019279795.1). NCBI lineage: Eukaryota > Metazoa > Chordata > Ceratodontiformes > Protopteridae > Protopterus > Protopterus annectens. The sequence goes on from NC_056739.1 coordinate 896,576,554, forward strand.
AAATGAATCGAAGCTCCAAAGAAAAAAATTGCTTTAATAAGCACTTTAAAACACTCCACAATAGAGACTGGATCAATGAGAAAACAAGCAAAATAACGTATCCACATAGACGTTTTCGTCGACAACTTCATCAGTTATACATCCATTTTAAAACTGAAGTGGTTTTATATGCTGTTTAAATTTAATCACAAATCTGTTGTCCAATCAAATAACACTTTAAATTAAAATCGTTTAATTAAATAGTTAATTCATAAAAACCTTTGTTAAAACCACTTAACTGAATAAATACAATTCACTAAAACCATATGTACTCAACTTATTGCGTATTTATTATAAATTATCTAAGGCTTTTGAAAACTTTTAATACTTTTGAATGAAACTCTTTAAAAATATAACTGTGTTGTATGTCATTAGGGCTTGTGGGTCTGATATTACAGCAAGGCACCATCTTGTGGCCATTAAATTAATTACAACCACACACTGAAATTTTAAGATCAAAGTACAAAACTTGTTTTTTGAGAATGTATATGAAATATCTTAACAATAAAGATCATAAAAATAGACCAGAATAAAACTTCATTGAATCAAAGCTTGGCAGCCCTCATCTTTAAAACTGGGGCCAATGATACCATGTCATTGAGCCCAAAGTTGCGATTCGCATCCAAAAAGAGCTGCCAGTACAATTCTTTGTAATCAATAAGTGTCTCCCACATCCCCCCTCTTGGGTTAGTGGGAACAACTTCCAATACAAAAAATGAGTAGCCTGTGGTGTTACATTTTGTTGAATGCTTACTCAGTGCATTTTTTTCTTTCATCACTCTGACATCATATAAGTGCTCGTATATTCTCTGTCTGAGCTTTCTTTCACTCTTTCCAACATAGAAAGAGGGACATTTTTTGCAAACGGCTAAATATATGATGCCTTTAGTATCACAGTTTTATTCTGGTCTATTTTTATGATCTTTATTGTTAAGATATTTCATATACATTCTCAAAAAACAAGTTTTGTACTTTGATCTTAAAATTTCAGTGTGTGGTTGTAATTAATTTAATGGCCACAAGATGGTGCCTTGCTGTAATATCAGACCCACAAGCCCTAATGACATACAACACAGTTATATTTTCAAAGAGTTTCATTCAAAAGTATTAAAAGTTTTCAAAAGCCTTAGATAATTTATAATAAATACGCAATAAGTTGAGTACATATGGTTTTAGTGAATTGTATTTATTCAGTTAAGTGGTTTTAACAAAGGTTTTTATGAATTAACTATTTAATTAAACGATTTTAATTTAAAGTGTTATTTGATTGGACAACAGATTTGTGATTAAATTTAAACAGCATATAAAACCACTTCAGTTTTAAAATGGATGTATAACTGATGAAGTTGTCAACGAAAACGTCTATGTGGATACGTTATTTTGCTTGTTTTCTCATTGATCCAGTCTCTATTGTGGAGTGTTTTAAAGTGCTTATTAAAGCAATTTTTTTCTTTGGAGCTTCGATTCATTTGTGCCTGGTGGAGTATTTCTGCTACACTTTTTTAGTTTCTATTTTACCATGAGTGAATTGTAATTGTACAGTATAATACAGCTGTATTTTAATTGTGTACATTTTCTCTATTAATCCACAGAAAAAAACATTTGGTTAAGAAAATATACATAAAAATAAAAACAATTAACATTAGTGTTTGAGCTTTCTTTGACAATTGGTATTTTTCCAGGAATATTTTTTTAAAAAACAAGTAAAACAAATCTTCAGAAAACACTATTTCATTACTGCACCAAATGGCAGTATATATTCACCCATTTCACTCATACATTCATATCACCAATATATACTCAGTACCCCGCCTGTTTCAACAATACATTCACATCTCCAGCATGTACTCAGTACTTTGCCTGATTCATTAATACATCTGTTTCACCAATATGTATTCAGTACTGCACCCATTTCAGTAATACCTTCATATCACCAATATGTATTCAGTACTGCACCCATTTCAGTAATACCTTCATATCACCAATATGTATTCAGTACTGCACCCATTTCAGTAATACCTTCATATCACCAATATGTATTCAGTACTGCACCCATTTCAGTAATACCTTCATATCACCAATATGTATTCAGTACTGCACCCATTTCAGTAATACCTTCATATCACCAATATGTATTCAGTACTGCACCCATTTCAGTAATACCTTCATATCACCAATATGTATTCAGTACTGCACCCATTTCAGTAATACCTTCATATCACCAATATGTATTCAGTACTGCACCCATTTCAGTAATACCTTCATATCACCAATATGTATTCAGTACTGCACCCATTTCAGTAATACCTTCATATCACCAATATGTATTCAGTACTGCACCCATTTCAGTAATACCTTCATATCACCAATATGTATTCAGTACTGCACCCATTTCAGTAATACCTTCATATCACCAATATGTATTCAGTACTGCACCCATTTCAGTAATACCTTCATATCACCAATATGTATTCAGTACTGCACCCATTTCAGTAATACCTTCATATCACCAATATGTATTCAGTACTGCACCCATTTCAGTAATACCTTCATATCACCAATATGTATTCAGTACTGCACCCATTTCAGTAATACCTTCATATCACCAATATGTATTCAGTACTGCACCCATTTCAGTAATACCTTCATATCACCAATATGTATTCAGTACTGCACCCATTTCAGTAATACCTTCATATCACCAATATGTATTCAGTACTGCACCCATTTCAGTAATACCTTCATATCACCAATATGTATTCAGTACTGCACCCATTTCAGTAATACCTTCATATCACCAATATGTATTCAGTACTGCACCCATTTCAGTAATACCTTCATATCACCAATATGTATTCAGTACTGCACCCATTTCAGTAATACCTTCATATCACCAATATGTATTCAGTACTGCACCCATTTCAGTAATACCTTCATATCACCAATATGTATTCAGTACTGCACCCATTTCAGTAATACCTTCATATCACCAATATGTATTCAGTACTGCACCCATTTCAGTAATACCTTCATATCACCAATATGTATTTAGTACTGCACTTATTTCAGTAATGCAGTCACAACAGCAATACATATTCAGTACTGTGCCTATTTCATTAATACACTGGTAGAACCAAAATGAAGCAAGTAATGCACCTATTTCACTAATGCATTGATAAAACCAAAACTTATTCAGTAGTGAACCAATTTTAGTAATACATTTATTGCACCAATATGGAGTACTGCACTCATTTCATTAATACATTCATAACAACCATACATATTCAGAACCATACCTATTTCATTAATACCTCGGTGGTGCAGCAGTAGCGTTGCCTCACAGCAAGAGGTTCTCCCATTCGATTCTCGGCTGGAGTGCGGGGAGTATCTTCTGTGTGGAGTCTGCATGTCCTCCCTGCGGTTGGATGGGCATTCGAAAGACATGCGTAAATGGGCATGCCTTTGTTGAAGGTTAAACGTCGAGCTGGCACCTCGCCGTTCGTGAAAATCTACTGCGAATCATTAGCGGACCGGAGTTCTGCTGTGGCGACCCCTAACCAGGAAAAGCCAAAAGACAACAACAACAACCACCTATTTCATTAATACATTCTTATCACTAATGCATATTCAGCACTGGACCTATTTCAGTAATACATTCATAACACCAATACAAATTAAGTACCACACCTACTTCATTAATACATTTCTATCACCAATATGTACTCAGTACAGTGCCTATTTGATTAATACATTCAGATCACTAATATGTATTCAGTACCATGCCAATTTCATTAATATATTCCTATCCCCAATATGTATTCACTACTATACCTATGTCATTAGTACAATTATATCAGTGACAGATATTCAGTACTGTGCCTGTTTCATTAATACAGTTGCATCACCAATATATATAATAAAAATCTCTGCCTGACTACACTGTTTCTCTTTGTCCCACGGGCATCCCTCTAGTATGCATGACTTCCCTTAACCACATTCAAAATACAGTTACCACCCATCCCGTTGTCAGCAGGACATTCACGGGTTGTGCCCTCTCATCCCGTTGCCCGCACTGTCAAGCAATGGGACTTAAAAAGTCCCGTTTTCCAGTGAACGCTGAATTGCTGTGGAAAAGTCTAAAATACTTCCGTTTTTTCCACGGCAATGCGGTGACGTCACCAACCCGGAGCTGCAGTTAGAGATATTCCTTGTTATGTCTGGGTGGTATAAATCATGCAGCAACTGGTTGCAAGGATTGAAGGGGGTGGGGATTCGACTCGGAAGAGCCCTACAAAGGTCGCAGCTGTAGCGCAGTTTTGTATTACCATTTCTACAGCTACTATAAATTTAAGGACTGAGATTTGCCAGCCAGCCAGCCACTCCAGCATGTAGGGAGTCTGCTAGCCAGTCCAGCAGGCAGGGAGCCAGTTATCCAGCCAGCCATTCCAGCAAGAAGGAAGCCAGCTACCCCAGCAAAGACTGTGATAGTTGTAAGTACATAGTATTCTGTGGCTCTAGTTATTTAAAATGGGAATATTTTGCTTTAAGTTTTTAATGTTTAGAAGTAAATGAGGGGTGCAATACGCAGTATTTAAATCTGTGTAGTGGTAATTTTGAGATTTCAAAGTAGTAGTTTAAAATGGGAACACTGTGCTTTCTTTAAATTTAGGTTTTTAATGTTTAGAAGTAGATTGGGGTGCAGTATGCAGTATTTACATCTGTGCAGTGGTTAATTTGAGATTTACGAGTAGTAGTTTTTAAAGGTATAAAACCTGTGTGTGTATGTATATGTAATTATAATTGTTATGGTTGTTGGTGCATAATTTGGAAGTGTTACTTTTTAAAGGCTGAACCATGTATATAGAAGTCTTGTTTATTTCTGAACTCCCTACGTTCTTCTAGCAAACTCCTTGCTAGCATAACAAAGTCTAATAATACGGCTGGTGACTCTCTGTTTACCAACACAGCAGGAAAAAACTGGAACCTGTTACCCAATGAACTAACTCTAATTACATCCTTGCCACTCTTTAAACAAAAACTTAAAAAACACCTCCAAATGCATTGGTTATGCACTGTAGTAACCCTGACTAACCACCCTCTTCACCTCTGTTTCTTCCTCTTGTAACCAAACTTCCAAACATTTAAATGCTTAGTCTTGTAAGTAAGACTGACACTATTTAAACTCTAATCAACTTATTGTTTAAATCCTTCTACCTGATGTGAACAATTGTATATAATTCTTACTGTATTACATTTGTTTAGCTTTCTTAAGTGATATTATGCTTACTGTAGCTTTTCTCAAGTGTTTTTATCTGTAGAATGTAACAATTACCTGTTTTATTTTGTTTATTAATCCTTTATTTACCATGTAACAATATTTCTATACTTTTGTATATCTGTGTGGAGCTTTTCTCCCCGGGCATCTACTGAAAATGGAAATATATCCAGCTAGACTAGCCCGGTCAATGAATGTAAAATAAATAAATAAATAAATGTATAGTTGTAAATGTGTGCATTTTATTTTTTATTCTGTCTTTAATAAGGTTAAACTGTCCTGCTTTGCTTGTAATGTGAATATGGGTATTAATATGGGTATGCTTCTTTTACTTGGGCCTGTTTATTGCATCGTTGTGCAGGGTAAATTACTCTTGTTTTGAGGTAAAAGGGGTCCATGGGGTCTGCTGTGCATTGCAGTTTATTTTAGCTGCTCTTGCAAGAAGTATTTTTAAAAGATAAAATGTTTATGTACTTGTTTTCCTTTTTTTTTTTTTTTTTTTTGTGCATGTCAGAAGTTAATGCAGTGCATTTGGGATTGTGCTAAAACATGTCGTTTCAGGATAGTTTGCTTTTATATGTAGCAAAGTTTGTATTTTGGTTTTAGTGATGTCTTCAATAAATTTACAATGTACTGCTTTCATTATAATCCGATTACGGTCAATGCTGTTGGGCATGCTCATTAATAGATCATTGTTTTGTGTAAATTAGTGCTATACTTTTATTTATTTTCTTAGCTGCTGTGGTTGAAACTAAATTGGGTCTATGGTGTTCGCTGTGCATTCTCATTCATTTTCGAGTATTTTTTTGGTACAGTGAAAATGTGTAACTATTTTCTTGAGGGTTGGGGGGCATGTTCGGCAGTAAAAATAATGCATTTTGTTTTCTACAAACTGTGTTAATGTCAAAGTTTTCAATGGCCAAAATGCTCCCTACATTACATCATTTACTATTTTACCTTTTTCATATGGTTTATAAAGTTAATTCTTTTCTGCTCCATTCCTCAGGTCTTTCATATGCCGGTGTTTTTTCAAACTAGTTCTTTCATACGCCAATGTTTTTTCAAACCACTTCTTTCTCATGCCAATGTTTTTCAAGCCAGTTCTTTCACGTGCAAATGTTTTTCAAGCCGGTTCTTTTGCATGCCAATGTTTTTCAAGCCAGTTCATTCGTGCACCAATATGTTACCACACCCCACTACCACAGTTTTGCTAAATATGTTGCGTATCAGGTAAGTACAGACTCAAGAATGAAGAGAGCAGCAGCTTCATCGCAGCCAACCAGCAACAAGAGAATGTGCAAGTGGCAGTCATCGCAGCCAACCAGCAACAAGAGAATGTGCAAGTGGCAGGATGTTTGGAAAACGGAACTCGACTGGATCGAGAGATGCAGTGATGTCAAAGCATTCTGCAGGTACTGCGAGAGAGAATTTCTAGTGACCCACGATGGAAGAAATATGTCACACGACATGAGACAACTGAACAACATAACACTGCTATTCTTCAAGCTAAATCCAGTCACCTGATGACAAAGTGGGCAAGGAACACAAACATTGAGGGACCAGATGGATCATTGCAGCAGAAGCCTCTGAGGTGTTCCATGCTGTTAAGCACAATATTTCCTATAACAGTTTGGACTGTAAAGTTGGCCAGCCAGTTGTACAGCGACTCGGACATTGCAAAGAAACTATCTTGTGGAAAAACCAAGGCTGAAGCCATAGTCGAAAATGTTTTGGGACCAGACTCATTGGAATGCCTCCTGCATGCCCTTCAAAAACCAGGCACTTAATTTGCAATTTCATCGGATGCTTCCAACAAGGGGAACATAAAATTACTTCCACTAGTTGTGAGGTATTTTTCTAAAGAAGAAGGGGTGGTGAATGGCCTTTTGGAATTCTATGAAGACCCTGATGAATCTGCACAGGCTATATCGCAGCAAATTTTGAACATTATGGAAAGGCACTCCTTGCCCTGGAACAGCATTTCAGCATATGGGCTGATAATGCCTGTGTGAACTATGGGAATAAATCTGGTTTGTATACTGGATTAAAAGAAAAGTGCCCATCACTCCAGAAGGCTAACTGTATTACCCACATCATTCACAATGCAGCCAAAAAAGCTGCAGCACAACTACCATATGATGAGGAGGTATGAAACTTTTCAGCCATTTCTCAGGTTCTGCCACAAGGACCAGAGACCTGAAAGGCTTCTTTGAGTTTTGCGGCATGGAATTTGACAGTCTGTTAAGACGTGTGCCAACAAGGTGGCTGTCACTACTGCCAGCCATTGAAAGAGTAGTGAAAAATCTCCCAGTGCTCCAGTCCTATTTCCTCTCCCTGGGAGAAGAGGAGACCCCTGGCAGATATGGCAGTACTTTTCAGCTAATGAGCATGGGGAGAATGAATTGCCTACGCTGCCCAAGTACTACTTGCACTTTCTCTGAACTGTTCTTGTGGATTTCCGTGAACATATAAGTACATTAGAAAAATCACCACTTACTGCCATGGAAACATTTGGTGTAATGGTCTCTCTGAAGCAAAAACTGCTGGCAAGAGTTGAAGGTACTATCTATGGAGGGAAACTTAGGGCACTTATGAGCACATTAGATAGCACATCTGCTAACAAACTGAAAAGACGCTTCATTGTGTTCTTGGAGACAGCGGTGAAGTACTTGGAAAAGTTATTTGATTATACTGAAAACAACTACTTGTTCACACTGTCTAAATTATCTCTAACTGAGCCCTTTGCTTTCAGTGACATCCTCAATATGACCACTGCCCTGAGTCTGCAGGACGTAGATGAAGACCATCTTTTCAGGGACTACTTGGCAATTAGGCCCTTTCTTGGACAGTTTTGTAACACAAGCTTGACTCAAGGAGAAAAGTGTCTGAAACTTTTCAGAGAAGGGCCTGAGCTGACAGCACTATATCCAGTAATTGCTACGGTATTATCTATACCAACATCAAATGCATTTGCAGAAAGAGTTTTTCTTTGGTGAAAAGTAAATGGACAGATGTGCGAAACTGATGTAGTGTGGACTTGTTAAAAGCAGAACTAATGATGACTGTAAATTACCGGATGAAATGTAGTGACTTTTATTAAAATACGGTTTCAAACCAGGCCCTTCCTTCTTTGAGCCATAAAATCAAATTCAAAATACACTTTTAAAAAAAAGTGATTTAGTGTACTAGTGTGCAGAATGCAGTACTAGGGTACAGTATATAGTTTTGTGTTTTTCTTTGCTTTAGCTTTAATTTGCTAGTGTGCAGTATGTAGTAGTAGGGTGCAGTCATACCTCTCAAGTGTACCTCATTACGAGGAACATACCTCATTTGGGGTCTTAAAAAGTTCATGTTCCTCGAAGTTCCTCAAAGTTCCACATTGAAAGAGTTTGTCCCACATTCAGTGTTAGGAATCTTTTTAAGTGAAATCCATAGTAAATAGAAATTAATCATATTAATTCATTAAAGGATCTTCTTTATAAGTAAAACCAGCAAATTTTAACCATCCTATGACCTTCCTAGTTGAAGTCGTTAGCCATATGTGTTCCACATTTTGCCCATTTGTTCCACATTATGAAGCCGAGTGTTCTTCATTTTGGAGATGGAAGGTTGAGAGCTATGGGTGCAGTATGTAGTTTTGTGTTTTTCTCTGCTTTAGCTTTAATTTGAAATAAAAACAGTCTTAATTATACACTTGGCTTGTGAATGTGGTATGGTTGGTTTATGAATTTTTTACTTTTTTTTTTAAATAAACAAGTGTCTGTTTAATGAGAAGTGTATTTTTTCCTTTAAAGTTTACTTACTCTTACAACTGAGTAATGTGTTTTTTGCAGTAATGCTTCACTTCACTTAAATGGTTTGTAAGTTTTTAGTATGCTGCAATAACGTCACAATGTTGTACCCATAACTGTAATACTGCATCTCCTTTAACACCTCTGGTGATGTCATTGTGGGGATGTGGCCAGTGTCATATTGGTCACACCCCCTGTGCTACTTGCTATACCCCCCCATGTCCCACTTTGGCCTTGTTAAAAGGTGGCAATCCTAATTCAAAAGTCCAAAAAAAAAAAAACAAAAACACTAAAGCAACTGCCTGCATACAAGAACACGGAGAGCGGAACCCCGTACAAACCAGTAAAAGTTACTGCAAGTCCTTTCATCAACAAGACTGTGAGCAGTGTAGGTCTATTATAATCTTCTCACTGTGATACTCCTACTGATTCTTCTGCTTGTGATACTCCTACTGATTCTTCTGCTGTGCACACTACTGGATCCCCCTCCCTTTTCCTTGAATTTATTGTAACAAATAAATACAGTTTCCCAAAACTTTGCATTTATTTTATATTCTACCTCCCTGGTGCTCTACTAAATCTGCTTTTGAGTTCACATAGATAAACAGACACCTTTAGGTACTGGTCTGGGCTAGCTGGTTGATTGTTTTTTCATCTCACAACTTTCTCCAAGTCCTGGTTCATAGCCTCCCCCACTTCTCTTGTTCTCCTAACATAATTCTATTGCAAGTTTCCTAGCCCTGTCAAACCTGATTTCTCACCACCTTCTCCAAGCCCTGGCTCTTAGCCTTCCCCTCTTCTCTTGGTCTCCTAACATAATCTTATTGTAAACTTTCCAGCCCTGTCAATCCTGCTTATCCTCTCCCTCTTCCTCTTCAGAATTTACCTATTCCTCCCCTGAGCTGTGGCACCATTTTTAAATACTAAAAACCTCTGCATGACTGCACTCTGTTTCTCTGTGTCCCACGGGCTTCCCTCAGTAGTGTGTACAACTAAGTACCATTTGTGATGTAGAAGATTCAATGGCGCCTGTTTCAGTTTACTTTATTTTAAGAGGCTCTGTACTGGGGTGTTAGTACTTCTGTTATGCAACTTGCTTAAGTCTATAACCCCACCTGTACAATTTCTATGCTGTCTCAGTCATTTCCTATTTAGAGTGCAGATGTAGGTTTACTTACTTTAAGGAAGCAATCACCTTTTACTGATAAAACTGCTGTATTTTACTGTTTACAATTTGGAAATTCACTGTTTCAGCTTGACTTAGTCTGATTTTATTAAACAGCTTACTAGAACACATTGCTCTTATTGCTTTTAAATTGCTTACATGTACATCACCTGTAAAATATATATGGTGTCTGTTATTTCCTATTTAGTGTGCAGCTGTAGGTTTAATTACTCTAAGGAAGTAATGACCTTTTACTGTTAAACTTGCTGCATTTTACTGTTTACAATTTGGAAATACATGGTTTCAGCTTGACAGTCTTGTTGTTGTTTGTCTTTTTGGCTTTTCCCGGTTAGGGGTCGCCACAGTGGAACTCCGATCCGCTAATGATTAGCAGTAGATTTTTTTATGGTGTCGAGTTGCCAGCCCGACGCCCAACCTTCAGCGAAGGCACACCCATTCACGCATGTCTTTCGGGGGCCACTCGACCGCGGGGAGGACATGCAGACTCCACACAAAAGGCACTCAAGCCGTGAATCGAACAGTAGAACCTCTTGGCAACAATGCTACCGCTGTACCACCGCGGCTTCTTAAATAGCTTCCTAGAACACATTGCTCTTACTGCTTTTAAACTGGTACTGAGTGCTCTCATCAGTGTTTGGCCGCTGTGCTGTTTCAACTTGTGTTAGTTAGATTGTACTACTTAGCTTATTCGAGTGCCTATTCTGTTACTGTATTGTGTGGAAACTGAGTGATTTTATTATAATTTTATGTCCTGTCACCATGTTGCTCATTTCTGTTGGCATGCATTACTAAGTAGCAACAAATAGCTGGAAAAGTTTAATGGCAATTAATTACTCTGCATTCTGTGAAATTAAAGTGGCAATAGACTGAATTTCATATTACTGAACAGGATGACTTTCTTATTAATTATCATTGCTTGTTCCTTAACTAATTTATTTGATTAAGTACTGCTTAGCTAAACTACTTAAATTGTGGTATTTTCTTGTCTGTCTCTTAGTCCTACTTTTTTACTTCACCTACCCTCTTTTCTGCCTTCATATTAACATCTCTCTCTTTCTTTCCTTACAGTCCCTTAACCACATTAAAAAGTCCAACGAAAACAAAACAGAAACCTGAAGCAACTGCCTGCATACAAGAACATGGACAGCGGAACCCTGTACAAACTAATAACAGCTACTGCAAGTCCTTTTATCAACAGACTGTGGAACAGTGTAGGTCTACTATAATATTCTATCTGTGATACTCTTACTGATTCTTCTGCTTGTGATATTCCTACTGATTATTCTGCTGTGCACACTATGGGACTCCCCATTTCCTCCCATTTATTGTAACAAACATATACAGTTTTCCAAAGCTTTGAATTTATTTTATATACTTATATTTTATTTATTTTCTATATCACATTTATTTTATATTGTTATAGTGTATTCTCCCATTTAATGTAAAAATTGTATACAGTTTCCCAAAACTTTGCATTTATTTTATATTCTACCTCACTGATGCACTACTAAATCTGCTTTTGAGTTCACAAAGATAAATAGACGCCTTTAGGTACTGACCTGGGCTAGCTGTTTGATTGTTTTTCTCATCTCACAGCTTCCTCCAAGTCCTGGTTCATAGCCTCCCCCTTCTCTTGTTCTCCTAACATAATTCTCCATTAAGATACCCTTGGCACTCCTAACATATCTCATTTTAGTAAAAGCTATTATCTGGTGCAAAAGGAAACTAATAATTAGCTCAGGACTAAACGTGTCTGCTCTTTGTAATATACATATTCCCCCCAAAACCTGTGATATGAGTAAGGCAGCATATAACTTACCTGCACATTACCATCATTTCAGTCTACCTGATTGTTTTTTTTCTTGATTCATGCCCCTCTTACAGCTGGGCAAACCTGCTATGCTCGGGTTCCCTCCACTCCCCTACCCCCATTCCCACACACCCCCTGTTTCATTACATTTATACTCTCTGCACCACAGCCCTTCCTTTTCCTCCACCCAATCAGCCACTCTAATTAACATCTTTTCTCCTTGACAACTACTCCTACACTCTTCTCCCCTTTAGCCTCATTACCTACCCCGTCCCCTTCCAAGTCCCAACCATTCCCAACCACAGACTCTTACTCTCATCTTGAACTATCTTCTCCCACTCTCATACCCTATACCACTACATATGAGCCATATCTACTACTCATTCCCTCTCTCTACTCCATCTCCTGTCATGTGGCACCTCTATCTCTCCATCATCTTTCTCTTGTTCCTCTCACTAACAACCTCCTACCATACTTCACATTGCCTTCAACCCCTCTCTCCCACCCTCCTTCATACTCTCAGCAGCCACTCTGTCAACCATATTTAGTCTCACCATCATTCTTCCTCACCTTACCAGCTGACCTCTTCAAAATTACCCTTTTTTTCTAGCTCATCTCTCCCCGCTATTCAGAAATCTAGATATCTTTCTACTCTGAACCTGTGCTTCTATATTCTCAAGTTCTTTGACACACACCTCTTGGATGGGGACATCCACTCCAACCCAGGAACTCCCACCCTTTGCTTGCACAATGCCTCATCACTAACCACCCCCCACCTACCCCCTCCTCAACACTAACCTCCCCCCACCTACCTCCTCCTAACAATACTCCCCCACCTAAATCACTAAAATTCTTCTCACTAAATATTCAAAGTATTGTAAATAAAATAACAGAACTGCGCTCTTGGATTTCTAATACATCTCCCCACGTCCTAACTCTATCAGAAACCTGGCTTAAACCACACAACCTCAACTTGAAAAATCTTATTCCAGGCTACAATATTTTTCACTCAGATAGAACCAATAAGTGAGGAGGGGGTGTGGCTATCATCTACTCTGAACTACTAAATCTGTCCCCTCTCTCCATCGCCGTTCCATCTTTCTCACCTGCAGAAACCCTCATTATTAACTGTCACCTAAACTCATACAAAAATCTTGCCATAGTCTCTATAAACAGCCCCCCCCCCCCCGCAATAATATTCCAATCCTAGAGAATGTTTTCTCCTGGCTTACTCAACATGTTCCCTATGAAACCATCATACCTGGAGACATTAACATAGACTGGTCTAACTGTCCCCCTCATCCTCTACCCATAGTCTCAACCTCCATGAATTTCAACAACACATTTCTACCCCCACTAGAACTAACAAAAACTCCCCTTCTGGACCTATCCTTGACTGGATTCTTACCTCGGCTCCCAACCATTACCATAACCCTGGCATACTTCCAAACTCTTTAGGTGATCACTCCCCAACCTTTATGCATAGACTTACCCAACATTTTCCTACAGACCATACTTACAGAATATGCCAGAACATTGCCCACTTTGACCCAGACACTTTTAACTCTAAACTATCAGGCATCAATTGGTCCTTCCTATATTACCTCCCTCTCAATGAGGTTGTAAAGCCCTTCAATAAGATTTTCTTTGACACACTTGATTCTATTACCCCTTCTACAAAAATCAGAGTTAAATCCAACTATGCCCCCTGTCTTACAAAACAAACCTAATTGATCATGCACAAAGGATATTGCACCTGGAAATCCTGGGTTAAAAATAAATCTCCTCCCTTACTTCAGACATACAAAGAGCTCAAAAAACAGACCAAAAAACTAGTCATCATAGATGAGAGCTTTTTTTCCCCTCTAACCAATGCAGCCCTCACAAAAATCCCAAAAAATTCTGGACTTCCATCAACAACCTCCTCCACCCAGGTAAACCCACTACTCCCAACCCCTTTCCGCACAACACTGCCACTGAAACTGCCACTATCCTCAACAACTATTTCATAGAAACCATCCAAAAGCTCACACAAAATAGTACATCTCACCCAGCCTCTCTATCATCTCTTAACAAAACTCTTCCCAACATATTTTCTTTCCAACCAGTTCTAATTACCACTATTAAATCTCTTCTAAATAAACGTAAGCCTTGTTCCCCCTCTGCTGACCAACTACCTTCCCACTTCCTAAAAATAGCTGCACAATCCATTGCCTACCCTGTCACTATACTTTTTAATTGTTCCATCTCTGAGGCTTTTGTTCCAGATATCTAGAAATCCTTTTATACAATCCCTCTTCACAAAGGCAGCAACTCTACTGATCCCTCTAACTTTAGACATACTGCTATCCTTTATCCCCCTTTGTAAAATTTTAGAAAAGTGCATCCGTGCTCAGTTAATCAAACACCTTTTTGACAACAATCTCCTTACTCCTACCCAACATGGCTTTAAACCCTACCATAGCACAGCCACTGCATTACTCTCCTTTACTCAAACAATAGCTGAAGCCCATGGCAATAACTTGCTAGCCTCCTGTCTGTTCCTTTGTCTTTTAAAGGCCTTTGATACTGTCTCTCACTCAACTCCTTGCTGAACTTTCTGATCTACATCTCTCTTCCCCTCTTCTCTAGCTACCTCTCCATCAGGCAGCAATCTACTGGCAAACTGTCCTTTCTCCATTCCTCCCTGTAAATACTGGAGTTTCCCAAGGATCGATTCTAGGCCCCTTCTGTTCAACAAGTTCATTAACAAACATCACTCTGCTACTAATCTCTCTGCACTTCTACAATATGCTGATGACTCCACCCTCATCACATCTGCCCACAACATCCCTGAAATCCTAGCTCTCACACAACAAACTTCACTTCTGTCGAAACCTGTCTCTCTGATAACCAATTAATAGTTGATCCAAAAAAACTAAACTCCTCCTCTTCTTCTCTAAAACATTCACCCAGCACCAACCCTCTTTCTCTATCACCTCTCTTAATAACACCATCATCATATCCAAACCCCATACCAAACTACTTGGAGCAATTATTGATGAACTAAAATTTGATATTCATACCCAACACTGTTTAAAAAAAGACCCACCAGAAACTCGGACTTCTCTGTCGCAATCAGAAATTTCTGTCACCTTCTTCCAAACCTTCCCTTGCGCAGTCCCTTCTTCGACCCTGTCTTCTATATGCTGTCCCTACTAATGTTCAAACTTCACATCACTAAACTAGAGCAAACGTATCACAAAATAACCAGGTTTACCTCTAATCTCCCCTATAAATCCCACCACGGTCTCGCCCTTAAATCACTCCAATGGCCAGAATTCTTTTAACAACTACTTCTACCCCAACTTCACATTAGACACAGTATCCTGAATGACCCCTCTTCCTGCCCTTCTATCTCCAACTTAGTCTCCTACTACAACTCCCATTGTTACATTCGTACTTCCAGCAAACACCTCCTTGATATATATAAACCCAATAAAAATATAGGAAAGTCCCTCTACAAATACTCTGTTGCACATGTTTGGAACTCACTCCCTCAAAATATAAGAAGCATTCATCAAAAACACCTGTTCAAAAAAGAACTTACATTTTTTCTTCAGAGTACATGGTCCTACATTTGTCTAACCCCCACTTGATCTAGCCTCTTCTCAACTAACTCCTTTTCCCTATTCTAATTTTTACTTCCTTGTACTTGCCTCATAAATATTTATAGCTCCCTCTCCCCTCACTTCGATGGTATATATATATTCATATATATATATTTTTTTCATTGAATGGTGTATTTATTTGTATGTACTTCATGTGTGATATTCTCTAGACCTGTCAATTGTTATTTAACCTACTCTATGTACAGATATTCTCTGTTGATTTTCTTACTATATTTCTTGGTGGTTTTAATTTTTTACTCATTCTTATTTTTGATTTGATTTTTATTGTAAAAATATGTAATACTTCTGGAGCTTTCCTCCTGGGGTCCCCACTGAAAATGGGCCCCTGGCTCAGTTGGACTAACCTGGTTAACAAATGTCAATAAATAAATAAATAAATATTCACTACCACAGCTATTTCATTAATTCATTCATATCACCAATATGTATTTTAGTGCTATCCCTACTTCATTAATACATTCCGATCTCCAATAAGTATTCCATACTATGCCTCATCATCATCTTCTTTCGGCTGCTCCCGTTAGGGGTCGCTACACCAGATCACCTGTTTTCATTTCTTCCTGTCCTCTGCATCTTGCTCTGTCACACCAACCACCTGCATGTCCTCTCTCACCACATCCATAAACCTTATCTTAGGCCTTCCTCTTTTCCTGTTACCTGGTAGCTTCATCCTTAGCATCTTTTTCCCAATATACTCAGCATCCCTCCTCAGCACATGTCCAAACCAAACCAACATAATCGTGCCTCTCTGGCTTTGTCTCCAAACCTTCCAACCTGGGCTGACCCTCTAATATACTTATTCCTAATCCTGTCCACCCTCGTCACACCCAGTGCAAATCGTAACATCTTTAACTCTGCCACATCCAGCTCAAACTCCTGCCTTTTTGTCAGTGCCACTGTCTCCAACCCATATAACATAGCTGGTCTCACTACCCTCTTGTAGACCTTCCCTTTCACTCTTACAGGTACTAGTCTGTCACAAATCACTCCTGACACTCTTCTCCACCCACTCCATCCTGCCTGTACTCTCTTCTTCACCTCTCTTCCACACTCACCGTTACTCTGAACTATTGACCCCAAGTATTTAAACTCATCCACCTTCGCCACCTCTACTCCTTGCATCCTCACCATTCCTCTATCCTCCTTCTCATTCACACACATATATTCTGTCTTAGTCCTGCTGACCTTCATTCCTCTTCTCTCTAGAGCATATCTCCATCTCCCCAGGGTCTCCTCCACCTGTTCCCTACTCTCACTACAGATCACAATGTCATCTGCAAACATCATAGTCCACGGGGACTCCTGTCTGATCTCGTCTGTCAACCTGTCCATCACCATTGCAAATAAGAAAGGGCTCAGAGCTGATCCTTGATGTAACCCCACCTCCACCTTAAACGCATCCATCACTACCACCGCAGACCTCACCACTGTTACACTACCCTTGCACATATCTTGTACCACTCTTACATACTTTTCTGACACTCCTGACTTCCTCATACAATACCACAACTCCTCTCTAGGCACCCTGTCATATGCTTTCTCTAAGTCTACAAAAACATAATGCAACTGCTTCCGACATTCTCTGTACTTCTCCATCAACACTCTCAGAGCAAAGATCTCATCTGTAGTGCTATTTCCTGGCATGAAACCATACTGCTGATGACTAATCATCACGTCCCATAACTTCAAGCTGTGACTGATCAATTTAATCCCTCTGTAGTTACTACAGCTCTGCACATCACCCTTATTCTTAAAAATCGGTACCAAAACACTTTCTCCATTCCTCAGGCATCCTCTCACTTTCCAAGATTTCATTAAACAATCTGGTTAAAAACTCCACTGCCATTTCACCTAAATACCTCCATGCTTCCACAGGTATGTCATCTGGGCCAACAGCCTTGCCATTCTTCATTCTTTTCATAGCTATCCTTACTTCCTCCTTGCTAATCCATTGTACTTCATGATTCACTATCCCTACATCATCCGACCTTCTCTCCCTCTCATTCTCTTCATTCATCAACCCCTCAAAGCACTCTTTCCATCTCAACAAACTCTCCTCACTTGCGAGTACGTTTCCCTTATTATCCTTTATCACCTTTACCTGCTGCACATCTTCCCTAGCTCGGTCCCTTTGTCTAGCCAATCGGTACAGGTCCTTTTCTCCCTCCTTAGTGTTCAACCTTTCATACAACTCTTCATATGCCTTATCCTTAGCCTTTGCCACCTCTCTCTTTGCCATGCACCTCATCTCCTTATACTCCTGTCTACTTTCTTCATCTCTCTGGCAATCCCACTTCTTCTTTGCCAACCTCTTTCTCTGTATACTCTCCTTTACTTCCTCATTCCACCACCATGTCTCCTTGTCATCCTTCCTCTGTCCAGATGTGATAGCAAGCACCTTTCTAGCAGTCTCCCTTACTAGCTCTGCTGTAGTTACCCAGCTATTTGGTAACTCTTCACTGCCACCCAGTGCCTGCCTTAACTCATTCCTGAACTCCACCTCACAATTACCCTTTTTCAATTTCCACCACTTGATCCTTGGTGCTGCCCTCACACTCCTCCTCCTCTTCTTGATAACCAACGTCATCCTACCAACCACTATCCTATGCTGCCTTACTACACTTTCTCCGGTCACCACTTTACAGTCTCCAATCTCCTTCAAACTGGCCCTCCTACATAAAATATAATCCACCTGTGTGCATCTTCCTCCACTCTTGTATGTCACCCTATGCTCCTCCCTCTTGTTAAAATACGTATTCACCACAGCCATGTCCATCCTTTTCGCAAAATCCACTACCATCTGACCTTCTGCATTCCTTTAACACCATGCTCCCATCACCAACATGCCCACTGAAATCTGCTCCAATCACCACTCTCTCACCCTTGGGAACAGTCATCACCACTTCATCCAATTCACTCCAAAATTTTTCTTTCTCATCCATTGCACACCCAACTTGTGGAGCATACGCACTAACAACATTCATCATTACACCATCAATTTCCAGCTTCATAAACATCACTCTATCCGACACTCTTCACCTCCAAAACACTCAGCATACTGTTCCTTCAGAATAACTCCTACGCCATTTCTCCTCCCATCCACACCATGATAAAACAATTTGAACCCACCTCCGATACACCTAGCCTTCCTCCCCCTTCCATCTGGTCTCTTGCACACACAATATACCAACCTTCCCTCTGTCCATCATATCAGCTAGCTCTCTCCCTATACCAGTCATACTGCCAACATTCAAAGTTCCGACCCTCACTACCACAGTCCTAGCCTTTCTCCTCTCTTTCTGCCTTCAGCCATGTCTTCCGCCTCTTCTCCTCCTTCGGCCAACAGTAGCCCAATTTCCGCCAGCACCCTGTAGGCTAACAGTACTGGTGGCAGTCGTCGTTTACCCGGGCCTCGACCGATCTGGTATAAAAAATTTTCTTAGTGTCTGCATGAAATGTTTTGGAAAAGTTTTACACCGGATGCCCTTCCTGACGCAACCCTCCCCATTTATCCGGGCTTGGGACCGGCACAAAGAAATGCACTGGCTTGTGCATTCCATACTATGCCTATTTCAGTGATATTCAGTACTGTGCCTATTTCTTTAATACATTCATATCACCAATATGTATTCAGTACCGCATCTATTTCATTAATACTTTCATATTGCTAACATTTAGTATCATGCCTACTTCATTGAAATTAATTTTAATTCCCCTTTTATTTATATGTCATAAGGCAAATACAGACATCTAGAACTACTTCAGCCAGGGCTTCATGGTTACATGGTAATGGGAATGTGTGTCGTCATAAAGCAATGTTTCTTGGCAGCTAGGTCTAGATAGTCTTTCCTGCTGTCAGAAAAAGATTGCCTTGCTGCAGTAATGAATCTCCACAATTCACAGGTGTATTAGCCACAAAAATAGATGAAAACAAGATACATGCTCTAGCACTATGGTGTAGTGGTATGACGTCTAAGCTATTGCTTAATCAGTGTGAGTTTCAGTAGTTGCCTAGGTAAAGAAAACAGGCAGTAGGGGATGTGAATGAACAGCCAGTGTTGACTCACTTATGCTGGGGCGGGGCAGGGGTTGGCTGGTCCTAGTCTGCCATTCCACCACAGACAAGCAAGCAGAGGCTTGATGCTATGAAAGCCATAGGACAGGGGACAATGGAGTGGTAATGCCAAGCTGCTGACTGTAGCCCTTATTAACATGCATGTACATATACATGGGAAGGACACAGCAGTTTCTTGCAAGAATGAAACTGCCCACGTCAACCATGCAGGGGAAAAGGATCAGGTCTATCAGAAACACTTTCATAGCCTGGGATTGCAGGCAAGGTCACAAGCCACCACTCCATGGATTGCAGGCAAGGTCACAAGCCACCTCTCCATGGCTCTCATCTTTCATCCCTGTATGGGGGAACAAATGGGCTTGAAGGTTGGCAGTTATGGTGAGAAAAAGGAACCATAAAGAGAAAAGCAAAGTATTGATTTAAACAAATGTCTTACAGGTGATTTCTCTGTAGACAGCATACAAGGTTAAGCAGATCAGAAATTAGCCTTCATGATGCACACTGTGCTAGAATGCTGTTATGCTGGAGAAACCAAAGTCCTTTAGGGCTTATAGCATTCTAATGGTGAGTACTCATGAAATTAAATAATCTGTCAGCAAAAATAACTGCTTAACATACTCAACCACTGAACTACACACATTCCAATCCCCTAACAATAATAAGATGCAAACAACTTCAAACTGCTGCCTTTTCTTTCATTATAGTAACTTTATCCTTTGAAAAGGTTCAACATACACCCTTTTCAGGTTAGATTCAACCTCGGAGAATGTTTCACTTCCTTATATTTAGAGGTTCTAATTTTCCACCTGTCACTATCATTACTGTGCTTTGCAGGATGTGATCTTTAATGACCTGCATTCAGCTGAAGCCCACTTTAGCCCAGCAATGCAACAGTGAAGTTACCACTATACCTTTAACATCCTATACAACTTACCAATCACTGCTTCCAGAATACAATATCAGAATTAGATTCAAGTAGATTTTATTTGGTCTCATAATATAGGTCCATTTGAGAATATATAAAATTTTGCATTTGAATAAAATGTAATTTCTCAAGTAAACATTCAGAAAAAATACATAAATGCTCCTGTAACCTGAACAGACCGTCCAACCTTGCTATTTTCAACAGCACAGTGTTTTAAGACACAACTTTTATCTTAAATTGGGTCGCCTAGAGTTGCCCTAAGCCAAATTGCAAAGAACAGCTCTTCTGAGGTATTGTCTAAAGAAGGGGCATGGATATGCACTGTACTCAATAACATGATTTATGAAGCATCTGCAGAAGTCTGTGTGAACGCATAAATGAGACCAGTTCATCAATGAATTGTATACAATAAAATAAATCCATAACAACTCTCCCAAAGGGAACATAAACTCCTTATGTCTGCATTTTAAAAGCCGTTAATATTTGGGTATGTGGGAAGTCTAATTTCCCCAGTGCATTGTTATACATGCTTGTTTTGAAACTGCTTGTTTTTCCTGTACTTAAACTCTGTTGTTACTGCTACCTTTTTATCATCCAATATTCTTTTCATAATTAGGTCACAGTAATGGAACTCAACATCAGTGGAGAGGAAGTGTGTAATAAAATGCTATGCATAGGGTTCCTGCAGCTTTGCTAATATTTTTATAATCTTCTTCTTGTAACGCCTTCAAGGAAATGAAAACTGGATAGAACATCTGCTATGTATGATTGTTTCATAATATAAGCATCTGCACTTTTCAACAAACTTCCAACATATCCACATTTTAAAATTCTATTAGAAACTGCAAGCAATACAGACATTTGATCTTTTTGGAGAAAAATAGTATTTTAGTTGCATTCTATTTTGAACAAAATCGTTCCAATCATTACTAGGAATAAAGTAAGGAATGAAGCAAAAAATATGACAAAAAAGGCTAGTTGTACATCAGAGATGTCCCATATTTTTATTTTTATTTATTTAACATTTGTTGACCGGGAAAGTCTGACTAGGTTCCACAGATCCTGTTTTCAGCGGAGGCCCGGAGAGAAATACTCCAGAAGCATGTCTTTAGAATGTGGGAGGAAACCGGAGTACCCAGAGGAAACCCACGGGAACGCAGGGAAAACATGCAAACTCCACACAGAAGGCACCCCAGCTGAGAATCGAACCAGAGAACCTCTTGCTGTGAGGTGACAGCATTAACCGCTGCACCACTGCGCCACCCAATATATTAGGTGAAGTTAATCATTAAACCTCGGATATAAAATATGCAGTGACCTATTGGGCAATATATGTTTATCTATAGAAGAACTTGCAGTTTTTCTGCAAATTACAGTTAAGCTTTTAAAGTGACAGGATTCATAGTATCAGGTGTCATGCTTTAACAGCAAGCCCTTAGTGACTACTATGACAATCAGGGGTGCGAATGTCTCCTGTAAATATAATAAGGTGGCAAGAATTACCACCAGCAGATGAAAAATGTCCATGGAGATCAGTACTCTACCCCAGAAAAGTAATACAAATAAAATAGAAAACAAAATAAAATGTTATAACTCTTCTCTACAGACAGCAAGTGAGCCCCTTCCCCCTTGGAACACTGAGCAATTCTGGTGATTTTGTTTTCAGCAGGAAACAAAGTAAACAGAAATGTAAAAATAAATAGCAGATGGTTCCTTGACAGAGATCATACAGTTTAAGACTACTACAACTTAATATGTAGTCTTAAAGGAGAGAGGCATACAGAAAAAAAAAGAGTTATACATTTAGGTACCTCAGAGAAATATGTAGAGTCCAAGTTGCTGCACTCCTCTCTTCTTTCAAGAGAAGTAAGATAACATGAAAACACAATCTGAAGGTGAAATGTGGAAGGCTTAAGGGAGATGGAGTTAAGTGTTTATTTTACAGAAAGAGTAGTGCAGGAATTGAACAGACTTTAAACACAGCTGTTAGTTTTTAAACATAGTGACAGACTTCAAGAAAGCACAAGGCAGCATTAAAAAAATTCTTAATGGTTAATGAAGAAAGAGGAGCATTTGTTTTACTAAACTTTTCATCTTATCCACAAGATAGCGAAATCAGCAGAGTATATATTGGCCAAACAGTCCTTATCAGGGAAGCAGCAAATAATGGCATGCATTTTGTGTAAATGAAGAGACTGATGGCAGGTGGATCAGGAACATGCATCAAAGAACATTCCTTCCAAGGATGATCTCGTAAACAAGAGTTACATGAGACAGGGTCTGCACAGCTGGGAAAAAAGTACAGTTTTGTACCTACCATAAATGTAGATGTTCGAGGATCCACATTGCTGCAGTCCTAACACTTGGGTAGTCCGCTGTCCCAGTCGGCCCGAATACCAAAGTATATGGCTGACGTCGGTCAAGGCGCATTAGTCTGACGTCAGGACGTCAGGGTATAAATGCGCATGACCGACGTCATATCCTCAGTCTTTTCTTGCCCCAGATGTCAGAAGACCCTAAAAAGATAAGGCCAAAACCAAAAACACCAAACACTCCTGCACCAAAAATATGTACAATATATACAAAATTACAAGAGTATAACCTCACCCACACAACCACCCCTAAACACAGAGGGGAAGGAGGGAGTAAATTGGACTGCAGCAATGTGGATCCTCGAACATCTACATTTATGGTAGGTACAAAACTGTACTATGTTCTTCATTCCACATTGCTGCAGTCCTAACACTTGGGTAGAATCCCAAAGCAGAGGTAAGGGAGGCTGGCAAATCATAAAGAAGCAGGAGCTGTCAACATGCCTTGCAAAATAGCTGTGGCAAAACCAGCCCTAGATTTAGAGTAGAGAGGAAGGTGGTAATGCTTAGAGAAAGTATGCACTGAACTCCAAGTAGCTGCCTCCAAAATATCCTTAGTTGCCACCCCTTAGAAATGCTGTTGAAGTGGCAGTAGCCCTAGTGGAATGAGGCCTAATCCCAGCTGGAATCTCCTTGCCATGATGGGAATAACAAAATGCAATGCAAAACCCAATCCACTTAGAAATAGTTTGTTTTGACACAGGCTTGCCCTGAGAACTCAAAGCAAAAGAAACAAACAACTGCTGAGACTGCCTAAAATCCTTAGACCTGCTTAAATAATAACGCAACTGCCTGTGTACATCTAAAGTGTGCAAAATCTTTTCCCCCTTATTTTGGGGATCTGCATAGAAAGTAGGCAAATGAATAGTTTGGTTTAAAGCCACACTAGAAACCACCTTAGGCATAAAGGAAGGATTAGTACGTAATGATACCCTATCCTTATGGAAAATCAAAAGGCTCAACCGCCATAAGGGCCTGCAATTCAGAAACCCTTCTTGCAGAAGTAATGGCCAACAAAAAAGCAGTCTTCCATGACAAGTATTTCAAGTCAGCAGTAGCAAGAGGCTCAAAAGGTTGTAGAGTAAGTTTCTCCAACACAAAATTGAGATCCCAAGCAGGAGTAGGAGCTCTACGTGGGGGTCTTATATTCTTTGCCCCTCTAAGAAATTGCTTGAACAAAGGATGAGAAAACAATGGCGGGTCACAATCATAGTGAGCTGAAATTGCTGCAGCATGAATCTTAATGGAAGAGAAAGACAAACCTTTGTCCAATAACTCAGTAAGAGATTGAAGAGCCACACTCAAATTAGGCTCAGAAATCTCCAAATTCTTTGCTGCACTCCAAAATAAAAATCTCTTCCATTTTTCTGCGTACACTTTCCTTGTACTAGGTCTTCTGGCTTCCATAATCACATTTAAAACTTGTTGAGGAAGTTGAGACCTGCTGTGTTTCAAAACAGAATATGCCAGGCTGTTAGATGAAGAGAGTGAAGCTTGACATTGAGTAGATGACCGTCCCTCTGAGACAACAGGTGCGGAATCAAAGGTAAAGGCCATGGAGGCTTCCTTACCAGACTCCTCAGTAATGGGTACCAGTGTTGCCGAGGCCAATCTGGAGCTATTAAAATCATCCTTGGCTTGTCTTGTCTGACCTTTAGGAGCACCTTTGGGAGAAGAGGCAGAGGTGGAAAGGCATACACATGAAGATTTTTCCAACTGAAAGAAAGAGCATCCACTTTCCAAGCTGTGTGATGAAACCTTTTTGTGCAAAACTTTGGCAGCTGGTGGTTTAGTGGAGAAGCGAACAGATCTATGTCTGGAGTTCCCCATGACACTGTCAATTTCTGAAATACATGAAGATCCAGTTTCCACTCGTGGGGATCCATGATTTGTCTGCTTAACACATCTGCTAAGGAGTTCTGTGCTCCCAGCAGAAACCTTGCCTGAAGAGTTAGTTGCAAGCTGAGCGCAGTCTCCCATAAAATCATTGCTTGCCTGCATAACGGGTAAGAATGTGTTCCCCCTTGTTTGTTGATGTACCACATGACAGTTGTGTTGTCTGTTAGAATCAACACCTGCCCTGGAAGAAGTAACTCCTTGAAAGCCATTAATGCAAACTGGACTGCTAACATCTCCTTCATGTTGATATGTAGATGCCGTAGTCTGGCAGGCCACTTGTCTTGTATCCACTTTCCATTCAGATGAGCTCCCCAAGCTATGTCTGAGGCATCTGTCGTTAGAATCTGACTCGCCTCTGGCCGGGTCACAGAGAGTCCCTTGTTTAGGTGACAATCCTGAGCCCACCACAACAATTCCTTTTGAATGCAAGGTATTATTTGAATGACAGTGTCCAAATCCTGGCAGTGCTGTGTCCATACATTTTTGAGATACCATTGCAGCTTCCTCATATGCAGTTTGGCATTGGGAAGCACCAGAATACAAGATGCCATGAACCCTAAGGCTTGAAGGACTGTCCTTGCAGTCAGCCCGGACTGAAGAGATAGTTGATGGAAGTAAAGAGAAAGATTCTTTTGTTTGTCCGGGGTTGAAAGGCCATCTGTTGCTGTATTCAGTCTCACACCCAGAAAGCACATGTCTTGAGAGGGTACTAGACTGGACTTTATTTCGTTCACAGAATACCCTAGGCATCTTAGCACTGCTATCACATATTCCAAATGCTGTAAAAGGTCTTCCTTTTCTTGAGCCAGAATCAGGCAGTCGCCCAAGTAAGGATAGATTTGTATTCCTTTTAGCCTGAAGTAAGCTATCACTGGAGCCAGAACCTTTGTGAATACTCTGGGCAGTAGATAAGCCAAAGGGCAATGCAGAGAACTGATAATGGGAATTCCCAGCTCGAAAACGCAGATACTTCCTGCAACTTAGTCTGATAGGCACATGAAGGTAAGCCTCCTTGAGATCTAAAGTTACCATCCAGTGATCCTTGCCCAGCAGAGGTAAAAGCTGTTGTAACGTCAACATTTTGAACTTGGGAATGTCCAGATAAGTGTTGAGGATAGATAAATCCAAAATTGGTCTCCACGTGTTCCCCTTCTTTGGTACTAGGAACAGGCGAGAATAAAATCCTAGGCCCCTTTCTGGCACAGGAACCGTCTGAATGGCCCCTATTTGGAGTAACAGAGAAATTTGCTTGTGAGCCTCTTTTCTTTGTAGAGGAGGAATGTCTGGCATGCCTTTGAAAGGAGGCAAGGTATGGAAATAAAACCTGTAACCATGGTGAATGATATCCAATACCCATCTGTCTTGGGTAATTAAATTCCAATTTTCTTTGAAAAGAGCCAGCCTTCCTCCCAAAGGTGCTGCCAGACGAGAAAGTACTGGCAGCTGAAAAGGCAGGTCATTGGGTCTGTTTACGAAAGGACTGACCCCTGCCCTCACCAGAAGACTGAGCAGGTGAACTCCTGTTCTAGGCCTAAAAGAACCTTGAGCTCTGCCCCTACCACGCCTAGACCTACCCCTAGACTGGGAATCATAAGCAGGATATGTCCATCCCTTAGTAGGCCAATTTCTACTAAACTTGGAGGCTGAACCTGCAAAATCTTTAACAGTCTGCATAGACTTAGCCTTGTCCTCCATTTTCTTTAAAACTGCTTCCACAGGCGAACCAAACAACACGTCAGACTGTAACGGAGCATCCAAAATCCTTGTCTTAACATGCTCAGCTAAATTCTGATCCCTCAGCCAGGCGTGCCTACGAAGAACAGAACCAGTGGCAGCCACCCTCGAAGAGGCCTGCACAGCATCAAAACCACATTGCAAGGAATGCTTACCCACCTGTTCAGACACATGAACTAAATCCTGCAACTCTTTACACTCAATACCTTCCGCCAGAGCATCCACCTTAGACTTCAATTGTGAAAGGAGATAATTTTGATATTTTAACATGTGAAACTGGCAATTCAACGCCCTCATGGCTAAAGTGGAAGAAGTATACACTTTCTTTCCCCATCTATCCAAAGCCCTTGCCTCTTTATCAGGAGGAACAGGATTTTTAACAACAGAAGCCTTAACACCTTTAGGCCCCTGGGAAACAGTTTGCGGGTCTGCCCTAGGACTCTTAAAAAGATACTTATGAGCTTCAGGCACCCTATAATACCTATCTGGTTTAACTGGGGCAGGAGGCAAAGAATCAGGGTTTAGGGAAGCCTCTGCAAAAACATCTTCCACCACATCCAGAACAGGAGGTATAGCTAAAGGCCTATGCTGGGGTAAAACAAAATTCCCTAAGCCTCTTCCTGGAATCAGAGAAATCTTGACCTTCCCATTTAAAATGCTCCCTCATGGAATGCAGCGTCTCTGAAAACGAAAAATCCTCAGGAGGAGAAGCCAAAGGAGTAGAATCATCCACATCAGAATCAGAATAAGGAGGATACTCCTGCAAGTCTTCAGCCGAAGACTCAGAAGCCTCCGAACACTGCTCAAAACTCTCAAGCTCAGGTTCCACCCTAGGCCTCTTATCAGGAGGGGGCATAGAACCTCTAATCATAGTAAATCAAATCTTCTGCCATTTTAAGCATATGTTTCTTAGGCAAAGATCCTGAAGAACTAGGAGAGACCCCCACTGAAGTTAAACCTGGCCTGCCTCTCAAAGAAGCCTTGGAAACAGAAGGGGAGGGCCTAACCACCTTAGGAAGAGAGGGGAGAACAGCCACCTGAGAAGCCCCTTCAGCCTGGCCTACCTCCTGAGAGGACACATCCTGTAACAGTAAAGTCTCTCCCTGAGACTCCAAAGAAACTTCTGGCAGAACCTCCGGCTCCACTGAGCCTTCTAAAGAACCGACGTCCGGGACTGACGGTTCTTCCAACCTAGGCTTTGCTGCTTTGTCCTTGCGCTTTTGGACGAAGCGGGCGTCGGAGCATCCGACGGCATTTTATAATTACAACGCTTCCCAAAAACTAACCTGGCACAGTCTAACCTTCTCTTTATAGTGCGTTGGTTAAATCTAGCACAAGAGCGACATCCAACAACGCCGTGCTCAGGCCCTAAACAAGGTATACACAAGGTATGGTAATCCCTATGAGGTATCTGTTTCCCACAAGAAATACAGTTATTCACTTTTTCTGACATCCGGTTAAATACTGAGGCAAGAAAAAACCAAAATATTCCCCAACGGGGTACTTAGCCAACTTTGATTCGGTCTGAAACTCCGACTTCAGAAAATTTCAGAACGCCAACCTGCACTCGCAAAACTGCTTCTGCATCGGACCATGCGGCAAAAAAGACTGAGGATATGACGTCGGTCATGCGCATTTATACCCTGACGTCCTGACGTCAGACTAATGCGCCTTGACCGACGTCAGCCATATACTTTGGTATTCGGGCCAACTGGGACAGCGGACTACCCAAGTGTTAGGACTGCAGCAATGTGGAATGAAGAACATCCTCTGTTTTGATAATGATCCATATGTTCAACTCAAGACCTACTAACACATATTTCTATTGGTCTGCAGATCTCCCAAAAATGATAACTGCCTATTCACTAGGGAAACATCACCTTTCGAGTAAAACACACAGCAGCAGTTAAATTATTCATTTGTCTGACTGAAAAAACATCATGCATATTTAGTCAGGAATAATGAGCAATTCCTTTCAGCTTTACTAAAGAACCTCGGACAACTTTCTGATCAGTAATTTTATTTAACCTAGCCAAGCTACAGAATACTTCTTATATGCCAAGTTACAGACCATGGCTCAACACTTTCTCATTTGCGGTCCAGAATTGCATGCTGGTTAAACAGACTTGTGTTTTTATACATGAAAGCAGATGGGCTGCAGCCCCCTTCCCTTCCTCCTCAGCTGCACAAGTAAATCCACACAAAGGGCAATGGGTGGACAGCCAGAAAGTCTGATACTCTCACTGCAAAGAAATATTACTTATTTATTTACTGTTCATCAGGCTGGTCCTGCTAGTTTTCAGTGAAGATCCACAAAGGTATTTCTAATTTCATTTTAAAAGATGGCTGGAGCACTGCCCCATGGCTTTGTGGCATTAATGGCCTATGATGCAAACAATCTGAAATGAAGATAGCTGGGGCATGGAAGGATGGCACTCAGCAGCTAAGTTTAGCTCACCCACCCTGGGCAGAGGACTGTGCTTCCAGTCTACCACAAGCAAATGGAGGCTTGCAGGCAACAAAAATAAAGACTGAGGGATATGGCCTTGATTCTACCAAGCCATGGAAAGCAGCCTTCACTAACATGTCTATGGAAACATGCATATAAAAGCAGAGGGCAAAGTAATCCTTCTCAGTGACAAGTGTCATGTTAAACACCAAGGGGCAGGGTTAGGGCGATAAGAAATGTCCTTATAGCAGATATTAACTGATGTGACTAAGGGAATAAAACTGCCCACCCCCAGCTGCCTGCAAGACACCTTCTCTGGTTCTCATTCTCCATGCTAGAGACTCCCCAGTGACAGAGATCTGAAATAACTCAAGATCAACTGGAGGTGAATTAATGGTCAACAACCACATAAGGAAAAGGCACATACAGAGAAACATTAGGATGAGACCTACATTGTGGCTTATGAGGATAAAGCCTTGAAAACAACCCCTGACTGTCTAGTGACCTGGGTGATGAAGGGGCTCTTGCATGTGTGTGAGCTGCGAATGAAAAGACAATATTCATTCATTCAGTTATGGTAGAAGGCTGCAGTCTGAACCATTACTGCACTAAATTCTACAATAAAGGTTATGGACTATGTTGTGCTTTTTGTCACTTGAAGTAGAGAGCTTGTGCACTGCAGCTGTTCTTTGGTGCATGTAGCATAGCGAGCCATGCTCCACTGGCATGGTACTGCATGCATCACTCAGAAGGCATGCATGCAAGGACTGCAGTGGGTGGGGTGTAAGGTCATCAAAAAAATCAACTATCTTCTATGGCTGCCTGCACGATGGCTTCTCCAGTGATCAGCTCTCACCTCCAGCACTGATGCAAACTAAAACAATAATCGTTGCCCATTCGGGTGATTAATACAGGTGCAAAGATAAGTGTGATTGTGGAATACATGAACCAATGAATTTGACTTGTATGATGGAGGATGACACGAACCAATGGATTTGACTTGGAGAGGAGCACTCAATAGAAAAAAGTAAAGAATACTGCTTCTAAAAAATAAACATGTATGTATATAAATGAACAGAAGAATGATTGAGACGTTATGTATACTAGAAATATTACTACATTCTCATGGCTGTTGTGAGGCATCATCTCAAAGTACAATACAATGCCTGGGCATGGAGCAATTATCTGTATCATGCACCCTTAACAGCCTTATTACATTTTAAAAAATGGGTTGTCTATTTCTTTTTGCAATTTGTATTTTACATTTAGTAATTTATGCATGGTAATTAATACATCTTGTAGTGTATTAAATGTAAAACAATTCCACTGTCGATTTTAAATTTGAAATGAAATTATTACAGTGCACTGCATTCCACACACGTGAGAAAAATCACTGACAGAATGCAGTGATGTTGCAACGGCAATGCACAAAATTATGTTGTTGTTGTTGTCTTTCGGCTTTTCCCGGTTAGAGGTCGCCACAGCGGAACGCCGGTCCGCTAATGATTGGCAGTAGATTTTCACGAATGCCGAGGTGCCAGCTCGACGTTCAACCTTCAACGAAAGCACGCCCATTTACGCATGTCTTTCGAAAGGCCACCCAACCATGGGGAGGATATGCAGACTCCACACAGAAGGCACTCCCCTGCACTCCAGCCAAGAAGCGAACGGGAGAACCTCTTGCTGTGAGGCAACAACGCTACCACTGCACCACCGTGGAAGTACAATGCACAAAATTATGTATCACTCTTAATAATTTAATCAAACATTCTACTGATTATGGAAGTAATATAAGGTATAACACGAGTGTGCCACAATGTCTACTGGGCAAGATGCCCACTGTCTGATAAAAGCAGCAGCACAGAAAATACAGCAGTTATACGGAGGTGCAGTTAAATGGCATATTTCTATTACTTTTCACTGGTTTTCTTTCCAAGAGCAATAAACATAGCAAATGTGATCAATTCTCCTAGGAACTTGTACAAATGGTAATCCAGTCAACATAGGCACTCATACAAACTAGGGAATGTAGAACTAAAATCTAATTCCACAAACCACCAAGGTCAGACTCACTTACATTATCAAACTCCTTCAAACAGCAGTGGACCAGTATGTAGATTTGTAAAACTAAATAATTTAAGGACCAGTACTGCATTTCTCTACAGAGAAAATGGCTACTATTCATTCAGATGGAGAGGTGGCCTCATGTACTTACTAAGTGATGCTCATTAACAGCAAAATTCTCCTTCAAA
Source organism: Protopterus annectens (assembly GCF_019279795.1). NCBI lineage: Eukaryota > Metazoa > Chordata > Ceratodontiformes > Protopteridae > Protopterus > Protopterus annectens. The sequence continues at coordinate 896,608,032 of NC_056739.1, forward strand.
CTTTACAAATCAAACAGGGCAAACATACTATTACAGTGCTACCACGTCACTAACAGCTTAACTTTTACTAGGCAAACACACCAACATATAACCATAACTGCAGATAGTTTAAATTCCCATCAAAACCTTTTTGGAACAAGTATTGGATGCAATGCACCCACAACGGGCTTCAACAAAAATACCTTACTTTTATGAAATTTTAGTATTCACACTGCAATTTCTGTATCGGGTTCATAGTTTCATAGGTACTTCAGTCTTATTTGCCTGGTATTTAAGCATCCCACAAGACCTAGCTAAACACCCCCATTGACTCTTTTACTTGCAATGTCCATTACTGCCTAAAGGTAATTCTTCCTAACTGCCTTACTGATCACTAAACTGTTATACTGGTCATTCAAGACAGTAAAACAGCCTCCCCCAAATACTAGCTGGGTGATCCATTTTAGAAGCAAGGATTTAGACATTCACAGCTTACTTGCTACAGTAAATTGGAACCCATCTACTTAGAAACAAATGCAGAAACTGCACCACCCCACCCCACTTCACTGCTCAGTTAACTCTTCTCTTCTCGCACATTAGAAGATGACAGGGGACAAATATGCCATTGGTATAAAACAGAAATCAAGAATTTACTGTTCTGTAGAAATCATGCATGGAAAGAACAGAAGAGGCATACAAATAATGTAAACAAACAAAAACATCCGCATCTCAAGAATGCCATAGGTTGGTACTAGGCTATGGGCCCGAGGGCCTATACAAGCCTAGCCATAACAATTCTCTGGCTATTTCTTCCCACACTATTTACTTCCCTGGACCTCTGTCTACCACTGACGTGATCCCCGGGGTGAATATCCATTCTCCCATCCAATCGTCAAGGTTCCTTTTGAAGAGGGCCAAAGAGGCACTCTGCTTGACATGTATTGGCAGTCTATTCCAGAGTCTGGGGAGTCTCTGGGTCAGGAACCTATCCCTCCAGCATGTTTTGTCCATTGTGATGGCAAGATTAAGATCCCTGGAGCGTGTGGCTCTGAGGGATTGGGATTTCTTTAAGTGTAGCATGTCCAACAGCTCTGGGTTTGACATGGCCTTGTATGTTAAGCAGAGATCGCCTCGGAGTAGACGATATGCGACAAGAGTATAGCTGGAGTTTTTTTAAGGCAGTCAGCATAGGGCATCTGCTTTAGGCCTGTGATTCTTTTAGTGAGGTATTTCTGCGGCCTTTCCAGTTGTTGCAGAGGTCTTGAGAGGTACATACCAAATGGGGCGTTGTATTCTATAATGGGTCTAATGAGGGATGAGTACAGTGGGACAATGACGACCTTTTTTCTGGATGAAAAGCCCTTAGTGATGAGGTGTGCCACATAGCAGGATTTTCTGACTGTTGTGGCAATGTGGTTATCGATGGAGAGACCACTGAGACCACTGTCCACCTGTGTCCCTAGGTCTCTTATCACACTTTCGGTGTTTAGTGTACTGCCACCTATATGGTAATTCATGGGTATATGTTTTTTCCCATACATTTCTTGGAACTGAGCTTGAGCCCATGGCTCTAGCACCAAGCATCTGTTTCTGTAAGGCCCTTTTGTAGAGTATCCATATCATTTGGGGATTCAATAATGGCTCCCAGTTTGCAGTCATCTGCGAACTTTGTTAGCCGGAGTCCCTTAGTGTTGGCCTGTACTTCAGAGAAGTAGATGCCAAACAAGAGCGGTCCCAGGACTGAACCCTGAGGTACTCCACTTGTCACTTGTCTGGAGCTGGATTTGGAGTCTGCTACTTTTACAGTGTGGGTTCTATCAGTAAGCCAGTTAGAAACCCATTGGGTGACGTAGGGATTAATGCACAGCTTAATAAGTTTATCTATGATTCCAGAGTGGGGGATGGTGTCAAAGGCCTTGGCAAGGTCTAGATAGGCTGTGTGAACCACCTTACCCTTGTCCATGGCTCTGGAGACTGATTCAAAGAAGTCAATCAGGTTCAGGAGACAAGATCGGCTCTTCATGACCCCAAACTGGGTGGGGTCCAGTGTTTGAAGGTTGCCAATGTATTTGTTTATAAGTTCCATGATAATACGCTCCATGGCCTTGCAGATAAGGCTCGTCAGACTGATGGGATGGTAGTTTCCGGTTTCCAAGGTGGATCCCCCCCTTGTGGAGTGGGATAACTGTAGCTCTGCGCTACTCAGTGAGCACGAAACCTGAGATGAGGCTATGATTAAACATGACACTTAGGTGAGGTGCCAGTTCATATTGTAGTTCGTGTAGTACACAGCCAGGGATGTCATCTGGTCCCATGGATGCTGTATTCCTAGCTTTGGAGAGTGTGTTTTTTTTACCTGTGTGGCCATTATTACCAGAATTTGGCAATCTTCCGGTACTGAGATAGGCCATTTAGGGGGTGAGAGGGGGGTGTAGTTTTCACTGAATCGATCTGCCAGGATATTGGCAATATCCTTGGGATCAGTATATTTAATGCCATTCTGTTTTAGCTCAGAGCAGATCTGAGCAGTGCCATTTAGATTCTTGACATAGTTATAAAATGCCTTGTGGTTGTCTTTGGAATCTTTGGCAATTTTATTTTCGTAACTAGCTTTTGAGGATTTTATGAGGGATCTCAGTTTCTTACTGAGGCTGGTAAGGGAGTTTTCTGCATCCTGGGAATTTCCTCTTTTCTGCAACAGTTTCTTCCTTTTGTTGCAAAGTTTGTTTATGGCAGGGGACCACCAGATTGGCTTCCTTTTTTTGGATGAGAGCATCTTGGTTCTATTTGGGATGGCATGATTCATGCATGAGTGGATGTGCTCGTACAGTACCTCAGTGTAGGATTCAGCAGTTGAACTTTCAGTTCCCGTCTGCATGGGTGTCATGAAGTTTGTCACTTCTGACTTGAGTAGCATGAAGATGGCTTTGGAGAGGTTTTTTATGGAGGTTTCCTTACTGAGGGGTGGGATGTGGATGTTAAGGGTGATTAGCTTATGGTCAGACCTGACTAACGAGGGGGTGACCATAGGTGTGGAGCATCGATTTCCCATGTTGGTAATGACCAGGTCTAGGATATTGGAGCCCCTGGTGGGACTATGGATTAGTTGATCCAGGGCGTTGGAATTTATGAATTCCAAGACCCGTTGGGCAAATCATAATCATACATACATCACATAACCATCTTATATAGGAACATATAGCAAGCTTTTGCACTGCCCAATAGCCACTAGACTGATTCTAATCCTAGAAACCTTCTCTTTAAACTTATTAGATTTAATTGGTTACATCAAAGACGCATTTGATAGCATGCCTAATTCTACAGAAATTTTTGCTGCAAACTATCAAAATTATTTACTGTCCTCCATGAATCAGTTCAATAAGCAACAATCGGCTGGCATAATATTCTAGAACACTCTGAATTTAATAGATATCAGTCCAAATTTCAATTGTAAAAAAGCACCACCTTAGAGAGGTAAGAAAATGTTCACAAAAGCTAGACAAGAATGCTAGGGTCTATATTAGATCAGCGAACGCTTAAAAAAGTGAACGCTGATTGATCGACCTTATGTAAGCGAAATCTTACAATCTCGAACTGTCAGATCAGCGATTTTTTTCCTAGGGAAAAAAATCGCTGATCCAAAACACATAAACACAACACAAGCACACCAAACAAACAGAAATCCACACACATACACCTAAAATCTGACACCTAACCTTACACTAAACTATGCACACACCACTAACTATTCACTTACCTTAACCCAAACCCTATGGTCCGTCACTATCGCACACTCACCTCACCCGCTCCCTAACCCTAACTCACCTAAATCCACCCTAACCCTCATGTCCACACAATCGCACACATACCTAACCCGAGCCCTAACCCTAACACTCACATCCACACAATCGCACACTTACCTGAATCTGACTCGTAACTTTTCACCACAGCACTGAAAATACCGAAGCAACAGAAACAGACAACCAAATTCTTTCCCTAGGAAAAAAATTTGAGTTTCTGTTGCTTCGGTACTTGTAACTTTCGCTAAAATAAGGTCGATCAATCAGCGTTCGCTTGTTTAAGCATTTGCTGATCTGATATAGACCCGAATGCTAGTGTTAAAATTTCCAAATTACAGCCCATTTTCCTAAGAATGGCCACCCTCGTGAAAGACAAACCAGTAGCCTTTACATTTAACCTATCATTGTCTACTGGTACAGGTCCCACACTATTCAAGCATTATTTTTTTTCATATTCCAAAGAATCCATTCCATCAGGACCTCGTGAATACAAGACAGCTGCCAACCTTTGCCCATTTACTAAATTTTGAGAAAAGATAATATGCAAACAAATATCTGACCACATTCAAATAACATTTCAACATAACTTCAGAAAAGGTTTCAGTAACTTAACTAGTCCTTTATGCAGTAACAGATGAGATATGGAGTATTATAAATAACTCTATATGCTTTTTGCTAAACTCCGTCTGTATATAACCAGGACTTTTGAAACAGATGACCACACACTATTACTAGATAAACCTGAGAAGTGTAACTCTGGACCAAGCGTACATGTTTAAAAAATACCTAAATAAATAAACATTCCAAGTCTGCACAGAAATTTCAGTACTTAAAGTTGCCTCTTTTTTGTTAGTTCACTTCCCAGGGTTCAGTGCTAAGCCAAATCAGTTTTTACTTTTGATAAATTAACTGGTATTTAACGAACTAGCATTGAAACTAACATATGCTGACAATCTCCCTTAACTTGAAGCCAGCAACTTTCTGACAAATCTGCTGCAAAAATTACAAAGTTATGTAAACGGACAAGTGCAAACAAAACCATGATAAATCGCAGAACGTTTTCGTTCATTGTGTCTGCAACCCCAAATAAATAATATTCACCCTAAAACTCACTGATCAAAGTGGGAACCAGATCCCAACTGTTACTCTACACAAACGAGGCCACATTACTGCTTCTTCCATGACTTTTAAAATATATACTGAAATAATAATTAACAAAATGTTCTTCCAGCTGAATATTATAAATTGCCTCACCTACCTGCACCACAAGCCCTAGCAAGAAACATTTTTATTCCCAGTCTGGAATACATTTCATCCTAACTGCATTACAAACAAATACATTCCTACTGCCTATGAATAACAATAAACAAAATATGCCACTTTGTCCTCCTAGCTGACCCTCACATGCACAAGTGCAAGCAATTCACTGGTTCCCAATAGTCAATGGGGAGTCTGTCTCTTTACACCCCTCTCCTTTAACTTACTAAGATACACAAATGCCCTCCTCTATTTACAAAACATCTTATAAAAACAGATGCATATGATCTCAAAAGTAATAAAGACAATCCTGATATGACCACCTCTTAGCCTCTCAGTGGGCAAGAAATTCTATTCCAGGACTGCCTCTGCATTGTGGAGCCATTAAATAGCAAAACTGATTTTTTTTTTAATAAACAACGAAGACCTTGATGGCAAGGTTAAAAGAACACCTTTTTCAAAGAAAACAAATGCAGTTGCTTTAGGGAAATGAATGAAAACCATTTCTGCATAACATTCAACTTTAGTTTCCATGTAGACCAACAAGAAAAATCCATAGTCCATTTTTAAGAGGGTCTGCATTGTCAACATACTGCATATAAGCAAATATGTATATGTGAAATGTAGTTTATGCTGTACAAGTATTACTGTACAGTCATAACTACTGCCCATTGTGAAGCTGGGTCTTGGCTGAAGAGAGACAGAACACCAGCCCACGTACTTGATCAGCAAATTATATATATGTAAACAGAAAAACAATGATTAGTGAGATATAAGATTCAGATTTTCCTGCAGAACAGCATGTGCCTGTGGTGTAGAGGTATAAAGCCCTTACTACAATCCAGGTAACTCAAGTTCATTTAGCATCTCAGGCAAAAATGGGTATGGTCTATCCCATAGGGGAAGGGAATGCATGTACCCAGGTACAGATGCACGCCGTCTGATTTTTCTGGTAGAGAATGGGAAAACGAACTGGAGGCACCTCCTGTGGGGGGTGCAAGGATGTCCTGCTGATGTTAATACCTTTGCAGAAGTCAGAGAAGGTATGGCACTGAAGCTCACTGTACGCTCCAGCGACAGGCTGTCCCTGAGATAACTGCAAGAGTGTAGGGCTTAATGAAAATATTGAATCACTCCTGTTAGGTAACTCAGTGATGGTCCCCCTCTGTTGACTCTCACCCTTGGTGATGCGGGAGTGAATGAGCTGAGAGAAGAATGATGACGCGCATGAAGTGGGGGTAAAGAGGAGCAAAAAAATCCCTGTAGAGAAATTGCAACAACAGGCTGGCCCTGTCTATGTGAGGCTACAGATACATGAGAGACCATGAACTTATAAAGTAAGCTCACTTTTTTATAAGTACTGACAAATGAGCCATGCGGTAGGAAGATCCCACAAGTATAAGCTGAGAGCCTTTAATTTTATGCACTTCTGCATCAGGTGGATTTTATGAGTTGCAGTCATGCTGGTCACAGCCTAAACCAAACCTAAAGATAAAAAGGCCATTTAATATCAGTGAAAAGACATGCTTCACATTAGCCTTAGCTACAAAAGCAGCAAAATGAAAGAGGGATATGTCTAAAACAGCGAGTATGCACAAACTGATTTCTATACAATAACATGAAAAGAGAGAACAAGAGAGAGACGAGTGTGAATTAAAAACGTAAATAAATATGCAATTATAGGTATGTAACATAACAATGCTGAAAATTAGATTTCTAAGAGCACTATAAGATGCCATCCTATGTCTGATTTTCATTTTCTCTAGCTTACTATTCCCAGGTATCACTTAGCTCCTGAATGTCAGAACCTTTTCCATCAAATGCTTGGTGACAGAATAATGTTCCCTGCGATTCCAATTAAAGCCTGGTGGCTTCATTAAGACAACAGGCTGAATTGCAGGCCTCCTTTGGCAAGTAGAAGAAACAAGTCAATCTTCTACAATTAAGTGAAGGCTACAGAAAGGACTTAACAGATAGGAACTTAAAACACAGAATACAGTAAGTTTTCAGCTTAACAATTCAGTGTGAATAAAATGGTTATTTTTCCATGAAGAGAATAAAGAGAGAGAGAGGAAAAAAAATCTGCATTGGATAAGTTTACCAAACAAGAATCTGCAAAACACTCTGACAGTCCAGGTAACAGAAAGAAATTGTTCCTAAAAAGCAACACCTATGTTGTTTAATTTGTACTCTTCAGATGATTAATAAATGTTATTCAGGGAAAATGATATCTGCCTGGCAAAACAGATTGCTAAAAATGACTCGATATACACAGATAAAGGGACAAACAGATATGCATATGATTACATAAAATCAATTACTTAGCCTACTCTTCACGCGGTGGTGGTGGTGCTGCGGTAGCGTCGTCGCCTCACAGTAAGACGCTGTCCGGTTCAAATCTCAGCTAGAGCGTCTTTTGCGTGAAGACACGCATGAATAGGCGTACCTTCGTTGAAGGTTGTGCGTCAGGGCTGGTAACTCGGCACGTGAAAATCAACTACCAATCATTAGCGGACCGGAGTTCCGCTGTGGTAACCCCTAACTGGGAAAAGCCGAAAGACACAAACAAACTTAGCCTACTCTTCAATATATCATGTATATGTATGTGTAGCTTTGTAAATATACATAAAAATATACTTGTTTTTTATTTATATATATATATATATATATATATATATATATATATATATATACACATACACACCCACACATTGACATGCAAAACTGAAACAATAACAAAAAAACTGTCATACAAACATACCTTTTACCTAAGTATGCAAAAGAAAGCAAAGCCAAAAGTCTGAAAGCAAACCAAAGATTTCCCTTGCTTATTATTTTAACTTAGTAGGTCCCTGGGTCATTTTCACCAATGACCCAGGACACGGGCTTTTTGATAATTTAGTTCAGCCAGAGAACAAGCATGTTTTGGGGAGAAAACATGAGTACCAAGAAAAAATGCAATACATATGTGAGAATAACATGCAAACTTTACATAGACATTGAAAGTGAGTGGGAAATGACCCCCCACACACACACACACACACACACACTCCTTGGCACAGTCTGACAGCGATCCCAGCAATAAGCCACTGTACAGCTTAAACTACCATGGATAACTTCTGCTTATCAACATACATACTAGGACTCCCTCCTCAAGCAGTAAGCCAAATATGCAGATTGCCAGCACTACTTAACCAAAGGAAATCCCACTGAGTTTCCCTCAACCACAAGATGGCTACCAGCAGGATTCAGGATAAAAAAATATATATATTTTGCAAACTGGTCCACAACCTCTTTACCCAAAGATCACAAACTATGGCACAAAAAATACAGATTACATTATCATTATACAATGTTCAATTCAAATTCAAACAATATTGCCTAGACAACTTGCTTCAGAATACAAGGGGACTTCTTAAGCATCACACCAAACAGTTGAGTTCATTACAAAAAGAAGCTACCACACCAAAGCCTACCTAAAAGTATTTTTGTACTCGGTAATGGAGGATATCTAACTGGAGACAGCTCCCTTTCAAGATATGCCTAGGAAGAAAAGCTCCAATAAGATCAGGTAATACACATTGCCAGCTTGAAAGGACAGTGTATTTAACTCCCATCAAAGTAAACAGGATCACTTATGATACTGCCCAGTGTTGTGTTGCAGGTGATACTGGATATGCCTTGTAATTGTGGGATGATGACCCCACTCCAAATCTCCCAGATTCTGGCTGAGATGGAGCACAACATGTATTCACACAAACACAGAACATTGTCAAACACATGTCTGGACTCCTAAAAGCATGTTTCCACTGCTTGGAAACATCTGACAGCATATTGCAGTATGGACCACAGATCTGCAGTCTGACATCTACAGTGTGCACCAGCTTACTGACATAGCCAGGGGTGACAATTAAACAATCTCAAAATCAGTGTAAGACATCTGCATAACCCTGGTCTGTAATTATTCACCATGCATGTGGACCCTTGCATGACCACAGCACACATCTGCTAGCATCCTCATGCATGCATTAATAGAGGCCATTTGGGACATCAGCAGGAATGTTTGCTGCAGGTCTCTATATGCCATGTGACTATGGTCATCCCACAGTTCCTGCAGTGGCTACATATTCTTATAGTCAGGACAGGCAGCATACTCACCATATTTACCAGAGAATGTGTTGTGGGTTTAAGTGTATGGATTACTGGCCTATACATCTGCTGACTGATTTTGTGACCTAGGTAATACGCTTTGCATCAATCATTGTTATCAACCCACTTTTTCCCCATTTTCTACATGGGATTGGGGTGTCATCTCCTACCATTTCTCTCGATTCAGTGCCACTCTCCTTCCTTCTTCGACAATCATGCGTCATTGCTGAAGGCCTTCTCGCACACAATCCATCTTTTTGCTGGACCTCCTCATTTCCTCTTGTCTTTTTCCTGTCTGTTCCAAATCATCTTCATCAGCCTGCTTTTCTGCACATTCCCAAACCAGAATAATGTTTTCTTTTACTTTCTCTGCAACTGCAGCTACTCTGACTTGTACTCGGATATCCTGATTTCTTCATCTGACCCACAGTGTACCTCCTACTACATGTATCAGGCACTTCATCTCCATCACCTAGCTTTCTCAAGTGCTCTGCCTTTACTGCCTAGGTTTCTGTAACATAGAGTAGTACTGGTCACACCACTGTTGTGTACACCTTACTTTTCAGCTTCTTTGGCATTCTTACCTAGATCAGTGAATGACCTAGAGTAACAGTGGTGATTGGCTACCTTTGCACCTCTTCCATATGGTGCGAACCAGTAGAGGCAGTGCATCTGATGGATACTATCCATGTTGGTGACTCCTGTGTATCTATGGGAGTGGACACTGACAGGAAATGTATGAATGATGCCTTTGTCTCGACTAATGTTAGTGTTGCTGAATGTGCCATTGTGTTGTCTGACTGTGCCAACTACAATCTATCATCATCATCATCATCAGTCACGTGACTCGCTGACATCAGATACATGCCAAACCTTTTTTCTGGATCCTCTACCAGTGGAATCTGTGTCAGTGCTGGGACATATGTCTCACTCTCTGTAATCTGGTGCAAACAGACTGGTACAGACCACTTATGTGAACAGAATATGGCCACATACACACCTTGTGGTGCAGGTTGTTTTAGTTTTAGCACCAATGTACCTGGAAAACAGATATGTATAGGTGTTCTGAACGACTTCACACACATTTGAGTCCATATACAGCTGAAAATACACATTCCCTGACTAAACTGATGCATTGCCTGCAAACAAATTGTGCAATGACCACCTGCCTGACTCTTACATCCAAGCTTCCTCCAAGTATGAGTGTTTGCTCACTTGCCCTGGACAGGGTTCAATTTCTTTAATGCTGCCTACTGGTAGTTCACCTCCTGTGGTGCATTGTCCTTGCTTATGTCCTCAGCCTTCATCTTGGCATGTAGTATCATAGCAGTATTCCTACAATGTATCTCTACCATTATCCTCTTATGGCTGCCCACAGCACTAATGATCTGTATTACCTCCAACCACACCTGGTCCCACAAAGCCTTTTTTGGTTTTACATTTTTCAAGGATGCACATATCATACATTTGTAGGGCCTGCAGGAACACCTCTGCCTCATGGGCATTGAACTTCTCTAGATATTGTCATGCTCTGTGACCCATGTGCATGAATGTTCTTGGTAGAACACTATCACCCAACCTCCATATGGAGGCCACATACTGATCTACTAGTGTGTTGTTACTACTTCCACTGTGTTACACTGTCCTCTTTCTTGCAGCACTATGCTAACAGATACTGGTGTTAAGCACAACCCTGTGCCTCTCATCTTCCTCTCTACATATGGCCATGCTGTGACACATGTACAGGAAGCACTGTTTTCCCTGTAGTAAGCCTTGAAATCTGTGCACATAGGCCACAGCAGAGGAAGAAGTACATACAAACCCCAAAGACTAACAGAGGAGGTGCTGAAACAAAAAAAGGGAGGGGACATAATGCAGACAGGCAGACAGTGTTGACAACTGGTGATTGGGAGGGCTGTAAAACACACAGGATAATGTGAGAGAGTCACAAGGAAGGGGAAAATCAGGATGGGAGAAGGGGATAAAGAATGACTGTTAAACTATACCAGCAGTGAACTTGACTGGAATTCAGTCACCTCTGTGGCTGGCATTGGTGGGTTCTGCCACTGGTGACCTGATGGTTGCAATCAGGCAGCTATGCGACTCTACCAGTCACATGAGGATGTGCTCCAGGGTATTACTCTAGGTCTTGAGCCATCGATCCACCTCAGTCCTGACCAGCTGCTGTACCTCCTTCCTATTGACCAAAAGGATGACTCTGTGTCACTCCCTGATGAAGAGCCTACACCCCTTACCAGTGAAGTGGCACCAGAAGCGACCAGTGAATCCACCAGGTCATCTACTGCAGAATTACCTTTATTGTCCTGCAAACAGGCTGGCCTACGGACGACTGGGCACCTAGTAAATTATATGGATTGGTGCAGGGCATGGTGGTCACTGCTACACCATATCCTGCTCCACTGCTTATACTATGGACAAATGAACACAGAGGGAAACAAACATAACACAAAGAAAAGAAAGAGAGAGAGAATAGAAGAAAATCAGTACTGGTCAGTATAGTGTGCAATGCTTTCATATGCCAGGCCATGGAAAGAGGAAAAAGACATCAGCAGAGCAATGGTTATGTAAAATGTCTGGAGAAACTCTGTGTTAAGATGGGGAATATTCCTGGCAGTGCCTTGGCACTACTGTGTAGAACACTGGCACAGGTTAAGGATGGTAATGTGTGTGTGCTTGTGTCTGTGTTTAAAGGACAATGAAGCAGAGAAATTATAATCAAATGGTGCAAATGAAATGTTCAGACCTGTGGAAAACTAGTATCTGCAGGAATGTGTACCACAGGCTGACAGTACCATATACAACATACCTAACAATATGAACAGGCAATGGACACGAACTTACTGCTGCAATATTCTAGCTGGAAAATTAAGCTTCACTCCAGTTGTGCACAGCTTCGTTACAGTTGTCATACCCATGCTACTTCAGGAATAACTCTCACAGTAAAAGACAGTGGTATGGGTACAAATGCATTACAAAGTGTCAGCTTAACAAGAGGAATACACACCTATGCAATGGTAATCACGTACCAAAGAGGCACTGAATAATAAAATGCTGCACTACTACAAAGGAGGAAAAACTGCCTGACTACATTGATAAGCCCAACTTTGGTACAGTTAGCATAGAAATGGCAATGTCAGCAATAAGTTGCCCAAATAAGATTAGCAACACAATTACAGATGCACTTAAAACATACAGCACTCCTACAAGCACTGAAGAAATATGCATTGGTTAGCTTTTAAACAGAAAAGCATAACTGGGAAGTGATCTTATAAGCAAGGTGAAGAAAAGATAACCAGGTCCAGCAGAAGAGCAGTACAGTATACTTTCCACAATGCCTGGAGAGTCTGACCTGCCTCCGCTGGCAGGCAAGCCAATTTTCTGTTATCTATTCCTGTGCTGTAACACACACAAACGCACACACACGTACGCACGCACGCACACACACAAAAACATTACTGAGTACAGCATAACCACTGACGTCAAAAACAGCTGTACATTATGGACTACTGTAAGATGACATACCATAATTGAATCTTTACTATAATAGTTTGGTTGTCTATCCCTAAACTCTTCTTCCACATGGCTGAGAAGATAAGAGTGGCACCTCCTCAGATCACCATGTGTGCGCCAGAAATGCTCACTAGTGAGTGTGATTGCCACAGTATCACACACCAGTCTCACAAATGAGTGCCAGCTATCAACTTTAGACAGGGGACCCTCATAGCTGCTCCCCAGTCAGAATTCCTTCTGCTGTGCAACAGAGGATGATTTTACTTTCCTGGATGCACTACAAAAGAGCCCTACCACTCACAGATTCTGTACACGCCCATATCTACTCACCAGGTCAAGTCCAGCAGTAAAAATGACAGTTGGGGCATGAAGCCACACGACCTCTACTGATGAATGACAGCACACTAGCATAATACCCATCAATGGCAGCACAATACACATTGGTCAGAATAATAGCTGCATAGCCATGCCCCACAAACGCACACACCCTGTGACCTTCATGTTCAAGTACATCCATAACAGACAGCTGGGTAGAAAAAACGTCCATGGCCATTACCACACTATAAATGTGCAGGAGTGTGTCCCAGCTACAAAGCAACATGCACCTTAACTGGTCACAGAACTGCAACAGATAGTAAAGAAAAACACAAGGCCTTCTATTGTTATGTAAAGAATCTCCACGGCAATACCCAGATTTGCAATTTGCTCTGAGCTACTGCACAATGGTACCTCCTATAACGAGCCAACAGATATTGCCAATATACTGGCCGACAGATTCAGTGCCAACTATACCCCCCCATGGACCAGTCACAATACCAGTAGACTGCCAGGCACCCGGTATTACTGCTGTACAGGTTAAAACAGCACTGTCCAAGGCCAAAAATACAGCTTCTATGGAACCTAACAATATCCCTTGCTGTATTCTACATGAACTACAGAGTGAACTGGCATCTCACCTGTATGCCCTGTTCAATCACGCCTCACCTCAGGCTTTGTCCCTACCAAATGGCGCATTGATACAGTCATCCCTCTCCACAAAGGAAGAACGACTACAGACCCTGGGAACTATTGCCCCATTAGCCTGACGAGTCTGATATGCAAAGCTATGGAAGGCATCATCATAGACTTAACAACAAGGATATAGGGAATCTCCAAACTCTGCATCCCACACAGTTTGGTTTTGTGAAGGGTAGATCATGCCTGCTCAACTTGGTCAACTTCTTTGAGTCAGTCAACAGATCCGTGGATGAAGGTAAGGTGGTTCATACAGCCTTCCTTGATCTGGCCAATGCCTTTGATACCATTCCCCACTCAGGAATCATAGAAAAACCCACTAAGCTAGGCATCAACTCCTGTGTCACTACGTGGGTTGCAAACTGGCTCACGGGTAGAACCCACAGTGTAAATGTAACTGACTCTAAGTCAGACTGCTGACCAGTCATGAATGGAGTACCACAGGGTTCAGTCCAGGGTCCTCTCCTGTTTGGTATCTACTTCTCTGAAGTCCAGGCGAACACAAAGGGACTCTGGCTGACAAAGTTTGCAGACAATTGCAAGATGTTGACATCCTACAGAAAGGCCTGACTGCGGCCAACGACTGGTGTCAGAACCATAGCCTTAAGCTCAATGCCAAAAAATGTGTCATCATCCCCTTTGGGGAAAACCCGATTCCTATGAATTACCACACTGATGGTAGTCCACTGAACATGAAGGCGTTATAAGAGATCTGGGAACACAGATTGGCAGCAACCTCTCTTTTGACCACCACATTGCCACTGTGTTCAGAAAGTCCTTCTATGTGCCACATCTGATTACTAAGGGTTTTGCATCCAGGAAGAAAGAGGTCATTGTCTCCCTCTGCTCTTCCCTCATTAGGCCAATCATTGAGTACAATGCCCCATTTGGCATGTACCTCACTAAACACCTGCAACAACTGGAGATGCCGCAAAAGTACCTCACAAAGAGGATCCTAGGCCTTAAACATTTGTCCTATATGGACAGACTAAAAAAACTCTAACTATTCTCTGTCTCATATCGCCTACTTAGAGGCGATCTCTGCTTGACTTACAAAGCCATGTCTGACCCAGCTCTGCTAGAAATGCTACATCTAAAGAAATCCCAATACCTCGACACCACACGCCCCAGAGACCTCAACCTCATTACCACAATCAAAAGAACATGCTGGAGGACAGGTTCATAACCCAGAGATTGCCCATGCTATGACTTCCCATACATGTCAAGCAGAGCACCTCACTGGCCCTCTTCAAGAGAAATCTTGATGAGTGGATGGGAAATAGAAATTTTACCACAGGGATCACTCCAGTGGTCCTCGACAGAGGCACTGGGAACTAAGGTTGGGTGGGATGATGCCAGGGCAATCTTATGGGTTAGGCTTGTAAAAGCAGGAGGCTAGTACACACCTATGAACCTACGAACCTATGTGCTTTACTGTCAACTAGGAGTATCAAGGCTTCAACTCTAAATATCTGTAGCACAAGTACTAATGACTGCCTGCATCACTTCTGGGGATGAACCAGGTGAGTTGTGAGACATGCCACTGTAAGTCAACAGTGGAAAGCACTTCTACAATTCTCTCACCCAGGGACATCAGGACAGCAATAGACATATTCTGAACAAATAAGTATGCGTGTGCACATAGTCCATATACATTTCTGGTATACAGCTGTCTGATGGATGGTTGGTGGTAGGGGCACATAGGCTTTCCATCAGCTGTATGCTTTTACAGGATCTGTTGAAATATTATGTAGCAGTATGCACTTGTCTGAGGTCAGCAAGTCTGCATGCGACATAGTGGGAATGTCAGCAACACCAACAGCAGAGGGAAAACATCTCTCTCCACCACAGCTGAAGGGACTGCAGAGACCTAGGATGACCCTCCTACATCACCAGTATTTAGAGAAAGCTGTCTTGTCCTGTCCATTTCTATCTCACACACTGTACAGAAGCAGCAGAAACACCGCCACCACCAGTAAAATGATGAAAAACTTCCAATGTGTACACGCACATAATTTGGGGAAAGGTGCATTGGTTATTACATTATATCGATGTGTTACCCTAGGCACCAACTAGCAAATGTTCATGGCTGAGATGCAGAAAGAGAAGGATACTACTCCGTTCATGTCAGACATATGTCCTGTGTGACGATGTCCAACACCTCAGTGAATATCTTAACTACTGAAGGAAATGACATCCTTCTTGGCTGCCACTAACTGATGTCTGTGGCTGAATGCATAAGACAGTCTGAGACAAGGTACAAGACAGCTGCACACTGCAGGTGGGCATGGTGTCAATATGCACACATGGCTACCTCCACTGCCACCTCCACCACAGGCCTTGGCCACTCAGGTGGACATGAATGGCACTCTTCCATTTCCACCACTGCCTCCATTACTGGTCGCTGCCACTCAAGTGGACATGGATGGCAGTCTTCTATCTCCACAACATCCTCTACAGCCCTGGCTGTGGAAGTTCAAATAGATGTGAACATCTCTATTCTATTTCCACCACTGGCCATCAAAGGGTAAGGTATTTTTCCCAAAGGGGATGACATTACACTTCTTGGCATTGAGCTTTATGCCATGACTGACACCAAGCATCAGTCTCAGTGAGGACTCTTTGTAGAATGCCCACATCTTTAGGTGAATTGATTATGGCTCCTAGTTTGCAGTCATCTGTAAATTTCATTAGTCAGACACCAGCTGTATTAGCCTGGACTTCAGAGAAGCAGATACCGAACAGGAGAGGACCCAGCACCAAACCCTGTGGTACTCTGCTTGTCAATAGTCTGAAGTTGGATTTGGAGTCAGCTACTTTCACTGTGTGGGTTCTGTCAGTGAGCCAGTTGGTCACCCATCTTGTGACATAGGGATTTATGCCTAGGCCAGTGAGTTTATCTATAATACCAGAGTGGGGGATAGTGACGAAAGCCTTGGCGAGGTCAAGATAGGCTGCGCGCACTATCTTACCCTAGTCTACAGCTCTAGTGACTGCTTTGAAGTCAATCAGGTTTAAGAGGCATGATCTACCCTTTACAAACCCAAACTGAGTGGGGTCCAGAGTTCGGAGGTTATCTATGTCTTTGTTTATAAGCTCTAGGATGATGCATTCCATGGCCTTGCAGACCAGACTCATCAGACTAATGGGGCGGTAGTTCCTGGGGTCTGTGGTGGCAGCCCCTTTGTGGAGTGGGATAACTGTCGCTGTGTGCCACTCCTTGGGCGCAAAGCCTGAAGTGAGATTATGGTTGAACATAGTACTTAGGTGGGGTGCCAGTTCGTTCTGTAGTTTGTGCAGAACGCAGCCTGGGATGCTGTCCGATCCCACAGATGCTGCTTTCCTGGCGTTGGAGACTGCGGTCTTCAACTCTGCGGCCGTGATTTCACAGGCTTTGCAAACAATCTGGTATGGGGATGGGCCCTTTGATTGGGGTGTGAAGTTAGCAGTGAACCTGTCTGCCAGGATGTTGGCAACATCAGTTGGTTCTGTAAATGTAGTGCCATTGTGCTGTAGTTCAGAGCAGATCTGAGTGCTGCCATTGAGATTCTTGACATAGCTGTAGAAGGCTTTGTGGTTGTCTTTAGAATCCAAAGTGATTTTATTTTCGTAACTAGCTTTGAAGGATTTTATTAGGGATCTCAGCTTCTTGCTGAGGCTGACCAGGGAGTTCCTACAGTCATGAAATTTTACTCTTTTCTGCAACAGTTGCTTCCTTCTGTTGCAGAGCTTGTTTATGGCAGGGTCCACCAGATTGGCTTCCTTTTTCTGGAGGATAGCATCTTGGTTCTGTTGGGGATGGCACGGTCCATGCACTCGTGTATGTGCTTATACAGTGCATTTGTATATGATTCAGCAGTCGTGCCACTATTTTCCATCTGTGTGGGTGTAATGAAGTTTGCTACTTCTGACTTAAGAAGCATTAAGTTGGCTTTGGAGAAGTCTTTTATGGTGGTTTCCTTAATGAGGTGGGGGTGGATATGGATGTCTAGAGTGATTAGCTTGTGGTCGGACCTGACCAACAAGGAGCTGACCTCTGGTGTGGACCATTTATTACCATATTGGTAATGACCAGGTCCAGGATGTTGCTACCCCTGGTAGGGGTATGAACAAGCTGGTCCAGGGTGTTGAAATTGATGAATTCCAGAAAACGTTGGGCAAATGAGTTAGTACAGGAGTAGTTTTCCCAGTTGATGGTGGGGTAGTTGAAATCTCCCAAAATCAGGGTATTGGGCTGTATCTTAATATTATCCGGGAGATCTGTATCACGCTACAACCTGAATTGCAGTCTTGCCCAGTGTTAATTGTACTTGGATAATTTTGGAGGCATTATGTTGAGCAACTAGCCTGGAGGTGTGGATATCCTATAAGAATATGGACACTCCTCCTCCTTTAGTATTCCGGTCTTGGTTGGGTGGCCGAAAAGTGTGGTAAGAATTGTAGCCTGGTAATGCAGGGGTACTCTCTGGAGCCTTAAACCAGGTCTCTGTCACTGCACAGATGTAAATGTTCTCCATCTTCAGGAGAGCCTTGAGTTTGTGCATTTTGAGGTTTAGACTTCTAGCACTGAGTAGCATTACCCTTAGATTTTGCTTGTTATGTCTACTATGGTGGTGCGTTTGACATTTGAGCCTTGCCTAAAAAAGGCACTATAGGGGCAGCAAGAGCCTTAGCTAGTATCTGGAATCCCAGTGGTAACAGGTGCAGGCCATCCCTGGCAAAGCATCGTGGCCTTTTGATCATGTCATCTCAGGCTGACAGATACTGCATCCGCTTGGAATGACACCAGAATCTTAGCCAACTGTTGAAGTCAATCATTTTGTCCTTGTACTATGGTATAATTCTGGGCGATGGCAGGATGCTACTCAGGGCTAGTTTCATACCAGCCTGGGCCACATGGTCAGAGAGCTCCTCCATGTCTCTTTTCATGTAGTCCAGGGAGGTCATTCACTCCAACATGGATAATGACAGAGTCATACTTGTGCTTGTTGCAGAGTGACCTGAGTGCATATGTTACATGGCGGATCCTGGCACCCATCAGGCAGATGACAGTGACTTTCTCCTTGTTCAGCCTTGTGAGGGGGATGTCAGTATGCCTGACTATAGAGTCGCCAATGACTAGTGTGCTGGGTAAGTTGTTTTGCCTTATGGGCTGAGGTTGAGTGGCTCACTGATTTTGTGGGCTATGTGTCGCTCGGGTAGTGTTGGGAGTGGTGGTTGCTTGCGTTTCAGCTTTGGAGGTCTCTGTTTGGGCAGATTTTTATTGAGAACTTCCGTGAATGTAGCTGTGTGTTTTGTATTACTATGTGTGAGTTTGGGAGGTGCAGGTTTTGATGGACTATGTGTTGAGTGTGGTGTGGTGTTAACCTTCTCCTCTTGACTGTCTAGTCCACTCTTGGATTGAGAGAGCTTGGCTTCCAGTTTGGCTATATAAGTGCATCTCTCACAGGTTGTATTGTTGGGTGGTAGAAGGACAGGGTTGTCAGTGTACATGAGGCAATTGCCACACTGCCCCAAGATGCCCAGATTCACCAGTTGGACAGGAGACAACACCAGGAGATGACCCTTGGACATGCCTGGTTAGTGCTTATTAATTTAAGTACTGGGAGCTGATCTCCTCTTGATTAGTGAGGAAAGTTGAGTGCTGCAGTAATTTTTAGATTATTTAGTACTTGCAGCAAGAGTTGGATAAGTGCGGTGCACCAGGAACAGTTATGAGTGCTAAAACTAGAAGACTGGCTAGTATAAAGGTACAGAAACAGTTCTGAGTGCTAAAACTAGAAGACTGATTTGTTCAAGGGAACAGAACGTTTTGAGTGCTAAAACTAGAAGACTGGCTAGTTCTATGGGAAAACCTGAAAAGCAGACTTTCTGGCACCTAGAACAGTTTAATCGCAGTTAAATGCCGCTGCGCAAAACGGCGCAAACATGGGTTTTTAAAGAGAAAGATGAAAGGAATTGAAGTAGTCCAAAACGGCCAATAAAACTACAGATTCTGAGCTGAAACCACTCCTCCAGGCAACAGATAGGCTGTTTCAAAGCTCATCACTCTCAATGATGAACAGAGAAACTTCCCTCTATCTCAGAAAGGTCTGGGCTACACAGAAACTTATAAACAGCTCAAAATTCAGGAAATTCTGAAAACAGGACTCTACTAGCTCTAGAAAAGTGGGAAACGAGTACAGATATAGGATTTTATTTCCAAAAATGAGAGAATATACAAGTAAAAAAACACTTTTAAAGCAGGAAAAGGCTATCACACTTGAGTGTGTAGCCCTTTATAATTAAACAGATGAAAAAAAACACTTAAAATGATCAATTAAAGTGCAACAATACAAGAATTAAAAAAACAGTTCAAGTAAGTTGCATAGTTAATAGAAAATGGTCGGAATAATGCAGCTAGCAAAAATAAGCAATGAAAAGCAAAACAGAGGTACTTGATCCACTCAAAGTCTCGCTTTTCTCTCTCTGCCATGGTTGTAGAACATTTAGTGCTGGTAACACTTTTGTGTGCTACAATAACTGCTACAAGAAATCTAGTAGAGTGCTAAACTAATGAGCTAGTAAAAGTGCAGGAGAGGAGTGAACTAGCAGATCTAAGGAAAAAATTGAAGAGCAGACTTTGGCACAACTCAGAAGCTTACAAACAGTACTGGATACAGCAAATCTACATCTGGACTAGTCTAGTTACAGGAAAGGCGGGAAAAGCACAAACGCGGGCTTTTAAACCAGAAAGTTGAGAGAGATGGAAAAACTGCCCAAACGGCCAATAAACTTACAATTACTGGTCCTGAAACCACTCCTCTTGTGGTAGATACGCTACTTAGTGCTTACCACTCCCACTGACAAGCTAGAAGGCTTCCTTCCAACACAGAAAGGCTTGGGGGGGCTCAGAAGCTTACCAACAAGTTATGGATACAGCAAATTGGTATCTGGACTAGAGTAGTTACAGGAAAGGTGGGAAACAAGCGCAAATGCTGGCTTTTAATCCAGAAAGTTGAAAGAGATGGAAAACGGCCCAAACAGCCAATAAACTACAATTTCTGGACCAGAAACTATTCCTCTTGTGGTAGATAGGCTACCTAGCACTCACCACTCCCACTGATAAGCTAGAAGGCATCCTTCCAACACAGAAAGGCTTGGGAGGGTTCAGAAGCTTACCAACAAGTCCTGGATACAGCAAATCTGTATTTGGGTGAGACTAGTTACTGGAAAGGCGGGAAACAAGAGCAAACTCTGGCTTTTAAACCACAAAGTTGAAAGAGATGGGAAAAACTGCCCAAATGGCCAATAAACTACAATTTCTGGGCCAGAAATCACTCCTCTTGCGATAGACAGGCTACCTAGTTTTCACCGCTCCCACTGATATCCACATACTTCAGCCTCCCCAAAGCATATGCCTCCACACCTGCATCTGCAGGGACAGCTGTATACCTGGCCAGCACTCCACTCCTGGGAAGTAAAATACACTCACCTGACACCCCAGAATATCCTAACCATGTACAAGGTTAATGCAAAATCCACCCATGACCCATCCACCCATGGCAGTGTTATTGTTGTGCAAATGATACTGGATAATGTTTGATGCCCGGCATGGCCATTCCAAACAATGAACTTCCTAGCCTGGGTATGTAGCTGTATACATCATTTTTGTTTTCTGGCCTTTCATCATCTACAGATGCGAGCCAGCCACTGCGTCTTTGTCAGTGCCACAACATATAACATCTACCTATGCCTCACAAGACAGCATGCCGTAGCCTTGTCCTCCTCAAACTCCTCCTGCATAGCTTGCACACCAGTATTGGCTAGTGATATGGCCTCCTTTCACTTTAACTATACACATGGTACTATGTTGTGTAACACAGCACACACAAGTAGCCTGCTACGCATCTTGAGAGAGTATTGCTGTGTACCACCAAATATATTCAGGCAGCAGAAGTGAGACATCAGCACTCTAACTACACATCAAATGATGTTCCATGTCTAGAACAGGGCAGTGTTTTAATTCCTCTCCACCTCTGACTGGGAGCTGTGGATGGGGAGCCTCAATCATGGCTCTGAGATATACAAGGCATTACCTGAAACACACAGCCGCAATCATCATTACCAGAGGTCTACTACATATCATGTAGAATCCAAGGTACACGCACGCAGGACAACGTGCACGGTCCCAAAAACAGCCAAGTCTATGAACAAAAGTGGACCAGCACGAAAAGGATTGCTTGAAAAAGAATTTAATAGCTGACCATCAATCCATCCAAAGTAATGGTAATAACCATTACTGGAAGCAAACCGGTTTCGGCTTATGCAAGCCTTTATCAATGCTAAAGACAGTAAAAAGTCAAAAGTCAAAAAGTCTCTGCCATATTAAGCACTATTTATATTCCAGCTCTTAAAGGGACATACATCTAAACCATCAGATAGTACATTTTGCAATTTCAAAAGGAAAAAAATTATTACATGGAGAACAATACAACATGTATATTTATAGTTATGTTGATATAGGAGATATATAGATAAATAAATAAAATAACCATCATATATATTTCTCCTACTCATGAGAATATTGTTATCAAAATGTATATATAATATAGAGACCATATTATGCATATATATATATATAGCTATAATATGAAGTATGTACATATCTAAGAAAATACAATATTCCCAATGAAAAAAATATTACATGTTTATATTGTAAGTTGCCCCATCATTGTTGTTCTGATATATTTAATGCTGGTCTAAACAGACCCCCCAGTTTGGTAATCCATTTATTTTCCATATCATTGAGCTTCTGGTGCCATCCTGCTTTGAAATTTCTATGTAAAATTATCCTATCAATAACAACAAATTTGAATGTAGCAGATGGGTGTTCAATAGTATATTTGAACAATGCATTTGTTGTGCGTCTATTTCTGATAGCACTCATGTGCTCACCTATTCTGAATTTAACTGGCCTGGAAGTCTGTCCAATATAAAAAGCAGAACAAGTGCACGTAGCTAAATATACCACCTAATCTGAACTACAATTTCCAAATATCCTGATGTTAAAGACTTGCGAAGTGTTCTTACTTGAAAACTCACTCGTTTTTAATACATGTTTGCAAGTAGAACAATGGCCAAATGGAAAACAGCCTTTTAGTATGTCTCCAAATAAGGTAGTTTGTTCAGGTATAGTGGGAATGTATCTCTTATAATGAGTAAAATATTAATTCATATTTCGTCCCCTCCGGTAGGAGAAAGAACATCGATCAGGTAAGATTTGATTCAAAGTATCCTGTGATAATAAAATGCCCCAATGTTGATTAATAATGTCTGTAAAGCGATTAGTATTTGTCCCATAAGTGGTTACTAACCTTAAAGGTTGATTGCGTTGTTGTACAGAAGTTGCCAAGTCATGTGATTTATATTCCAACAGTTCAGTACGTGTTAGCCTATTGGTTACGTCCATGGTTGTAGAAATGTTATGTGCCTTATAGCCACGATTGATAAATCGTCTAGACAAATCAACACTAAAGTTAGAATACTCTTGTTCAGAAGAGCAAATCCTTTTAATCCTCATAAATTGAGATTTAGGAATATTGCGGATGATGTGGCGTGGATGACAACTCTGAGCATGTAACAAAGTATTGTATTCTGGAAATTTTCTATGAACTGAAGTGGCTAGTGTGTTGTCAGAGAGCCTAGTAACCAATACATCCGGAAACAATATTTTCTCGCTCAATATTGGCAGTGAATTTAATACCAAAAGAATTGTCATTAAGATAGGTTACAAACTCAGATAATTCCTCCCTATGGTGTGGCGTGGTGATAGGGAGGAATTATCTGAGTTTGTAACCTATCAATGACAATTCTTTTGGTATTAAATTCACTGCCAATATTGAGCGAGAAAATATTGTTTCTGGATGTATTGGTTACTAGGCTCTCTGACAACACACTAGCCACTTCAGTTCATAGAAAATTTCCAGAATACAATACTTTGTTACATGCTCAGAGTTGTCATCCACGCCACATCATCCGCAATATTCCTAAATCTCAATTTATGAGGATTAAAAGGATTTGCTCTTCTGAACAAGAGTATTCTAACTTTAGTGTTGATTTGTCTAGACGATTTATCAATCGTGGCTATAAGGCACATAACATTTCTACAACCATGGACGTAACCAATAGGCTAACACGTACTGAACTGTTGGAATATAAATCACATGACTTGGCAACTTCTGCACAACGCAATCAACCTTTAAGGTTAGTAACCACTTATGGGACAAATACTAATCGCTTTACAGACATTATTAATCAACATTGGGGCATTTTATTATCACAGGATACTTTGAATCAAATCTTACCTGATCGATGTTCTTTCTCCTACCAGAGGGGATGAAATATGAATTCATATTTTACTCATTATAAGAGATACATTCCCACTATACCTGAACAAACTACCTTATTTGGAGACATACTAAAAGGCTGTTTTCCATGTGGCCATTGTTCTGCTTGCAAACATGTATTAAAAACGAGTGAGTTTTCAAGTAAGAACACTTTGCAAGTCTTTAACATCAGGATATTTGGAAATTGTAGTTCAGATTGGGTGGTATATTTAGCTACGTGCACTTGTTCTGCTTTTTATATTGGACAGACTTCCAGGCCAGTTAAATTCAGAATAGGTGAGCACATGAGTGCTATCAGAAATAGACGCACAACAAATGCATTGTTCAAACATACTATTGAACACCCATCTGCTACATTCAAATTTGTTGTTATTGATAGGATAATTTTACATAGAAATTTCAAAGCAGGATGGCACCAGAAGCTCAATGATATGGAAAATAAATGGATTACCAAACTGGGGGGTCTGTTTAGACCAGGATTAAATATATCAGAACAACAATGATGGGGCAACTTACAATATAAACATGTTATATTTTTTTCATTGGGAATATTGTATTTTCTTAGATATGTACATACTTCATATTATAGCTATATATATATATATATATATATATATATATATATGCATAATATGGTCTCTATATTATATATACATTTTGATAACAATATTCTCATGAGTAGGAGAAATATATATGATGGTTATTTTATTTATTTACCTATATATCTCCTATATCAACATAACTATAAATATACATGTTGTATTGTTCTCCATGTAATAATGTTTTCCTTTTGGAATTGCAAAATGTACTATCTGATGGTTTAGATGTATGTCCCTTTAAGAGCTGGGATATAAATAGTGCTTAATATGGCGGAGACTTTTTGACTTTTGACTTTTTACTGTCTTTAGCATTGATAAAGGCTTGCATAAGCCAAAACCGGTTTGCTTCCAGTAATGGTTATTACCATTACTTTGGATGGATTGATGGTCAGCTATTAAATTCTTTTTCAAGCAATCCTTTTCGTGCTGGTCCACTTTTGTTCATAGACTTGGCTACTACATATCATGCCACTGGGTCAGTAATGTGTCCACCTACCAACTAGATGACCATAATGTGGAACGTTACCAAACATGTGCCTAAGGTGGAAAACATGAAACTACCTGGATGCTGCTCAGACACACTGTACTTATCCTGTGTACTGTACTCTACCTGGCAGGTGATAGAGTGGAAACTTATCTGTCTAATCTACTGGCCACCAGGTAAACCAGGGAGGACTTGATGTCAAGTTGCCTTCAGTCAATGTCTCCCAGGACCTCAGGGGAATGGGCTATACAGTCATATGTGCACTACTTAGTGGTCTTCTCCTCCACTGTCCACAGGAACCAAATCTGCACCTCCACAAGTACCACCACCAAATCTAGGAACTGATGTAAGAATTACAAGGTCAACCACTGCAAAACTTGTAGCATTTCCCCATAGCAAGAATGGTTAATGCTACATACACAACCGTTTGTGTCTGCTACTACAGGCACTCTATATGTCATCCTTGATCCCATATGAAGATGGCACCAGTCAGCTGTGATTTCTATCCATTTGGAAAATGGTTAACTATGTTCCAGTCGTGGAGATGATGGTTATGTCAGACACTCCATATGTCCCAGTCATGTCCCTGTCATGGAGGTGATGGTATATCAAACACTCCACATGTGCCAATCAAGCAGTTGATGGTCTGTCAGACACTCTTCATGTCCCAGTCATAAAGGTGATGGCACATTAGAATCTCCACACGTCCCACTCATGGAGATGATGGTAAATCAGACAATCCACATGTTTCGGTCATAGAAGTTATGGTACAGCAGACACTCCACATGTCCCAGTCCCTGTCATGAAGCTGATGGTATATCATACACTCCACATGTCCCAATCATGTCCCTATCATGGAAGTGATGGTGTATCAGACACTGCACACGTCCTAGTTGTGGAGGTGATGGTATATCAGACAGTATACATGTCCCATTCATGGATATCATGGTATATCAGACAATGCACATGTCCTAGTCATGGAGATGATCGTACATCAGAAAGTGCACATGTCCCAGTCATAGAGGCGATAGTATATCAGGCACTGCACATTTCTCAGCTGTCAAGGTAAAGGAATAGCAGACACTCCACATGTCCCAGTCAGACATCAGACACCCCACATGCCCCAGTTGTGGAGGTGATGGTACATCAGGTACCCCACATGTCACAATCATGTCTCATCCATAGGGGTGATAGTATATCAAACACTCCACATGTCCCAGTCATGAAGGTGATGGTATATCAGGTACTTATGGAAACTGCTATGATATGAAGGGTGGTAGTGCACAGCAACATGAACACTACCTTTCAAAGGGCATCTAAGGTTTTGAGTGGTTTAAGCAAATGCTGCTTCAAACATCAAAAGGCAAGTGACAACACTGTTAACCAAGAAACTTTACAATGTCTTATCATCTGTATATACAGCAACTCTCCTTAACACAATGCCACTCATGTAAATGTCATTATGCAGTCATTTGCATGAGATGCAAACCATGCTATTTTCCATGGTACAGAGGTTGCAGTGTGTCCCTCTCTGAAATGTCCTCTCCTTGTACACCATCGCTCCTTTGCTATTTCATTCAATGTGGTGCATTAATTGTGTCTGAACACCTCTTCCCAATTACCACTTAACCTTATCTGTCCCTTCATGGTCCTGGCCTTTCTGGTGTATCAAACTCAGTAGTACTCATGAGTCTAATTTTCTAACGTAGCACATAAGCTAGCCATACAAAGTGCATGTTATGGCAATGTTAAAAAAAACTCAAGACAATAAGATTCTATTAAGTAATTTATTAAGTTTTTAGTATACTGTTGTATATAAAATGATGTGCAAAACAGTATGCCTAGTTTTACTGGCAAATTGGCAACCAATGTGCAACATGACAAGCACCATCTTTTTTATCCTCCTAAATGTGAAAGACTTCTAAAAATCTCCACAAACAATTTTAAAGCGAATGACATACAGTCATTTGTTGTCAAAACCACACACAAACCTAAAACTGCTAGTTCAGTTTGGACACTACATTGTAATTACAGGAAGTTTCACCACAAGACTCAGAGCCAACAATGCAGAGAGGCCAGGAATGAAACTGAATTAGCACTGTTTCGTGAACATCAGCTAATCCAACCCTGTGTTTGAGTTATTAACACAAAAGAAAGGAAGTAATATTTCTACCAAGTTCTTTCTGAGTTTACAGGAGGACAACGGGAACAGCTGATTAAGGAAAAACAGGATGATGAGCAGAGTTCAAAGTTGACATTAAAGTAGGTTTGTACTCCTCCATATGAAAAAAATCGTAGCAAGAATGCTTCATCTCTAGGCACTGTGGTGAAAAAGGATGGACCACTCACTATGTCCCAGAAAACACAGGTTTAATTACTCTCCCAGGAATTGAGACAGCAGGGGATGTCAGTCAGCAGAGCATGATGGCTTACACTCTCTTGGTCGGGGGAGGGGCTGTTGGCATAGTCAAATCATGAGAGCTCGAGATGAATTGTGGCCAGGGTCTGCAACTCCTACATGGGAGTCATGCAGCTCAAGCCTGCCAAGGACAGTGCCTACTTTCAAGCTGGAGATAACTAGGTGCATGAAAGCATGCACAAACACACACACACTAGATCCAGCACACAAGACATTCTGCCATGCTTTCTAGCAAGGGATGGTGGCTATTAGGAGTCATCCAAAGCATTTTATAACCTCAGTGCACAGTGGACAAAATCTATGGTCCATGCCTACCATAGTGAATGTCCTAGAATGCTAATGGTTTGGAGAATAAATATGCCAATAAGGGATGGCATATATGCCAAAAAGAATGGTACAAATAAAATGCACCATCTGTAATAACCTCCTGCAGAAGTACTTTAAGCAGATTATTGACCCTCAGAGGAACCTGAATATTAGGCAGATGAAAAAGATTGAAAGCAATGTATCATTAGTATACAGTTCACCTGAAAATCAAAATGCAAATGTGTACTTTGACAGAAAAATAAACAAGATCAAAAGGGATTTTCTCAACAGAGGAGTTTTACCTTCGAAACCCCTCTGATCCTCATCTCTTTATAAACTGTTGGCTGCTGCACCAGGAAGTCCAAAAAAATCAGTACTTATCTACTTCTTATTAAACTGCCAATCACTTTTTCACCTCTCATATCATTTAATTATATGTGATGCATCATCACATACAGCTTTGCATTCACATAGCTGATTATCACTAAACAAACTTTTAGATGTCAAAAATGACATCTCAAATGCCTGAAGATTAAACAACTAAAACAATGTTTGGGGTGGGGGGGGAGCTCTCCTATATCTCCCACACCCATACAATTTAACCACCAAGTTAAATACTGACCTTCCAGATCAAGCTTTAACATGTATATATGTGTGCATGTACAAACAAACATATATACCGCTATACAAAGAAAATATTGCATGTGGTATAGTGATCAGCAAAGGAAGCTAATTTAGTTTTCTTTGCTGATCAGGTGGGTTTTAGTGATGCGTGGAGTCAGCTGCGTGTTCCATGAGTAGTGCGCAAGGTAAATGTGAACCACTTATTTTTCAATGTATTCAAATGTATTTTATATGTATATATATATATATATATATATATATATATATATATATATATATATATATATATGGATCCATATCAGATCCGTGAAACCACACTTCCCCGATGACCAAATCACTGAGACTACAACCCCGACATGACACATCCCTGACACCGGTAAGTACAAGTATTACGGAATGGAATGTATTCCCGTTTCCGCGATACAACTAAAAACCAAAAAGTAATGCGTATAGCAGGGGGGCAAGCCCCCCTGCATCCCCATGTGGGGGCTGCACCCCCCACACTCCCCTACTTAAACATACCAACTCCGAGATCGTATCACATTGTGGAAATAGGAATACATCCCGTTCCGCACTACTCACCATTGTCGGTGATCTCCTCCATCGGCAATGTGGGCTCGGTGATCTGGTCATAGGGGAAGTGTGGTTTCGTCGATTTGACAGGTTCCCATATAGATATATATATATATGTGTGTATGCGCGTGTATATATTATACACACACACACATATATAATGTATATATATATATATATATATATATATATATATATATATATATATATGTGTGTGTGTATATATATATATATATATATATATATATATATATATATATATATATATATATATATGGACAGTTCATATGATTGACTGTTTATTTGGTCGACAGTCCATTTGATCGACGAGCTGGCTGTGCCCACCTCACCCCCCCTAACTATATATATATCAACTCCAGGGTCACACAACATTGGGGAAGGGGGCAAATGCTTGTCGATCAAATGAACTGTCGACCAAATAAACAGTCGATCATATGAACTGTCGACCAAGTCATATAGACCCATATATATATATATATATATATATATATATATATACACATATATATAGGTTCACTTCTTAATCTTGAATCTCATTATCTCGAAAATACTGAGTCCAAAATCTTGAAAGTTCAAACTACTGAAAACTCAAAATACTGAATTTCATAATATCGAAAAAACAAGAGTACACCAACACTTACAATATTCCAGCACAACTACATAACAAAACATATTACTCCTCCAATTATAAGCATATTAGTTTACTCCAACTATTATCAGGGGGCAAACCCCTTTGCACCCCCCACATCCCCTGCTACTTAAATATAGCAACTCCAAGATCGCACTTTTACCACACTAAGATGAGTTACGTTGTTGTACAGCAAATTAAAGGGGAACATGACTAAGGTTACAACAGGCCGTCATGAAGCACATAATGGTATGTTTGCCATTATCGTCTGCAGAGTGTGATCTTGGAGTTGATATATTTAAGTAGCAGGGGGTGTGGGGTGGCACAGCCTCCCACATGGGGGTGCAGGGGGGCTTGACCCCTGATAATAGTTGGAGTAAACTAATATGCTTATAGTTGGAGAAGAGTAATGTGTTCTGTTATGTAGTAAGTGTTGGTGTACTCTGTTTTTTGAAATTATGAAATTCAGTATTTTGAGTTTTCAGTAGTTTGAACATTTAAGATTTTGGACTCAGTATTTTGAATTTCGAGATTATGAGCTCTCAAGATTTAGAAGTGAACTTACCTTCTTCCGCAAGTGTCTTGGATTGTTGAATGCATCACAAGGTCTAGAACCGGGTCCAGAATCCAAGGCTCTTCCAACAGATGAAGTCAAAGGAAGGGGAACCAAATCTGACGAGGCCAATGAGGGGCTATTGGAATGATGGTCCTTACCAGGGCTTTTGCTTTATGCAATACTTTGCATATCAAGGGAATTGGTGGGGATGCATAGAGGAGACCCGGAGGCCAATTGTGTATGAGTACGTCCCTTGGGGCTTCTCCCAGAGGGGAATCAGGGCAAAGAAGCTTCTGCATTTTGTGTTCATGTGGTTGGCAAAAAGGTCACAGCAAGGCTGGCCCCACCTGTGGAATATTCTCTCCGCTATCTCTTTTTTGAGGGACCACTCGTGAGGCAACAAAATTGCCCTGCTCAGATTGTCTGCTATCATGCTGGATTTCCCCTGGATGTGCGTTGCTATCAGAAGGCGCTGGGTGAATGTAGCCCACTGCCATACTCTTAGGGCCTCGCAACAAAGGAGACAGGACCTGGTTCCTCCTTGTTTGTTCAAGTACAAGGCCACTGACATGTTGTCTGTCAGAATCGCAACAGTCCCCAGAGGGAGAGAGTCTTGGAAGTACTGCAACACCAAAAGTACCGCTCTCATCTACAGGACATTGCTATGCAGATGTCTCTCCTGTTCAGTAAATGTGCCTTGGGCTGTTCTTCCCTGAAAATGCCCTCCCATCTAATCAGGAAAGCATCTGTGGTCACTGTGGCCACTGGTCAGGGTAGGATAAATGGACAATGTATCGTTACATGAAGAGAGGTCAACCACCACTGAACATCCTTTTTGCATGTGTTTGTAATAATTATGAGATGAGACATTGGGAGCTCTTGGTAAGACCACTGAGTGAAAAACAGCCATTGTAGAATCCGCATGTGCATAAGACCCAACGGCACTGCTAATATTGCAGCTGCCATCATGCCTAACAACTTTAGCATTTCTGATGCTGGAGCCATGTCTTTGGATATAATGCTGTGGACAGTACAGTTTTGTACCTACCATAAATGTAGATGTTCGAGTGCTAATACAGCTGCAGTCATAACAGATGGGTTCTCCTGCCGTCAGGCGGGTCCTTGGTCGGCCGAATTCCAAAGTCTAGGTCCGGCGTCGGTTGTTGTCGCTTCTTCCCTGACGTCAGTGTGACAGGGGTATAAAGGAACCAGCTGACGCCATTTTCTTCAGTTTTTCTTGCCCCAGATGTCAGGTGCCCCCAGAAGGAAGGCAATACATAAATTTGTGTAATAAAGCAATGCAATACAATCAAAATACAATAGTTGCAAGCAAATACACCATAAAAGAATACCCCAATCAGGTTGTATGAGGAGGTGTTAGCCAATAGGCCTGTCCCAAGAGGGGAAGGAGGGAGGGAAACCTGGACTGCAGCTGTATTAGCACTCTAACATCTACATTTATGGTAGGTACAAAACTGTACTATGTTCATCGTGCATACAGCTGCAGTCATAACAGATGGGTAGAATCCCAAAGCTAAGAAAGGGGTGGTAGGCACTAGGTGGAACTAGGAGGAGCCAGGATGCCCTGCAAGACTGCAGTGGCAAAGCCTGCTCTAGTTTTGGAGTATAATGGTAGGTGGTAGTGCTTGGAGAAGGTATGCACAGAACTCCAAGTGGCTGCTTCCAAAATATCTTTGGTAGGAACTCCTCTGAGGAAAGCTGCAGAGGTAGCTGTGGCCCTTGTGGAGTGAGATCTGATGCCTGTAGGTACAGTTTTGCCATGAAAAGAATAGCAAAAACGTATGCAGTAGGCTATCCATTTTGAGATTGTCTGTTTGGAAATTGGCTTTCCTTGAGCTCCTAAAGCATAGGACACAAAGGCTTTGTTCTGTCCAAATAATAACGCAGTTGTCTGTGGATGTCCAAGGAATGTAGTAATCTCTCCCCTTTGTTTTGAGGATTAGGATAAAAGGTAGGTAAGTGTATGGCCTGATTCAAAGCTACCCTGGATACCACTTTAGGCATAAAGGACGGGTTGGTTCATAAGGAAACTCTGTCCTGATGGAAGATGATAAAAGACTGCACAGCCATGAGAGCTTGTAGTTCTGAAACTCTACGAGCTGAGGTAATAGCCAGAAGGAAAGCTGTTTTCCAGGACAAATATTGCAAATCTGATGAGGCAGCTGGCTCAAAGGGAGGCAAGGTCAGTTTTTCCAGAATGAAATTGAGATCCCAAGCAGGTATTGGCTGTTTCCTTGGGGGTTTTAGATTCTTAGCCCCTCTGAGGAACTGTCTTAAGAGAGGGTGAGAGAATAAAGGTGGATCAGTGTTGTATTCTGCAGAAATGGCTGAGGCATGGATTTTGATAGAGGAGAATGAAAGTCCACTGCTTAGCAGTTCAGCCAAATATTGTAGTATTTGAGATAAATTCAGTTTTCCAGGATCCTGGCCCTTTTTCTCATTCCAGACACAAAACCGTTTCCATTTTGCGGAGTAAGCTTTTCTAGTTGACGGCCTTCTGGCCTCCAAAATGACATCCTGCACCTCCTTGGAGAGTAGGGTCTGCTGTGATGCTAAGGAATCTTCCATGCGGCTAGATTGAGTGTTTCTAGCTGGCTGTGAAGTGTTTTGAAGCTGTGCTGAGTCAGGAGAAGAGGCATTAGAGGCAGGGTCCATGGTGGGGAATGTGTCAGGCTCCTCAGGAGTGGGTACCAGTGTTGTCTTGGCCAGTCTGGAGCAATGAGAATCATCTTTGGTCTGTCTGCTCTGGTTTTCAATAGAACTTTGGGCAGCAAAGGAAGAGGTGGGAAGGCATAAACTGTCATTGATGTCCAACTGAAAGAGAGAGAGCGTACACTCTCCAGGCCTTTGGATGGAAAATCCTTGAGCAGAATTTTGTCAATTGGTGATTTTTGTGGGAGGCAAAGAGATCTATGTCTGGCCTTCCCCATGCTTGGATTATCTCTGTAAAAACTTTTGGATGCAACTTCCATTCATGTGGATCTGTCATATTTCTGCTTAGGTTGTCTGCCAGCGTGTTTTCCTTGCCTGGCAAGTACTGTGCTTGTAGTTCGATTTGTAAGTCCATGGCCATGTTCCAAAGTGACATGGCCAGTCTGCATAGGGGGTATGAATGTGTTCCTCCCTGTTTGTTTATGTACCACATAACTGTGGTGTTGTCCGTTCTTATCAATAGTTGACCTGGTTGCAGAAGGTCTTTGAAAGCTATAATAGCATTTATTACTGCTAGCATTTCCTTTTGATTGATGTGAAGGTGCTTTTCTTTTGGGACCATTTGCCCTGAATGCACCGATCTGTCATGTGCCCCAGGCGTAGTCCGAGGCGTCTGTTGTGATGACTTGATTTGCTTGAGGCTTGCTGAATGGAAGACCTGCGTTTGTTTGGCATGCTTGAGCCCACCACAGGAATTCCTTTTGAAGACATGGAATTAGTGGTATTATTGTTTCCAAACTGTGGCTGTGTTGAGACCATAGGTTTTTCAGGTACCATTGAAGTTTCCTCATATGCAGCTTTGCACATGGGATTAGCAAGATGCAAGATGCCATGAATCCCAGAGCCTGCAGGATTTTCCTTGCAGTCAGCCTGGTGCAATTTGCTAGTCCTCTGAAGAATTGAGTTAGTTGCCCATGCTTCTCTGGCGTGAGGTAGGCCATCTGGGTGTTTGTGTCCAAGTTGGCACCCAGGAAAATTATTTTCCGAGAGGGTATTAGTCTTGATTTCTTTTTGTTGACTGTGTATCCCAGAGAGTTCAACAACATTATTACATAAGCCAGATGTTTCAAAAGAATGTGCTTGCTGTCCGCTTGGATCAGGCAGTCATCCAAATAGGGGTATATTTGTATCCCTTGAAGTCTGCAGTAGGCAATTACTGATGCCAGGCATTTCGTGAATACTCTGGGCGCAGTAGATAAGCCAAAGGGCAATGCAGAGAATTGATAATGGATTGAACCTGCAAGAAATCTGAGGTATCTTCTGCAATTTTGTCTGATTGGGACATGCAGGTATGCCTCCTTGAGGTCCAATGTTACCAGCCAAGACTCCTTGCCCAGCATGGGAAGAAGCTGCTGTAGAGTGAGCATCTTGAATTTTGGTATGAGTAGAAATGTGTTTAGGATGGATAGGTCCAAAATAGGTCTCCAATCTTTTCCCTTCCTTGGTACCAGGAATAGTCTGGAATAAAAACCTTGACCTTGTTCGTGCATAGGTACCTCTTGAATAGCTTTCATGTCTATGAGATCTGTAATTTGCCTTTGTGCCTCTGCCCTTTGATTGTGTGGCAGGTTTGGCATGCCTCTCATTTTTGGAAGGGTGTGAAAATGGAATCTGTAGCCTCTGTTTATAATGTTCAGGATCCATTTGTCTTTTGTGACAATATGCCAATTTTTTGAAAATAAGGCCAGTTTTCCTCCTAAGGGTGCTGCCATTTGAGTCTTGCTTGGCATGCAAAGGGGAAAGTCATTGGGCTTGCTTTCTGAATGGTTGCAAGTTATCCTCAGCACCTCTTTGTGTAGGAGCTTGCCATTGTCTGCCTCTAAACGATCCTTGGGATTGTCCTCTGCCCCTCGGGCGCCTGTATCTACCTCTTTGGGGTCTGGCTGTGGCTGGAAAGGACCAATTTTTGGAAGGTCAATTTCTACTGAAACGTGGGGGTTGTACCTGTAGGAAATCTTTCACAGTTTGCATTGATTTAGCCTTTTCCTCCATTTTCCTTAATACCTCCTCAGCATTAGCACCAAATAATACATCTTTTTGTAGAGGGGCATCTAGTAATTTTGCTTTGACATGATCTGGCAAGGATTGTTCCTTGAGCCAGGCATGTCTACGTATGACTGATCCTGTAACAGCAGCTCTACATGAGGCCTCTAGAGCATCAAAACCACATTGTAAGGTATGCTTACCCACTTGTTCTGCACTATGCATCAAATCCTGCAACTCCTTCAAGTCTGGTTGCTCAGGTTGTGACATTTTACTTTTCAATTGTGATAACAAAAACTGTTGGTATTTTAGCATATAGAACTGACAGTTTAAGGCCCTCATGGTTAAGGTAGCCGAGGTATATACCTTTTTTCCCCACCTTTCTAAGGATCTGGAATCTCTCGGAAGGTAATGGATTTTTAGCAGTGGAGGCCTTAATTCCCTTGGGTCCCTGTGAGATGGTTTCTGGGTCAGCAGCATGGCTTTTGTATAGAAACTGGTGTGAGTCAGGAACCCTGTAGTACCTGTCAGGCTTGACTGGGGCTGGAGTTAAGGAATCCGGGTTAAGGCAGGCCTCCGAGTAAACATCATCTAGGATGTCCAAGACAGGAGGTATAGCCAGAGGCCTGTGCTGAGGTAGCAAGAGAAATTCCCTAAGCCTTTTCTTGGAATCTGAATAATCTTGGCCTTCCCAGTGGAAGTGTTCCCTTAAGGTATGCAAAGTTTCCCCAAATGAGTAATCCTCGGGGGGGGGGGGGTACAGAAGGAATGGACTCCTCTGCATCAGAGTCTTCAAAAGGGGAGTAAGAATGTTCCTGATCATCAGAGTGCTCTGAAATAATGGAGCCCTGATCAGAGGAGGGGGATTCTTCCTCCACTCTGGGCCTTTTGTCCGGTGAGGATTGAGAACCCCTAATAAGAGTAATTAAATCCTCAGTCATTTTAAGCATCTGATTTTTTGGGCATGGGGCCTGGAGATGGGCCCTGTGTAGCTTGTCTCTTAGAATGCATGGCTGCTTTGGACTTAGTGAAAGCCTTGATGGAAAAAGAAGAGGAGGGTCTGAAGACACCTTGAGAGGAGGCAGACCTGTCCACATTTTGAGATTCAACGACAAGAGTGGCTTCGGTATCTGTAGTCGGGGTGTGGGCCGAGGAGCCTGCGACCTCAGGCACAGGAGACACAGCCAATGAAGTGTTGTCGGTAGTCAGGGGCTGCGTAGCCGCCTCGCTGAGAACCGGACCATGTGTAGTCGGTTTTGGCGTGGTGTCGGTAGAGGCCGCGGACCTCGTGTGTCGGTCCTTATCTTTGCGCTTTTTAGACAAAACTGGAGTCGGAGTATCCGACGACATAATATCGTTAAATGTTTTGCCAAAATAATGCTGGGCGAACTCCGCCCGACGCTTAATGGTGCGTTTGTTGAATGTAGCACAAAAACGACAGAACGAGACGTCATGGTCTGGGCCTAAACAAGGAATACAGAGGGAATGGAAATCCTTATGCGGTATTTGCTTCCCACAAGAAATACAATTATTAACTTTGTCTGACATCGGTCTGAGGCAAGAAAAGTTTCCCCAACGGGGTACTTAGCTTTCAAGAAGACTTCGGTTTCAAAATTTTCGTAATTTCAGGAGCTGGCCGACCGGCACTTGCGAACTGCTTCTGCTTCGGGCAAGAAAGACTGAAGAAAATGGCGTTGGCTGGTTCCTTTATACCCCTGTCGCACTGACGTCAGGGAAGAAGCGACGACAACCGACGCCAGACCTAGACTTTGGAATTCGGCCGACCGAGGACCCGCCTGACGGCAGGAGAACCCATCTGTTATGACTGCAGCTGTATGCACGATGAACATCTGCTGACAAAGTGGTAAAACTCTTTCTGCTGGAAGTTTTAAAGTTATGGTGGTGGTGGTGGTGGTGTCCAATTCTGCTCCGATAAAAACAATATGTTGCGATGGCAACAAGGCAGATTTTTCTGAATTTAGTGTAATGCCCAGATGATTACAGAGAGTAAGAGTGGTGTCCTTGGCTTGTATTAGCTGATGCCTGGTGGTGGCGGTGAGGAGCCAATCGTATAAGTAAGGAAACACCTGGAATCCTAAATGCCTCAGGTGAGCCATGACCACTGCCATACATTTGGTGAACACTCTGGGGGCTGTAGTGAGACCAAAGGGCAGGGCTCAAAACTGGTAATGATTGGCTCCCAGCCGGAAGTGTAGATGATCTTTGGATGGTCTGGACATTTTTATATGGTAGTACACATCCTGTAGATCTATCGAGCACATCCAATTGTCTTTCCCTAAAAAGGGAAGTATCGACTGAAGCATGATGATCCTGAACTTCTCTTTCTTGACCGAATTGTTTAGCTTGCTGACGTCCAAAGTAGGTCTCCAGTCCCCTGTCTTTTTTGGAACTAAAAAGAATTTTGAGTAAGTTCCGGATCCTGTCTGGTCTGCTGGGACTGGTTGGATGACTCTTTCTTAGCAACGTTTGGACATCTACTGTTGCTTTTTCCCTGTAACTGGGTGGAACGTCTGGGATTTTTGTTGTCAATGGAGGGGGAGTGACAAAAGTAATGAAATATCCTCTGGAAACTATACTTTGTACCCAGTTGTCATTTGTTATTTTGAGCCAGGCATCTGTAAACAAAGATAAGCGACCCCCAACTGCCTCCAGAGCAGGACAGTCGGGCCTCCTTTCAGGAGTGCTGGTAGGACTTCCCAAAGAACTGGTCTC
This sequence comes from Protopterus annectens, assembly GCF_019279795.1. Classification (NCBI taxonomy): domain Eukaryota; kingdom Metazoa; phylum Chordata; order Ceratodontiformes; family Protopteridae; genus Protopterus; species Protopterus annectens. The sequence continues at coordinate 896,645,809 of NC_056739.1, forward strand.
TGTCTCCCTGATTTTGCAGACCCCCTCTGCTGCGAGGGAGGCATCTTCCATTATTGCCCTCTCCTCTGCCTCTGGAGGGGGGGTTCACCATGTGTGTCCAGAAAGGCTCCTTGGGCTTTGCGTAACTACATCTTTCCTCCCATTTGACCCTTGGGGTAAGGTCTGGCAGGGGTGGAAAAACAGACTCCAACGGCAGACAGAGTCATTCCTTCCTGCTCACACCTGGTCAAAATTTCCTTAACTTTGGTCCCAAAAAGGGACAAGCCATCAAAAGGGGTGTTGACAAAGGATGACTTAAAGGGCTCCGCAAAGGAACACAAGCACATCCAGGAATGCCTCCTGAGAGCAATTCCTGCACCCACTGCCCTACTCGCTCCATCAGCTGCATATGAAATGAGACGGATGGACGAGTTCACTATGGAATTGAGGGTAGCAAGCAGAGAGGTGACTTTGTCTGAAGCTCCTGTAGCAACTGTACCCTGAAGAGCATCTCCAAGCTCTTTAAGGAGGTCTCTTTGTAGTCTCGTAAAATGAGTGAGATAGTTCAGTGAACGCATGGCAAAAGTCACTGAACTGTATGTGCTCTTCCCGTATCTATCCATGATCCTAGAGTCTTTGCTAGGAGGATGGATAAAGGAAGAAGTTTCTGACATCTCCTTTTTGGTGGCTGCCGCCGCCACCACCATGGGAACAACTGGCACTCCCTTGGTGAGGAAAGACTTTTCCTGGGGGGCAAAAATAAATTTATTGGGCCTCCTAGGAACAGGCTCCATGGTATCCGGAGACTCCCACGCCCTTCATGAGACCAACTCCATGAGCTCATCGAAGATCGGAGACACCCAAGAGGTGGATGGTTGAGACCCGAAAGCCTTCAGGAGAACCAACTCGGCTTCAGTAGGGTTGGTGGACTTCCAGCCACCACTCTGCCTATGGATTTCTAATATCTCAGCAAATTAGATATCTTCGGAGGGGGACTGTGGGGACCCTTCTGATTCACCTAAGTCAGTGTCGGACGTGAGAGACTCCTGTGGGGAGTCTAGGTCCTACCTGTTGCGAATTCTCTTCCTGGGAACCTCAACAGTGGGAACTTCTGGTGAAGTCTCGGAAGAGCAGGGGTCACCCTAGTGGGGCTTCCTGAGGCTCAGGGTCTCTATGCTTTGATAGGATCTGTGAGGCAGAAATGGACACAGGCGCTTTTGGGGAGGAGATAGTTGGGCCTGAAGTTGTAGATGTCTTGGGAGACATCACTCTCCTCATGGCTTCAAAGGCACCTCTGCTCCGATGAGAAGGGACCGCTGGATCCAAAGAAACCATTGATCCCCTCAGCACTGGGACAGTGGGCTCTAAACCAGGGGTATGAGCTGAACTCATCCGAGCCGAGGCCCCAAAAGGCTAAGTCGGAACCGAAAAGTCAGTTTGACTATCCTCCCTGGACCCGACCAAAGAGTGTCGGCTCCTAGACTCCTCAATAGGTGCTGAGGAAGTCCGAGTAATCGAAACTGATGGCATTGGAACAGGCGTCGGCTCCAAAGGCTTAACAACCATCAGGTCTGACTCCTTTCGCTCCGAAGGACCGGTATGGCTCGGAGGAGGAAAGGAAGTTGATGGCATTACAATCACTTGGGTCGGAGCCAATAAAAATTTTGCAAACGCCGGTGCCTGTAGCAACTTCTGCACCACACAATCCACATCCAAATCGGATAGGCTGATCGAGGACCGAGATGAATTAATGGATGGAGGCACTGACCGAAGTATCGGAGATTTTCATACTTCGGACACTGGTTCCAGGACTGGGGACTGGCTCCAAAAAGACAAGATGCTCGGCTCCAAGAGTTCTGGAGCCGACATCGACGGTTTCTTAGATTTTCTTAATTCCGAAGAAGAAGCCTTAGAAGACTTTGACGACTTACTAGACTTATCCTGGTCACTCAAAGCTTCCTGAAAAGTCGGTTTCAGAAGTCCTCTCTATATATATGAGCTTTCTTTTTCTCTCCTGAAGAACTATGGAGGAAAAAGATTGGCAAATGGAGCAGCTTTCCTGTAAGTGCAAGGCTCCAAGACAATACACGCAATTAACGTGACTGTCACAGACATCTTCTGCCCACATTTTGGACCCTTTTACAACCTGACTTGGGATGCTTATCTTTCTCCTGGTCAGCCATAATCCAATATGCAGTATGTGTGGCCCTCAACCAAACCATTCACTTGCCCACCTTTTATCCTGATCCACAGAACAAGGGTGAGAAAATTCTGCATTCTTTGGACATACACAGGCAGTTACAATTCTACTTGGACAGAACTAAAGCTTTCAGAAAGACTGAACAACTTTTAGTGTCATATGCTGCAGGATCACAAGGAAAGGCCATCTCAAAACAGACTATTTCAAAATGGATAGGCCATTGCATCGGAGCCGTTGCTTTGTTTAAAGCTGTCTCGCTATGTTAAACCCATTTAACATAGCGAAACAGTTTGTAAAAAGCAACGGAGAAAGCAAGATCTCTGTTGCTTTTTACAAACTGTCTCGCTATGTTAAACGAGTTTAACATAGCGAAACAGTGTGAAGCAATGGAGATCTTGTGTTCTCCATTGCTGTAAAAAAAAAAATAAAAAAAAAATAAAAAGAGTTATAGTAATGTAAAAAGTCCGGGCGACCGGAACTTTTTCCATTACTATAACTCTGATTTACAACGTGCACGCTGACCAATCAGCGTGCACGTTTTTTGAATATTAATGGGGGGTCGTTGTATAAAGCAAAGGTTGCAATAAAAAATTAAGTTATTTTCTTACCATAATGTTCCATCTGTGTAGTACAGCTTCATTCCATTAACCTGAGGAACTCGGGTTCCAACCTTTGGAATCAACCACCCACCTTCTCACAGCTCGAGAATCCAAACCTGAGCTCCTCCTACCTACCCATAATGCCCTGCTACCCCCCCATGCTACCTCAGATCACATTTGCACACCAGAAAAAGGTTTTCCTAACCAAAAATAACTATAATAGATTATATACATCTCCCAACAACAAGAACGGACATCAAGAACTCAACAATGGAATAGAATTCCTAGAAAAAACTTCTACTAGGCTTCCCAAATACTTGGAAAGGGGGAGGGGGGGCTGGAAGGTTAATAGAATGAAGTTGGACAACACAGATGGAACGTTACAGTAAGAATATAACTTCTGCATCTGATGTTGTCCAACTCATTCCATTAACATGAGGGAGAGATTCCCCAAATACCATAATCCAGGGTGGCCATTAAGGAAGGATATTCCAGAGTACAGCAGAACCAAATTTTCTTCTACTCCTGGGTACCAAATCCAATTTGTAATGATTGACAAAGGTATGAGGGTTTGACCAAGTAGCAGCAAAGTACAGTTGTGTACACTTACCATAAATGTAGATGTTCGAGTGTATTCACTGTTGCAGTCATTACATTTGGGTAATCTGCTGGCAGGTTGCCCTCAGTCAGCCTGAATAACAAAGTCTTGGGTCTTGCGTCAGTTGCGGTCTCCTCTTCCATGACATCAGGTCATCAGGGCTATAAAACATGCAGCCGATGCAATTTTATTCAGTTTTTCTTTCCCCAGATGTCATGTGCCCCCCCCCCCAAATGGGGAGCAAAAAAAAAAAATAAATATATATATATATATATATATATATATATATATATATATATATATATATATATATATATATATATATATATATATATAAATAAAATAGAAGTTATGTTCTTACCATAACGTTCCATGTTAGTTGTCTTCTTCTCGCCTTCTTCTTGCTGGATGGGTTCGGAGCCGATCCTCGGCTCCGACTCGGCCACTCTAAAAGCTCGAGAGTTGGTTCCACCGGCTCAAGGCTCCCCCTATATCCCACAATGATAGGCGAGAGTTACCTCAGATCTCGTTTGTAAGCTAGGCACTGCCTATAATAGTAGTAAAATAACTAGTAACAAAGTCCACCTCTATAAACAAGGGAGAAGAGAAGGGTGACCTACATCCTGATCCAGGAAATATGCACAGCAGAGCATATACCTAAAGTAAAGAGGTGGTAGAAAGAGAGGTCACAATCAAAACTCCTCTAGGTCTGTCCAGGCCAGGGGAAGGAGGGTGGGGAAGAAGAAGGCGAGAAGAAGACAACTAACATGGAACGTTATGGTAAGAACATAACTTCTATATGTTAAGTTGTCTATCTCGCCTTCATTCTTGCTGGATGGGACCGTCCCTAGCACCTTGTCCCGGGTGGCCTAACGGAACAGACTCTTGAGAACAGTGGAACCAAAGTTAGCTCTATGTCTAGAGGCTAAATCCAACTTATAATGAGAAATGAAAGTGTGAGGAGTAGCCCAAGTAGCAGCTGCACAAATGGTGTCAATAGGCAGTCTATCTTGGAAGGCTATAGAAGTAGCCAAGGCTCTGGTAGAATGGGCTTTAGGTTTGCTAGGCAGCTTTTGGTGTCTAATTTCATAAACAAGGGAAATCAGGGATGTTAGCCATCTGGATAATGATACCTTTGAAACTGAAAGTCCCTTTCTGCCTTCTGCATAAGAGACGAACAGCTGGTCAGATTTTCTGAATTGTTTTGTTCTATCCAAATAGTACCTTAACTGACGATGAACATCTAGCCAATGTAATCTTTGTTCAGATCTGTTAGAATATTCTGGAAAAACACCGGGAGGTCAATGCTTTGATTTAGGTTAGCTGTGGAGGCTATTTTAGGTAAAAAGGACGGGTTGGTTCGTAAGGATACTCTGTCCTTATGGAACAACAGATAAGGAGGTCGACAGCTGAGTGCATGAAGTTCTGAAACTCTTCTAGCTGAAGTAATAGCTACTAGAAAGAGAGTCTTCCATGATAGTAATTTTAAAGAACAGGAGGATGCAGGTTCGAAAGGAGAGAATTAAAGAACTGAGAACTAAATTTAGGTCCCAAGGAGGAGGAGGATTTCTTACCGGAGGTCTGAGTAGAAAAACTCCCTTCAAAAAGGCTTTGCAAAGCTTGTGGGACATGATGGCAGAATCTGAAATGCCCACATGAAAGTTAGAAATAGCTGCCAATTGAACTTTAAGAGTAGAAGGAGATGAACCTGCATGGAAGAGTTCAGCTAGAAAATCAAGGACCATTTGGATGGAAGCAGTGAAAGGATCTATGTCCCTTCCTTGAGCCCAATAGGAAACGCTTCCACTTACTCAAATAAATCCTTCGAGTGCAAGATTTATGCGAAGCTATCAAAATATCTCGAACAGAGTGAGATATTTGAGGAAGCCTGGCTAAAGTTGGAATTGGAGGAACCAAGCAGTGAGGTTCAGAGAGGGAAGGGAGCGATGAAACTGACCCGACTGATGGATCAAAAGATCTGGAACTAGGTCCAGATGCCAAGGTTGCTCCAACAGAAACTGATGTAGAAAGAGGAACCAAACCTGTCGAGGCCAGTACGGAGCAATGAGGATCAATGAAGCCTTCTGAGCGATAGCTTTCTGTATTACTTGAGAGATTAGTGGGAAGGGGGGAAATGCATACAGAAGTCCCCAGGGCCAAAGTTGGACTACAGCGTCTCTGCTGGGTTGGCCTGGTAACGGGAATAGGGTGAAAAAATCTCTGCACTTGCTGTTTTGGGGAGTAGCAAAAAGGTCGCAGCAAGGCTGGCCCCACTTGAGAAAAATTTCTCTCACAACAGAGTCTTTCAGAGACCACTCGTGAGGCATGAGGATAGCTCTGCTCAACTTGTCCGCGATTTGATTGGACTTCCCGGGGATGTGCGTTGCTATCAGAAAACGCTGAGAAGAAATCGCCCATTGCCACAGTCTGAGTGCTTCTCGACACAGGGGTTAGGACCTGGTTCCGCCTTGTTTGTTGATATACCACACTACGGACATATTGTCCGTCTGGATTGCTATCGTTCCCAAGGGAAGAGAGTCTTGAAGGGCTTGCAACACTAAAAGCACTGCTCTCATCTCTAGAACATTTATGTGCAAGTGGCATTCGTCTGGTTGCCATGTGCCCTGGACAGTTCTGCCCTGATAATACTCTCCCCCACCCGATCAGGGAGGCGTCCGTTGTCAGAGTAGCAACCGGAGGAAGGAACAAAGGGTCTTCCCAATAAGAGCTGAGGGAAGACATCCACCACAGAAGATGATTTCTGCATGTTTGCGTGATTATAATGGTGTGAGACATTGGAAGTTGCTGGTACGACCATTGCGTGAAGAGCATCCATTGAAGGATTCTCATGTGGAATCTGGCTAATGGAAGCAGAGGTATGGCAGCCGCCATAATCCCCAACACTTTCAGAACTAACCTGGCTTTGATTCTGTTGCTGCTGAAGAGGAGCGAGACCATTTTGTGTATGTCTGTTATTCTCTGATCTGTTAGTCTCACAGACATGTTGATTGTGTCTAGATTTGCGCCTATGAAGGTAATAGTACGACAAGGCGACAAAACAGACTTTTCAATTTATTGAAATGCCTAAATTTGACAAGTGCGAAAGGTGTAGTCCCTGGCCATTAGAAGAAGATGCTTGGTGGGGCTGTAAGGAGCCAGTCGTCCAAATATGGAAACACCTGGAATCCTTGTCGTCTCAGGTGAGAAGCTACCACTGCCATGCATTTGGTAAACACCGGGGCAGTGGTGAGACCAAAGGGCAGGGCCCTGAATTGAAAATGACTGGTTCCCAGCCTGAAGCGGAGGAATCTTCTGGAGCGTCTTTTCATTTTTATGTGATAGTACGCATCCTGAAGATCTATAGAGCACATCCAGCTTCCTTTCCCAAAGGGGAAGGATGGACTGCAGCGTGACCATCCGAAATCTTGTTTTCTTGACTGACTTGTTCAAGATACTGAGATCCAAAATTGGTCTCCAGTCCCCTGTTTTCTTTGGAACTAAAAGAACCTGGAGTAGATTCCGGATCCTTGCTGGTCTGCTGGAACTGGCTGAATTGCTCTTTTGCAAGCAGCTTTGAAATTTCCAAAGCTGCAAGATCCCTTTGAGCGGTGGAACATCTGGAAGGGATTTTTGATTGGTTTGGAATGCGAAAGAAGGGAATGGAATAGCCCTCGGAAATGATGGACTGTACCCATTTGTCTTGAGTCAGGGATAGCCAGGCTTTTGGGTACAGTGACAATCTTCCCCCGACTTCCTCCGAAGGTAGGCAGCCGGGCAACAGCACAGGGATGCTGAAAGGGCTTATCAGAGAAGACTTCCCGATTGCCCTGGTTCTGGACCCCCTGCCTCTAGGGCGCGTCTACCATTGTTGTTCCCCTCTGCCTCTGGGGAACCGACTTTGTCGCCAGGCGAAGTCCCTTGAGATTGTTTTCGAACCACATTTTCCCACTTTTCTGGCCTTTGGGGTAAGGCCTAGAAGGAGTAGAAAACGGACTCGACGGCAGAAAGAGTCTTGCCATCTGTCTCGCACCTAGTCAAGGTTTCTTTCACTTGAGGACCAAAAGAGATGATCCATCAAACGGGAATTAGTGAAAGACGCTTTTAAAGGGGTCCGCAAAGTTGCATAACCGCATCCAGGCGTGCCTGCGTAAGGCCACACCTGTCCCTGCGGCCCTGCTCGCTCCATCAGCCGCATAAGAAAGGAGGCATGGAGGAGTTAGCTATGGAGTTCAGGGTAGCCAGCTGAGTGTTCATCTTGTCCTGAAAACCCGCAGCTGTAGGATCCTTCAACATATCACTCGCTTCCTTGATCAAGTCCCTTTGAAGACGAGTAAAATGGCATAGGTAGTTCAGCTTAACGCATTGCAAAGGTAGCTGACGAGAACATCCGCTTCCGCACCTGTCCATAGACCTGGATTCCTTGTTAGGTGGATGGACAGGCACCGAAGGATCAGCTAGTTCCTTCTTGGTGGCAGCAGCTACCACCATAGCATCCACAGAAACACCTTTTGTGAGAAATTGCTTGTCAGTTGGTGCTGTTATAAATTTGGAGGGTCTCCTGGGGTAGGGACCACTGAATCAGGAGCCGCCCAGGCCTTCTTTGCAACCACCTGCATGAGGGGATCAAAGGGGGGGGACACCCAGGAGGTGGAAGGGCGAGAGCCAAACGCCTCAAGATACACAGATTCATCCTCCGAAGGGTTAAGGGCTGGCCAATTTCCCTCTGTTTCAGGATCTCTAGAATGTCTGCGAAAGAGACATCTTCAGAAGGGGAACGGGGAACCCTCGAATCCTCTAAATCTGTGTCAGAGGTGACAGACTCAGGTGAGTCTAAGTGCTTCCTCTTACACTTTCTCTTCCTAGGGGCTCCCCTGCCAATTCAGGAGAGGCCTCGGAAGAGGATGAGATCCCACAGGGGATTCTTGAGGAGCTTGCTCTCTGCGGTCTGGGATGAGGGAGTGAGTCGACATAACCAAAGGCACAAGTGGGAGGGGCGGACGGAGCCGACTGTGGAGTCGAACAAGGTTCCAACACACTCCGCATGACCTCGAATGCACCCCGTCAGGCAGAGCCAGAGGTCCCCGCCCGAGAAGCTGAGAACCTCCTCGGCACCGACAGAGATGGCTCCGAGGCTGATGTCGGAGCCGAACTCACCAGCGCCAAGCACCGAGAGGGAGAGGGGGTCGGACAAGGGTCCGATGCCACTCACCCCTCGAGCCGACGAGGGAAGCCCGCCGAGATTCTTCAAAGGAAGAAATCGGAGCCGACGGAGCCGAAGACAAATGTATCGGCTCCGACGCTACCACAGTCTCGGTTCCGAGACGCCCGGCCCGAGCTCAAAGGAGTCGGAGGAGGAATATTAATTGGAACAAGCTGAGGCATCGACTGATGAGTCGGACTCTGGAGCATTTGGGCCAGTGCCTCGGACTTCAAAAGTCTACTCACTACCCTCTGGAGGTCGTGATCTGAGAGCCTCGATGACCTGGAGGAGTGAGATCTATGGCTCCGTTCAGACAGCAGGGGAGACGCTGGAGCCGAATGAACGGAGCCAAGGGACGGTGACCTCGATCTCTTTCTAGATGTCGGCTCCGATGGTATGATCGGAGCCGACCCATGACTCTCTAATGCCTCGGCTCCGGCCGGAGCCGAGGAAACCACTGAAACAGCAGTCACAGACTCATCGGCTCCAGCCGAGCCGATGAAGCAGTAAGCTTCAAAGCCTTAGGCCTCGACTCTGATGCTGGAGCCGAGGTCTTAGAAGCCTTAGAAGGTTTCCCAGAAGACACAGGAAGGGAACCTTCAGGCTTAATTAAACCCCTCAAAATGAGTTTATTTTTTCTCTCCTGCAGGACTCTAGGGCTGAAGCCATGGCATACAGCACAAGAGTCCTGCAGGTGTAAAGGTCCCAGGCAGTACACACAAGAAGTGTGACCGCCTGTCAGAGACATTTTCTGACAGCACGAGTCACACTTCTTGAAGCCTGAGACCTTTGTATCCTTGGACATACTCAAGGAACCTGAAGTGTAATCACACACAAAAACACACACACACAGATTACACTGATAGGATTAAAAAGGGAATTATTTAAAACTAAAGGTAAGTTAATAAAAGTCCCTAAGTAAACACACACACACCCTAAGGAAGGGCCCGAAGGCCTTAGGGAAGAACTATATGTTCTTTATAAAAGGAGGGGGCTGGAAACTAAGGTAGTAAGGGATAAGTAAGTCCAGTACACTAAGGGGGAAGAAAAGTACACTAAACTAGTCTAAGTTAAAGAATTTAAACTATTCTAACTTTTACTAACCTGGAGCCGGTAGAAAACACACCTCGATCGCTGTAGCGGCAAACGAGATCTGAGGTAACTCTCGCCTAGCATTGTGGGATATAGGGGGAGCCTCGAGCCGGTGGAACCAACTCTCGAGCTTTTAGAGTGGCCGAGTCGGAGCCGAGGATCTGCTCCGAACCCATCCAGCAAGAATGAAGGCGAGATAGACAACTTAACATCAGTAAATATATATATAAATGCACATTTAGAAACATAAACTTTATCTTCATCTAAAAGCAAATATACCACAAAGGCTTTTGTGTATAGTGAAGGAAAGAAAAGGTACAGAAAGGGAGATGGTGGGTGGGTAACCTGGACTGCAACAGTGAATACACTCGAACATCTACATTTATGGTAAGTGTACACAACTGTACCATGTTCTTCATGTTTCACTGTTGCAGGCATTACATTTGGGTAGAATCCCAAAGCTATGGATGGGAGGATGGAACTAAACAGCATTAGGAGCGGCTATAAGGCCCTGCAGAACTGCAGTGGCAAAGCCTGCCCTGGATTTGTAGAAGAGAGGCAAATGATAATGCTTTGTGAAGGTATGAACAGAGCTCCAAATAGCAGCTTCTAAAATGTCTTTGGTTGGAAACCCTCTGAGAAAAGCTGCTGAAGTACAGGCAGCCCTGGTGCAATGTGATCTGATCCCCTTGGGCACAGGTTTACCATGGTGCAAGTAGCAGAAACTAATGCAGTTGCTTATCCACTTAGAAATAGTCTGCTTTGATATACCATTCCCCTCTGACCCTGCAGCAAATGCTACCAGTAGTTGCTCAGACTTTCTTAGAGATTTGGTCCTGCTTAAGTAGAATCTTAGTTGTCTGTGTACATCCAATGAATGGAGAATCGGGCTCCCCGTTGTTCTGCGGATTTGGGTAAAATGTTGGCAGGTGAATGGTCTTGGTTAAGAGCCACACTGGATACCACCTTAGGCATAAAAGAAGGACTGGTCCTGAGGGACACCCTGCCCAGGAAAAATATAATAAAAGGCTCCACTGCCATGAGAGCCTGTAGTTCGGAAACCCTTCTTGTTGAAGTGATTGCCAAGAGAAAAGCTGTTTTCCAAGATAGAAATTTTATATCTGCAGTAGCTGCTGGTTCAAAAGGAGGCATGGTGAGGTTTTCCAGCACAAAAATTGAGGTCCCATGCAGGAGTTGGTGATCTTCTGGGAAGCCTTACATTTTTGGCCCCTCTAAGATACTGTTTAAGCAGAGGATGAGTAAAGAGGGGAGGCTCTGTGTTGTAATGAGCCGAGATGGCAGAGGCATGGATTTTTATTGAAGAAAAAGGTAGGCCCTTGTCAAGCATCTCAGTCAAATATTGTAAAATCTGAGGAATATTGGGCTTTGCTCTGTCTGTTCCTTTCCTTGTGCTTGGTTCCAAGCACAGAATCTCTTCCATTTATCAGCATGAGATTTTCTAGTACTAGGCCTTCTGGCTTCCAAAATGACATCCATCACAGATTTACTGAGTGGTGTTGTTTGAATAATTAGTTGATCAGCCATGCTGCAAGATTCAGAGTTTGGAGCTGAGTGTGCAGAATTTGATAGTTCTGCTGAGACTGTAGATGAGGTATTTGAGGCAAGTACCATGGAGGAAGCTGAGATATATTCCTTAGAAGTGGGTACCAGTGCTGGCGAGGCCAGTCCGGAGCAACTAGGATCATTTTTGTTTTTCCTTGTCTGACGTTTAGTAAGACCTTGGAGAGTAGAGGCAGAGGGGGAAAGGCATAGACTGATAGGTTTTTCCAGCTGAAGTATAGGGCATCCACTTTCCATGCTTTTTTGTGATGAGTTCTTGTGCAGAATTTGTCCAACTGGTAATTCTGGGGATAGGCAAATAGATCTATGTCTGGGCTCCCCCATTTCTGTGTTAACATGCTGAAGATTTGTGGATCCAGTTTCCATTCATGCAGGTCCATAAGATTTCTGCTTAGGTCATCTGCCAGAGTATTTTGCTTTCCTGACAGGAATTGAGCTTGAAGATGTATTTGGTAAGTCAAGGTGGTGTTCCACAAGGCCATGGCTAGTCTGCAAAGGGGGTAGGAATGTGTACCCCCCCTGCTTGTTTATGTACCACATAACTGTGGTGTTGTCTGTCTTTGTCAGTAGTTGTCCTTGATGAAGTAAGTCCTTGAAGGCTGTCAGAGCATTCTGAACAGCTAGCATCTCTTTCTGGTTGATATGCAGATGCATTTGGTTTGGGCTCCATTTGCCCTGAATGCATCTCCCTGCCAGGTGGGCCCCCCAAGCATAGTCTGATGCATCTGTAGTTAGGGTTTGGGTGGCAGGGGGTAGAGTGAATGACAGTCCCTTGTTTTGGTGACATGCCTCTGACCACCAAAGAAACTCCTGTTGTAGGCAGGGAATGACAGGAATCAATGTTTCCAGACTGTGACAATGTTGACTCCATAAACTTTTTAGGTACCACTGAAGTTTCCTCATATGCAGTCTCACATATGGAATTAGTAGAATGCAGGATGCCATGAACCCCAAAGCCTGCAGAATTTGTCTTGCAGACAACTGGGTTTTTGTTGCCATTTGTTTGAAGTATGTTGACAGTTGCCTTTGTTTGTCTGGTGTGAGGTAAGCCATCTGGGCAGTTGTATTCAAGCCTGCACCCAGGAATGTAATTATTCGAGAGGGTACCAGTTGTGATTTATTTTTGTTTATGGTGTAACCTAGGCAAGCTAGAAGCCTTTTCACAAATGCCAGATGTTGAAGAATGTCCTTGTCCTCTGCTTGAATGAGACAGTCACCCAGATAAGGATAAATTTGTATGCTTCTTTGTCTACAGAATGCAATTACTGGTGCCAGGCACTTTGTAAAGACCCTGGGCGCAGTAGATAAGCCAAAGGGCAATGCAGAGAATTGGTAATGTGAAAAACCTGCTTTGAAGTGGAGGTATCTTCTACATGATTCCCTTATTGGGATATGCTGGTATGCCTCTTTTAAGTCTAGAGTTAGTAACCATGCATTCCTTCCTAGCATTGGCAGTAGCTGCTGTAAAGTCAGCATTTTGAATTTTGGAATGTCCAAGAACGTGTTCAAAATCGATAAGTCCAGTATTGGACGCCATGAATTGTCTTTTCTGGGTACCAGGAAAAGTCTTGATTACAAACCTTGTCCTTTTTCCTTTTCTGGTACCAGCTGAATAGCCCCCATATTCATGAGGGATATGACTTGTTTCTGGGCCTCTGCCTTTGTGGCACATCCGGCCATCTGTTTGGAATTGGCAAAGTATGGAAATAAAATCTGTACCCCTAGGATACTATGTTTAATACCAACTTGTCCTGGGTACTCAACTGCCAATTTTGAGCATGAAGTTCTAGTTTTCCCCTCAAGGGGGCTGCCAAAAGATAAGTGCTTGGCGATGGTAGAGGAAAGTCATTGAGACTGCTTACTGTAGGGTTGTGCTTTGCTTCCTCCAGATTTGGAGGTGGAGGCACACCATTGCTTTGACCTGTAAGAACCCTGTGATTGGTATCTGGAGCCTTTTGAGCACCTGTATTTGCTCTGAGTGGCTCTGTTGGACACAGGAAAGGACCAATTTTTAGTAGGCCAGTGTCTACTGAACCTGGGTGGCTGCACGAGCAAGAAATCTTTTACAGTTTGCATAGATTTAGCTTTGTCTTCCATTTTCTTTAAAACCTCTTCTGCCTTATTACCAAACAGAGTATCATGCTGCAAACGTGCATCTAACAATTTAGCTTTAACATAATCAGGCAGATTTTGCTCCTTGAGTCAGGCATGCCTTTTAATCACAGATCCAGTAACGGCGGCCCTACAAGTGGCCTCCAAGGAATCAAAACCACATTGCAAAGTATGCTTTCCAACTTGTTCTGCTGAATGCAATAATTCATGTAACTATTTTCCACACAATCAGAAATCAACATAATTTTCTGTTTCAGTAAGCCCATAACATGCTGTTGATATTTAAGCATATGAAACTGGCAGTTTAAAGCCCTGATTGTCATGGTTGCAGACGTATAAACCTTCTTACCCCATCTATCCAGCGCCCTGGAATCTCTATCAGAAGGGGTAGGATTCTTGGCTGTAGAGGCCTTTACACCCTTAGGACCCTGGGAAATAGTTTCAGGATCAGCAGCAGGATTTTTGAAAATAAATTTGTGGGAGTCAGGAACCATGTAATATCTGTCTGGCTTACTAGGAGCCGGAGGGCAGGGAATCAGGAGCCATGCTTGATTCCGAGAACACATCATCAACAATGTCTAATACAGAAGGTATTGCCAAAGGCCTATGCTGAGGAAGAAGGAGGAAATCCCTAAGCCTCTTTTTTGATTCAGAGGAGTCCTGACTCCCAGTGAAAATGTTCCCTTAAAGTATGCAAAGTCTCTCCAAAAGAGTAATCCTCAGGAGGAGATGCAGATGGAATGGATTCTTCTGCATCAAAATCCTCATAGGGTGGAATAGAAAATTCCTGATCAGAAGAAATGGAAACCTGATCTGAAGATTCATAATCAGTGCCTTGCCTAGGCCTCTTAGCAGGGGGTGGTTGGGAACCCCTGATCAAGGTAATTAAATCCTCAGCCATTTTGAACATCTGTTTTTTCAGGCATAGGGACCTGAGTAAGTGGCTCATGTGTCAGTTTTTTAGACATAGAAGTTGTTTTTGACCTTGTTTTTGTTGCTGGCGTCGGTTTAATATAAAAATGTTGAGGCCTGAAAACACCCTCAGAAGTAAGTGCCTGCTCAGCAGCTCTGGACCCATCTAAGGGAGAGACATCCACGGGTTCAATACTCTTAGAATCTTGCGACATACCAGACTCTGAATGGGTCTCAGTAGAGGCCTGCAACTCAAAAGTAGCGGGTATCAGAGGCTGCGAAATCACCTCACTGAGTACCGGCGAACGAGCGACTGGCTTAGGAGAAGCTTTGTCGTTGGCTTTGGACCTCGACGGTCTGTCTTTTTCTTTGCATTTTTTGTGAACTCCAGTAGTCGGATTGCTAACCAACGACATTTCAGGATAATTAAATCTTGAACCAAAATATTTAGAAGCAAAAATATACCAACACTTAATAGTGCATTGGTTAAATCTAGCACAAAACCGACAGCAAGGCACGTTGTGATTTGGGCCTAGGCAAGGAATACAGTACAAATGAAAATCCTTATGAGGTATTTGCTTCCCACAAGTAATGCAATTATTAACTTTTACTGACATCGGTAAGGAGCAAGAAAAAGTTTCCCCAACGGGGTACTTGGCTTTAGTTTGAAGACTTCGGTTCTGAAACTCGAATATGAAAATTTCAGGAGTCTGCCGACTGGCACTTGCAAACTGCTTCTGCTTCGGGCAACGCACAGCAAGAAAGACTGAATAAAATGGCGTCGGCTGCATGTTTTATACCCCTGACGATCTGACATCATAGAAGAGGAGACAGCAACCGACGCAGGACCCAAGACTTTGTTATTCAGGCCGACTGAGGGCAACCTGCCAGCAGATTAAACAAATGTAATGACCGCAACAGTGAAACACAGAGAACATCACAAATATCCTCAATTGAAACTCTGGACTAAAAGGCTTGAGATGTGGCCATGGACCTTGTAGAATGCGCCCTTACCAGGTCTGGTAAAGGAATGCCTTTGGAAGAATAGATAAACGTAATGCAATCTTTCATCCATCTGGATAAAGAAACTTTGGTCACTGCCTTACCTTTTTTGGCATTCGAAAAAGAAACCAATAACTGATCGCACTTTCTAAAGGATTTAGTTTTATGGATATAAAAGCACAGTTGTCTATAAACATCAAGCACATGTAAGGTGCATTCTCCTTTGTTCTGAAGTTGAGGAAAGAAAACTAGAAGATCAATTGATTGGCTAACATTTCTCTCTTTAGCCACTTTGCACAAAAAGAAGGATTTGTATGTAGGGTAACCCTGTCCTTATGAAAAACCAAGTATAGAAACTTGGAGAAGGAGCCTGCAGCTCAGACACCCTCCTGGTCAAGGTAATAGTTAATAGGAAAAGAGTTTTCCAGGAAAGAAATTTTAGATCTACGTTAGCCAAAGTTTGAAAGGGAGGATGGACCAAAGCCTGCAAAATCACAATAAAATCTCGAGGCAGCATAGGCTCCGTAACTGGAGGTCGCAACAAAAAGGTCCCCCCGAGAAAAGACTTACATAATTTAAGACAGGCCAAAGACACTGAATCAAATTCAAAATAGAAGTTAGAAATGGCACCAAGCTGCACCACGATTGTAGAATGACTAGCACCTTCCTTGAAAAGAAACTCAAAAAAAATCTACGAACACTGAAACTGAAGTTGTGAAAGGGTCTACCTGATTCTGCTCTGCCCTAAGGGAGAATCTTTTCCACTTATGTCTGTAAATCTTGCAAGTGGAAGCTCTACCTGAGGAAATCAAATTGTCCCTGACTGGAGAAGGCAGCCTGGGAGATACAGCCATCATTGGAAGTGGAGAAACCATGTGGTTAATTTCAGGGCCTGAAGATTGGGATGTGAATGCCTAGATCTGAGCTGGTATCTAACCAGATGAGACCAAAGAAAGGTGAGCCAGGTTTGTCAAGGCCAAAAGGGAGCAATGAAGATCACTTTGCTTCGCCGCTTGAAAGCTTCCTGAAGGAACTTGGGAATCAAGAGAAGAGGGGGAGAAACATACAAAGGACCAGAGGGTCAAGCATGAACCAGAGTGTCCCTGGGGGACTGCCCCTGAAAAGGGATCACGGCAAAAAACTTGCTATGTTTGTTGTGGAGGCACAAAGAGGTCAGAGCAAGGATAACCCCATTTTTGGAAGATTGTCCCTGCCAGAGATTAGTTCAGGGACCACTCATGAGGCATCAGCAGAACTCAGCTGAGTCTGAAGGCTAGGATTTTGGATACCCCCTGGAATGTGCATTTTCCACTAGAAAGAGGTTGGAAGACATCGACCTCTGCCAAACCCTCATCGAGAAAGGGGTTACGACCTGCTTCCTCCCTGTTTGTTGAGGTACCAACTAACAGACATGTTGTCTGTCCGGATCGCAACAGTCCCGAGGGAGAAAGCGGTCTACTTCTTGCAATGCTAGAAGAACTGCTCTCATCTCAAGGACACTGATATGCAATGTAGTCTCTTAGTGTGGGGGGGGGGTCCATGTGCATTGGACAGTCCTCCCCAAATAATGCCCCCCCACCCAAACTGGGAGTCATCTGTGGTCAACGTGGTGGTAGGGATGGGGAGAACAAAAGATCATCCTAGAGTGACCTCCAGTGACCAAATCCACCAAAGAAGAGATTCCCTGCATACACAAGACAGCTTTATGGCGAGAGTCAAGGTATCTCTGCAAACAGACCACTGTAAAATGCGTGTGATACCTCAATCCTCACCACTAGCACCAGTGAGGGGCATACACATTGGGGGGATAACAAGTACACACACAGTAAATTACAATTTCCCTTAAGAGCATACAGAGATCACAGTCCGTCTGGAGTTCGCTTCTCCCTTTCTCTCCAGATCCCCAGTAAGACCCCCCCACTGGCACAGCTACAGGGTCCATATCTCAGCCTAGAGGTCAAGCTAAAACCTCCAGCATCCTGTCTGTCCAACCAGTGCTTTGTGTCCCTGCCCAAGTAGCTGACACACACACACATACACTTTGAGATATGAGTTATATACAAACATACAGACACTCCTGGGGAAGGCTGGCACAGGTTTCTCCAGCGATGGCCCCTTCTCTCCAGACTATAAGGTAGAAATTACTGCCACCAAACACTATTATCAGCTACTATAAGGCCCTTCCCAAAGGGTGACCAGTTTCACTGTGTAACATTACTGTTATCCAAACAGTAAGTGTGACTGAGAAGCAAGACTATTGAAGTGGCTTGGACAGTATCACCAAATACACGCAATGTACTCTAAGACTTTAAATTGTCTCTACACAAAATAGCCACAGTTGAAAGGTTTAAAAATATTTAATAATAATTAATAAAAACACAAAACAAAGCTCATCAATTCAACACAGTGCTACTCAAGAGTTCAGAGATCACAGGAATCTTTTAAAACAATACTGTATGATAGTCTGACAAATATAGAAAACAGCTAGGCTAATCTGGTTATATTTCTATCTAACTCTAAGAGAAATACTAAGTTCTAAATAACCATTTACATACACAGTGCAAGCAAGTACTGGTGAGTGGAATGTTTCCAGATCCAGATACAAAATGCTCAAATCATTCTCTCTGAGATAGTCTTAAATTTATATACACATTACTGCCTAGCCATTTCACATTACATCATTTTTGACACCTCTGCTTTTCCAGGCTCACAGAACTCAAAATTTAACATGTGATTGTAATCGTACACCTGCCAGAAACCACAGCAATAAAGGACAGTTTACATATAAAACCCAGTAATTAACTTTTGTCCTAAGACAACAGAACATTTCTTAGTCCAGACATCCTGCCTCTGAGCTTGAGATCAAACAGTCACAAAGTGTTTCATTTATCAGCTTTCTTCCAGTAGGGTGCACTGTGGTTACATTTTTGAAGCTCAGAACATATAACACAGTTTTTTTACATTTGTAAAAACATGTCTGTGTATTATATTAATATTTACAATTACACAGAATTATCTACAAAATTCTATCTGGCTGGGCTGGCAGCCTTCAAAATGCGCATATGAAAACAAGACATTGGTAGAAGGGTTATGGTTGCTGCCACGGAGCCCAAAGCCTGAAGAAGCAGTACGTGTTGGAGCAGTTAAGATCTGGTTGACATGTGACCCCAGATTTTGTACCCTTTCAGGTGTAAGGTATATTTGAGCCACCATTCTGTCTAAACGTGCCCCTATAAAATCTATGGTCTGAACCAGATCCAGGTGAGGCTTTTACCAATTTATAGTAATGCCCAGGTTGGAAGCTAGGTTTAGGAAGTAATCCCGGGCTTGAAGACGATGATGCCTAGTTGGGGCGGTTAGAAGTCAGTCACACAAATATGGAAATATCTGAAATCCCTGCAGTTGAAGATGAGCTGCTACTACCGCTAGACATTTGGTGAATATCCTGTTGGCTGTGGTGAGCACATATGGAAGCACCCAAAACTGGCAGGGACTGGCTCCCAGCCTGAAACGTAGAATGGACCTGAAGTGTCTGTCCAGCTTGATATGGTAGTATGCATCCTTGAGGTCTACAGAGGACATTCAGTCACCCATCTTCAGGAGAGGTAAGATGGACTGAATCATGATCCTCCAGAACTTGGTGTGTTTCACTGACTTATTCAAGTAGGTGAGATCCAATATCGGCCGCAGATCCCCTGTCTTTTTGGGGAAAAGAATCTGGAGTAAACGCCCAATCTGACCTCACTGGGGGGAAGCCTCTTAGATGACTCTTTTTGTCGTAACTTTCTTATTTCCAGGTCAGCGTTCTCCCTGGAACATCAGGAAGGTGAAATTTCTGCTCAGGGAACATCAGAAAAGGGAATGAAATATCCTCTGGATAAGATCCTTAGCACCCATTTGTGGTGAGTGATGGCCTCCCAGGCTTCTGGGTGCAAGGAAAATTGTCCCCGACTGCCTCCTGAAAAGGACAGTCGGGCAACCCTTCAGGACTGCTGAAAGGGCTTGTCTGGAGCAGGATCCCGCAATTCTTGACTTTGCGGACTCCCTCAGCTGCATGGATGGCATCTAACATTCTGACTGTATCCCCCTCTGCCCTGAGGGGAAAGTCTCTCTGAGTGTCCTGGAAATGGCTCTACGACTTCTGTAACCACATTTTCTGCCTGCCATACTGGTTCCTAGAAAATGTCCACTGTGGAGTAGAAAAACATATCCCGACGGCAGACAGGGTCTTACCATAGTTCGCACTGTGGGACAGGGTGTCACGTACCGTAGGCCCAAACAAGGTGGAGCCATCAAAGGGGGCATTAGTGAAGGACTACCCCTGCCATTAACTGAGAAAACTACTCGAGTACCAACACCTTTGCCCAACGGTTCTTGGAATTCATAAATTCCAACGCCCTGGATCAACTAATCCTTAGTCCCACCAGGGATTCTAATATTCTAGACTGGTCATCACCAAGATGGGAAATCGATGCTCCACACGTATGGTCACCCCCACATTGGTCAGGTCTGACCATAAGCTAATCACCCTGGACATCCACATCCCACCCCCACCCCCCAGTAAGGAAACCTCTGTAAAAAAGATCTCCAAAGTCAACTTCATGCTACTCAAGTCAGAAGCGACAAACCTCATGACACCCATGTAGGCGAGAACTGAAAGTTTGACTGCTGAATCCTACACTAAGGCACTGTACAAGCACATCCACTCGTGCATGAATTGTGCCATCCCCAATAGAACCGAGACGCTCTCCTCCAAAAAAGGAAGCCAATCTGGTGGTCCCTTGCCATAAACAAACTTTACAACAAAAGGAAGAAACTGTTGCAGAAAGGAGGAAAATCCCAGGATGCAAAAAACTCCCTTACCGCCTCAGTAAGTAGCTGAGATCCCTCATAAAATCCTCCAAAGCTAGTTATAAAATTGCCAAAAATTCCAAAGACAACCAACAAGGCATTCTATAGCTATGTCAAGAATCTAAATGGCAATGCTCAGATCTGCTCTGAGCTACAAGAGAATGGCATTAAATATACTGATCCCAAAGATATTGCCAATATCCTGGCAGATCGAATCAGTGCAAACTTCACCCCCCTCTCACCCCCTTAACGGCCCATCTCAATAGTAAAAGATTGCCAAATTCCAGTAATAACGGCTACACAGGTTAAAAAAAAAACTCTCCAAAGCTAAGAATACAGCATCCATGAGACCAGATGACATCCCAGGCTGTGTACTACATGAACGACAAAATGAACTGGCACCTCACCAAAGTGTCAGGTTTAATCATAGCCTCACCTCAGGCTTAGCGCCCACTGAGTGGCACACAGCTACAGTTATCTCACTCCATAAGGGGGATCCACCTTGGATCCTGGGAACTACTGTCCCATCAGTCTGATGAGCCTGACCTGCAAGGCCATAGAATGTATTATCATGGAACTTATAAACAAAGACATTAGCAACCTTCAAACAGTAGAACCCATGCAGTTTGGGTTCGTGAAGGGCCATTCCTGTCTCCTGAACCTGATTGACTTCTTTGAATCAGTCCAGAGAGTTGTGGACAAGGGTAAGGTGGTCCACACAGCCTATCTGGACCGCGCCAAGGCCTTCAACACCATCCCCCACTCTTGAATCATAGATAAACTTACTAAGCTGGGCATTAATCCCTATGTCATTCAATGGGTTGCCAACTGGCTTACTGACAGAACCCACACTGTAAACCAAATCCAGCTCCAGACAAGTGACAAGTGGAGTACCTCAGAGTTCAGTCCTGGGACCGCTCTTGTTTGGCATCTACGTTTCTGAAATACAGGCCAACACTAAGGGACTCTGGCTAACAAAGTTAGCAAATAACTGCAAACTGGGAGCCATTATTGAATCCCTAAATGATGTGGATATTCTACAAAAGGGTCTTACAGAAACAGATGCTTGGTGCCAGAGCCATGGGCTCAAGCTCAATGCCAAAAAATGTAGCGTTATCCCCTTTGAGAAAAAAAAATGTACCCATGAATTACCACATAGGTGACAGTACACTGAACACCGAAAGTGTGATAAGAGACCTAAGGACACAGGTGGGCAGTGGTCTCACCTTCGATAACCACACCGCCACAACTGTCAGGAAATCCTTCTATGTGGCACACCTCATCACTAAGGGCTTTTCATCCAGAAAAAAGGAGGTCATTCTCCCACTGTAGATCCCTCATTAGACCCATTATAGAATACAACACCCCGTTTGGTATGTACCTCTCAAGACATCTGCAACAACTGGAAAGGCCACAGAAATACCTCACTAAAAGAATCACAGGCCTAAAGCAGATGCCCTATGCTGACCATCTAAAAAAACCTCCACCTATACTCTGTCGCATATTGTCTATTCAGAGGCGATCTCTGCTTAACATACAAGGCCATGTCAAACCCAGAGCTGTTGGACATGCTACACTTAAAGAAATCACAATCCCTCAGAGACACACGCTCCAAGGATCTAAACCTTGTCGTCACAATGAACAAAACACGCTGGAAATATAGGTTCCTGACCAAGAGACTCCCCAGACTCTGGAACAGACTTTCTCATACATGTCAAGCAGAGCGCCTCTTTGGCCTTCTTCAAAAGGAACCTTAATGATTGGATGGGAGATAGGAAATTCACCCCCAGGGATCACGTCAGTCACGCTGCTAGACAGGGGTCCAGGGAAGTAAATACTGTGGGAAGAAATAGCCAGGGAATTGTTATGGCTAAGCTTGTATAGGCCCTAGGGTCGATAGCCTAGTACCAACCTATGAACCTATGATTGCTTGATAGGCTTCACAAAATCACACAGCCTCATCGAGGCGTGACTCCTAATAGCAACACCTAAACTGGCCGCCCGTGAGGTACCCTCCCCAGCGTGAGAGATAAGCCTCATGGATGCATTAGCCAGGGAATGTAGGGTGGCCAATCTGGAAGAAATAAGACTCTCACTCCTCGTATGTTATGGACCCCAGGACCAACCAAGAAAGTTCCTTAACCAAGTCCCTTTGTAGCCGGGTAAAATGAGAGTGGTAGTTCAATGACTGAAGAACAAAGGTGGATGAGGCATAGACCCTCTTATCAAATCTGTCCAAAGCCCAGGATTCTCTATTTGGGGAATTTACAGAAGAGCTTTCCTGAGCAAGCTCCTTCTTGATGGCTGCTGCCACAACCAAAGCATCTACTGGGATTCCTTTGGTCCAAAAGTGTTTGTCGGCTGGGGCACTCAAAAGTTTATCGGCACGTTTGGCGATGGGTTCTACTGTATCAGGTTCCTTCCAAGCCGTCAATGATACTAGCTCTTTCAGTGGCTCGGCTGAGGGGGACACCCTGGTGGTAGATGGATCAGCCCCAACAGCTTCCAACCCCACCAACTCCTCCAGGGAAGGGGTTTGGGAGACCATACACCCTTCTGGCGAAGGATTTCAAGGATGTCTCCAAAGGGGATCTCTTTGAGTGGAGATTTGGGAGACTCTTCACCTTCCTTGAAGTTGGTATCCATGGTAAAGGGTTCTGTACAGGAACCCATGTGCCTTCTACACAGTCTCTTCCAAGGGACCTCCTCGGGAGGGTGCTCTGAGGAGGTTTTGGAAGAAGCTTGGGAATCCACTGAGGGAACAGTGTTGAGGTTTTCTGCAACCTGCTGTCCATGTGGTAGCTCAGAGGTCTTGGGCACAGTTCTAGAGTGGGACAGGGGAGGTACTGTTGTGGTAGATGCCAAGGATCTCTTGGGAAGAAAGAAGACCCTCTCCATCACCTTGAACACAGATGGACTCAACTACCTGGAGCTGTCTAAATGGGGCCTAAGCCACCGGGGCAGACACTTCCCAGAACAAAAGGGCTTCTCTCTCTGAGGGGGGAGCTTGAGTCGATCTGTCAAAGGTTGAGGCCCCGAGCAGAAGAGATGGTACCAAGAGCTTCAGAGTCAAAGTCAAACTTCCCAGAACAGATCTCGATGCTACAGCTCCAAAACAGACTCAGAACTGAAGCAGACAGTGTCAAGTAAGTCGTGGAGAATTTCGGAGGTGAAGAAGAAATTTATTTCGGCTCCAACACCCCAGCACTGGGATGCAATGGAACAGACAACTCCAAAACTGAAAGAGCTACAAGCTGGAACAGGGATAGCCTCACGGATCTGGAAGCGGACAAGGAGGGTACAATCCCCATCTGGATCTGTGTCTCGAGGAACTGCCTCAGGAGCTTACCCACATCCCTAGAGGACAGGCTTCGGGAAGACCGATATGAAGCTGAGAAGGGAGGTCGGGGAGGAACAGGTCAGAGGTCTTAAAGGAGGCACTAGCAGAGAAGAACCTGTCTCTGACACAGCTGGAGCTGATGCTGGCAGAACACCACTTGGACCCATAGCCACAGAGGAGGGAGGAGAAGGTAAGAGAGCATGGAGCTGAGTGGATTGGTTCCGAAGACTATTTTCTTCCACAGAGGTTCTGAAGAGGACCACATGGGTGATGGTCTCCTGAACTCCCAGACATCTTTAAGTCTCTTAGGCAGGGGTTGAGCCCCTGATAAGAAAGAAGCCCTCGAGGTGGCAAGAGGAGAATTCAAGCCCTTTAAAATGAGATTGCTTCTCAAATCTGCCAGAGCCCAGGAGTAAAAAGCACTGCATATATCACAAGGGGCTTCGAAGTGGAGAGGCCCCCATACAGTAGACGCACTCCTAGTGGGCATTAGAGAATGGAATCTTCAGCCCACTGAAAGTGCATTTTTTGAACCCCAAAGGCTTGTGATCAGCCATAGGGACAGAAAAAAGGAAGAAATGGTGCCAAAGAGAGGACGAAACTTTTCAATGTGTTTATTTTTTTTTAACTACTAAAGCCTAACAGACAGAAAACCTGAGTGCTAGATAGATAAAAGATAAGATAGAAGAGCAGAAGACAAAAATTGAGAAAAACTCACTAAAAATGTTGCTAAGGAGAAGCTCAAGTAGAACTTGCTGTTGACACCAAGAGCGGCAAACAAGATCTGAGGTAGTATGGGGGGAGTGTGGCATTGTAGGTAAGTAGAAGGAGCTCAAGCTTGGATTCTCGAACTGCGAGAAGGTGGCCAGTCAATTCCAAGGGTCAGAACTGAGTTCCTCACGTTAATGTAATGAGTTGGACAACATAAGATATAGTTTTTAAAAAGTTTTAAATGCATGACCCATGGACACCTGAGGATTAACAAAAAATTGCATGGACTGAGGTGTTCCTTAACACAGGACTTACTCAGGCTTATTTTAAAAGGTGATCAAAACTGTCCATTAACCATAGAACTGGGCAACTTTTATTAGCCAATCACTGCATGGTTCCTCAGGCTTTCTAGTTAATATTCTTTTTTGGCTTTTTTTAATGTCTATGTTACATCATAAGAATAAAATAACCTGCTTGGAACCAGGCATACACATCCAAACATAATGTTTTAGTATTCTAATGACTGTATACAGTACTGGGCCCATGTTTATGTGGCAGCACATTTCTGATGAGCGCAATAAGAGGCAAGGCAAGGTGCTACCTGAAGAAGCAGGCTGAACCATGGTCTTGTTGACCACTAAGAAGCTGCTACTAAGTTGGTTGAATTATGTTTGCATTCTTGATGACAGGGAGGAACAGAAAACAATATAAAACAGGTTCTGAGCCCATTTAAAGAAAGAAGTATTGTCTTCCATATCCAAGGATGAGGATACTGAGAAAATAAAGTGAGTGTATGACTGTTGGCTTCTACAACAAACTAAGTAATTTGCAGGGCTATGCAGGAAGATGTTACCTAACAAAAAATGACCTGTCGAATTGCAACATTTAAATGAGGGCTGCTGCCTGCAAATCTACAAGATTAAGTTGTTTTCCAAGTAAGTGAACTGCTTGCGGTGTGATACTGTGAACCAGTGCTCACACACAGATTTTCACCTCCGCTCTACAGAGTAGATAAATTGCCCTTTTCAAATATGCTGATGGACTACATAACAGTTGTAATGTCTTCTTCAAGGCAACTTGTAGATTTGTCTAAAGTGCTATCAATGCCAAAACGTCATCTTCCATTTCCTTCAAATTCTTGCGATGGCAATACCATTTAAAAGGCCAAATGTCCTGAACTCTTCAGCAAAGCATGACAGATCTTCAGAGCATTGTTTAAGAGGTATAAGGTCATCTGAGATTGGAAATGAAGCCAGAAAAAACATTCCCTAAATTACATTATAACGGCTAGAAAAAAAAGTTATGTACTCACCATAACGTACCATGTTTGCAGTCCATCTCGCCCTTCATTCTTACATATGGGTTCAGAGCCGATCCTCAGCTCCGACTCGGCCGATTACAAAGCTCGAAGTCTCTAAGTTGGCTCGTGACAAGGTAGGCATCCCACAATGCACCAGTAACAATCCCCAGATCTTGTTTGCTGCTGTCTATAATAGTGAAAAAAAAAGTATTTCCACAAGAAAAAACAAAGATAAAAGGTCTCCACCTCTAAGGAAGATAGATATTATCTTGTCTCCAGATCATCCAAGGATACATGGACGGGGGTAGGTTGGTGGGCTCGTAAGAATGAAGGGGCGAGGTGGACTAAAAATATGGAACGCTATGGTGAGTACATAACTTCTTTATGTTCTGTAGTCCTATCTCACCTTCATTCTTACATATGGGACAGCGTCCCAAGCACCTTTTTCTCAGGTGGCTCACGGGAATATACTCCTAAGAACCGTGGAACCAAAGGAGACTCTACCCCTGGAGGCCAAGTCCAATTTGTAATGAGTAATAAACGTATGAGGGGTAGCCCAAGTTGCTGCTGCACATATACTGTCCATTGGAATTTGGGTTTGAAAAGCGGCAGATGTGGATATAGATCTGGTGGAATGAGCTTTAATTTTAAATGGGAGTTCTTTGCCATTAGAAGAGTAAATAAAAGATATGCAATTTGAAATCCAGTTTGATAACGTTATCTTGGAGACTGGCATTCCTTTTCTCATCTTCGAAAAAGATATAAATAACTGGTCTATCTCCTAAACTCTTTGGTTCTATGTAGATAGAAACTTAACTGTCTGTGTGCATCAAGATGATGAAACTTATATTCCACTTTGTTTGTATGATTTGGAAAAAAAACTGGCAGTTCAATAGTTTGATTAATATTCGACTGTGAACAAATCTCGGGGACGAAGGAAGGGTTAGTGCGAAGGGAAACTCTGTCTCTATGGAATATCAAGTAAGGAGGTTTGACAGAGTGCTTGCAGCTCTGACACTCTTCTGGCAGATGTAATGGCTACCAGAAAAATGGTCTTCCATGAAAGGAACTTTAAATCACATGTATGTGAAGGTTCAAAAGGCAGTGAGGTAAGTTCTGAAAGAACAAAGTTTAAATCCCAGGGAGATATAGGTTCTTCAAAAGAAGGTCTTAGTAAGGTAGTGCCTTTTAAAAATGATTTACACAATCTGTGAGCCACAAGATTAGGTTCATGTTTCCCCAAATGAAAATTGGAGATAGCTGCTAACTGAACTTTGATTGTAGCGGCAGCTGACTCCTGATGAAAAAGTTTCTAATACTAAAGGAATGGAGGCTGTGTATGGATCTATGTTCCTAGCTCGTGCCCAAAGAGAAAATCTTTTCCATTTGGTAGCATACAATTTTCTTGTAGAAGGTTTATGAGATGACATCAGGATATGTGTAACCACAGGGGAGAAATCATGAAGCCTGACTAGGTATGGAAGTGGAGCAGCCACACTGTCAAGTTGAGGGTGTGGAGACAGGGATGGAACGTGCCTGACATGTATCAGAAGGTCTGGTACTGGGTCCAGAGTCTATGGATCGTCCAGAAGGTGAGGCCCGAGAAAGGGGAACCAAATTTGATGAGGCGAGTAAGGAGTGATGAGAATCATTCTGCTTCCCAGAGTCTATGTTTTCTGGATCACTTTCAATATTAGCGGAAAGGAAGGAAAAGCATAAAGAAGTCCTGAGGGCCAATTGTGGACAAGTGTGTCTCTCGGTGTCTCCCCCCCCCCCGGGGGGGGGGGGGTAAGGGTGAAATAGCTGCTGCATTTTGTGTTCATTGGGGTGGCAAACAGATCGCAGCAAGGCTGTCTCCATTTGGGGTAAATCTGTTCCGCGACTTTCTGATTCAAAGACCACTCGTGAGGCATCAAGATTGCCCTGCTGAGCTTGTCAGCTATCACATTGGTTCTCCCAGGGATATGCGTTGCAACTAGAAAGCATTGGGAAGATATCGCCCACTACACGTAGAGCCTCTTGACATAGGGGGTAGGATCTGGCTCCCCCTTGCTTGTATATATACCATACCACTGACATATTGTCCGATTGGATTGTTATTGCACCTAGAGGAAGAAAGTTGTGAAGTGCTTGTAACGCTAGTAGCACTGCTCTCATCTCTAGAACACTGATATGCAAGTGAGCTTTGTGCTCTCTCCATGTGCCTTGGAATGTCCTTCCTAGATAATGCCCCCCCCCCACACCCTATCTGGGAAGCATCCGTGGTCACAGTAGCAATGGGTTGGTGAGGAATGAATGGTCTCCCTATCATTAGTTGATTGGACTGGATCCACCAACAAAGGTCTTTTTTGCAATATTCCATTATTAAAATGGAATGAGACAGAGGCAGTTGCTGAAGAGACCACTGACAAAAGAGTAGCCATTGTAGAATTCTCATATGCAGTCTAGCTAACGGAACTGGAGTTACAGTAGAGGCCATCGTTCTGAGTAGTTTGAGCACTGTCTTCGCTTTGACCTTGTGTTTGGGAAGCAGGCTATATATTTGTTGTGTTAGATTTTGCACTCTGTCTAAAGGAAGACGAGCCATCATTGCGATTGTGTCTGTTTCTGCGCCTATAAAAGTCACATACTGAGAGGGCGACAAGACAGACTTTTCCCAATTTATAGTGATGCCTAGCTGAGTACAGACTCATAAGGTTGAATCCCTGGCTTGTAGAAGTAGGGGCCTGGTGGTGGCAGTCAGGAGCCAGTCGTCCAGGTACAGAAACACTTGGAATCCAAGATGTCTCAAGTGAGCTGTTACTATCGCTATGCATTTGGTGAACACCCTGGAGGCTGTGGTGAGACCAAAGGGCAGAGCATGAAATTGGTAATGACTGGCTCCCAGCTGGAAGCATAAATGACTCCTTGATGCTCTGTCCATTTTTATGTAGTAGTACGCATCTTGGAGGTCTATGGAGCACAAACAATTGTCTTTCCCTAACAGAGGGAGTATATAGACTGCAGTGTGACCATTCGGAACTTGGACTTCTTCACTGATTCGTTTAACCTGCTGAGATCCAAGTTAGGCCTCCAGTCCCCTGTTTGTTTTGGCACTAAAAAGAATCTGGAGTAAGTTCTGAATCCTATCTGGTCTGCAGGGACAGTTTGGATGACTCTCTTTCGGAGCAACTTTTGGACTTCCATAGTTGCTTGATCCCTGTGATTGGGTGGAACATCTGGGATTCTCTTGGTTAGATGAGGTGGAAAAGAGAAGGGTATGGAGTACCCTCTGGAAATTATTCTTTGTACCCATTTGTCTTGTGTGATGTCATGCCAGGCTTCTGGGTACAAAGAAAAGCGACCCCCTGATTTTGCAGCCCCCCCCCCCGCCTCTAGGGTGACATCTACCACAATTTTATCCCCCTTGCCTTTGGAGAAGGAATTACCTTGTGCATCTAGGAAAAATCTCTGAGATGTCTTGAACCACATTTTTCCCCCTCGCTGACCTTTAGGGTATGGTCTAGAAGGGACAGAAAAACATGCTCCCACGGCAGAGAGAGTCTTCCTTTCCTGCTTGCATCTGGTGAGTGTGTCTTTTACCTTTTGTCCAATGAGAGAGGAACCATCAAAGGGGGCATTGGTAAATGTAGATTTGAAGGGCTCTGCAAAGTTACACAAGTGCATCCAGGAGTGTCTCCTAAGGCGGAATTAGTTAAGACAGCAAGAAAAGCAGAAAAATGATACTTAATCATTCCAAAGTCTCTCTTTTGTCTCTCTGCTGCTGTAGACTCTGCAGAACACCTGGAAGGCACTTGCTGAGCGGAATACAAGCTCAAAAACTGTGCAAATGTGTTTTTTATAGCAGGGAAGTGAAAGAGATAGAAATTAGCACAAAATGGCCAATAACCTGAAAACTGGACTATACTATAGTATATTTTTTATTTTGTTATTTTTTTTCTTCAGAAAATAGAGCAGATACAATCAAAAGTAACCCAAAATGGCCAATAAACTACTAACTTCTGGGCTGAAACCACTCCTCCAGGGACAGATAGGCTTCTCAAAGCTCCCCTCTCTCACAGATGAACAGAGAAACGTCCTTCTATCCAAGTAAGGTGTGGGCAACACAGAAACTTGTAACACAGCCCTGGATTCAGCAATAAACTGAAAACTGGGCTATACTAGTTCAGAAAGGCGGGAAACAAGTATATAGATATTTTTTTTTTCCTTCAGAAAATAGAGCAGATACAATCAAAACAACACTTTAAATGCACAGAAAAGGATATCACACTTTAGTGTGTAGCCTACAACAGTTAAACAGATTATTTAAACACAAAAATGACTTAATTCAAGTGCAGGCAGCAAACAACTACAATATGTAGCAAGAACAAACTTTAAATCACAGAAACGCAAAAAAAAAACTGGAGTTTTAGTCGGAATTAGTTAAAGACAGCAAAAGAAGCAGAAAAATGATAATCACTCCAAAGTCTCTCTTTTGTCTCTCTGCTGCTGCAGACTCTGCAGAACACCTGGAAGGCACTTGCTGAGTGGAATACAAGCGCAAAAACTGCGCAAATGCGTTTTTTATAGCAGGTAAGTGAAAGAGATAGAAATTAGCCCAAAATGGCCAATAAACTACTAACGTCTGGGCTGAAACCACTCCTCCAGGGACAAATAGGCTGCTCAAAGCTCCCCTCTCTCACAGGTGAACAATGAAACTTCCTTCTATCCAAGTAAGGTATGGGCAACACAGAAACTTGTAACACAGCCCTGGATTCAGCAATAACCTGAAAACTGGACTATACTAGTTCAGAAAGGTGGGAAAATAAGTGTGTGTGTGTGTGTGTGTGTGTGTGTGTGTGTGTGTGTGTGTGTGTGTGTATATATATATATATATATATATATATATATATATATATATATGGATCTACCTTACTAGATCGACAAGTTAAAACAGCGAAAACGACTTCACCGATGCCAGAAGATCGCAAATCACTTCACCGATGCCAGAAGATCGACAGTGCACAAACACGACATCGCATACACCCGACACATCATACCAACAAACAAAACAAATCCCCTATCCAAAACCCACACACACAACACAAGCACACCAAAATCCTTACAAACCAACACTAACCCATACATACACAACTATCTACAACCCTAACCCAAACCCTTACCCTAAGGTCCGTCACTATCGCACACTCACCTAACCCGCGCCCTAACCCTAACTCACTTATCCCACCCCTACCCCTACAGACCACCAACATCGCACACTTACCTTACTCGCACCCTTGCCTAACCCGTGCCCTAACCCTAACTCACTTATCCCACCCCTACCCCTACAGACCGCCAACATCGCACACTTACCTTACTCGCACCCTATCGTCCATCACTACCGCATACTTACACATCCTTTCCCCATCGCAGTGTTCTCAGCGTCAGTGTCTTCCTCCGTCGGTCTTCTGCCTTGTCGATCTTCTGGCGTCGGTGAAGTGATTTGCGATCTTCTGGCGTCGGTGAAGTCGTTTTGCTGTTTTAACTTGTCGATTTAGTAAGGTAGATCCATATATATATATATATATATATATATATATATATATATATATATATATATATATATATTTTCCCCCCCAGAAAATAGAGTAGATACAATCAAAACAACACTTTACCCAATTAACTAGTTAAAAAGCTCAAAACTGTGCCCTGTTCTAAGTGCAGACTCCTGCCACTGGGGTACAGAGAAACCTTCTCCAAAAAAGAGGGCCTGGATCAGTGCACAAGTTATACAAACAAAGCTAGATCCAGCAGGCCTGAATCTAGTCTATGCTACACCTAACAAGGCTTACCGATTTAATAAAGAAACAGTTCAAGTAATCATGCGCAATAAAGCCGTTAACCAGAAATTCCCAGCTCAGAAGGGCACAATCTAGCCTCACCTCCCACAAGAGGGCAGACCACAAACCTTCTTAATGTAAAATAACTGGCCTGAAGCCCAAGTGCTTAACCCAGAACTAATACACTTTTATAATAACAGACACTGAGCCTTCAATCAGCAGTACATTTTAGTTATTAGGGTGTTCATAACATTAAAAATGTTATGAAGTAATCAAGTTTTAATAAATCACTGATTCGACATAAAAAAATAATGGAATACATCAAATATTTGATTTATTGACTTTAGTGCAGCCCACTTAAGTAGAAGGAAAAACTTCCCAACTGTATATTTATTTTCATAAAAGTAGCCTATGAACAGAAATTGTAGATTTTTTCACTACATTGCTTATAATCAATAACTTTATCACTCGTTCCATCAGCACAACATGTAATACCCTTATATCATGGGTAGTGGGGTGGGACTCAGAGGCAGTGCACCCATCCTACACCAATGCATTACAGCCATACAGCAGTGGTATGATACTCTGAGCAATGATGTGTTACTTTTCAGCCAGTTACACACACAATTCTTTCATTCATTCTTTTTTTTTTCCCAAAAATCTTTAACGTTTTGCATAAAATACAAACAACATAGTAAAGACATTTCACAAAAAAATATGATAAAACACTTTTAAGTATTATTGTCAAAAACAAGTCAACACATAATTATACGCTAATGAAAAGAGCTATATACAAGGGTACTATAAACCAGATTAAGTAAAAAAAAAGATGGATTATTGGAATTGAGTAGACAGGAGAGTAAACTAAGAGTGTTTAAGTCCCCAAAATGAAAGGGCTAGTAGGATGAGAAAGGGTAATGCAATAGACTGAAAGTGTATTTAACACCCACCCTAAAACCAAATATGAAGATAACAGACATCAATGAATAATGATATCAAATAATATTGACCAATATTCAGTAAGATGTGGATGTAATTTTTGGCCATTCATCAAGAATTTGTGAGCTGTCAAATGTTTAACTGCTAATTGCTAATTAGTTTGTAAAAAAAAAGCTTAGTAAATCAGCCAGGTTACAAAATCCGATAGTCTGTTTCCTTTTTGAAACAGAATACTGGAGTTTGTACAGTGTTTTTCAGACTACCAAGAATCAGTTTGATTTCCGCATAGTCCGGAAAAAAACGGAGGGGTGACAACCCTAGTGCTGTCATGGAAGTCTGTGAAATATTTTGTGTTTATAGTACATAATTTGTTAGCTACTTAACCAAACAGGAAGGAAAAATAAGTGGGAGTTTGATGCTTTGCAATACAGTGATTATTCCCAGTGCTATGGAGCTTGGTTCTAAACTTGACAGGAGGAGGGCAACAAAAAAAGTCCCCCATTGTAAGGAAGGAAAAGCTGACAAGAAAACAGTACATTAGTCTGATCACCTGCTGTGAGCTGTCAATCACATGCAGATAATGGGTCAAATTACCCTTAACTCTTTGACAGCTAGGGAAGGTAGGTGTGAAGGGGGAGGGGATATAACCTGAAGAACTAGATTTCAGCCTTCGCAAAAAAAATCAAGTTGGCATTTCTAAGAAGAAAGAGCAATAAAATGCACTTTTCAGTTCTGTTCTGTAGCATTTGCACTGCTTGTATTTGAAGTAGTTATTGAAAAAGGATAACATTTTAACCAAAAGTAGGTGACTACAACACAGCAGTAAATGCTTGTAAAATCAGTGAACTGACAGGAGCCTTACGGAAAACATGACAGATCTGATGCAATTCTTTGGAGACAAACAATGCATTCTGGGATACTTAGAGACAGACTAAACAGTCAGAATTATTTCAAGA
This sequence comes from Protopterus annectens, assembly GCF_019279795.1. NCBI lineage: Eukaryota > Metazoa > Chordata > Ceratodontiformes > Protopteridae > Protopterus > Protopterus annectens. The sequence continues at coordinate 896,679,000 of NC_056739.1, forward strand.
TGCCAGAACCCATGTGGTCAGAGTCAGAAATTACATATAAAAATATCTAAAAAGCTCTAAATAGTCCCAGAGTGGTGTTAAAATGTAGCAAACGCCAAAAAATGATGAAATAAACATGTTTTTTGAGTCTGTGGGTGCAGTTGCATTCACTGAAATGTCATTTCTCCTCATGAACATTATTTGGTATGCATTGTTTCAACAAATTAAATTTACTTTTAAGTAGTTAGCTTCTTCTGTTCTCTTCTCGGATTTCCATTTTCTAGTAATTGTCTTTTTGGCAAACAACAGCAATAAACTTAGTAGGGTCTACTGTGCTTAGGCAATTCCGTTTCTATACCCCAGATCAAAAGATTCATTTCCTTAGTTAAAATAATTTGCTTCTTCAACTTTCCTGACAAAGTACCCTGTAGGGAATTTCTAAAATCTATCAACACATTCCATTCCCAAAAACATGTTCACAGATACCCCCTCTATTCTTCTTATATGCCTTCTATTCCACTTCCCAGTCTTTTCTGATCGATTCTTATGGTTACCCATGCATTATTTTACATTTGTTGACTGGGTTAGACTGGTTGGGCAGGTGCCCTTTTTCAGCAGTGACCCGGGGAGAAAAGCTCCATTTAATACAAGTAAAAATAAGATAAAAATACAGCAGTCAGGTATTAATATACCACAGCTTATTCTAACAAATAGTGTAAGCAATGAAAAAAAAAACACATATGCACTACTAATTACTTTTTTCAGCAACTTCTTTTTTAGTACAACTATAAACTCAACCATTGATGGTCTATTATTTGTCACCATTTACTTTCTCTGTGCCAACACTCTCTCATCAATATCTGATAGAGAAAATAGTCCACAACCCACGGTCCAAAATTCTTCTTGGCCTCTTTCCACTCTATGACTTTAGATCCCAATACTTTGGTTCCTTTGTTATCCTCTCCAACAAATTCCAGCTCTCTTGCCAATTTTCTGTACCCCTATTTGCAGTTAGCCCTATTGGTAAAACATACTTTCTTCATTCCCATGTTGGTTTAACACTCAAAATATTTTCTGCTACTTTGTAAATTAAGACGTTATGTACTCACCATAACGTTCCATGTCTGTTGTCTATAATCTTGCCTTCATTCTTGCTGGTTGAGTTCGGAACCGAGCTTTGGTTCCTACTTGGCCTATTACTAAAGCTCAAGAGCTTCCACTGGCTCGAGGCTATACCCTATCCCATCATGCTTAGGGAAGATAACCCAGATCTTGTTTGCAAAACAGCAACACATTTGAAATCATATATAAAATCTCAATGGCAACAGTTATTAGCCTATGTCTCAAGATGCAAGAAGGGAAGCAGAGAACACAATTCAGAACCAATAAAAAATGTCCTCTCGATCCTGCAGGAGAGAAGGTTGGGGAAGGAGGGTGGGACACAAGAATGAAGGCGAGATTATAGACAACAAACATGGAACGTTACGGTGAGTACATAACCTCTTAATGTTATGTTGTCCTATCTCGCCTTCATTCTTGCTGGTTGGTACAGTGTACCTAGCACCTTCCTTCTTGGGTAGCATAAGGGACTAAACTCTTCAGAACAGTGGAACCAAAGGAAGCCCTGTTCCGGGAGGCCATGTCTACTTTGTAATGAGTGACAAAGGTATGAGGTTTGACCCATGTGGCTGCAGCACAGATTGAATCCATAGGTAATCTGGCCTGAAAGGCGTTCAAAGTTGACACAGCTCTTGTTGAGTGGCCTCTAATCTTTCCTGGCAGTTGTTTATGCTGAGAATTATATGTGTGGGTAATAGTATCAGTAAGCTATATTGACAAGGTAACTGTTGAAACTAGTGTACCTTTTCTGTTATCTGAGGAGACGATGAATAACTAGTCAGATTTTCTAAATTCCTTTGTTCTATGCAAATAGAAGCATAACTGCCTGTGGACATCCAATTGGTGCAGCATATATTCTGCCTTGTTGCCATAGTTTGGAAAGAAAACAGGCAGGTCAATGGATTGATTCAAGTTGGTCTCAGAACATACTTTGGGAAGGAATGAATGATTTGTTCTAAGAGTCTTTGTGAAAAACTAAATAGGGAGGGCATATGGACAGAGCTTGAAGTTCTGAAACCCTCCTAGCTGAAGTAATGGCTACCAGAAAGGCTGTTTTCCAGGTTAGAAATTTTAGTTGGTAAGAGGAAGCTGGTTCGTATAGTGGGAGAATCAGAGCAGACAGTACTAAATTGAGGTCCCAAGGAAGTGGTGGTTCCCTTATTAGAGGCCTCAGTAAAAATGTACCTCTCAGGAAAGCTTTGCAGACATGATTTTTGATCCCATGTCTCCTATTTGGTAGTTAGATATGGTGGCTAATTGTACTCATATCATATGGTAGCTGCTGCTGCTCCTTCATTAACAATTTCTACTAAAAAATCTAAAATTGTACTTACAGGGGCTGTGAAGGGGTCTATGTGATTCTTAAAAGCCCAACAAGAAAACCTTTTCCATTTGCTAGCATAAAGCTTTCTAGTTGTTCTTATGAGATGAAATTAGATTGTGTCTCACTGCAGGGGATATGTCTGGAAGCCTGGCTAAGATTGGAAGTGGATCAGCCAAGCTGTCAGTCTGAGGGTTTGGATAGAGGGATGGAGCATTCCTGACTCATGAGTCAGAAGATCTGGTACTGGGTCCAGAATCCACGGCTTCACTCAGAGATGGGGGCCATAGGGAAATGGAAAACAGACGTGACAAGGCCAGTACAGAGTGATGAGTATTAACCTGCACCTCAATGATTTGGGTTTCTGCAGAATTTTGGGGATCAGTGGAAACAGAAGAAAAGCATAAAGGAGTCCCAGAGGCCAATCATGAATGAGTGCATCCCTTGGTGACTCCACCAGAGGGGGAATTAGGGCAAGGTAGCTGCTGCATTTCGTGCTCATGGACATGGCAAATAGGTCACAGCAAGGCTGGCCCCAATTGTGAAAAACCTGGTTCGGAATTTCCTGTTTTAGGGACCACTCATGAGGCATTAGAATTGCTCTGCTCAATTTATCTGCTATCACGCTGGATTTCCCTGGAATATGTGCTGTAATCAGAAAACACTGAGAAGAGACTGCCCACTGCCATACTCTTTGAGCCTCTCGACACACGGGGTAGTATCTGGCTCCGCCTTGTTTGTTGATGTACCACACTACTGACATATTGTCTGTCTGTATTGCAATCGTCCTTGGTGGAAGAGAGTAATGAAATGCCTGGAATGCTAGAAGCACCACTCTCATCTCTAGGACACTGATGTGCAAGTGGTACTCGTGTTCCTGCCAGGTTCCTTGGACAGTCTTTCCCAAATAATGCCCCCCCACACCCTATCTGGGAAGCATCCATGGGCACTGTGGCTACTGGTTGAGGGAAAGTGAATGGCCTGCCCCGAGTTACCTGCATATATTGAAGCCACCAGCATAGGTCTTTCTTGCAGGAGTCTGTTATGAAGATCTTGTGGGACATGAGTAGCTCCTGCATAGACCACTGAGTGAAGAGTAGCCTCTGTAGGACTCTCATATGTAGATGTGCTAGACGTACTAGAGTTATAGCAGCTGCCATGGTGCCTAAGACCTTTAGAACAAATTTCTCCTCTACTTTCTTTCTCAAGAAAAAGATGGACACTTGATGGCGCAGTGTCTGTACCCTGTTGTGAGTCAGTTTTGCTACCATGGTTTCTGTGTTTAACTCTGCTCCTATGAATGTAATATGCTGTGATGTCAACAAGGCAGATTTTTTGAAATTTATTGTAATGCCCATTTCCAAGCATTGATGAATGGTGGTGTCTCTTGCTTTGGTTAGTAGATGCTCGGTGGTGGCAGTCAGGAGCCAGTCGTCTAAGTATGGAAACACCTGGAATCCTAGATGCCTCAGGTGAGCAGTGACTACTGCCATGCATCTGGCAAACACTCTGGGGGCTATAGTGAGATCAAAGGGCACAGCTCGGAATTGGTAATGACTGGCTCCCAGCTGGAAGCATAGATGTCTCCTGTCTATTTTTATACGGTAGTACGCATCCTGAAGATTGATTGAGCACATTCAATTGTCTTGTCCCAGAAAAGGGAATATAGACTGCAGTGTCACCATCTGGAACTTTGATTTTTTTTTTTACAGACTTATTCAGCCTGCTGAGATCCAAGATGCGTCTCCAGTCCCCTGTTTTCTTTGGAACTAAAAAAAACCTTGAGTAAGTTCCAGATCCGATTTGGTCTGCATGGACTTCTTGGATAACTCTTTTTGTTAGCAACCTTTGTACCTCCAAGGTTGCTTGATCCCTTTGACAGGGTGGAATGTCTGGAACTGATCTTGTTTGTGGGGGTGGGGAGGAGAAGTGTATGTTGGATTCCCTGGATATTACTGACTGTACCCATTTGTCTTGAGTGATGTTTAGACAGGCTTTTGGGTACAGTGATATTCTGCCCCCGACTCCCCCCATAGGTGGGCCTAAGCGTCTGCCAGAGAACTTATCTCTGTCGCCCTGATTTTGTGGACCCCCTCTGCCACAAGATCTGCATCTTCCATTGTTATTTCCCCCACTGCATCTGGCGAATCTCTTTGGGATTTACAGAACCACATTTTCCTGGCCTTTGTGATAAGGCCTGGTAGGGAGGGAAAAATGTACTCCTACGGCAGACAGAGTTTTGCCTTCTTGTTCACACCTGGTGAGCATCTGTAATTTAATCTGTAACTGAACAAGGATGAGCCATCAAAAGGGGCGTTAGTGAAGGAAGACTTGAAGGGCTCAGCAAACTCGCAAAGGCACATCCAGGAATGCCTCCTCAGAGCGATTCCTGTAACATCTGCCCTACTTGCACCATCGGCTGCATAAGAAATGAGCCACACAGAGGAGTTGACTACTGAATTTAAGGTAGCAAGCTGGGTGGTCACCTTGTCTGGAACCCCCCCCCCCAGCTGAAGTACCTTGGACAGTATCATCTAGCTCCTTTAGGAGATCCCTCTGAAGTCTAGTAAAATGTGTCAAATAGTTCAGCGATCTGGGTGCAAAAGCTGCTGATGAGAACGTACGCGTTCCATACCTATCCATCATTTGAGATTCCTTATTTGGCAAATGGACAGATGAAGTCTCAGCTAACTCCTTTTTGGTGGCTGCTGCCACCAACGTAGCATCTACTGGAACACCTTTGGTTAAAAAAAATCTTTGTCCGACGGTGCAGTTATGAATTTGTTGTGCCTCCTCAGAACAGGTTCCACGGATTCTGGGGAGCCCCATGCCTTTCGACTAAAAATATCAAGGAGCTGGTCGAAGGGCGGAGACACCCAAGAGGTGGAGGGTTGAGAATGAAATGCCTCCAGGTATATGGACTCATCTTCAGAAAGGGTAAGGGTCTTCCAGCCATCTCTCTGCTTCAGGATCTCTAGGATGTCTGAGAATGAGACATCCTCAGAGGGTGACCATGGGGACCCTTCTGAATCATCTAAGTCCGTATCTGAAGTGACAGACTCCTCTAGGGAGTCTAGATGTTTCCTCTTACATGTTCTCTTCCGAGGGACCTCCCTGTAGGGGTCCTCTAGGGAGGTTTCAGAAGAGAGTGACTCATCCAATGGGGCATTGTTTCTCTACGCCTGGGAGGAGGGATTGTAGAGAGGCAAACACCGGCACTTTTGGGGGAAGAGTGCTTGGATCCGAGAGTGGAGCCGTCAGAGGTGACAGCACACTCATCACCTCTAAGGCACCATGACCCAGGTCCAAGGGAGCCTCCGGCTCCAAAGAGCCAAGAGACTCCTCCTGTACCAAGGAGGTGGCCTCCAAGGCTGATGTAGGTGCCAAACTCACCCACCCCGTAACCCTGAGAGGCAGATTCGGATCAGACAAGGATCTGATCCAACTCTCTCCCTGGACCTGACGGGGGAGCGTCAGCTCCCAGAATCTTTGACAGAAGATGGTACTGAAGAGGTTGGAGCAGAAGTCAGGACCGAAAACCCTGGGGTGAGTCTTGGGCCCGACGGTTCCACCACAACAAATCCAAGCACTCCGGCTCCGAAACCACTTGGGTCAGAGGAGGAATAGAAGAAGAGGAAGTAGCAGTTGTCGGTTCCAATTCCTTTTGACCTGGACTTGAAAGGATCTTGAACAGAGCCGGAGTCCGAAGCAACCTCCTGACCACTCGCTCCAAGTCATCATCTGACAGACTCCTGGAGGATCGAGAGGACAGGGTCGAGGATTTGACACTACCATCCACCAACTGTAAAACAGATGACTGAGGAGACCGGCTCCAAGGTTGGAGAGTGGCTTCGTATATGGCTCCTATTTGGTTCCAACAAAACTGGTGGAACCGGAGGAGTAATCTTTTCGGGCCCAAAAACCTTCGGGTCTGAAGTCGTGTCCTTAGGTAGCTTTTTATCTGACTCAGAAGCAGGAGCCGAAGAAGAAGCTCTTTTTGTTGACTTGTCAGACTTTGCGGATTGAGATGATTTGGAAGAGTTCTGGTTCTCTTCTACTGCCTCAGACAATGGAAATTAAAGCAATCCCTTGACTATACATTTATTTTTACGTTCCTGTAGGACCCTAGAACTAAAACCATGACAAATGGAACACGAGTCTTGAAGGTGTACCGCACCTAAACAGTAGACACAACTAGTGTGCCCATTGGTTTAAGACATTTTCTGAGAACAGGAGTCACATTTTTTGAAGCCTGACTGCTTCACTTCTTTTCCTTCCTTGGACATAGTGATAAACAACCACCACCACCACCCAGGAAACTAGATTAATGATAATAATAACAAGGCTACCAAAACTATCAAAAACTATTAAACACACCACACTATAAAGGTAAATATAAATCTGCTACTCTATTTTTTTTTTTTTTACAGTCACACGGAAGAGCAAAGGGGCTAGAGGAGAGGTCTCTAACTAAAATGACAAAACCTCTTAGGAAGGGAAAGGAATTAGAAAAAGGGGGGCCCTCTAATTTAAACTGGCTAAAGAAGGAAAGAAAGATGAACCCTCTAACTTAAACAGGTTCGTTAATGATAAAATAAAGTTTTAGAGAATGGGATAGGGAGTTGTAGGCCTAATGAAAGGGACAGCCAGCCACAACAAAACACAAGTGAATACTTAGGAATTCACAACAAGCTGAGACCTAAATACACTGCAATTAACAACAACAATATTTCTAAAAAATATTTAGCAATAACAGAATAATATTTGAAAAAGTATTTTGCTTAGCCTGAGCCTAGTGAGAAGCACCCAATCTAGTTTAGCGGCAAAAGAGATCTGGGTTATCTTCCCCAAGCATGATGGGATAGGATATAGCCTCGAGTCAGTGGAAGCTCTCGAGCTTTAGTAATAGGCAGAGTCAGAACCGATGCTCGGTTCCAAACCCAATCAGCAAGAATGAAGGTGAGATAAGAAATCATAACATACAATATACTGTATGGTTGTTATTCTCCTTAAGTCCTACCTTTTTCTAAAGATTCCAATTCCAATTCTTCTCTCTCTGTTACTATATGCTTCTAATATGGTTGCTTTAGACTTTGACTTCCACTTTTTTTCAACTACTTAGAAACTATCAACTGACATTATTTTATAATGTATACTTCACACAAACATAGTACCAAGGGAACCACTACAATTTAGCACACATGCACATGATTAATTTACTTCAGCCTCTTCCGCTTTGCAGTCCAAAATCCTAACCTTTTGATGCTTATATCTAGCCTTTAACTTGTGACAGAATAAACCCTAGAAACATTACAGTTGGGAAAAAGAGAAAAATGTGCATGCTTACTTTAACATAACTGACATTAACAGTAACTAAGACCCTCCACCTCACATCTGAAGTACCTGCTGCTGCTATTTGACATCCTCTGACTGCCCAGATAAATTTGCTTTTCATTTATCTGGTATACACTGGATAATCACTTTCCACCAACACTCGGGTCTCTCCAATTGATAACACTTCACTTTCTTCCACAATCTTTCCAGAAACAGTTTCTTTTGTTGAGAAGACCACATCTTTACTTCTACTGGTCTTGGCTTCTTTCTCATGGTAATATTTGGAGCATTGGCATGATGTGCCCTTTCCATTAACAAATTCTGCTGTGGAACACCAATTGCTAATTTGTTCTTTCATAAAATTAACGCAATCTATTCCTTCCAGTTTATCTGGTTCAGCAGAAAATTTCACATTTTTACTGTGTCATGTCTTCCAGCTTTAGTATTTTTTAAACCATTGTTCTTAAGAAGCCTCATTTTAAACAACTCTTTCCTTAATTTCAACTTCTGATTTCTACAGTTCTATCAGCATATCTGAACTACATTAAGCTTCTTCTTTTATTTCTCATGTTTTGTCATTTAACTGAAAGGAATTCTTCAGTGCATCATTTATTTTAAAAGAAATCTGATTTTTATTTTCACTAAACTACTAGACGCCACCTCCTTATACTGTTCCAATCTACCAAAAGAAGAGCGAGAGGACTAGTATTTTGGCCTTCTCTATCAAAAGATATAGATAAAGTACTATGATCTTGTTCAGTAGGCAATAGTACTAAACCGCATTTGCAAAAAGAGCCACTTTAGCTAAGCCGGATTCCTAAGCTACCTTGGTCAATAGCAGCCACTGACATATTTGAGTGTAACAGTCAACACTACTTAGTGTTGGTAGACTCTTATTCAGACTGGTTTGAGATTGATCTGCTACCTAACGTCCAGTACTGTGATTAAGCTGAAACGCCATTTTTCAGTCCATGATAATCCACACAAAGTTACTTCTGACAACGGTGCCCAGTTTACCGGTCAGCTATTTAAAAAATTTACAAAAGAGTGGGACTTTATCCCTGTTACACCAGTAATCATGAGTGCCCACAGTCAAATGGCCTAGCTGAATGTGCAGTGCAAAGCAATTACTAAAGAGGTCCAAGTGTGACAATACCGATGTTTTCTTGCATTTGCTTAATCTCAGAAATGTACCCCGTGAAAATTTACTCGGATCGCCTGCTAAGAAACTTCTGTCTAGGGAAACCAGAACAACCTTGCCTATTAGTTCCAGCTTTGTGGTGCCTAATGCTAAAAACACCATTAGCAATTAAAGCCCAACTATTCACAAAAAGCGTTCATTTCAGAAGTCCAACTATGATAAAATGAGCAGATTTCTTCATCCATTAAAATAAGGAGGGATAGTGAAAATGCAAACAGCGAAAAGGTTTTGATCAAATTGATCAAATTGGTCAAATGAGAGGTATATGTGCCGAGCAGAGATCCTACATAGTGTAATCTCGAGGTACAGAATGCAGAAGAAATAGCAGGCATCATCTTCTAGTGTCTGAATCGATAATTGCAGCATTGCACCTGTGATACAGACTCAAGATCTCAGAGCAATCCAAATGATGATCCTGTTGAAGGATATGTCTCCGTACCTATTCCTGTTCCTGATAATGTCCCAGATGTCCCTGATGTTGAACATTCAAAGACAGTCCCTGCTGCTAAACCCAGTGCTAGTTTTTATGTCACATGATCAGGTCATATTTCCGGACCTAGTGTAAAATACACAGCAACATGGACATGATTGTTTCATTCGTAATTAGTTCTGCAAAGAGAGAGGCTGCAGAACAGTATGTGTGTTGTAACTTTAAGAAGCATTTCAAAGTGAGGGCACATACAGGCAAGCAGTGCTATTTTGAGAGAATAGCCACAGTTTTAACATGTATGAGTGGAACAGTCAATATGCTTATAAGCTTATTTAAATTTATGTTACTAAGTCTCAATCCTGATGTGTTTGTATACAATAAAGTTGCTTGAACTGAACCCACAACTGTTCATCTGTTTTATCCTGACCAGAAGAGCGACAAACACCCAATCCGAACTGATCAGGGGGACCTCTTAGATGATTCTTTTTGTACTAACTTTCTTATTTCCAGATTGGCTCTCTCCCTCTAACTGGGTGGAACATAAGGAAGGTGAAATTTCTGCTTGGGAACATCAGAAAAGGGGATGGAGTATCCTCTTGATAAGATTCTTAGCACCCATTTGTCATGAGTGATGGCCTGCTTCTGGGTGCAAGGAAAATCGTCCCCCAACTGCCTCCAGAGGAGGACATTTAGGCAACCCTTCAGGACCTATGAAAGGGCTTGTCGGAAGCAGGATCACGCACAATTCTTGATTTTGTGGACCCCCTTGGCCACATGAGCGGTGTCTACCATTCTGACTGTATATGCCCTGGGGGGGGGGGGGTCTCCCTGAGTGCCCTAGAAAGGGCCATGCGTCTTCTAAAACAACATTTTCTTCCTGCCATACTGGGTCCTAGAAAAAGTCTGTTGTGGAACAGAAAAACGGATCCCAACGGCAGACAGGCTCTTACCAGCTTTCTCACTCTGGGTCAGGGTGTCACATACTGTAGGCCCAAATAAGGTGGAGCCATCAAAGGGGACATTAATGAAGGATTGCTTAAAACGTCCCCCAAAATCACACAGCCTCATCCAGGCATGACACCTAATGGCAAAGCCTGAACCCGCCACACATGAGGTACTTGCCGCACGTGAAAGTTAGGCCTCATGTACGCATTATCCAAGAAATGTAGGGTGGCCAACCTAGAGGAAACAGACTCCCATTCCTCAAAAATACAGACCCAAGGACCAAGCTAGAAAATTCCTTAACTAAGTTCCTTTGTAGCCAGGTAAAATGAGAGTGGGAGTTCAATGCTCGAAGAGCAAAAGTGGATGAGGCATAGACCCTCTCGTCAAATCTGTCCAGAGGACGGGATTTTATATTATGGGGGGTTACAGAGGAGCTTTCCTGAGCAAGCTCCTTCTTTTTGGCTGCTGCCACAACCAAGGCATCTACTGAGATTCCTTCAGTCCAAAAGTGTTTATCGGCTGGGGCACTCAAAATTTTATCAGCACGTTTGGGGATGAGTTCTGCTGTATCCTGTTCCTTTCAAGCCTTCAACGACACCAACTGGATCAGCAGGTCTGCTGTGGGAGGGGCACCCATGTGGTAGATGGGTCAACCCTGAAAGGTTCTAACACCACAGACTCCTCCAGGGAAGGAGTTTGGGAGGACCATCTGCCCTTCTGGTGAAGGATTTAAAGGATGTCTCCAAAGGAAACCTCTTCAGGTGGAGATTTGGAAGACCCTTCACTTTCCTTGTAGTCAGTATCCATAGTAAAGGATTATGTATGGGAATCCATGTGCCTCCTTTTACACAGTCTCTTCCAAGGGACATGCTTGGGAGGGCGCTCCGAAGAAGCTTGGGGATCCATTGAGGGAACAGTGTGAAGACTTTCTGGGACTGGCTGTCCATGTCATAGCACAGTGGTCTCAGGCACAGTTCCAAAGTGGGCAGGGGAGGTTCCATTGTGGAAGGTCCAAAGAGTCTCTTAGGAATAGAGAGGACCCTCTCCACGACCTCGAACGCAAAAGGACTCCGAACTACCTGGAGATGTCTCACTGGGGCTGAAGCCACTAGGGCAGACACCTCCTCGAACGAATGGGCCTCTTTCTCTGAGGGGGGAGCCGGAGTTGAGCTGCCAAAGGTCGAGGCCCCAAGGGGAAAAGACAGGTCTGAGATCTTCAGAATCGAAGTCAACTCCCCAGAACCGACCTTGATGCTACGGCTCCAAAACATACATGAAACCGAAGCAGCCAGAACCGAGCAAGTCGGGGAGAATGTCGGAGGTGAAGAAGAAATTTCTATCGGCTCCGACACACTGGCACTAGGACCCAATGGAACGGAAACTCCAAAACTGAAGGGAGAATTGGAGGAGGAGCTACAGGCTGGAATGGGAATAGCCTCACAGATCTGGAAGCAGATGAGACAGACACAAGTCCATCTGGATCTGTGTCTCGAGGAACTGCCTCATGATCTTACCCCCTATCCCTAGAGGACAGGCTTCGGGAAGACCTAGACGAAGCCGAGGAGGGAGGTTGGGAAGATCTCCATGGGGAGCAGGTTGGAGGATCTTCCAGGAGGCACTGGCAGAGAAGACCCAAGACCCTGTCTCCAACACAATTGGAGCCGACACTGGGGGAACGCCACTTGGACCCATAGCCACACAGGAGGAATGGGGGGGGGAATAAGAGAGCTGAGAGCCAAGTGGGTCATTTCTGAAGACTTTATTTTCTTCCATGGAGGTTCCAAAGAGGACCGCATGGGCGATGGTCTCCTGGAATCCCAGACATCCTTAGGTCTCTTAGCCAGGGGTTGAGCCACTGATGAGGAAGGAACCCCCAAGGTGGCAGGAGGAAGCAAGCCAGCCCTTTAAAATGAGACTGCTTCTCCTATCAGCCAGAGCCCAGGGGTGAAAAGTCCTGCATATATCAGAAGGAGGTTCCAAGTAGAAAGACCCCAAACAGCAGACGCACTCCCAATGGGCGTCAGATACAGGAAACTTCTGCCCACAGGAAGTGCATTTTTTGAACCCCAAAGGCTTTTGATCAGCCATAGGGAGAGAAAAAAGGAAGAAAGGATGCCAAAGAGAAGAAGAAACTTATTTTTTTATACTAGTAAAGACTAACGGACAGAAAACCAGAGTCCTAGATAGATAAATGAAAAGAGAGGAGGTAGAAGATAGACAAAAACTGAGAAAAACTCACCAAAAATGCTGCTAAGGAGAAGCTCAAGCAGAACTCACTACTGACACCAGACATGGCAAACGTGATCTGAGGTAGCGTGGGGGAGCGAGGCATTTGCCAGATAACCAAAAATGCCACTGAGTGGGAATGATAAACATCTTTCAACTTCTTGGCCATTATCTGGCTGGCCACAATTCAGGATACTTTGGCTGGTCCACAGTTCCCTGATTAACAGCCTTCATGCTGACTGGGGGATAGTAATCTTTGCAAACAATATAACAATGGCTTTGAAAAGGTCATTACACAGGACAGAAATGTGGTAGTCATCATAGTGGATACCAGCAGACTGTTTGCCACACAAGTACAAACCTTTGACCTATCCTACATCAAACTCCTGATCAGAAGAACTGTAAAGTTTATTTCTGCTAAATGCTTTTAGCTGAGGAGTCTGTATAGCAAATAGCAAGCCTCTTTTCTTAACCATAATTGCGTTGTCGCCTCACAGTAAGATGTTGTCCTGTTCGATTCTCAGCTAAAGCATCTTCTGTGTGGAGACATGTGTGAATGGGCGTACCTTCGTTGAAGGTTGTGCGTCAGAGCTGGCAACTCGGCACGTAAAAATCTACTGCCAATCATTAGTAGACCGTGGTTCCGCTGTGGTGACCCCTAACCGGGAAAAGCTGAAAGATACAACAACAACAGCCCATAAACAAAAAAATAGCTTAGTTGATAAATAGGCTTAATAACAGTTGCTGCTGCCTCAAGACAGGTCTGGTCCCTTCAGCAGTACTATATCAGTTCTGAATTCTCACTCTTACTCTCTTCTGCTTTACTGCATCACTTCCTGTTTGGTGAAACAGCTTTGTGAATATCTGCTAAAACAAAGGGACAGCAAAGAAGCTCAATGCCATTTGCCCTGTACGATTTCGTAGTATTATGGCCAGTTCAGAAAGATGTAGGGTTGCCACCTTTTCAAATGCCCAGAGTGGGACATTTTTGGTACAAATGTCAGATTTTGCAGGGCGAAACATACCTATGGTCAATACACAGGACAGAACTTCACATTTTTGCCTAAATAAAAGCTTATTCTTGTAGCATTTTAGTCGCTTATTCTGTTTCTTATAAAATTTAGGTACAGAATAACTGTTTTATGCAATTATTACATAGACTGTAGGAAATAATTTTGTACTGAAATCTCAGGGCATTTGCCATTTTTTCAATTTTTTTTGCAGGACACAACTGCCCAAAGAGGGACTGTCCCTCACGAAATGGGACAGGTGGTAACCCTGGAAAGATTTGAAATTTAAACCTGCTTTCATGATGTAAAAGTACTGTCCAACTTTATTTTTTTTTCTATAATTATATGAAAAATTACTATGCACAAAAATAACTGCAGCAATAGCAAACTGGAATTTAAAAATTGTTTTTGTCAAATGTTAAAAACACTTATACACTGAACAGATGAAAAAAAAAAAAACACTGTAGAAACCAAACACTCCAAGAACCACCAGGAACGTTCTTGCAGAGTTTGGTTTCTACAGTGTTTTTATTTTATTTTGTTTTGGTTGGAGTTGCACAGTTTCCTTGGAAGTTCTTCAGTTTTATTTATTTATTTATTTATTTTTAATTCTGAACAGATGCTTGGTATGTGAGAAATCATGTCTGTCACCAAAGACATGCATTTTCATTACTAATTAAATTTATTAGTTGTTATTGCTGGTACAATGACATTCTTATTAAAGACCTTTTTTTTTTCTTTTTAAAATTAATGGCATTATTTTCAAAGTGGGATTCCTGATTTACACAGAGATTCACCGTATGATTATTTGGTGTTGTCAGGTTATATACACTTCACATACCAATGTCTCTGGGAACCACTATGAGTTAAGGTTATAGGTTTATAGGTAAGTACTAGGCTATCTGCCCAAGGGCATTTATAGGCCTAGCCAGAATGTGTTGGCTTTCGCCACCCCCTTAGATTAATTCCCTGTGCCTCTGTCCAGCAGAGCCATTAGTTCCCTGCACCACTGTCCAGCAGAGCCACTGCAGTGATCTCCAGGGTAAATTTTCTGTTTCCCATCCACCCGTCAAGGTTTCTCTTGAAGAGTGTTAGTGAGGGGCTCTATCTGATGTATACTGGAACCCTGCTCCAAAGCATGGGGAGTCTCTGGGACAGGAATCTATCCCTCCAGCATGTCCTATTTATCGTTGTGGTGAGGTTTATATCTCTAGAGTGTGTGACTCTCCAGGATTTGTTTTTTTTTTTAGGTGGAGCATGTCCATCAATTCTGGGTTGGACATGGCCTTGTATGTCAAGCAGAGATCACCTCTGAGTAAGCAGTATGCAACCGAGTACAGCTGGAATTTCTTGAGTTGGGCTGCATAGGGCATCTGTTTGAGGCCAGTAATCCTCTTGGTGAGGTACCTTTGTGGTCTTTCCAGATGTTGCAAGTGTCTTGTAAGGTACATGCCAAATGAGGCGTTGTATTCTATGATGGGTCTAATGAGTGATGAGTAGAGAGGCACAATAACCTCTTTTGTTCTAGATGCAAACCCTTTTGTGATTAGGTGGGCCACATAGAAGGATTTTCTGACCACCTTGGCAATATGATTATTAAAGGAGAGACTACTATCTACTTGGGTCCCCAGATCCTTTACTACATTTTCTGTATTTAGGGAACTACCACCTATGTGGTAGTTCGTGGGTACTTTATTTTTTCCAAAGGGGATGACTATGCAATTTTTGGCAGTTAGCTTGAGGCCATGATTTTGACACCAGGTATCTGTCTCAGTGAGACCCTTCTGGAGGGTGTCTGTATCAGCCGGAGAATCAATTATGGCCCCTAGTTTGCAGTTGTCTGCAAACTTGGTCAGCCATAGTCCTCCTATGCTTTCCTGTACCTCTGAGAAGTATATACCGAACAGGAGGGGTCCTAGGACTGAGCCCTGGAGGACGCCACTTGTAACCGGTTTAGAGTCGGACATAGAGCCTGCAACTCTCACCATGTGGGTTCTATCCATGAGCCAGTTGGCAACCCATCTCGTGACATAGAGGTTTATGTTCAAGCTGGTGAGCTTGTCTATAATACTAGAATGGAGAATGGTGTCAAAAGCCTTTGCGAGGTCTAGGTAGGCTGTGTGGACCTCCTTTACCTTGTCTAATGCCTTGGTAACAGTCTCAAAGAAGTCCACCAGGTTTAGGAGGCATAATCTGCCCTTAACAAAGCCAAACTGGGTAGGGTCCAAGGTTTGGAGGTTCCCAATGTCTCTGTTAATGAGTTCCCTGATGATGCGCTCCATAGCCTTGCAGACCAGGCTAGTCAGGCTTATAGGGCGATAGTTCCTGAGGTCCGTTGTGGCTCCACCTTTGTGGAGTGGGATAACTGTTGCTGTGCGCCACTCTGTGGGTACGTAGCCTGTAGAGAGGCTGAGTTTGAACAGCGTGTTTAGGTGAGGGGTTAATTCATTTTGGAGCTCTTGTAAGACAAAGCCTGAGACACCGTCCGGTCCCACTGAAGCTGTGATTTTGGCTTTGGATAAGGCTGCTTTAACCTGTGTGTCGGTGACTCACGGGGCCCTACATTCTTCTGGTATGGTTATGGGCCCTTTAGGTGGTGAGTGGGGGGTGAAGTTTGCACTAAACCTGTCTGCCAGAATGTTGGCAATATCAGTCGGTTCAGTATATTTTGTGCTATTCTGCATTAACTCAGAGAAGATCTGAGCGATTTCACTTAGGTTCTTCACATAGCTAAAGAACGCTTTGTGGTTATCTTTGAAGTCATTGGCAATTTTTCTTTCAAAACTAGCCTTGGATGATTTAATGAGGGATCGTAGTTTCTTGCTGATACTGATCAGGGATGTCTTTCCTTCTTGGGATTTTATTCTATTCTGTACTAGTTTCCTCCTCCTGTTCTATAGCTTGTTTATCCACCAGACTGGTTTCCTTGTCTTGGAGGAGTGAGTCTTGGGTATACTTGGGAAAGCACAATCCACGCATTCCTGCAGATGCTCATAGAGTGCCTTTGTAAAGGTTTCAGCAGCTTGGACAGCATTGTCCTTTAGCATGGGGGCTGTGAACCTTTCCACCTCGGTCTTAAGTAACGTGAAGTTTGCTTTTGAAAAGTTTTTCACGGTGGTTTCCTTAATTGGGGGTGGGGGCGGAATGTGGATATCCAGAGTGATTAGTTTATGGTCTGATCTAACCAGCGAGGGGTTGACCTACGGTGTGGAACACCGGTCGCCCATGTTGGTGCTGACCAGGTCCAATATGTTGTTCCCTCTGGTCGGTTGTTGACCAGTTGATCCAGGGCATTCAAGTTTATAAATTCTTGCAAGCTTTGGGCACGGGAGTTAGTATTTGAGTAGTTCTCCCAGTTTATGTTTGGGTAATTGAAATCACCCAGTATTAGGGTGTTTGGTAGGACCTTCATATTTCCCAGTGTCTCCAGAAATGTGGAATGGGGGTCATGGTGGGTGATCTGTAGCAAGCTACAATTTGGATTGCAGGTTTGCCAGTTGTTAGTTGCACATGGATGACCTCTGATGCACTGTGCTGTGCCACTAACCTGGATGTGTGGGTATCCTTGATGAATATGGATACACCCCCACCTTTTGTGTTTCGGTCCTGGTTCTGTGGCCGAAAGGTATGGTATGAGTTATAGCCTAGTAGTGCTGGGGTGCTCTCAGGAGCCTTAAACCAGGTTTCAGTTACTGCACAGATGTCAATGTTCTCCATACTGAGGAGTGCCTTGAGTGTGTGCATTTTGAGGTTTAAACTTCTGGCGTTGAGTAGCATTACCCTCAGTTTTTGGCTACTTGTGCTATTTATGGTGGTGGGTTTGTCTTTTGAACCTTGCCTAAAAAAAGCGCTATGGGGGCAGCAAGAGCCTTGGCCAGTATTCAAAAGCCTAAGGGTGACAGGTGCAAGCCATCTCTTGCGAAGCAACGTGGCTTGTCTAGCATGTCATCCCAGGTGGACAGATACTGGATCCCCTCTGAATGACACCAGAAACTTAGCCAATTGTTGAAATTGATAATTTTTTTCTTTATACTGTGGCATCATTCTTGGTGAGGGCAGGATGCTACTCAGGGTCAGGGTCATACTGGCCTCTGCTACATGATCAGAGAGCACTTCCATTTCTCTTTTCATGTAGTCTAGGGAGGTACGTCTGAGGTCATTCACACCAACATGGACAATGACAGAGTCGTATTTGTACTTGTTCTGGAGTGACCTGAGTGCTTGTGTTATGTGGCGGATTCTGGTGCCTGACAGGCATCTAACTGTAACCTTCTCCTTGTCCAGCCTAGTTAGTGGGAGTATAGAGTCGCCTATTACTAGTGTGTTTGCTATGTTATTTTAGCTTAAGGGCTGTGACTGCGTGGCACACTGATTATGTGAAGTATGTGTTTCATGGTTGGTGATGGGGTGTGGAGGTTGCTTGGATGTCTGCTTTGGAGGTCTCTGCTGCTTTTGCAGATTTTTATTTAGAGCCTCCGAGTATGTTTTCATGTATTCATGTGTGTTATTTGCCGGTGTTGGTTTATTAGGTCTATGTGAGACTGGTGGTGTGTTGCAAGTATTACCCTTCTCCTCTTGACTGTCAGTTCCAGTCTTGGGTTGAGAGAGCTTTGCCTCCAGTGTGACTGTATAATTGCATCTCTGGCATACATTAGTGTTTGGTGGTAGGAGGAGAGGGTTGTCTGTGTACATGAGGCAGTTGTAACATTGCCTCAAAATGCCTAGATTCACCAGCTGGACTGGAGAGTACACCGGAAACTGCCCTTTGCACATGCCTGAATAGGTAGAGTAAGCTGTTTTTCTGATTGGCTGGTGGGGACGAATAGAGAGCCTTGTCCTTCTGTACAGTATAGAGGGGTCTAGTGCTAGGGTTAATTAGTGCTTGCTATGAGATTTAAGCAAGTGCTTGACTGTAAAATGAATGGTTTGAGTGCTAAAGTTGAAGGTTTGTCTAGTTCCAAGGGAAAAAGTGAAGAGTAGACTTTGTGGAGCCGAGAAAAGTTTAACTCTTGCTAACCGGCACTGCCCAGTGTACAAAACTGCACAAATGCGGTTTTTATAGCAGGGAAGTGGAAGAGATAGAAATTAGCCCAAAATGGCCGATAAACTACTAACTTCTGGCCTGAAACCACTCCTCCAGGGACAGATAGGCTGCTCAAAGCTCCCCTCTCTCACAGGTGAACAGAGAAACTTCCTTCTATCCAAGTAAGGTATGGGCAACACAGAAACTTATAACAGCCCTGGATTCAGCAATAACCTGAAAACAGGACTATACTAGTTCAGAAAGGCGGGAAAGAAGTATATTTTTTTGTTTTTGTTTTTTTTTTCAGAAAATATAGCAGATACAATCAAAACAACACTTTAAATGCACAGAAAAGGCTATTGCACTTTAGTGTGTAGCCTACAACAGTTAAACAGATTATTAAAACACAAAAATGACTTAATTCAAGTGCAGGCAGCAAATAAGTACAATATGTAACAATAACAAACTTTTTAAATCACAGATTCACTAAAAAAAACTGGTGTTTTAGGCTGAATTAGTTAAGACAGCAAGAAAAGCAGAAAAATGATACTTAATCATTCCAAAGTCTCTCCTTTGTCTCTCTGCTGTTGTAGACTCTGCAGAACACCTAGAAGGCACTTGTTGAACGGAATACAAGCTCAAAAACTGCGCAAATGCATTTTTTATAGCAGGGAAGTGAAAGAGAGAGAGAGCCCAAAATGGCCAATAAACTACTAACTTCTGGGCTGAAACCACTCCTCCAGGGACAGATAGGCTGCTCAAAGCTCCCCTCTCTCACAGGTGAACAATGAAATTTCCTTCTATCCAAGTAAGGTATGGGCAACACAGAAACTTGTAACACAGCCCTGGATTCAGCAATAACCTAAAAACTGGACTATACTAGTTCAGAAAGGAGAGAAACAAGTATATATATATATATATATATATATATATATATATATATATATATATATATATATTTTTTTTTTTTTTCAGACACTTTACCCAATTAACCAGTTAAAAAGCTCAAAACTGAGCCCTGTTCCAGCAGTCTTCAATCAGACAAGTTCTAACTGCAGATTCCTGCCACTGGGGTACACAGAAACCTTCTCCAAAAAAGAGGGCCTGGATCAGTGCACAAGTTATACAAACAAAGCTAGATCCAGCAGGCCTGAATCTAGTCTATGCTACACCTAACAAGGCTTACCGATTTAATAAAGAAACAGTTCAAGTAATCATGCGGAATAAAGCCTTTAACCAGAAATTCCCAGCTCAGAAGGGCAGAATCTAGCCTCTCCTCCCACAAGAGGGCAGACAAACCTTCTTAACATAAAATAACTGGCCTGAAGCCCAAGTGCTTAACCCAGAACTAATACACTTTTATAATAACAGAAACTGAGCCTTCAATCAGCAGTACATTTTAGTTATTAGGGTGTTCAGAGCATTAAAAAGGTTATGAAGTAATCAAGTTTTAATAAATCATTGATTCGACATAAAAAAAATAATGGAATACACCAAATATTTGATTTATTGACTTTAGTGCAGCCCACTTAAGTACAAAGAAAAACTTCCCAACTGTATATTTATTTTCATAAAAGTAGCCTAAGAACACAAATTGTAGATTTTTTCACTACATTGCGTATAATCAATTTCTTTAGCGCTCGTTCCATCAGCACATGTAATACCCTTATATCATGGGTACTGGGGTGGGACTCGGAGGCAGTGCACCCATCCTACACCAATACATTACAGCCATACAGCAGTGGTATGATACTCTGAGCAATGATGTGTTACTTTTCAGCCAGTTACACACAGCATTCATTTTTTCCCCAATAATCTTTAACGTTTTGCATAAAATACAAACAATTTAGTAAAGACATTTCACAAAAAAAATGATAAAACACTTTTAAGTATTATTGTCAAAACAAGTCAACACATAATTATACGCTAATGAAAAGAGCTATATACAAGGGCACTATAAACCAGATTAAGTAAAAAAAAAGATGGATTATAGGAACTGAGTAGACAGGAGAGTAAACTAAGAGTGTTTAAGTCCCCAAAATGAAAGGGCTAGTAGGATGAGAAAGGGTAATGCAATAGACTGAAAGTGTATTCAACGCCCATCCTAAAACCAAATATGAAGATAACAAACATCAGTGAATAATGATATCAAATAATATTGACCAATATTCAGTAAGATGTGGATGTAATTTTTGGCCATTCATCAAGAATTTGTGAGCTGTTAAATGTTTAATTGCTAATTGCTTAAAGCCTTTCCAAAAGATTGCCGATCTGTCTTTCTAGTTCAGGGTTGTGTAGAATTTGATTAGGGTAAAAACTTTGACTAGTATGCGTACTTGTAGTTTTGTTAATCCTAGCGGGGGAATATGTAGCATATTGAATTTTGCCAGGAGAGGGTAGCTTTCTCGGAGCCATGTTTTGCAGTTTCAGTTTTAGGGAGCGCCAGAGTTTGGGAAACATATACAGCTCCAAAAGATTTGAAGGAGACCTGCCTTTTGACGTTCACAGTGTGGGCAAAAAGGGGAGGGTGTAGGGTTGAATTTATTAATATTACCTGGCATGAAGTAAGCGTTATTTTGTATCATTAGTTGTGTGTACTTCAGTCTTTTAAGGGGGATAAGTTTAAATGATATTTGAATAGAGTGGATTTTTTGATCAGTTGAGATTGTCGGATCAAGATTAGATGAATAGTTAGAGAAAAGCATCTTATTTTGACATCTGAGAGAGACTTTACATTTGTACACATTGGATATCATTTTTTTTCATTGAGAGTAGGCTCCAGAGAGTTTTACAAGAATTTGTATAATTGAGGATTATATTTGGGTCATCCAGAATTGTGGAATACAACTCTCTAATTTGTCTCAAAATGAGGGTATAATTTTTGGGGAGTTTTAGTGCCAGACTCATCTCAGTAAAAGACTGATTTCTATAGGGGTAAATGTCAAATAGACGTAATTCTTTTAAAATAGGGTAGTATTTACACACACAGCATTCTTCTTCTAAACCTTACAGCACTGTTCCTTGGTAGCAGTGGAAATCATTTAACCTTTATGTCATTAGCCACAGCTGCCTTATTATGCAAATAAAATTGCAATCTTGAATAGATTTGCTGGCAATATGAGCTTCTTTAGTATAGTCTGAAAATAAGCCTGTACGTAAGACCTCATTTCAAAAACTAAGGATGAGAATATGAGTAGCATGCATGTAAGCATGTGCGTGTGTGTTTGAATAACAGGTAACAAGGTTGAGAAACCCAGTTTCATATGCATGTGTTTGTGTGACTACCCTATGTTTTAAGACTCACTTTAATACAGTTGAAGTTTCAACTCAATGAACTAAATCAAAAAAGAAAAAAAAAACAGATTTTTACTTGAAGGGCCAAGCCAACCACATATCTTTACTTGTATATACTAACTCCAGGGTCACAAAACTGCAGAGAAGAAAAAAGCCCAAAAAACACTTGAAATCACATAAATCATCAGCAGGGATTTTCTATGCATAAAGCAATCCAGCAGCTCCAAGTTAAGGATCAAAAACTAACAACGTAAAAACTTGTCCAATTTATACTAAAGGTAGTGTATGGTGTGTGTGTGTGTGTAGGCATGCCTATTTGTACATGTATCTGTGCTCAAATCATAGCAGGCTAAGTATACATATCCAACAACAGTGAGTAACAGTAATCTGCACCCATTACTAACTGTAAAAATCTGTGCATCACTGTTAACTTTGAAAATCTTTTACTCTCCAGCTGCAGTATTAGACGATTATTTCTAAGTGAAAGTCAAATTTTAGTCCGTGCAATAAACAGTTACATATCACTTATTTTAATGTTGTCTGACTGGCATCAAATGAGTGAACAATGATAAACTTAATTATTTAAGCTCAATATTGAAGATGCTATATAGAGCAGAGTGAGGGAACATTCTCCGATACCATGCATGCCTTCAGGTGAATACACTACCCTCTTACCTAAGCACATAATCTGAAGAACCATACAAAGCTCATGGCAAAGACCTGTCCCTGTCACGCAGGATGTCAGGTATCTCCTGACAACTGCAGAACAACACTCTTCGAAAGGTAATTTTAGGGCACACACACAGTCATGCACTCCCTGAATCAATATATTATAGCTACTTAAACTCAGAAGTTTAAATCTTGCAGCTCATATAATGAGCTATTAAAGTGAGTTTTAAGGGTCAGGACACTGAACAGAAATTGGAAAAAAATGACAATGGTTCTCAATCAGAAAAAAACAGCAGCTTACAACTCTACCATTCATATGGTAGGTTAATAGACTGTTAAAAAGGGAAATAGTCATCAGAGACGTAACATCTTTAGTAAAAGCTAAATCATGCATAGTTGTATAGAGAAGCAATATGTATTCACTCATCTGCACGATACCATCCAGTTCATAAAGGATTAATTCATCTACACAGAAGTAAAAGCATAACAACTCAAAGGGCCTGAAGAAAGGGATTTTCAGTCAATACTTATAACCTCTGGGGTAAGCATCTTCACACGTGCTCTGGCATCACAGAAGAAATAAACCTGAAGAGTCAACATGTTATCTAACGATCCAATGTATGGCAAATTTCAGTAGGAGGGCCTGACCTAAACATTTTGCTAAGGCTGCATAGTGAATCAAAATATACCATCTAGAAAAAATAAATACACAAGATGACAGCGCCACTATTGAAATAACAAGTTCAGTTAAAATTTAACAGGAATTCTATTATTTCACTCCAGATTTCCAATTTATCAATGCACTTTCCAGCTGTTCTGTATAAAACATACAGATAAAATACTCTCAAAACCATCTTAACATAATGAAGAACAGAGCATTATCAGAGGTGTTTTAGCATGGTAAGGTTCCCAACATTCAAAAAGTTCATGTCCCATTTTTCTGCTGAACATACAGTTTTATAAGATGGAAAAAAAAATCACTGTATTTACTACCTGCCTCTCTCAGCTTTTCCCAGTTAGGGGGTCACCACAGGGGATCACCTTGTCCGCTCATGATTGGCAGTGGAGTTTTTACAGTGTCGAGTTGCCAGCCTGGCGCCCAACCTTCCACAGAAGGTGCACACATGCACGCACTCTTACCTAGGGCCAATTTTAGCGTGTCCAATCCACTTACAGCATGTCTTTGGGGATGTGGGAGGAAACCGGAGCACCCGGAGGAAACCCACGCAACCACAGGGAGGACATGCAGACTCCACACAGAAGACACCCCAGCCGAAAATTGAACAGGAGAGCCTCTTGCTGTGAGATGACAACGCTAACCGCTGCACCACCGCGGCCGTCTGTATTTACTACCTGCCTAATGGAAACAAATTACTGAAGTAGCACATCAACAGCAAAGCCCACAAAACACTTATGGCTCTCATATCCACATTCAGAAGTAGTGCTGTGATTGTTGAAGCTTTTTACCGCAGTGCGACATGAAAGTACTGTGAGCAAAATAATGTTCCTTTAACAGAGCACTAGTGAATACGTTATAAAAGCCATTAGAATTAACAAAATTCTCTTTTGTTTTGATGGCTATATAGCAGATTTTAGATTGCAAAAATTAAAAAAAAATGCAGGGTATGCTCTCCACACAAAAAGCAATGGTCTATGGTAAATATGGGATACAACCAGCCATCTCTGAATTAAAAACACTAACAAAATAATATTGCAAGTCAACATACACACACAAACAAACCCCTGAAAAAAAGCCCAGTGGAACATCAAATAACTCCAACTTTACTGTAGGGGAGACAAACCCCTGCCCATTGTAGGGGTTGTTCTTCCTGCATCCTTTTACAAACTCTGGTCAGCTGAATCATTGTTGCCCCTTGGGGAAATGGGTTTTCTTCCATTGCAGTAGCCTCATATTCTTCCTGTGCAAGATGCCACCTGTCAATACAATGTGTTGTTGGTCTGGTGGTCTCAAAGAGGACAACTTAGCCAATATGGGCATCACCAATAGTTATGCTACTTACTTTAATAGACATGATACAGAAATAATCACATTCTTATTAATCCAGTTAATCTACAACAGGACTCTCCATCATGATGAAATGAATGGGTTCTTTCTCTCTCTCGCATTCTGATTCAGCATTTCTTCCCTGAAGGTCATGTGCTCAAAGGCAAAAATGCACTGTGTTGGCATATGCCATATTGTCAAGTGGAGTTCCAAGTGCACTCTTTTCCTGGTCCCTTCAGTTCACCCTGAACCACTAAGCACGCACACCATGCAAATCAAGAAAAGATAATAAAGATTTCGTGCCTACACTGCCAACAACTGCTATACAATAACATAACTGACATACAAGGAATTCCAAAAACATCAGCTAGAAGGAGGTGCCACCCCATGCAGAGGATGATGGGAGAATGCAATTCAGATGCACCAAGGAGGATGTTTTCCCAGATCAACAGATATGATGAAGTATCTACTACATCCAAAGTTGGGGAGACCCTCCTAGGTGGGCATAAGATGGAGTGAATCACAAGCACTAAATCCACCCAGTTGAAAGTAGCCAGAGAACATTACATGGAGAAAGAATATTCAACTTTCTGAACCAAAGTGCTAATACCAAAGAACATAATGTTATAAATGAATGACGTACATGAACCTTCTGAGATGCAATGAGAATGTACTTGAGGTGCTTTAATCTAGATGACAACGACCAAAAAGATTACAACTGAAAACTATGAAGAATTTAAGAAAACATAACTAGTTCATGGGCTGGGGAATCCACAGCATCAGTAGAATGATGAATGAAGGTGGTCTAGTGTGGCAGGACATGAAGAGGAAATTCGGGATAGTCCCAAATACAGCAGAGGAGACAGGTGGCATTCATATACTGATCAATGGTCAGATGTGTTTTATACTACCCATAGGTGGTGGAAACTATCTCAAATTATGACACACTGATAAGACATTAAACAGATACTTAATTTTTGAAAAACTGTTAAAGATGGTAAAAGTGGCTGCGCAAGAAATTAGATACACTTTGTTTTAAAAGAAATATCATTCATATCCATAATCAGTATTTTTTTTTTAATATTTAGAAATGATTATCTTCAGTTAGAAAGCATCTCTACTTTTGGAACACTGTGGAAATGAAGTAATCTTGAAAGATGTATGGTGCAATTAAACTATGGACAGGGAAACTATGTCTTTTGCAAATCTTAAAGAAAAGTACAAATTCTGATACGAATATATCATCAAATCCAGAAAGAAAATAATGCTGAATGGCAAAATAGTGAACACTGCTCACTAACTGTATAACTGACAAAACCCAGACACTAAATCATGAAAACAACTAATATGCTCCAATATTCCTGTCAGCAAAATTCAAACCTATAATATAAAGGGTTGTTTTTTTTTTTTTTGCAGGGGATAAACCTCTTCATACATGCCAGTTTGTATACATCAAACTCTAAGATCACTCAAACAGCAACAAGGGAGAAATATCACAAAAGAAACAATCATTGAGAGTAAATACTGAGAAACTGCAACAGCAGTGATTTCCTGTAATAACAAACCATAGGAACGAAAACTCTCCTCTCCAAAAATGATTTCACTAAAAATGGACATGCACAACATTATACTAAGCAAACTATTCAAAAATACAGGAATCAACCACATGTGTATTCACAAATTTGTGTATTCAGCAGTTTGGGAAGCAATTGCAAACATAGATGAATTGGATATTCGGTATTTTGCATTACACACTGTGTTATATATACCAAATGATTTCTATGGGGGACTTTTCTGTTATTAGGGACAACCTAAAGCACTCTTTTTTTGCGGAGGGGTTGTATTCAGTAAATTCACGTTCCAAGACAAATATGAGGTTTGGAAAGCAGAAAAACATGACACATGGACTTGCAACTCTGTAATAAGCTGAATCAAAATGGACATGAGCACGGGGAAAATGAAACACAGAATGACAGTATTCTAAGAAGTGTGGTTATAGAAAATGAAAGCTTCAGAAACAGTAAACAAGGACAAACTGTAGTTTCTAAACTTGTAACAACATGACAGAAAGAGAATAAAAATGACATACAAGACGAGAAAAACAAACGGTGATTCATCTGAAGCAAATGCAAGAGTTTCAACTGGATGAAACAGTAAAGAGAAAATGTGAAGAAAAAGGAAGGGGTGAAGTGAAGCAACACGTTCTGATGTCTTGTGATGTGTTCTATTAAATGCCTAACTCAGTGTTAATAATACGAAAAATGAAACAAAAAGACTACATTACACTGGGTAAGATAAAGATTTGCAGGACTGTACACTTATTCCATTTTAAACATATTCATTAACATCACACATTACACAGTAACATTAAGTACACATTTGAAGAGACGAAACAATCCAAAGATTATTTTCATGTGTTATACTATCATGAATTCTATTTTAACAATGATAAAATGTTATATTATACACACTACTTAAGTACTGCATTCACTAACATGTCATTTCTCCTCATGAACACTATTTGGCATGCATTGTTTCAACACATTCTATTTACGTTTAAGTAGTTTGCTTCTTCTGTTCTCTTCTCTTTTCATATTTTCTAGTAATTGTCTTTTTGGCAGATAACAGCAATAAAATTAGTAGGGTCTACTGTGCTTATGCAATTCAGTTTCGATATCCCAGATCAAAAGATTCATTTCCTAAGTTAAAATAATTTGCTCCTCCAACTTTCTTGACAAAGTACCCTGTAGGGAATTTCTAAAATCTATCAGCACATTCCATTCCCAAAAACATGTTCACAGATACCCCCGTTCACAGATACCCCCTCTATTCTTCTTATATGCCTTCTATTCTCACTTCCCAGTCCTTTCTAATTGATTCTTATGGTTATCATGCATTATTTTATATGCACTACTAATTACTTTTTTACAAGCTTTTTTTCTAGATGCAGTTATAAAATAAACCCACTGCTTGTCTATTATTTATCACCCACTACTGTTTCTGTGCCAACACTCTCTCATCAATATCTGATAGGGAAAAGAGTCGACAACCCAAAGTCCAGAATTCTGCTTGATCTCTTTCCACTCTATGACTTTAGATCCCAATACTTTGGTTCCTTTGTTATCCTCTCCAACAAATTCCAGCTCTCTGCCTATTTTCTGTACCCCTATTTGCATTAAACCCCATTGGTAAAATATACTTTCTCCATTCCCACGTTGGTTTAGTACTCAAAATATTTTCTGCTACTTTGTAACTTTGTAAATATAATATTCTGTATGGTTGTTACTCTCCTTAAGTCCTACCCTTTTCTAAAGATCCCACTTCCAATTCTTCTATCTCTGTTACTATATTCTTCTAATATGGTTGGTTTAGACTTTGATTTCCATGTTTTTCAAATACTTAAGAACAATATTTTATAATGTATACTTTCACACATAAACATAGTACCAAGGGAACCACTACAATTTAATACACACAGATGATCAGTTTGCTTCAGCCTCTTCCCCTTACCAGTCCAAACTCCTAACCTTTTGATGCTTATATCTAGCCTTTAACTTGTGACAGAATAAACCCCTGAAACACTGCAGTTGGGGAAAAAGAGAAAAATGTGCATGCTTACTTTAACATAACTGACATTAACAGTCACTAAGACCCCCACCCCACCTTTCATATGACGTACCTCTTCATACTGTACAGATCTGCTTTACTGTGTAGTACACAATTCACTTCAAGAAGTATATTACGCACACACTGTTAAGAAAAAAAGCATTTTTATATACAGTCACATCTTCAGTCCCTTCATCATCCTTCTAAATACTAATGATAAAGTGGGAAATTAAACTTCACAGCAATCCTAACAGTTTACAATAGTTCACACTTCCAATCTTTTTTTATTCCCCCACTTACTTGCAGATACACAGTTCTCATTTCCAAAGTGCATCCTATAGAAATGTAACATTACAGTTCACCCACTTATTTCCTGCTTTCAGATTCTCACTGGCCCTGACTGGTTCATCTCCAAGATATACACTTTTTTTCCCCTCAGCTCCTCTAAGGTTTTACTGTCAAGTTTTGTAGATGGGCTGTGCTATTGTCAGAAGAGTGAGAAGCAGAATTCATTCAACTTGCTGGCCCACTTTCTGCTGGATAAACTGTATTTCCTCCTTTGCCTGTTCTGCATTGAAGAATGTCTGCTCATTCAGAAAAAAAAGCACTCTGAAGAGAGCTGGATATAGCAGTTTGAAACTCACCCTTGCTACCCGACATCCTCTGACTGCACGGATAAATATGCTTTTCGTCTATCTGGTATACACTGCATAATCACATCCCAAGAACACTCGGGTGTCTCCAACTAACACTTCACTTTCTGCCAAAATCTTTCCAGGAGCAGCTTCTGTATTGGTCTTGGTTTCTTTCTCATGGTAATATTTGGAGCATAGGATTGATGTGCCCTTTCTATTAACAAATTCTGCTGTGGAACACCAGTTCCTGATTTGTTCTTTCATAAAATTAATGCAATTTGTTCCTTCCAGTTTCTCTGGATCAGTAGAAAATTTCACGTTTTCTGTGCATTATGTCTCCCAGCTTTACCATTTTTAAAACCATTCTTCTTAAGAAGCCTCATTTTACTCTTTCCTTAATGTCAACTTCTGATTTCTGCAGTTTTATCAGCACATCTGAACTACATTAAGCTTCTTCTATTATTTATCGTCTTTTGTCATTTAACTGATTGCAATTCTTCAGTGCATCATTTATTTTAAAACAATCCAATTTATTTTTTCACTAAACTACTAGAAGCTACCTCCTTATACTGTGACTGTAGCTCAATCTGTTTTTTGCTAAATAGCTGAAAGCTCTTCCCACTAGAATTCTTTCTTCACTTTTTCTTGTTGATCTTATTTTTTACTTTCTCCAGATTTCTTTGTTGCTGACATCCAGGCAATGTCATGACCATCTGGTAACTGAACTTTACACAAATGAATAGGCTTTGCTAGCTGCACTCCAGAGTTTTGGTTTTCACACTGTGGAGAGTATTGACTGACCTCTTGTTCAGTGTGCAGCCATCTTGGATGACCCTAGATTTATTTCATTTTAGTATAGAAACATATTTGAATATAGGTGTGAGGATAGGGCAATGGGGAATGTAGCTCTTGATGCACGTTACGGATTGTGTAATGTTAAACCCAGAAGGAAAGGTTAATTTTTAATCACACTACTTTAAATGTACAAAAAGCATTACTGACTCATGGGAAGTAACCAGTTATGTACATTATTCTCCTAAGAATGAAAATACTCATTAGAATGAATAGAGCCTTAATTTCATTTTGCCATTGATTTCCTGTATGTAGGTGACTATAAGTGTAAATTTGAACATAACAAGAAAAAAGGAAGTGATGCAAATAGACTGGAAATATTTTCACAATGTGGTATACAATGGTAAAGGTAGGATAACTGAATATATAGAGCAGGTTTTATTTATATATATATATATATATATATATATATATATATATATATACACATATATATATATATACATATATATACATATATATTCACTTTATAATCTTGAAATACTGAAATATCAGATTTCAGTATCTCGAGACTATAAAGCCGAAAAAACAAAACACCGATACCCCAAAACTGCGTAAGTCAAAACAGTGAATGTACACACACCATACAAGACATACACCGACCTCCCCACATTACAACAAACAAACAAAACACACACAAACACAATACAAATAAATAAACTTACCCTACATCTAAGCAGGAGGGCAAGCACCCCTACACACCCCATGTGGGGGGCTGCCCCCCACACCCCCGCTACTTATATATACTAACTCCAAGTTCGCACCAAACAGAAAAAGACAGTAAACTCACCACTACATACTCTACAGTCTCCTTGCACACACACATCACAAGTGTACAAACACTATGACTTTCAACAATTACACACTCATACTTTTACCTACCCTAACCCACACCTACAACTTCTGAACACACGCACATACACTCATATCCCTACCCAATACTATTAAAAAATATTCACCTACCTGAATCTCCAATCATATCCACACCAAACCGTAAATCAAGTACACAGTACATCCCACGTCACGTAGCTCACAACCACAATCGCGAATTCGACATTTCTGGATTCATGGCTATGGGGTTTCGCTATTTCGGAAGTTTGGCTTTATAGTCTCGAAATACTGAAATTCGATACTTCAGTACTTCGTGATTATAAAGTGAATATATATATATATATATATATATATATATATATATATAAACACACACACACACACACACACACACACACATATATATATATATATACACACATACATATATAGATGTGTGTTTTATATATATATATATATATATATATATATATATATAATAATTATAATTGGACTGTGCTGTTTTAAGCTATTAAAGACACGTGTAGAGCTATGTATTGTAATAAATCAAAATAAAGGCATCTCTAAAAAGGGAATGGTCTCATTTGATCCAGAGTAGATTATTCTGGTGAAAATACAGCTGATGTAGTACATCAATTATGGGTGGATCATGTAATCATGAAATATTTTTATAAAAGTTGGGTAGGATGGCGGAAAGTATTTACATTAAATTAAAACAATATTTGAAGTACAACAGAAGTGCATACAATGAAGAAGAAAGAATATAACCATTTTGTTAACATGCAGTATTTTTTTGCAATTAAATCATATGTATCACAGAAGAAAACACAATTACAAAAAGAAAAAAGTGTCACTTAACAGAGTCTCAAATGTATTTTAAAAGAGAAGAAAGCAGGAAGCTTCACCTTTGTTAAGTAAGCAGATCTTAAAATAAGCTTGTATGGAAGGTTTAATGGATCAAACTGCAGAGAGGAAAATGTCAAAATCAGATATGTTAGGACTGATCACAAATGAAAAGCTCCATCTTTGGGCATATACTTCAAAAATAAAAATCAAAAACACTGATGGATACAGCTACTTCCAAGGGCACTTTTATTAATAACATTTCAGTCAAGTACTTTTGTCCACATTAAAGACTTCTTCTGAACTAAAGTAATATATAGAAAGGTGCCAGCAGCTCACACTGTTGCTTACATAAAATCCATTCTTCATTTCAGCTGACTGGAATTTGCAGTTCTGAATTCAAAGCATCATCCAGGCAAATAATAAACATAAAACATGACAGGTTACCAAAATGCACTTGTGAAATACACTATTTAAAAATGTCCCTTTTGACAGATCTAGATTTTAAACATATATTATCTTGGTCATTTAGCCCTGCAGCTTTACATGAATTCAACTTTGTCTGCCAGCAAAGCTCACTAATTTGCAGTGCAATGCTTACCACCCATCCCCCCACCCCCAGCTCCCCATCAGATCCATATGCTCCAGTACATACAAACAAAAAAGTCTGAAACTTAATATTTGTTTAAACAGGACATTTTTCTTAGTGTTTATTCCATATGAATGTTCCCTAATTCTAATACCACGCTTTCTTGTAGTTTTTCCTATACAAAATGCCTTACGTGGAACAATTTGCACAATAAACCACTTGTTCACCATTACAAGTAAAATGACCTCTACTTTGGGGGCCTGTATTCTTACTTCCCAAGACTAGAATTAGTTTGCTATTAATATGTCATTTGCACATACCACATTTAAAGATAGCTTATGGGGCTTACACTTAACTATGAAAGTCGGTATATTATCAGATTTCACCAAGTTCTTTAAATTATTACATTTCCCACTTTAGGTAAAGCACCTTAATGCAATGTTCTTATATTTCCAATAAAGAACAGATATTTGTTAAAATAGTGCCAATGCTCATCAAATCAAGACTATTGTGCAGAGAAAATGAGACAGAATTTCAGAGTTCACAGATTTACCTAATTTAAAAGGTAAATCTATCAAAGTAGTGTTCAAGCAGGGACACAACATCAAGAACATCTTAGAATCTGCCAAAAATGAAAATATTTTTACACATAGAAGGAAGGGTACTTACAAATGTGGGGCTTGTACCCAGTGTACTTATATTTCCAATAATGAACAGATATTTATTACATGCAGGCAAAAACTATTAACAGCTAAAACCTACAGTAACTGTAACTCCAAAGGCCTAGTCTATTTAGTTACTTGTGGTGTCTGTGGCAATTTTTATGTTGGGAAAACTGAAAGACAACTGAAACGGAGAATTTATGAACACATTAATGATGTTAATACAGGAAACACCAATAATGTACTTTACAAACATATATTATCATGCCCTAATGCCAGTTTTTCCTTCTTTGTCATTGAAACTGCCTCTAAAGAACTGAGAGGGGGGCCTTGGGAGCACAAGTTAGAATATAGGGAAACTTTTTGGCAGATAGTATTGGAGTCTAACAGACCACCATGTCTAAACAACTACATTTCCTTGGTACCCCTACTTAAACTCAGGTCAGCTAAACTATGAACATTATGTTTTATTCAGTTTTGTTATTGACATTATTTGTACTATCTTGAAGATTTTTACATATATATATATATATATATATATATATATATATTTTTTTAATGACATAAAATACATTTATTACATATAACTGATTTTAAACTAGTTATTTCATAATATGTATTTTTTTCAACATGTTATTTGGTTCTCAGCTTATTTATTTTTATAAAATATTTTCTATTTACAGTTTATATTAATATTTTATTTATTTATTTATTTTTATTTATCATTTGTTGACCGGGAAAGTCCGACTAGGCTCCACAGAGCCTGTTTTCAGCAGAGGCCCGGGGAGAAATGCTCCAGATGCATGTCTTTGGAATGTGGGAGGAAACCGGAGTACCCGGAGGAAACCCATGCGAACACAGGGAGAACATGCAAACTTTATGCTAAAGTATTTCATATACACTTTTCACTAAATTTTGCACTAATTTATTCAGTCTTTTACACGATCATTATTTATTAAAACATTTTAAATGTGTTTATTTACTGTTTTTATGGCTGTGTCTAAGTATTTGCTGGATCAATTAATTAACTAATGGGTGTATATAAAGCAACAGAAATGGTTATCTTATTGTATGATCTGAAGAAGTCTGAGGGATACTTAGATGAAAACACTTTTGTACTTCTTTTTGCAGCGTTAAATAAAGGAACTTGGCATTTATTGCCAGCAATTCTTTGTGTGGTACCTACGTGCAGTGTCCGGACATTTGGTTTTCTTGGTTTTTACTCTGGACTGGCTCCTTTTTTGTGAACCTTTCTAATGGAATCACTGTCTATCCTGCATAATGGGTAATCTATCTTTTTAGCAAGGTAGGTATTTCTTCAGTTCATAGATTAGTACTAGGCAAACTCTCTTTGTGGACCATTTTAAGTCTCACCAATTACCCCATGGGAGAATCAAACCCTGCACCTTGTGTCTGTAAGGTGAGCATCCTAACCATTGTGCCAACCTCCCACTGCCTTTCCATACCAATTGTAAAACATATGCATTTGATTAGTCTCTAAGTGAGCAATTTGTAAAATGCTTTACAAATAAAGTGAATTATATAAGCTCTGGCAGTAAATATCTAAATTATCAGGACTCGTGTTAAACTACACATTATTACATAATCTAGATATTCTGGCAGCTTGAGTCCTAATACTTTCTTTATTTGGATTGGGTCTGAACTTTTACAATAAATGTATTTTTTTCCAAAAGTTGATTTTAGATACACCTTTGAAATAAAACAATTTCGTATCATGTCCAAAATAATTTTGATATCTAGAAAGTGAACACCATGACAAAAAGAAAAGTTAAATAAATGTGCACTGTTTTGAATGCCTTCTTTTTTGTCTTAATATGGTTACTATAATGCCCTGTATTAAAAATCCATAAGGTGTAGCAGTTAGCGCTGTCGCCTCACAGCAACAGCAAGAGGTTCTCCCGTTCGATTCTTGGCTGGATCGCCTTCTGTGTGGAGTCTGCATGTCCTCCCTGCGGTCGAGTGATGTTTAAAGACATGCAGGTAAGTGCGTGTGTGAATGGGTGTGCCTTCTTTGAAGGTTGGGCGTCGGGCTGGCAACTTAGCAACGTAAAAAAAACACTGCCAATCATTAGCGGACCGGAGTTCTGCTGGGGCGATTCCTAACCAGGAAAAGCCGACAGACATTAGTTTATTAAAAATCCATAAAATATGCACAAACAGAACTGTGTTGTTAACGCCAGTTTTGTAAAAACACTATTGTCACTTACTAAGAGCAAGGTTGTCAACTGCAGGTGCCACTGAAGTCTCTACTAAGCGAAGAAATTACTGTCTAAAACAATTTCAAGAGAGTAAAAACATGCATATCCTCATTAGAAAAAAAACAAAACATTCACATTAAACATGAAACTCATCATAACAGCCCTTGGTCCTGAGAGCTCATTTCATATAATGTGGCAACATTTGCTGTAACTGAAAACATACAAAAGGATCTAAATTGTGCAACAAGTGTCATTTACATTGAAAATCTCCAGAATTTTGAATACAGGGAGAGATACACAGAGACTTTATTTAAAAGGCCAACCAAAGAAAAAGGCACACAGCCTTCCATGTCAAGAATTGGTCTCAAATGTGAATGCACACCACTTATAAAAGAAAATGGGGATTTTAGGAAATTGCACATGATAAAAGTTAGACACATCAATACCAAAACCATCTTCATGCAGCAGTTCTAACAAATCGAGCCCAGTATATTACTAGGCTAAGTTAACTTCCTTCTTTGTAACCTTTCCTTAACACCCTGTATCATTTAATAAATCAACAATGCCAGACTCATATTTAGCAATGTCCATGATGACAAGGCTGTGACTCATTTTTCATATATCTCTCACATTTATCTGCTCTTAGTTGGGTCAAAGCAACTCTTTCCCCATTACTCAAGTTATAAAACTTCATATTTTTCTAATTATTTTTTAATGTCCATTTCGCACAGTACTTCAAGGGCAGAAACATGTACTGAAAGCTGGTGGTTAGAAGTACTGGGTTTCCTCATGACAAACGCATCTTAATGGCCATTTTTGTGCTGTAAAAAGTTCCTTACAAACACTTTCAAATTCAAGACAATATTTGTTAGCTCTTCTGGATGTTGTTGTTTGTCTTTCGGCTTTTCCCAGTTAGGGTTCGCCACAGCGGAACTCCGGTCCGCTAATGGTTGACAGATGGTTTTTATGGTGTCGAGTTGCCAGCCCGATGCCCAACCTTCAAAGAAGGCACGCCCATTCAACGCATGTCTTTCGAGAGCCCACTTGACCGCGGGGAGGACATGCAGACTCCACACAGAAGGCAATCCCAACCCAAGCCGAGAATCGAACGGGAGAACCTCTTGCCGTAAGGCAACAATGCTACCGCTGCACCACCGCGGAATGGAACACAAAAAGTTACTTGTTTTGTGTTGCTTCATATATTCCATTTGAAATTTGCTCCTTCTCCATATATCCCAGTTCAAAACTATCACTTTCCTAGTTATCCCTGGTTGTTCTCCCCCATTTCTGCTCAAGTACTCTGTAGGGAATTTTAAAACCTTCCCTACTCATTTTAATTCCTAAATATGTTTCCATTTCTCTCTCTCCTCCTCATCACATCTCCAGCATTTGCTATCTACCTAAGTAAAAGCCCTATAAAGTTTACTTGGTATAAAAATACCTATGCAAACACTTTGATGCAAAAATCCTAAACCCAGATTTCTTCACAGTGTTACTTTGTAAACTGTCTTTCAATTTTGTCTTGTCAATGTTTTCTAAGTCCTCTGATTGATAATTACAATTGTTATGAAACATTCTGTATGCCATACTAACCATCACTTTAACAGCATGTACTGTTACAGCTTTAACCAAAACTTTACCAGAGCTACTCTTTCGCTGAGTACTCCCCTTCCTCTTTACTCGGCTATTAGTTCCTGACAAGCAAGGCAATCTCTAACTTGCAGTTCAAACTTCTGCTTAACCTCGTCCCAATTCTATTGCCTTCCCCTCCCCAATTATTTCATCCAACCCCTTGGTTCTCTTCCTAAGTTCCTTCAATAAATTCCAGCCTCCTCTTGCCTATTTTTTTTTTTTGCACCTCTACTTGTATACATCTCTACTGGTAAAATCTTCTTTCTCCATTCCTACTCTGGTGGAATGTTTGGAATATTTCTGCTTCTTTATGAATATAAAATTCTATATGACTGACTATTCTCCTTTAGAACCTGCATCCAAAAAATTTAGTTTTGCCTTAATTCTCAACCCCCCCCCCATCAAAGTTCATCATCATTTTACACTTTGATTTAAAACCTTCTATATCAGTTATGTACAAGCTTTTTAACTGTATAAACTACCCCTTTAAGTTAGGTAACCTTAAATACCATGTTTTATGGGGGGAATCAACTTATCCCACTTAACTCTTGCCCTCTTCCCCTCCCTAATAAATGTTTCCAAGTCTTCATCATCATCCACAACTTCTCCTCTGGTTGAGAACAATATGCTTGACATGAACATAAATGACTGCTTCATTTAACTCACACTTTATACATATAGAAACCTCCCTCCTACAAAGCAAAACTACTACAAACCCAGCTATCACACTCCAATCACTGAAGTCGCAACAGAACCTCACACTCTACTGCCAACATTTACAATTAAAAAATAGCTATGCACACTAATGACAATAGCTACTGCCCTTGATCAATTCCCATCTGAATACCTCAAACTTGGTGCAGATAGTCATGCATATACTGTCTCAATTCTAATGAACTGCTCTATCCAAGAAAAATATTTCTCCACCTTAAGGAAAAAAAATTATAGAATACCTCTTCATAAATGTGGCTCATTACCTGAGCACACAAACATTATACCAATCACCATTTCTCACCCTAATTCAAAATTTTGGAAAGATGTGTTCATTCTCAACTTACTAAATACATTTGTCATAATCTCCTCTCTTCCTTACAGCATGGTTTCAAAATCAATCACAGTACAACTACTGCCCTTCTAAGGTTCACAGGTGTAATAGCTTACAATTGACATTCAGGTCTTCTAACCTCAGCCCTATGCCTGGACCTATCCAAGGCTTTCAATAAAGTCAATCATCAAATTCTCCTAACTAAACGCTCTTCCTCTGAGGTGTTCTTTTCTAACTCGTTTCTTAGTTGCATCTCTAATGGATCCCAAGCAGTGAAATGGTGAGATGACCTACTTTTCCTTCCTATATCAATCGGAATCCCACAAGGCTCCATATCCTAGGACCACTACTGTTTAACTTATTCATCAGAGACCTAAACACAGAAGACAAAGAGACAATCATATTACAGTACTGCAAATGACTCTACCAAGATGACTCTAATGTGCGTCGCTATGACATTACCCATGCTCAAACACTTACTCAGAAATCCTTCTCCTCCATAGAAGCTTGGCTCAACAACTCAACTTCTGAAAAAAAAAATTAAACTGCTGTTCACCCCCAACTCTCTCTCCTCCCCCCAAAAATACCTTTAATACACTATCAACCAAAAAGACCAATATAGAACTGGTAGCCCACACCAATGGGGCAGCTGCAGTGATGCAGTGATTAGCATTGTCGCCTCACAACAAAAGGTTCTCTGGTTCGATTCTCGGTTGGGATGTCTTCTCTGCGGAGTCGACATGTACTCCCTGTGGTCATGTGAGTTTCCTCTGGGTGCTTCAGTTTCCTCTCACATTCCAAACACATGCAGTAGGTGGACTGGACATACTAAATAGGCTGTAGGTGCAAGTGTGTATGCGAGTGAGTAGTACGGATGAACCACCATGGAAGGGCTAGCCACCTGGCGGTGTAAACCTTGGCTCGAGATGATTGTCACTGTTTAAGTGACACCTAACCCCATGTCCAGAAAAGGGGTGGAGGATAAATGGATGGATCCCACACCAAAGTATTAGGTGTGATTATAGACAACCACCTGAAATTTAATCTACACCTTAAGCAATCCATAAAAAAGACATCCTAAAAGCAATTCTGCCTCTGCAGAGTACAGCACTACCTTACTGACTCTGCTAGAGAAAATATAGCCACTTCTTTGATAATTCCAATCCTACGACATGCCTCTCCTAGCCTTACCAATGTTAACTCCTTTCTATAAGCTAAACTGTAAGAATACTAGTCAAATCTGCAAGCAACCAACAATATACATCATATCAAACAATTAAACTAACTTGAACTAAATTCTATTGTACTCGCAATTAATTACAACCTTCAAACTAATGCACAACCCTGAAAAATGTCCATCAACCTTACATTACGAGACCTCTACACACCAATGACAAATCATTACTCTCATAACTAAACCATACATTGCAGGGTACTCCCTGCATTCACACTGCACTGCTAATAGCTGGAATATCATCCCACTCCACTTAACAGTCTGCAACCTGAAAGGCTTTAAAGACTGACTGA
Organism: Protopterus annectens; assembly: GCF_019279795.1. Classification (NCBI taxonomy): domain Eukaryota; kingdom Metazoa; phylum Chordata; order Ceratodontiformes; family Protopteridae; genus Protopterus; species Protopterus annectens. Next base: position 896,717,997 of record NC_056739.1, read on the forward strand.
AGCAACACCTGACAGATAAGGTTTTGCACCTGTACTACCCCTGATTAAACTGGTAATCGTATAGCTACATAAATCCATACCATAATAGTGCATAATCCACTGCTATCACAACTATATCCCCTGTACCATCTCATCTCCTTGGCCTTCTTCCTTCCTTTGGACTCTAACTCTATCTTATCTTCCTATGCCCTAGATTTTGAACAAGACTTTATAGTAACAAATATTCTTACTTAAAGCCTGACAGTCTATGCATACTGATGCTATTGCACTGTACCTCCATGTACTTAAGAAATGTATTCATATACAACCTGTGTAACTTATTTTTAATGGAAACAGTTTGTAAATCATGTAGCTGACATGTCTGAATAATGGTAGTGATATCCATGAATTATTAAACTAATTGCAAGTAAAGAAAACAATATAACTGATGTCCATGATGTTTACATAATGCAGCTTTTCTCCCTAGGCCTCGTTTGTAAAAATTCAGTGCTCAGTTGGGCTTTCCTAGTAGAAAAATGACAATAAATAAATAAAATACAAGACTAAAGATACTAAGTTTTTACTGCTTATATCTTACTATCCAGATCCACAACGAAGTTTCCATTTTCTTCATTTTGTATTATCTTCTGCTTAGTATCTTCCGTATATCTTCAGCTGCCACAACAGAATTCATTATAATCCATATAGCTAAATAATTTGTCTTATGCATCCATAACTACTGGTATTGCCAAAATGTGTGGGCTTTTGGTTTATCTTCATTTATTTTGTATCCTGAAAAGACATGAAACTATCTAAAAGTGTTTCATAACACTGAAAATGTTCTTTTCTGGATTTATCAAGTACAAAATAATATTACTTGCAAATAAAGATAACTTTTCTTTATTATCACACTCGTTACATCCTTGAAGTTCTGGACCCTTTTCCTCTTTCTTCAATGGCTCTAAATATGAAGCAAATACCAGAGTGGAAAGAGGGCATTCCTTCCCAGTTTCTCTTTGCAAACACAGCTTGTCACAGAGGAACCCTCCCACTTTAATTCTTGTTAATAAATAATAAGAACACAAGACAATACTTCTTACTAGACAGTGCTAGTCAAGAATTCAGAGATCATAGGAAAATGCTTAAAATAATACAGTAGAATAGTTCTGACATCGATACAGAAAAACAGCTAGTCTAGACTTACTATTTCCTATCTATATCTAAGAGCAAACACAGTTCTAAAATGAACTTACATATAGAGCAAAGCAGTGCTGGTGATGTTGGGTGTTCTGAAGACAAATGCCAAATGGCCTGAGTCTCTCTGTCCTTAAATTGATAACACAGTATTTCTGACTCATTTTAGATTACATCATTTTTTCTCTGGTTCCCAGGCTAACAGAAACTCAGAATTTAGCATTTGATCTGGGACGTGGTCAGGAAGTTACAGCAATAAAAGACATTATACATTCAAATTCTAGCAATTAACTCTGGTCTCAAAACAATAGGAAGGATTCCTTCATCCAGACGTCTCGGCTCCGAGTTTTGAGATCAAACAATTATACAGTGCTTGACTTAGCAGCTCTCCTCCAGCAGAGTGCAATGTGGTTACATTTTTGAAGTTCAACATTTACCATAATTTTTCTTGCATTTAAGAGAACAAGCATGTGGCGTACATTAATATTTACAAATGACAGAATTATCTACAAAATTCTATCTAACTAGACTAGCAGCCTTCACATTCTTCCATCAGACTCTTCGCAGATTTGAGAGGGACTTCCTTTACTTCACTACTTCCTATGGAAAATCTTCATATATAGATATTATGACACCCTTTACCTCTGTACTCTACTTCCGTAGTGCCTCTTAAAATTATCTCTCAATAATTGTATTTCAAAAATTTTACTATTACTGGTCTAGTTTTTGAGAGTTAGCAATGAAGGGCACTCTGTGGAATCTGTCAGGTTCAAAAATGTTTATGTATTCAGCAATGTGTTTTAAGAGTTTTGTAGGTGGTGGTATGTGTGCCAGTCTGGATTCTACCTTTGTATGTGATTTTTTTGTATGCATAAAGTTTCATAATTGCATGTCTATTTTCAAATATAAGATGAAAGGAAAAAAGTTTTCATAAATTGCGACATCCTTTATATTTTGAAGCAGATGCTCCTCTTGGCTGGGAAGTGCATCTCTTCACATGCATTCCTGACTCTGCCCCCATCACTTTCATTTGCCTGCTGTATGACCTTGAGCAAGTCGCTTAAAAGGACAATGCTTTGAGGCCATTAGGAGTTTGGGCTGGGCTCCTTAATGGTCTCCTTGAGTGCATGCGTAGTAAGTACCTATGAACCTGTAAGCATTTGATAGTCACCTCGGGTTTTATGAGCCAACCAGTGGTAACATCTGTGTTCTGTGATAGAATAATATGGTTAATAAGGAGGATATATGAATGGTAAATATTTTTAAACCTTTCAACTGTGGCTGTTTTATGTAGAGATAATTTAAGCTCCAGGGTACATTGCAGTGTATATAGTGATACTGTCCAAGCCATCCCAAATAAGCCTTGCTGTTCGTCACCCTTACCATTTGGATAATAATATTGCACAGTAATAACTGGACACCCTTTGATAAGGGCCTTATTAATAGCTGATATTAGTGGTTGGTGGCAAGTGGTACTACCATAAAGTCTGGGCAGAAGGGGCTTAGCTGGAGAAACAGTGCCAGCCTTCCCCAGGTGTGTATGTGTATTGGTATATAACTCATATCTCAAAGTGTGTGTGTATCAGCTACTTGGACAGGGACAAGAAGCAGTGGTTGGGCAGAGAGGATGCTGGAAGTTTGAGCTTCACCACTACGCTGAGATCTGGACCCTATAGCTGTGCCAGTGGGAGTCTTATTGGGGATCTGGAGAGAAAAGGAGAAACCAGCCCCAGAATGACTATGATCTCTGTGTGCTCTTAAGGGAAACTGTACTTTACTGTGTGTGTATTTGTTATCCTTCCCAATGTGGACGCCCCCTCTCTGGTGTTAATGGTGAGGATTGATTGCTGGGCCAGTGCACGGGCATCACAAAGAATACTAAATCTAGCTTTGTATAGCCAACTAAAATGAAAACTGTATGGAAAGGGATTTCTATGTTTTTTATTCAGTTTTGGAAGCCAAGACTGAAGTTACTGAAACAGTAATGTAATAAACAGGTCAATTCCTGCATGTTACTCTTTACTGGCTATTATGTAGCCTATTTTATTATTTAATTTATGAGCAGATTTTTCATACTATATCACAAGTAAAGTGAAGTTGGACTCTATCATATATATTCAAATAGAGGTATACAACCTTTTTACCAAATTTTTCATACACGGTACTACTTAAAATAGCAAGTTTAAATGTAAACTGTGCATTTAAGTTTTCAAAATTAATAGAAGTTGTTGATTTTATAAAAGATCTGTTTTTTTATACAGGAATCTTATATGATAGGTTCCCAATGTGATCAAATGAAAGTAAAACACCAGTGGATAAAAGAAATTATCAATAATTGTGCTACAACAAAATTAATTGAGGTAAATATTAAACTTGTATATCAGGTGGAAAAATTATAAAGGAATAAGGAGATGGGCAGTATTGGTTTCTGTAGCCACATGTTCAATGATGTTAAATGTAGGATCTGTATACATAATCAATTTTATTGATTATCAAGCCTTTTTAAAGGATATTTCAGAAGGACTCCAACAAAGGTAGAATACAACTGTATTTATTTATTTAACATTTTTTTTACCAGGATAAATCTGACTGGACAGCAGGTGTCCATTTTCAGTGGAGTCTTGGGGAGAAAAGCTCCAAGAAGTTACAATGGGAATACATAGGTTATTAAAGAGTGACAGCTGAATGCAATAATAGTAGTTGGATAACAAGTGGTAGAATGCTAACATATAAAAGGCAAAAAACAGTTAAAAGCAAAACAACCTCATAGTACAGTCAGATCATCACAAATCTTACAGTATTAGTACAGTATGTATACACAAGGTACTGAGAAGTAGGTTCATATTTACAAGATTTATAAAATATACAATGCACATAGGTGACAGTGTAAAGTAAGCACCAGAGGCTTCAGGGGGTAACCTGCCTACAGTGGGGTGAGGATTGGGGGGGGATCATTGCAGTTGCAAAGAGGATTACCATAAAGGTGTGGTTTAAGGAGGTCTTTAAATGTGGTTGTACAATTTTGTAACCTGAAGACAAGAGGGAGGGTGTTCTATGCTTTTGCGACCTCACGGGAGAATAGGGCTTTTCCAAAGCTGTTCTTGCATGGATTGACTTCAATCAGGGATTTGTTACTGAATCGTAGTTCCCTGTTGGAGTTCTGAAAATTTAACATGTCAGCTAGGGCATGGGTTCTCTCAGGATGGCATAGAATTTGATGAGCTATGATGAGTTGGTGGTAGCGTAGTAAGTTTGGAAATTCTAACCAGTGTAGTTTAAGTAGGGGATTGGTAGTGGTGGGAGTGTGATTTAGCATTGGCTGCGAACCTAGCTATTTTGTTGTAGCATGCGGTGAGTTTTTTCAGGTCTGTTTTATTAATGTTGGTTTGAACTGGGGAGGCATAAAGTAATGTTGATAAAAGATGCGTTCTGGCTATGATAGTTCTAGACTTGGAGGTTAGGAACTGCTTGCTGCGATAGAGGAATCCTAGCTTTTTATGGACCTTAGAAATAGTTTGATATATGTATTTAAGTTGTTGATCAATTGTGACACCTAGTAGTTTGGCCTCTGGTACTGGGGTGATGAGGGTGTTATTGGCTGAGAGAATGGTGACGGTGGGGTCATTGTGCTTAGTTGGGTGGAATAGCATTAACTGTTTTTTGGGGGTTTAGTATCAGTAGTTAATTGTTTAGCCAGTTCTCTATCTCAGTGAAAAATTCTTGGGCTTTACATTGTAGAAGATGAATGTTGGGTGCAGAGCAGATTAGAGATGTATCATCCACATATTGGACAATATCGGCTTTAGTAGTTGCTGAGTGGAGATTGTTTGTATGTTAAAGAGAAGGGGGCCTAGGATTGAGCCTTGGGAACTGCCACATGTGAAGGGGAGTGGGGGGGATAGGGAGTTGACCCATTTGACAGATTGTGAGTAGTTGCTTAGGTAACTGTTGAACCAGTGCAGGGTGGGGTTATCAAGGTTGAGTTCGGAGAGGTAGGCAAGGAGTTTGTTGTGGGAAACTGTGTTGAATGCCTTGGATAAGCTTAGGAAGGTGGCGGAGACCAGTTTCCCATGGTTCCTGTACGAGCTTATGGTATTGGAGAAGTTAATTAGGGCAGTGGTGGTGCTATGGGATGGCCTAAATCAATGTTGGGTTTTAGATGGTAGGTTGGTGGTTAGTAGGTGGGTAAGGAGTTAGTGGTGGATACATCTTTCTAGAATCTTTAATAGGGGTGATAGGATCGCAATGGGATGGTATTTGGAGAGGTCAGTAGAGGGGCCGCCCTTGTGGAGGGGGATGATATATGAGGTTTTCCACAAGGATGGAACGATGCACACAGAAATAGATGTATTAAAAAGTAGGGAGATAGGGTAGGCAATGGCCTTGGACACAATTTGGAGATATTTGGCTGGTAGATTGTCGGCAGCAAGAGTGGTTGGTTTGAGTTTTGTTAACAGTTTTTGAATGGTTGATGTTGGTACTGGTTTGAGTAAAAAGGGGGTGGAGTTAGCTTTGCATTTTAGGGATTGTGGTTGGGTTGTGGGTGATATACCATCTACGAGTTTCAGTATGGAAGAGGTAAAACAGTTATTGAAGTTTGAGGCTACATGAAGGTCTGTTCCTTCGATGTTTGATGGTGGTGCAGTGGCTTTTCCAGGCTGGAGTATGCTGTTCACTGCAGCCCAGAATTGTTGTGGGCTGTTACTGTGTTTCCTTTGAAAGGAAATACAGTAATTTTGTTTGTCTACCTTGACCTGCTTTTTTGCTTTATTTCTAAGTTCAGAAAAGGTTTGCCTAGTTTCCGGTGTTTTGTATTGTCACCAAGTTTTCCAAACTTTATCCCTATCCTTTAGTAAGCTGTTTGTGGTTTTCTCTAGCCAGGGGGCAAGGATACTGTGTACCCTAATTGTTTTTGAGTGGGGCTAATTGGTTTAGAATCTCTAGGAATGCGGAATTAAAGTTTCTACTACATTATCCAAAGGAGGGGTTTTAGGCTTTCTAAGAATTGCTCTGAGGGGAAGTTTTTCAGGAAAGGGTTTGTGGCAGAGAGGGTGGTTTGGTACATTTAAGTTTGTGCCAAAGCAGAAAAGTTGGACTGTGGTTACTGAGGGAGTTGGGTAGTGTTCCACATTGGTAGGCAGTATTGGGGTGGTTACTGAGGATCCAATCCAAGGTGGATTCTCTTTTGGTGGCCTTGTCAATTCATCTGGGTGAGTGCATGAGTTGAGCGAAGTCATATAGGTTTATGTGGGTGGTGGCTGTTGGTGAGTGTATACTGTACCAGTCGATTTTGCCATCGACTCGGACTATAGTTTCTTGGGAAAGGGAGTGGGAAGCCCAGTGGAGTATAGATTCTAAGGTATTAAGGTTGTCTCCTGGTGGTATATAGATGCTGAGTAAGTTTAGTTGTTTGTGCTGGTTTAGGAGTAGTCTGGCGAATAGAGTTTCAGCATTGTTAAAATTTGGGGTTTCTTTTTGAAGGAGCTGGACTTTTAAGTTGGATTTGTAAAGAAGGGTGATGCCATCACCTCTTCTGTGTGCTCTATCTACTCTTAATATGTCAAAGCCAGGTGGGGTTATGGAGTTATCTTTAATATGGGGCTTAAGCCATGTTTCTGTAATAACCGTTACATATGGGTTATATATAGAGCTAGCTGAATGTAACTGTTCTATTTTGTTGATGATACTATGAATGTTTAGGTTCAGTATAAGTATGTCAGTGGGTTTATGCTTAAATGGGAGGTTGGGGTTGGGTGGGTCATTGGAGAGGGTTGTTGGGCCGGGGTTGGGGTGAATGTCCCCTCCTAGTAGTAATTGAGCTGCTATGTTGGTAATGGTTTTAAGGTAGAATACTGTTAAAAAGTGACGTTTGAGGTTGAGGTGTTTTTTGGATTGTGAGGTGTAATGAATTGGAGAGGCGAGTTGAAAGAGGAAAGGGTGACTGGGTGTGTGTTTGTAAGTATGGAGTGGTTATCTGTGGTATGGGGAAAGGTAGGAGATTTGATACAGTGTAGACTGATGAGTGAGTGGTGATAAGTGGTACTAATGAAGATTAAGTAGAGATAGATGGATAAGGATAGCAAAAGTATGGGAGTGGGGGTTGGTGTCATAGTGTCAATGAGGTCTATGTATTGTAGGGATGTGGATGGGGAGGAGAGAAGAGGTGTGTGCAGTGTTGGTTTGGAGGAGTAGTAGAGTGTGTTTAGAAATGGGTGGGTTGAGAACAGGGGGATGGTAGCCTAGTGGAGTGTTGGTGTGGCTAATTGTTGTAGAGTTGTGTTCATGTGATTGGGTGGTGGGTGTGACAGGTGAATCAGGTGATGTGAGGTAAGGATAAATCTACGAATAGTGGGGGTGGGTGAGAAATGGGGACAGGGTAGGTGAGTAGAGTGAGCCCAAGCATTAGCGAGGGTGAATGGAGAGGCCGCCACAAGCCATACAGGTAGGTGACTACAGAGACAATCTGTAAGCTTAGTGGCAACAGACTGTGTTTAATGGAGAGAACAAAGATAGACTATTTTTCAAACAATGGAAGTTTAATAACTAATGATAAATTTCCAGGGGTCAAGTATAAGAGGTAAAACTGTAGACATTTAAGAGTACTGGACTGAAATGGGGGGCAGATAGAGAGCAAGCAGATGGGGGGGGCTACAGTAAGGGTCCTAGGCTTAGTTTGGATAGCTAATAGGGAGTGGATGGGGCCTTCACCTAGAAAACACTAGCCCACTGCCAACCTTGGCAGAGTGCTAACAATAATTATGTGGAAAATTAACCTTTAATTTTGCTTGAAATTGGGAGCTTGAGTGGTCACTTGTTCATAGGCTGCAGGCAGGAGGTTGCCTGTTGGAACTTGGGCCCAATGTGGTTTTCCTATTCACGCTCTTTTATTTTGCTTGAAACTGAGAGCTTGAGTGGTCGCTTCTTCATAGGCTGCAAGCAAGAGGTTGCTTGTTGGAGCTTGGGACCCAATGTGGTTTCCCTATTCACGCTCTTTTATTTTGCTTGAAACTGGGAGCTTGAGTGGTTGCTTGTTCATAGGCTGCAAGCAGGAGGTTGCTTGTTGGAACTTGGGACCTGATGTGGTTTTCTATTCACAGACTTTTATTTTGCTATAAACTTAGAGCTTGACTGGTCGCTTGTTCATAGGCTGCAAGCAGGAGGTTGCTTGTTGGAACTTGGGACCCGATGTGGTTTTCCTATTCATGCTAACACAGATGCACATCTGGGGGGTCGGCAGTGGTGGAAAATGAACTGTAGTATTAGGAGGAGACTGGAATGCAGCAACAGATTTGAATTATGATCACTCTTCCTTAATACAAAGTCTTATAAGGAAACACAGTATTTTGTTAACATAATTTTTACAGAAAGAGAGTTTGTTGGATGGCCGGAAGAAAAAATTCCCTTATGACAGGATGTATATGCATGTTGCACTTGCAGTTAGTGACTATAAGATTAGATATGTTTACTTCCTCTGATGTACTCTCTGCATCTAAATTTTTAGATCCATAGTGGGTTTCATGGCTAGATCATACTTGGATAACAATGATTTTGAATCATACAGACACCAAGAATGACTGTTTTGTGGAGATGAACTCCTATTAATTGTTTTCCATCATAGGATATCTTCTTCTTCTTCTTTCGGCTTTTCCCGGTTAGGGGTCGCCACAGCGGATCACCTTGTCCGCACATTGAATGGCAGTGGAGTTTTACGGTGTCGAGTTGCCTGCCCGGCGCCCAACCTTCCACAGAAGGCACACTCACACGCACACCTAGGGCCAATTTAGAGTGTCCAATCCACCTGCAGCATGTCTTTGGGATGTGGGAGGAAACCGGAGCACCCGGAGGAAACCCACGCGACCACAGGGAGGACATGCAGACTCCGCACAGAAGGCACCCCAGCTGAGGATCGAACCGGAGAACCTCTTGCTGTGAGGTGGCAATGCTAACCACTGCACCACCGTGGCCGCCCTTTTCCATCATAGGATATAATAAGATTAATTAAAAAGGAAAAGGGAAATTTCAGACACGATAATAAACAGAGAACCAATTTCATGTAATGCCAAGTGGGATGCTTTTAATGCTGAGACTTATGGTATAATACAGACATATGACATGAGCATTAATAATGAAATAGTAGTCAAGGCTAAGAAAACAAGAACAGCAAGTAGGACTGTTAAATCAATTAATAGGGGTTAGCTATGAGAAATATTTTATGTATTTTAAAGAGATATTTATAAATTAGAAATATATAATAAATTATCCAACAAGTATGAGCAAAGTATACAAATAATTTTAAAGAAAAGTTTTCTCAGTCCAGTCAAATAGGAAAATTATTAATTTCTTAGTGACGTGAGGCCAAATCAAAAAATCTAACTCTGCAAATACAAAATGCAGAGGGAAAAATGTCAGATCATCTGCAAAAAAACAGGGCATAAAATGAATCACTATTTTAGGAGAATATATAAATGTAAATGAGTCGAGGAGAATACTGTGAAAGAATGGTTAAGGAAGACTCCAAAACCAAAAAACTGAAATGTTACAATCATAAATAACATTGGGTGATATAAAACAAGCTATGAAAAAGTTAAAGCCAAATAAAATTCCAGGATCGGATAAATATGTGGCAAAATGTTATCAGGCCTTCTGCAATGATTTAGCTGCATATTTTTTAAAATGGGCACTTTTAATAACTATCCCATCACAAACTTAGCAGATACAGTCTTAACAAGAAAGTATGGGGAAGATGGTTTAAAATAGGAATATTATATATCAGTCTTAATGTTAAATGCTGATAAGGACTAAGTTATAAATACCAAGTTGGTTAAGTGTTTAGATAAAGTACTCTATGCTATGCAGTTTTTCTTTTGCCCAAACAGGACTATGGCAGAAGCTAGTTAAGTTACTTCAAACTTTGATGTGCAAACAGCAAACTTATCTAAGGATATTAGATTTTTAGAGTTAATTAAATTAGATGCGACTAAAGCTTTTGATTATATTAACAGAGAATATACATGGAGAGTTTTAGAATATCATGAAGTGCCCAGTTCTTTAATTACGTCTATAGGATATGCAGATTTCCAAGGACACCAGCAATAACAGAATCACCACTGATCTATTCAGAAAACCAACGAGGGTTAACTTATTACTTCACAGTAAAAGTCTACATCCTACAAAAAACCAAGTATAATGTAGTGAAGTCCCAAGGCTATGGATTAGCTTGAATTACCACAGAGATGGAACCATTTTTGAGAAACCTGAACAACTTAGATAATGATTTTCTAGTGAGAGGCTATGAAAGTCAGATGTTAAAAAACATCCTGGAACCCATTATAGAACTGAAAAGGACGGAAGCACCTTCTCTCAACCTCCCCAGTAGAAAAATGTTGAGTAATTCCACAGAGAATGACAAATGCAAAAATAGCTGCATCCTGACATACACTTTGGATTATCACAGTATCAAAAATATTATTGAAGAAAACTGGGAAATTGTCACAGGAAACCCTTTTTTGATTAACATCTTAGGTGAAGCCCCATCATTTGTTTATAGGAAGGCCAGGAACATTAGAAGATTGGTTGAATTTAAACCTAGGTCATGTGAGAAAAGCACTAAAAGATATGAAACTAATTGTACATTTTGTATATTTATACAGCAAGGTGATAGTTTTTATTGCCCTTATTTAAAGAAGATCATTAAAACCAGTGCAGGGGGTGACTGTAACACTAAAAAAGTAATTTACAGGTTACAGTGCAATGAATGTGATACATTCTATGTGGGCAAGACTGTAAATTAACTCAAGCGTAGGATTTCATGTCATCTGTCAGAAATCCGATCTGGATGTAAAAATAATGCACTAGCCAAACACCTTTCGCTTCATAAAAGACACACAGGTTTTAAGTTCCAGATCCTGGATCGCATAGACATGGGTGATCTTGAAGGAGACATCCCGAATATTCTGGAGAAACATGAACTCATGTGGCAATTAAAGCTGAACTCTTTTAGGAAGCCTGGACTAAACTACTACTGTTCAATTACAAGTGCACTGGAACTTAGAAAATTGCCACATTGTTTACATGACTAATTGTATTTTAATTTATTTTATTCTACAAATTGATTTTAAATCAGTTGAAATTTAAGTGTATATTTTGTTTCCATCATCATACATACATTTTTTCTTATTTTTATTTTTTTCTGGTTCTTTTTTCCACTTTATTCAAAATGATGTATAATAACAATACTAACTAATTATACAATTATATAGGTTTTTAGAGTTCTTGTACACAGACCTGAAGAAGTCTAGAAGGATGAAAGCGATCTTTGTTAACAATAGGTTATGAAAATAGAAATTGATTTTTACATGCAAAATGTGTGTGTGTGTGTGTGTGTGTGTGTGTGTATATGTATGTATGTATATATATATATATATATATATATATATATATACTTTTTTTTTTTTTTTTTCCTGATTGCCAAATGAACTAAGGTTGATATATTTCCAGCCATGTAGTATATTGTCTTGGATAAAATCACAGACTTAATAATCTACTTAATAATTTGGTTAAATAAGAGGTACCACATCATTATAAATTTTATTTAAAGTACATAAGGGTTATGTATTATTATGACAGCTACTAGGTAGGGCAGGACCAGCTCGAATGTCACACTGATGGGGGAAGGGATGGGAATTTAACATGTGTACCAATAACACTTTGTTTTACAGCACAATAAACCACTCCCATGCCAGATAAAAAGTATATATATATTTAGAAAGCTTGTGAGGAAATTATTACTCTATTTTTGTTTTACTTAGATCGTTTGTCTGTGTACTTAATAAAGGATTTTTGACTGGAAACAGACTGCCTGCCTTGCTTGGATTACTTTCGAATACTTAGTAATGCTGTACAATTATATATTTTCTATTATTACTTTTTGTTTTGACTTAAGACGAGTTTATGTTAGCTACTTCTACTACTATTGTCTGATCTGATTAATATACAGCAATTAACTAGAAATATATGGACTGAAAATCTTCCACACAGAGATGTTTCTTACACTGTTTTGTTTTTGGACCCACTACACTTTAGTGGGTTGTTTTGAGACTTCGGGGATACCGCAGAGATTACTTGATTTTAAAAGTTAAGGCACTAACAGTAAAAGTTTTATGGGGGGGGGGTTCACCAAGAATCACGTGGCAAGTGGTAACACCACCATGAGTTCAAGGGGGTCAAACAATGCCAAATACATAAGTGCCTGTACATTTGTTGTTGTTGTTGTTTGTCTTTTCCCAGTTAGGGGTTGCCACAGCGGAACTCTGGTCCGCTAATGATTGGCAGTAGATTTTCACGAATGCCGAGGTGTCAGCTTGACGTTCAACCTTCAACTAAGGCACGCCCATTTACGCATGTCTTTCGGACACCCACCCAACCGTGGGGAGGACATGCAGACCACACAGAAGGCACTCCCCACACTCCAGCCGAGAATCGAACGGGAGAACCTCTTGCTGTGAGGCAACAATGCTACCACTGCACCACCGCGGATTATAAGTGCCTGTGCATTTGTAAATCTAATAAATATACTGTAAGCTAGGAAAGAAGTTTACAAGTTAGTGACAAATAATGCTGCAAAAACAAAATGTCAGATTCCAAGATTGCTGTAGCTAAAAATCTTATGATTTTGGATTGCTGGGCTATTACAGTGAGTACAGGACAAATATACTTACTATTACAGGCAGTATACATTCCTTGGGGAAAAAAAAATCACATTATAACATGTTATCCCATGACTTTCTCCCTCTCTCTCTCTCTCTCTATATATATATATATATATATATATATATATATATATATATATATATATATACATACATATACACACACACACACACATATATATATATATATATATATATATATATATAAGTGTGTGTACATATATATATATATATATATATATATATATATATATATATGGAAACACTTTATAATGTCGAAATACTGAAATGTCGAATTTCAGTATCTCAAGACTATAAAGTCAAAGTTCTGAAATAGCGAAAGTGCATAATCGCGAATTCAAATATCTCAAATTCGCGGTTATGGCTTTATGCTATGTAATGTCTGGGGATGTATGTGGATGGTGTGTGGTGCCATGTGTGGATTTAGGTGTAATGTCAGGTAAGTGAGTGTTTTGTAAGGGTTTTGGGTGGGAGTTTGAGTGTATGTGAGTGTGATATATATATATGTGTGTGTGTGTGTGTGTGTGTGTATGTGTGTGACTGTAGAATATGTGTGTGAGAGTTTTCTTTTGTTTCCTGTTTGTGCGATCTTGGAGTTAGTATATATAAGTAGGGGGTGTGGGGGGTGCAGGCGGGCTTGCCCCCCTGCTTATTTGTGATATATGTTTGTGGATGTGTGTTGTTTTGTTTATTTTGCGGTGTGGGTGTTGTGGTTTATGTGTGGTCTGGTGTGTGCTGTGTGTTCTGTGTTTTAAATTTTATGGTTTTGGACTTTCAGTGTTGTATGGATTCGATTTCATGGTCTCGAAAAACTGAAATTCGAGATTTCAGTCTTTTGAGATTATGAAATGAATCTATATATATATATATATATATATATATATATATATATAGTACTGACATAGCCATATTACACTTGAATCTTTAAGGTACAGAAGCAAGTTCCCCAGAACTTGATAACCACACTATATAACGACACAGTGGACTTATACAGTGGTAGTATATAAACTACAGTGTGTTGCTATTCAAATTGCTAGTCATCTGGGTAAAAAGAAATGGGAAACATCTATTAATGCATTTTAGTGAAGAAAAAAATGGATGAAAACTTTGAAAGATACTTAAAGACTCATAAGTCATAAAGAAAAATAGCTATTCAGCTCAAAATCTTATGATGCAAGTAAAAGAAAATGCTAAATGATGGCACTGTTCACTTGATCCAGCTAACCTCTATCATTGCTGGTGGTCTTGTAAACAGGTAAATCAATACTGGATAAAGATGTATAAGTATATAATTTTAATCCATGCAAGACTTCCTTTTGTTCTCTTGGATATGTTGTCAGAAATACCAGAGAAATTATCTTTAAAGGTTGCAATGGCTACAAAGACAACAAAACTGATATTACAATCTATTACAATCATGGAAAGCCTCACCATTTCCTGAATTTTCCTTAGCTAGGTCATGGAGTCTTTTCAGTCCATAGTTTCATTGCTATTGAGGGAAAAGAAAGGATGAAATGTATTTCTGAAGGCAAACGAATTATGTGCATTGAGGTTAACTTATTTTTTTTCTCTTCGTACTTTTCTAATTTTTATTCTTTCATTTTTTTAATTTACGTTTGCTGTTTAAATTATAAATATAAATAAAAATTTGGGTAATGAAGGTGGAAAGATTCAAACTCTGTACCCTCGGCACAGGAAGAGGCTTATTACGTTCTTTGGGCTAATTACCAGACTGTTTTATAGGTTCATAGGTAAATACTAGGCTAGCTGCCACTGCAGGCCATTTTAAGCCTAGCCACTTTCCCTTTTTGCATTCAATTTAACCCATCCCATTTGGTTAGAGACTGGCCTTACCCATTCCATGGTCGATAATTATACATTACCCTAATAAGAATAACTGGGATCATACCATAGATAATTTGAGGGAAACCATGCATGGGATAAAGCTTTTCGGAGATGCATCTGGCCATTAGTTGTACAGTTGGCAGTCCCTGGGTAAATTTTCTATTTTCCATTCATAGATCAATTTTGTGCTTGAATATGGACATGGATGAACTTTGCTTTATGTGGATGGGGAGTCTGCGAGATACAACTGTCCCTCCAAACTGTTGTGTTGATGTTGCAGAAGAGGTTTAGATCCCTAGACAGAGTAATTCTGATGCCATCTGACTTGCTGATGTGCAGTAAATCCATCAGAAATGGGTCAGAGGATGCCTTGTATGCTAGACACAGGTCACCTCTTAGCAGTCTGCAAGATGCCAAGTATAGTGATAGGGCTCTGAATCAGTCCATGTACATGTTGTTTTGGCCTTGTATCCTTTTAGTAGGGCATGTCTGTATGCATTCCAGTTGTTGCATTTGTCTGGACAGATACATGCCACTTGGGGCATTATATTCAATGACGGGCCTAATGAGAGTTGAGTAAAGGGGACAATGGCATCCTTAGATCTAGACACAATCCCTTTATTTATAAGCTATGCAATGTAGAATGGCTTTCTTACAACAATGGTCACATGTTGGTCAAAACATAGGTCACTGTCCATGTAAGTTTCCAAATCCTGAGCAACTGGCATGTTGTTAATGTGGTACTTCCCTGGGATAGATGTACCAAAGGGTACAATAATGCAAATTAACTGCCATTTAGTTTCAGTCCATGATTTTGGTAACATTTACTTATTATATTATTTGGCAATGACTTTTACTTTAGATGACGAACAAGAGTATTCTTTCTCTGTCAAGACTCATCAAGAATAGCAGTGTTTTCTTACACACTGCTTCCCTCTGGATCAAATAGGTTCTATTAATGTGGACACATTTTGTCTTCCCTCTAATGCAACATTAATCCATATCTTACCAATTTTGGTAACATCTTTGCCATTCTGTTAACTAGTATAGACATTTGTAACTTATAATCATTGCTTTCTTCCTTCTGATTATACAGCACAGATATGAATTCATCTCTTCCTGTTTTAGCTATTAGTTGTTTAGCAGCAGCCTTTACTAACCTTGGCATAACAGTCTGTAAATATTTCCTTCTGTGACCTTTCTTTGTTTCCCCATTCCTCTACTTTATACAAATCTTCATAACATTTAACAACTATTTCTAATCCCTCTAACGGGTCTTGAGTTATTTATTTTTTGTCACAGGCTCCTTGAGTTTGGGTACAATTCCTTTTACATACTGTAACTAAGTTTTTGTGCTAGAAGTTTTTGCACTCTGGAAGTGTTTTAAGAAAGTCGCTCAACAACAACCTTTCATGTGTATTGTCCAAATACTCCCTTATTTTCCATTTAGCGCTCTGCAGTTGCTCCTGATCTTGTTCTATGAGATCTTCCTTCTTCTGCAAAACCTTAACCTTTGCGATCCTTTTCTTTGTATGGTACAAATTTGCCACAATAAGTCACCATGAACAGCTAAAATGCAGAATATTATGGGTCTCTGTGCTCAAGTGATAGTGTCATTCAACCTTGTAAGTTTGCTGTTATTAAATACAGTTTAGATGGCAGTTGCATAGGACTTACAGCTATGTACATTCTATCTGAAGTACAACTGGAGATATCATACATGAAATGCTGATATAACTAATGTACTAATTCAGAAGTTAGTTTTGCAGAACTTTTAGTAATATTTCTAGCTAACATTTTTTTTCTATGCCATATGCAGATTTAATAACTGACATCTTTATTTGTCTCCAGCTGTGTCACTAATGCAATAAGCATGCTTATAACTGCCTTCTAGCCAGGGGATTTCATTAAAAATAGCTCCAGCCCAATGATACTAACATAATCAAGACAGCAAATTACATTAATAAATGTGTATGAGACAAAAATGTCCTGTTTCCATGTAGATGTAAATCAGAATATGTCCCATCAACGAGAATGGTACAATACACACATACAGATGTATATTTATACATGCATAAATGAGTAACCATCATACCTACTAGTTATTCTGACAGCAGACTATCAACTGAACAAAGTTCACTAGGAGTCATAAGCTGGTAACAGAAACAACCTATGGTAGCCACCCTCCCTAACACAAATGATTTAATACATGCTAATGTTGAAGTCACTCTTTTTTATGTACTATATTAAGTGACAATTTTCAAGGCTAGCAGTTTCTCCACACAGATAATACTGTTTACTCGGAGAACAAGGCCACAAGAAATTACTGAATGAAGTGCGTCTCCCACTGCTGTCACTGTAAATCCTTCACCATTTCTTAAGTGTAAAATATATGCATATATACATACATTATGCTCTCCTTAATTAGGTTTTACAGGGAAAAACCCACAAAGCTGTCTGGAAACATATAAAAATAAGAAGCCAAGGTCAAAGTCCCGACTAAAATTATGCCTCTCTGGCCTGGTATCTGTGTCTGGTGTGTCAGCGCTGTGTTTCTCACCACGAGGAAGTTAAAAGCATGTGTGTTATTTAAGTTGGGATTCCTGAAAACTAACTGGATTTCGAGTGTTGGGAACTGTATTTGGGAGGTTTTTCATGCTAGTTTTGGTAAGGACTTTCTAAGGTTTAAAACTGAAGGTTGTGGGTATATCTACTTGTTGTGTCTTTTCGGCTTTTCCCGGTTAGGGGTCGCCACAGCGGAACTCCGGTCCGCTAATGATTGGCAGTTGATTTTTACGTGCTGAGTTGCCAGCCCTAACACACAACCTTCAACGAAGGTACGCCCATTCACGCATGTTTCCACTCAGAAGACGCTCTACAGTTAAGATATGCTTGAAGTACAGTGCAATACTTGCCACCACTAAACTGGTTTACCATTTGCAATGCATAATATAAATGTGTACGAGTTAAGACAGACATTTTAGACATGTCTTGCTCTGCCAGTATTAGTCTGATTTACAAGACAAAACTGAAAGGAAAAAGAAACATTTTATTTTATTGTTCATTATGCAGGTACTCTGTGCAATACATTGCCCATGTTCAGGCATATTATGGTTTTAGCTGTGTTGAGATGGTAATTAAGTTTTACTTCAGCTTATCTATGTGAGCTTACTGAAACTTAACATAACCATATTAGTCTACCATCCTATCTGGGCAACATGGTAAGCAAGTTTATTAAGACTGATTTGAAGTATTTTACATAAAAAAAATTTTCACACCCTGATGCTGAAATATACCTTCGAGGTCACATCAACTCAGAGGAAAAGGGAAATAACCTAATCACCCTCTGTCCAAGCAAGTGCAACCTTGGATATGGCACATTTAAAGATCAGCAGTGTAGAGTCAGAGACCCCACATATTGGGGGGGGGGGCAATGTAGAAAGCACAGCCAAACAGTCCAGCTACAATGAAACAAGTCAGATATGTATTAACAGTATTATGATAGTAAACTGGATGATGGAAAGCTCAATCATGGTAGACGATGATGTGATACATTTACTTTAACCCAAAGTAGACTCTAAGAGTTCATTAGATAAGCTAACTTTGAGAAATGCATGAAGAGAACTTTAGGTAGCAATGGTTATATAATACAACATTCAAGTGGAATCCTCCACTAAGACTGTACTCCCAAAGAAAGCATCAAAAATTCCAGCCCTGTGCTGGGAAACCACAGAGGTGATCAAACCATGCACAATATGTACAGTATCCTGCATACACCAATTCACAAAGAAGCCCACCATTGACAGCATGCACAGCTTTCATCACCCACAGATTTCTGATCCCCTGAATCTGGGAGGGTGAAGTTCCCTTCTAAGATCTGGAACACCACAGAAGTCTGGAAGGAGGTCAGATGAGAGCAGTAAGTGAAGGCTCCATGAATGGTGGCAGAACACCAGATCCTCCTTTTAAATCTAACATTCTATCCCAGTAGTAGAGTGGTCACATAACAGAGATTCAAACACCTGTGAAAATTCCAGAGAAATAGCAAAGTAATCCATCTTTTAGTGCTTATACAAAAGAAAAACACATTCAAGCAAGGGTCGAACAAAAACAGACAGCATTCCTGTGTAGAGAGAAGTTGATATCAGGGTGTTTTCCAAATCAAATACATCATTCTAGACCAATTCAAAATGGAGAAAACAGCCCATAGTTGAGTTTCCACCCAACTGAGACAGAAACTGTGATGCATTTCAGTGGAGGAATAAGGATTATTGAGCACTGTGAAGTCAACTTCATCATCATAAAGACCTCCCAAAAAAAGATGCCTTAGATGCAGATTTTGTGGTGTGTCACACTGCCAGCCCAGCTATCTGGAATTTTGTAAATAATTCTATGTCATTTGTGAATATTTATATGATTTATACAGGTGTGTGTAAAGTACTGACCACAACATGCCCTATCGGAATAGAATAGGAATGTACCTGCACTATTGTGACTGTTTAGATGTATATGTTTAATGGAAACCGGAACACAGGAGGTTAACTTGAAAAAAACTCAGAGAAAATAGTTGAAATTAAATTGTTTTAATTAATTACTTAGCCATAAACAGAAGATGTTATCTCTCAGTTTCAGTGCAGCAGCAGACACAGTGTGTAGAGCTGGAAGTTTTCTGTATTGTCTTGAAAGAGAAGTAATCGCTAGGTCTGAGATGCAGAAGTGTTTTATTGTTTTATGACTTCCGGGATCTGCAAACATCTGAGAGATGTGTATTTTTCACAGAGACATGCTAAATTCTGTTAGTTTCTGACAATGGGGGTTTAGCCTGGGAACTGAAAGTCAGATGACAAAAAGTGATGTCATCCAAGCTAACCCAACAGTAATATTTGATATTAATTTAAGAACTCTCTTAGAGAGAGAGACAGGACACATATTTTGTCTTTGACCAGGAAACATCCACTCACCTTCCGCACTTGCCGTGCTGAAAGTAAATATTTAGGGCATAGTAACTCTTTTAGATTCAGATAGGAATACAGTAAAGTATAGCTTAGATGTTTTCTTTATTTATTTGAGACTGTCCTGAAATGTTGTTTTAAATATTTCGTGTGATTTTGAACTCTGATCTAACTGATTACTTACTGAGCATTGTCTTGGTCTTTTATTATTTATTATTAAATATATTTAAACCTTTCAATTGTGGCTGGTCTGTTACAGATATTTAAGCTCTTACAGTACTTGCATATGTATTTGGTGACACTGTACAGGCCACTCTTAATAGCCTGGCGCTTGGTCAAAACTACCATTTGGATTAATAGTAACATGACACAGTAGGATTGGACACCCTTTGTTAAGGGTCTTAAAGTAGTTGAAAAGGGATTCTGGTGGCAGTGATAACTACCTTATAGTCTGGGCAAAAGGGGGCATAGCTAGTAAACCTGTGCCAGCCTTTCCCAGGTGTGTGTTTGTGTATAAATCAAATCTCAAAGTAAGTGTGTGTGTGTGTGTGTGTGTGTGTGTGTGTGTGTGTGTGTGTGTGTGTGTGTGTGTGTGTGTGTGTCAGCTACTTGGGCAGGTACACGAAGCACTGGTTGGACAGAATGTTGGGAGGACTTGGCTTGGAACCCTGGTTAAGGGCTGAACTATATAGCTGTTTCAGTGGGGAGTCTTATTGGGGATCTGGAGAAATCAGCCCCAGACTAACTGATCTCTGTGTGCTCTTAAGGGAAATTGCACTTTACTGTGTGTGTACTTGTCATCCTCCCAGTATGTATGTTCCACACTGTTGCCAGTGGTAAAGACTGAGGCTCCTTGATTACTGGGCCAGTGCAGGGGCATCACATGGTGAACAAAGAAAAGTCAGTAGTCTCGTTTCCAGAACAGGGACTTCCCACTCCTCACAGACTGCAGTGACAAACAATCCTAGGGAAGAGAGAAAACCTGCCTACAAGACCTGTGACAAGGAGGAGGAGGACAGATGTTAATTGATCAGAAGGGAGCATTACAGGCCATCTACCTGAACCTCAAAAATCACTCTGACACCATTTTGGTCACCTTCCACCAGAAGCTGAATATACTCTCAAATCCAGTGATGACATCAAAAACAGAGTCCAACAACTGGCACAGGATAGCTTTGTGAAGAACACCTCAACCTTTGATAACAAGAAGCCAACTGGATTTTACTTCCAAGATGGCTGCACACTGAGTAACAGCTTATTTCTAGCTCTCTCAGTGTGAAAACAGACACTCAGCAGAGAAGGCCTGTAGACTTGTGTTATGGGTATATTTAAGTAACTGGCTAGTAAGTACACTGCCTGGATGCCAGGAATAAAGAAACACAGAAGACCTGGAAAAAATCAGCTACAAAAAGTGAGGAAGAAACACTACCAGGGGAGAGTTCTGCAGCTGTTCAGCAAAAAGTAATTCAAACTTCAGACATGACTTCCAATACCCTACAGGAAGATACAAGACCTTGCATACAGATGTGGTTAAAATAAACAAAACACTGGTAGAGTATATCAACACAAAACAAAAGGCTGGAACAAATGAAAGAAGCTTTAAACAGATATTCAGATGAGATGACAAAGCTGCAAAAATCAGAGGTCGAAATTAAGAAAAGTCTGGCTGAATATGAGACTGCTCAGGAAGAGGTGTTTCAAAAAACAATACAATTAGAGGACACAGTATGTAAGGAAAACCTAAGATTTTCAGCTATACCTGAGAAGCTGGAAGGAACAGACTGCATTAGTTTTATGAAACACAAATAAGCAACTGGAATGGTATTCCACAGCAGGAACTGTTAGTTGAATAGACACATTGTGTGTATCCTCCAAACCAAGCTATAAGAAAGCAACCCAGACCTATAATAGTAAGGCTGCAATCTTACCAGCAGAAGGAACTGATTCCAACAAAACTATGCAAGAACAACAAAATACTAAAAGTGGGAGATAGCAGAGTGTTTGTGGAGAATGATTACTCATTGTATACCAGGCAAAAGTAAATTCATTCCACTATTCAGAAAATGTCAAGACACAGGTATGAAATTCAAGCTGCTGCATCCAGCTGTCTTCAAGGTATTCTTCCCTGAATGGACAAAATCATTTTTTGATGGAATACATGCTAAGAAGGAAATACAAATGTTTGTCCAACTGTACCTGTGAAACCTTTTCCAGTATTTCAATGGAAAATGTTGGAGAAAGAGAAGTGAGTAGGAGAGTTGACTAGAAGAATCGAGGGTACATTGGAAATGAAGCAGAGACAGGATTTGTGTGATGGAGAAGAGCAGTAATAAAATCAGTAACAATATGGGATTACAGTGCAATAATTATATTTGTGACATATGACAGAACAAGAAAAACTGAAAATAATGGACTTTTTAAAAATGTGTTTGATGTGTGGGGGACACTAAAGTATATGTCCTACTTCATGTCATTAATGTTTGGAAAAATGCTTTGGGGGAGAGGGGAGAACACTAACTGTAAGCAAAGAAAACATTTTCTTTTCTTAATAGTACCATATATGTGGTGCATAGTTTTCTTTGTGTGCTACTTTTAAGTGTAATGAGGATTGTAAATAGTTGTTGTTTTTCTCCCCCCCCTTCTCTTTTTCTCTTTGTGCAGTTGTGAGAAATGCAGGTAATGCAATGATCAAAAAAAACATCGGGAGCCTGGTTAAAAAGGCATGACAAAGTTCAAATTAATGTGCTTTTTTCATTTTTGCATGGGGAAATGACTGATTAATGACCTTTGTTTTAACAGAGAGAGCAAGTAAATGAAAAAGAATACTGAGTAATATGAGGCTTTTTTTCTAGCAGTTGCACATAAGTATACTAAGTAGCATTTCTGCAGCTGGTCTTCATGTCTCCATGGAGACAATCTGATAAAGAGAAACTAAAGACAGTCTGGTGGATGGGGACTGGCTGAGGCAAAAGAAAAAAAAAAACAGAGAAACAGGCGAGGACATAATGTTCTCTGAAAACAATCAGGAGTTTTCCCAGGTGTGACAGCTTTAAAGATAATGCAAAAACAATTAGACCTGAAATAAAGTTTTCTCAGTTTAAAATGCATGGGGATATTAATAAAAACAGGTACTTTTGTTTTTGTTTTGTTTTTCTTTTTCACCTATTTTCCCTTGTTCAGTTTTAAGAAATGTAGGCACTGCAATGAAAACAAAAAGAAAAAGTAGGAGGGGAGTAGATGGGGGGAGAGAGGAAGGGTCTGGTTAAGAGTGTGACAAAAGAAAAATCAGTGTGCTTTTTCCCCATGCTTGTGACATGGTTAAAACCTTAGGAGTTGTATAGTAACAAGTTTATTACAAAGCATGTAAATGAAAAAGAATATTGAATATCGCAAGATTTTTTTTCTGATAAACAAGGTACCCTTAGGAGTTTTGTGTCTGGTTTGCATCTCACAAGAAGACAATTTGATAAAGAGAAATGGCTTGGAGAAAGTGCTTACTAAAAACATTCAAGTGTTTTCTCAAGTGGGAAAGCTATAAAGACATACAAAATCAAATAGCATTTACATTATAGCACAGGTTGTACCATGCATCTTAGCATGCTAACTTTTCTTTTTGGTTAACTTTAGCCTGTCTGTGTAGAACTTGTGTTCTTATTAGGAAGCAAAAACTTAAATATTTGAACATGTACATAGCTTTGTGTGTTATTATTAAGTTAATAGGTTTTAGGAGTTTTTTTTGGGGGGGTGGGGTTATTTGTTCTGTTTGAGGGCTTTCAAAAAAAAAAAAAAGGTTATTTAAGATGTTCCATAGGCACAAGTGGATATGACAAGAAACGACTGTATAAAGGACCAACCAGCCGTGCAGTATATATACATGTAGCATAAAAGTTGGAACTGGACATTTAACAAAAAAGCAGTAATACATAAAAGGCGGTAATAACTATTAAGAAAATGGTGCTTTCTGTAATATCTTTCAATCTGAACAGTCTTACAGATAAACATATAAAAAAGAAAAATTAGCAAATTATGTTAAAAAGCGTAGAGTGCAAATAGCTATGCTGCATGAGACACGCCTGGAAAGAACTGAACATGTGAATTTGATAAAGAAAGGTTTTCAGGATGGTTATTCAGCAGAATATCTGTGGCAAAGGAAAAGAGGAGTACTTATATTAATTGCAAGAGGGAGCTCCAATACTGAAAGAAGAGGGGAAAAAAATAATGGAACACATAGTACACTAAGGGGCTACTGGCAAGGGAGGAGGATTACACTAGCATGCATTTATATTCCACCTAAAACTGCTATAATGGAGCTTAAGAAAAATCTGGCAGAAATAATTAGCTTTCACCAAGGAATATTACTTATAGGTGGATACTGGTGTTTGGTTTTAACAGTGAAGATGTGTCTGGGGGGTCTAGAAGGGAAAATATAACAAATGAGGGTAGCATTTTGAAGAAATTTATGAAAATGTTTGGCATGGAAGATGTGAATTCAGTACTAGGAGTTTGGAGTAAATTTACATATTACTTACCAAGATAGAAAAATTGGACTAGGCTAGATAAATTTTATATCTCACAGGAACATGTGCACTTAATTGAAGGTCTTGAAATGCACCAATAACTATTTCAGATCATGCACCAATAATTAAAATTTAAATGCAAGGTAATGAAATAAAAATGAGACACTGACACTTTCTACCTATCAGTTGAAAAGAGAGGAATTCAAGTAATGGGTTTGACAATTAGTTTAGGAGATATTTGAGAAGATAGAATTTTCTTCTGAAAACATAGCTAGGGAGTGGAAACTAGGGTGGAAATAAATGAAAGGGAGATATTGTTAAACAGTAACAAGAAATATTTAGAGGAAGTGGCATATGTTTAAGTATTGCAAAATAGGGAAATCTCTCAGAACAAGAAAAGGAGCAACTGCAGAATGCTAAACAGACAATAAGGGATTACTTCGACAATATGCACCAGTTTAGAAAGATTGCTGTTTAGTAACTGCTTTTTGATAATTCTAGAGCACAAAAACGTTTAGCGCAACAACTCAGGCAACAGAAAATGGAAAGGGCTGTTACCAAGCTTAGGGAGCCTATGTCAAGGAAGATAACAGACCTTGTAGAAGTATTAGAAATATTTCGGAAATTTTATAAAAGTTTGTATAAAGCAGAGAAATATGGAAATCAAGAAAAGGTACAAATGGAAATGTTTATGGAAAAATTAAATATGCCCAGGTTAGAGGTAGACGAGGCTCAATTACGAACAGTTAGGATAGGAAGGGATGAGATAAAAATGGCTATGTATAACCAATCTACAGGAAAGTCTTCCAGGAATACATGGTATTCCTGTGGAAGTTAGGAAGGAAAAACTGATAAAGATCTGGAAGACTTTGTTTAACAATATTGTAAAAGAAGGAAAAGTACCAGCATCCTGGAAGAAGACAGTGGTAACGGTAATACCTAAAGAGGGTAAAGATCCATTGGATCCAGCTTCATACAGGCTCATTTCAATACTAAACCATGGTTATGAAGTGTTTATAGGTTCTTAGGTTGGTACTGGGCTATTTGCCCAAAGGCATATATTAGCCCAGCCACATTGTGCGGTATTAGTAGTTCCCTAGGCCCTTGTACTAGCAGCTAGTACCCTTGGCCCCTATCTAGTAGTGCTGTTGGTGTGATCCCCGGTGTGAACTTTCTGTTACACATCCACACATCAAGGTTCCTCTTGAAGGGTGATAGTGAGGGGCTCTGTCTTATGTAGATCGGGACCCTGTTCCATAGTAAGGGAAGTCTCTGCAAAGGGAATCTATCCCTCCAGCATGTTATATTCATTGTTGTGTTGAGGTTTATATCCCTAGAGCATATAGCTCGAGTAGATTTGGTTTTGCTAAGATGGCGCATGTGCAACAATTCTGGGTTTGACATGGCTCTGTACATTAGACAGAGATCACCTCTGAGAAAGTGGTACGCAACAACTTTTTCAATCGTGCTGCATAGAGCAACTGTTTGAGGCCAGTAATCCTCTTGGTTAGGCACCTCTGTGGTCTCTCCAGCTGCTGGAGATGTCTATAATGGGTAAAAAAAATGGACAAAGTGATATCAACATTGCTAGATATG
The DNA here is from genome assembly GCF_019279795.1 of Protopterus annectens. Classification (NCBI taxonomy): domain Eukaryota; kingdom Metazoa; phylum Chordata; order Ceratodontiformes; family Protopteridae; genus Protopterus; species Protopterus annectens. The sequence goes on from NC_056739.1 coordinate 896,743,809, forward strand.
AATCAGTGTGGTTTTGTGGAGGGGAGGCAAACATCTGACAATATTAAGAGAACACTGATGATCCAGAGGGAAGCAGAATTTAGAAAATACCACTTTTACTGGTGGGTCTTGATGCAGAGAAAGCATTTGACAGTTGACTGGGATTTCATGAGCAGGGCAATGGAAATATTTGCTTTCCCTGATACAATTATAAGGTTGATTAGAAGAATATATAAGGGATCTGAGGCACTAATTGAGGTGGGTGGGGTCCTCTCCAATAATTTCTGCTTGAGTAGAGGAACCAGGCAGGGTTGTCCTCTTTCCCCTTTGTTGCTTGCATTATAGTTAGAACCATTGGCAAAGAAAATAAGGGATTCAGAAATTCAAGGATATAACTGGTATGGTAGTCAGGAAAAACTGGCTCTATTTGAAGATGATATTTTATACACGACAAAACCACAAAAGGACATTACAGTGTTGTGGGACATTTTACGACAATTTCAAATCTTCTCGGGATACACAATTAATGAAGCTAAAACAAAAGCAATAGTGGTACATTATGTACCCACACACGAATTGGTTCAACAATATCCATATTTATGCGGACATGATAAAATGAAGTATTTAGGAGAATGAATTAGAAATTACTATGCCGTGGCAGCTAAGGATATGTGGGAAGAGACTAAACAGAAGATAATACAAAAATTGAGAAACTTTATTATATGGATATGGACACTAAGATACAAGCCATTAAAATGTTTCTAGTCCCTTTAGTCTTATACACAAATCGGGCATATTTTTATCAACCAGAGGAGAGGCTGTGGATAGCAATTAAAAAAGAGTTGAAGGATATCTGGGAAGGGAAGACAGCAAGGGTCAAGTCGGATAAGCTGATTCTTCTAATAGAACAAGGCAGACTAGGATTGTCCAACTTGAGAAGGTATTTTATAGCAACACAGTTAAGGCTCTTGTACATAGCACAAGCAGAAAACTATAATTCAAAGTGGAAAAGAATGATGCTGATACAGGGATGAAGCTCAAGAAATAAGGAGAGATTGGGATTTGGATGCAGATTCTTAAGGAGAACAACCAAAAAAATACAGAGTATTGTATTCATAAACTAGCAGGGAGTATTCTAAGAACCAAACCAACACGAGAATGAAGAAAAGAGATTTTGTCAATAGGGATGACTGTGGTCAGTGATACAGAGAACAGGCAAGAGGGGTCTGGAATTTATTGCAGAAAACTGGCAAATGAACCAAGGTAATGGGAGCAAATAACTAGAAAGGGAAAGATAATAGAATGGGAAGAGGCTAAGAATGTATTTATACTGCAGGTTAGAGATTGCCTTCCCTTGTCAAGGATTGATATGAGAATATAGGCAAACAGAAAGAAATAGGGGGCTCCTGAATGAAAGCCCAGCACTGGCAGAGTTTTTAATAGACTCTAGAACAGATGCTGCCATTAAAAAAGAATAATTAGTAAAACATATAAAATACTGCATGATAATTATAAGAATCAGAGAAGCTTAGAAAGGATTTTGAAGAGAGATTTGATAAGCAATTCACAAAGAGACAATGAGAGGATATATGTACATCTCCCAAATGTGCAACAAAGTCTACAAGATTTAGGATCCTTGACTGGAAGTGCTTACATATGTATTTTTATACCCCAAGTAGACTCCAAAGGATTTTTCCTCAGGTGGATCGCAAGTGCTGGAGGTGTGATAGGCAAGAAAAAGATGGCTGGGAACATATTTTTTGGGAGTGTAATGAGCTGGCAGACTTTAGGGATTCCCTGCAGACCGCTCTGACAGAGATCCTGGGTGAGTAGATTGGATTGACTTGGGAGATGATTTTTTTGAGTTATGCTACAGAATCTGAATTGCCTAGATATAGTAAAGCCTCGCTGAGTCTAATTATGGGGGCTGCCAAAAAAGCAATTACTAGAAAATGGAAATCAAAGTCTAGACCAACTTTACTAGAAGTAGTGAATATAGTAAAAGAGATAAAACACTGGAACTGAGATTCGGGCTCTTGAATCTTACATGAATCAGCATTACAATGGACATTAGCAGTCATTAATTTAATTGGGATGGGGCCAAAATCACAGCTGAACGTTGGGTTGGCTGTCAAATATACAAATTTTGCCTCACAACTTCTTTGCAGTATCCCCATCTCCTCCCCCACACACACATACAGATCCCAAATATAAGCAGTAGGTGAATTGGTGATCTTATAAATTGCCAGTGAATGCGCGCATGTGTGTGTGTGTGTGTGTGTGTGTGTGCGCGCGCATGCATGTGTTTTTGTCAGCTCATCACATTTAGAAATGGTTCTCTACTATTGCCTCCAGTCCCTCCCCAGCTCTCAATATTATAAAGCCAATTTCAGAAGATGGATAAATGAATATATTGATGAACACAATATACAGAGTAAAGTTCCCACTCTAAATAACAGCTCTAAAGCCAGACTTAAAACTGTATGGTCAAAAGGAATATCAAATATATTATTATAAGCTGTCTTGTTCTCGAATAAGTATCTTAATGTGTAGAGTCCAGCAATGTAAGATAATGCATTATTTTCTGCATATATAGAAATAATGTCACCTTCAATCATTTAGGGTTCCAGCAGTTCATTTTGCTGTGCACATACGCTGCTGTGGCAACACAGTATTTGTTATCTTTCAGTAGAGCTCTCTCTGTCTTTTTAGAATATGGAGTTGTTTAATTTTTCTTTGAGGATATAGGATTACTTGACTTTGCCATCAATTTCATTCCCGTGTATATTCCATAGCCATTTTACTTCTACCACTCTGAGTACAAAGCTTGGTACATGGTATAAAAGTGAAATGCAGACTGGCATCAGCAGGAAATGAACGCTAATCTCCTCTAAAGTGAAAAATCCACACTATGTTTATGACCTTCTGTTACATGAAATCTAGCTCTTGCTATAAAATATGGAGATGCTATCCGGGATTCCACATCTGCATGTACTATGGCAGATCAGCAACACATTCTTCAATGAGTTTTCGACAAATTACAGTGATGCATACAATACTAGATATAGCAGCAAAAAAAAAAAAATATGGAAAACATTTACATAGAAATGTTAGAAGTCAGCATGAGAACAATATGCTTGGTAGATAAAAATGAAATACAAGACAAATAAATGTAATTTGCATATATAGTCTGTTACAGAGCTGTAAAACCATTCCAGTAAATGCTGCAGGGAGAGCAGTAAAGAGAAATAAGTATTCCTAATACGTATAAAGCAATGAGAATATTAAAAACATTTTTAAAAATTAAAATTTAGCACTAGCGCATACACCAGATAAACATTTTACATCAGGGTTTCAATTATAAATGTATTTCTATAATAAATTAATGAAAAGGATAAGATGCATTATAAATATATCACTCAATGACATCATTACATTTATTAACAATATTTTATATGTGTGTATATATATATATATATATATATATATATATATATATATATATATATATAAATAAATGTAAACAGGACCTTTGGGAATAAAATGCACTTTTTCAGTTTTTAGAACTACTAAAAAACACAAACATTCATCTAATACAATACTTTTCATTTGCAATTCTTTGCAACAAAGCATAAACAAAGTACATTAGGAACTCTCTAGGAGTTTCTCCATGACAGACTACAAACAAGGGGATCTGAAACTGCCATCTTGATCTCAAACCTAAACCACTGTTGCTGTAATTAAAAACATCACTTTTTGCGAAGGTCAGACAAGTCCCCTCTACCCATATGTGGCAGACTTTGTCCCACCACCTCCTTACATATGTATCTATCTAGCCATACACACACACACACACACTAACTTCTATTACATTACAAAGATGTCTCACGCAAACAGGAAACCCACAATACCTGCAATAAAATGACACAATTTAAGAGCAAGAGTAAATTTCAGCAGTTGTGACTGGTAGTTACAACATGACCAGATGGACACTGACCCCATCAAAGGAAGTCCTCACAAGAATAAACAGTTCTTAAGTTTTTAAATTTTTTTGCCCTTTCAACACATGCCCTTCAGCTTACCATCAGCAGCTCTAGGTCTAATTCCATTTTTTTTAACCTTACTGTCCCCATTAGAGTTGGGAGTACTCCATCAGCAGGATGAAACAGGGAAGTTGAGGTGGATGGAGTAGCTGGCATCATCATAACCAAAATGGGCAGAGCTAGAGACTTCACATGCAACACTGCAATTAGTGCCACAATCTAGAGCCTTCCCTTCTGTTGTATATATTTTTTTATAGCACATTTCTGTGCAAATATTTCCATGATGTTTAGAGACAGCCCGGACAACAAAGCAACATTATATCTTTCAGCAGAAGGCATACATTTTTATTGTATACTGCTTTTGTTTACCAGGTTTATCTGTTTGGGATTAGTCAAAAACCCCTTTTCTGCAAACACATTACAAACATTTTTAAACAGACATTCTGTAATATACAGGTCATTAAGTAATATACATTAACAATTAAACATATATTTACTAATTAAGTTGCAATTATATTAAATAAAAGCAGCTATTTTAGTATAAAAGATACTTGTGCTACCAAAGTAGCAGTAGACGATAAACATCCTAAGAGGTATATTAGTGGGTTTGTCAAATAGATAACAGATTATGTGATTAGTGCTTAGAAATTCAAAGAAATGGAGGTGATGGAAGGAACTAGATAGTGTAGAAAATGTTAATATTGTAGTTAAAAGGAGGGGAATAACGCACGCTCACAGCAATTATATACATGGCTGTCAAAAATGTTTGCAAAGGGTTGAAATACACAATAAAAAACAAGGAAAATTTGAAAATTTGGTAGCAGTGTTAAATAGAATGCTTGAGACCAAGTCTATTTAAAAATGCTGATATGATGGAGGCAGCTTAAAGGACAGAAGAACTGCTGGCGTAGGGACTAAATCAAATATCTTAAGAACTACAAGCATCAAAATTAATTGTGTGTTTTTTATTTACTGTGTCTCATGGGAAGTCAATTCAACCTATCCCCATTGCCTTTTGTAAACACCTACAGTAATTGCCAGGATTGACAGTGGTTGGGATAACTGCCATCACACATCAGTGGCAGAAATGTACGTTGTATATGATCTGAATCCTAAAACTCAGCCCAGCGTCCTATTTCCTAGACAGATAAATACATTCATACTTCAATATTCACATTCAGCTCAACAGATTGCCAGGATTAATCCGACAGTTATAAAGGTCACTGGTTTACTAGTATCTGTCAGACAGCAACCCCTACAGCTGTTAGGGGGAATAGTAAAGGCAGGTACAGTACACACCTGAACTGTTGATAAACACAATAAAATAGAAAGTGTAAAACTACTGGGAAAACAGCATATGTCAAGCAGCTCAGCATATTTCTCACACGAGGTGAAGAAAACTTTCAATATCCAAAGCCTGTGCAATAACAGTAATTATTTAACCAGAAAAATCAATTAAAACCTTAGCAAAATTTAAAAATGTATTAGTCTAAATGGTACCTAACATCATGCTAATGTAAAGCAGCTTTAACCAAAATGTGCCTAACATCTTCTACAGGAAGATAAAAGTGAAATTCAGTTGGTTTGACTTTAAAGTAAAAATAGCAACAATGTGTTGTGTAACATCTGCCAGGGAATTAAAAATACTCTAAAATTATAAAATGATTTAAAACAGAATTAGATATATACACCAGAACAACACAGGTACTTATTTGTACTTTCAAGTAGCTTCAGTCCAAGAAATGAATACCAAACTCTCTATATACAGACAGCTGTTTTTTATATACAATGCTTAATAATACATAAAAAATATATGATAGACTAGAAAATGCCTTAATGTGTCTAAAAACATGGGCATTGTCTACACTGCGAATACAGCTGGACTCTGAGAATGACATGCTGAAAGACATGAGTTTTCAGCGTCTGCAATGATAACATGCTGTCCAAAATGTTTTATTCGTGTAGATGACATATAAGCCACTGGTTAAAAAAGGATTGGCATGAAACAGTTCTCTTGCATTGTGGAGTCAAGAGAATGTTTCTCATTTTATAATAAAGGTAAGTGAGTGATGCACTCATAATGCAAGGCACAACAATAATTAAGTGGTATAACCTGTGATTAAATGAATCTCATCTTAACATTGGGCTAAAAAAATATTATGCGCAAGTATGTCAGTTATTTATGCTCAAGGCAGCTAGCTTTTCCTGAAATCTTTTAATTTGTTTAGTCTTGAGAAGATTAAAATCAGTGTTAATACTTCAGCTTGCTTAGGAACATTAGTTGACAGCAGATAAGGACTAGGCACCCTTACACCCACTCTTCCCACTTCTCTAACAAGGCCACTGTTCACAGTTGACTAGTGTAATACACTGCACTCTGTGGCCTGAGAAGTGGCCATGCAAAGGCAGGTTGTGATTCAGAATACCCACACTGCTGCTGTACAGTGACAAAAACAATAAGGAAATACGTGTATATTATTACATGCAGAAGGCTTGCATGCTAATGACATACAAACAAGTGGCCCTGAAAGCAGGTGGCAGTTCATAGACACAGGGAGCAATAGGTACCCAGCAAGTTGCATGCAGGTATAGGAGCAAAAGGCATATGGAAAGTGTTTCAGTTACAAGGCAGATGTTAGGAGCAGCAATGTTTGTGCAGTAGGACTTACTATCTGCAGCTGACACTACCTCTCACCAGGTAGCATGACATGATGACAGGTGGGATAAATGAAAATGATAGCAGCAGCATATCACCTATCATCACCTAACTCATCTCTACCTGAAAGCCATTTTTGAGCAGAGATATTATACGAGCAATAACAAACATGCATTGCCCACAGACAGGATCAGGAGGAAAGCATGTCCTTGCTATAAAACTGAACATTAACTTATGTGTATCAGTTACTATACCAGCGACAGGGACTTCCACAGACAAAAGGGGATACACACATTGGGCATATCATTGGTACTAGCATGCAGAATACTTAATACATTCTTCAATACACTATTTCTACACTGGAATGAGCAAATCTGTTTCCCCAACACATCAGGAGAAAAAGCCACCACCATGCATGGCTTCTACACCACTGGCTACCTCCACAATGTATTGAGTACTACAGCTGTACATGTGTGACAAAGACCACACATGCAGTCTGCTGACTATCATGTTGGCTGCATCATGCTGGCAGGAAGGGCTCTCATTTTGTACGCACTTAGGCAATGTGCAGTGCACAAAGGTTGATAACCAATGTGTTTGCACATTCCGCTGCCACCACACAATTCTCACAGCTGTGTACAAGTCATCTATATTGCTGTTTCCTTTATAGTAAAATTCCACAGGGTCACCTAGTTGATGAGTACAGACCTTAAGCTAATCAGACATATAACGACCCAAAGACAGTATGTAAAAATATCTCACCACCTATACAGTCGTACTTTGTGTGGTAGATGATGCCAGGTGTAGACTGGAATCCTGACTGATAACACCCGTATAGAACTTGCACCGTATAATCAAACTGCAGTATACCACCAGCCACATGCAAACCAGAAACAAAGCAGACCACACATACATACATACACACACGCGCGCACACACACACACACACACACCATGCTTAAGGCCCAGTTCTGCAGCCTGGATACATCTGGAGGCACTGCATTACACCCTTACCATAGCCTGCATCATGTTTGTAGTATACTACATGCTGTACAATATAATTAACAGAAAGCATACCGGTCAGCCATCTGTCCAGGAAGCCTCTGGAGCTGCTACAGTAGCCTGTGTCACAGCCAAAATATCAACATCATAAGACACAGCAGGCAGCACCTGCACCACACTCCCGCAGCCAGCAATGGCCACAGTATGTCCTAGTGCAGGTGATGTAGCTGCATCACAGTTAGATTTCTGGGTCCATGACAAGCACACAGTGACACTGCAGTGTCACAAAGAACAAACAATATATGCAATGTTAGAAAAGTATGTGGATAAGGGGTAGTGTGCATCAGCCATCTCTGTATACTTCACACAAGCGGAAGGGGGATCACAGTCATCATTTGCTCCAGTGCCAGTGACATCTGGCCTACATCAAAATCTGGGTGTCTGGCCATGTCAGAGGAGGTGAAGACAGTGTCTTGTAAAAAGAGGTACAGTGGGTCAGACAATGTCCTCTGGTGACAAAGGCATTATCAGTAGTGGTGCTGCAGTAGCGGTGTCGCATCACAGCAAGACGTTGTTACTTTCGATTCTCAGCTAGAGCATCTACTGTGTGGAGGCATGCGTGAATGGGCGTGCCTTCATTGAAGGTTGTGCATCAGGGCTGGTAACTGGGCAAGTAAAAATCCACTACCAAACATTAGCGGACCGGAGTTCCGCTGTGGCAACCCCTAACCAGGATAAGCCGAAAGACACAACAACAAAATCTGGAGCCATATACTGGCTTGATGTGACAGAACTACAGGCCTCCCAAGTTAGGGATGTTATTCCACTGTGGAAATGGAACCTGTATGGAGCCTACTAGTGAGATGTCCAGCCCCTGGAGGGTGGTACACTGAGATAATCTTATACCCGCAAAATCAGACTGTGTTTTATGCCATGGCCTCCCAAGTCAACCACTTTGAAATCCAAAAGAGTGGTGAAACTCAGTTGTGTATGTACCCACCCCTACCAGACAACACTACTGGGCATGAAAGTAATGGTAACGCTTGCTATCCTTCACAAGGAGGTGGTGTTGAAGATGGTTATGGCAGTGGAATGTGCCACCATTGTTCTGATTAGACCAAGCATAGCACCACATTCACCATGATCTTGGCAGTGCTGGGTGGCAACCTCATGGAAGTCATGCACCACTCTAATCATCTTCATCTCAGCAAGGGGAGCAGCAAACTATGTCTGGATGATAGCTCTGCACATCTGCTGGTTGAGCCCTAGCACTACATGAATATCAAGGGCAGGCTGTGGTACATAATGGTGCCAGAAACCCCTGCTACGCTGCTGTGTGATGAGTAGGTGCACAATGGATGCAGTGCACTACTCTGTTGCTGGAGGGGGAGCAGTGCTGATGCTTTCAGTCAAAGGAAACACCCCCAGTGGGGATGATGAACACTCATTCTACACAGCCTATAGCTCAGGTGTGAGCGTGGCCCTACCTTCACCCTGAAAATTGGGTAGACAACCATCCAGAAGAGGAATAGACACTGTCAGTATGTCATCTGAATGAGATTCGATCTGTGTCATGGCATCACTCTCAGACCCAGCATACATGTCAACATCAGCTTGTATAAGCATGATGACAGCACTGGTCTTGCCTATAACTATACATTACAGAAGAATGTGAATATGAATGTCTGTGCTACTTGTGAATCCCTGCATTGTGCTTGAAAAAATGTCAGCAACATCAGTGACACAACTAGTAGCACACTCACCTTTCGAGCAGAAGGCTGTTTGTTGCATTCTCACACCAGCTATATCAACTTCTGACACTGCAGTGCAGCATAAGAAGGGTTCTGCACTCCTGAGTGCCCCATCCGTTAGATGAGATGTTAACCCAAGGGCCCCATCTAACTGAGTTGGTGATAGCTCAGGTGGATGTAAAATATCCTACAACACATATCAAAAAGTGTAAGGGTCCTTTAACACAATATAAAAATATTACTTACATACTTAAAAAAATATGCATATTTAGACACACACACACATACCTTTTTTTTTTACTATTCATTTTTTTATAATTTTTACTATTCATTTTTCTTATAACATCTTTATTGTTATTCTTCCATAATTGATCCCCACTTCTTCTTCCAGAACCATAAACTAATTTTTCACAATATCTCTGCCAAAAGGCATTCATTCCCATTAAACAAAATTTCATTCAAATTTTCTTTCCAAATAACCCACATTACATAAATTCTTATTTACCTTTCCCCACATATTCTTTCTTCATGTTCTTTTAATACTCATACATAATTATAATCTATACTGTAAATCATTAATATTCACATTTTTTTTTCTTCACACAACTTTTTCCAGTATCCCATCCACAAAATAAACACACTCTTTCAATTTTCTTTTTATATGGTATATTCACGACTTCCTGGTAACTTATTTACTACTAGTATCCATAGGAAATCCAGACACTACAATTTTGGTACACCATTTTTCCTTACTGCAGTGGTTTTAACCAATTATTCTGGTAAATGTCCCCATGAATTTCTATAACAATATTTTTATCTCATTATTATACCAAAGCCCTCTTTCTCTGTATCATTTTTTTATTTTCCCTGTTAGTACTTTTTTCTTGATAATTTCTTCATTTGCATACTATTTCTATTTGTATTCTCATTAATGATCTCTATGCAGTCATCCCCAAAGCAACTTGCATTCAATATGCAGATGACTTCACCCTAATCTGTTCTGCCACCTCCCTGACAGACTTACAGACTTTATCCCAAAAAACCTTTAACAAAGTTGAAATCTGGCTTGCTGAGTGGCGTCTTCTATTACATCCAAATAAAACAAAACTGTTACTCTTCACCCCCACTCAGAAAGTCCCTTTGCAATTATTTACCATAACATCTAACAATGGCACCATAATTTCCCCAGAACCTACTACTAAACTATTAAGTGTAATAATCGACAATATAAGTTTGATGCCCACATCGATCGAACCATTAAAACAGTCAATACGAAACTCAGCTTTTTATAAAGGATTAAGCCATTCCTAACCCCAACTGCTAGGACAGTGATTGCCCGAACACATTTACTATCAGCCCTTTTTTCTGCCTCCCCAATTTACACAAACCTAAGTAAATCTGACCTCAATAAACTCAATAGCTGCTATAATAATATTGCCAGATTTGTCATAGGTTCAGCATATAGAACACATCACTGTCTTAACCTACGATCCCCAGGCTGGCTAGAGTTACCCTCTCAACTTCAGTATAACGAATTAACAGTTGCTCACAAAGTCCTCTACCAGCCAGAAAGCACGCCCATACTCAAAAATATAATCACCCTCTACAGTAACCTAAAAATACTCCGCTCTTCTAATAAAATGCTAGTACAAACTGTTAAATCCAATAACTTAGCTGGTGAGTCATTATTTTCCAACTCTGTTGGCAAAATTTGGAACCTACTCCCCGCTGAACTTACAGCAGTCCACTCCATAACTCAATTTAAAACGTCTCTCAAAACACACCTAAAAATTCACTGGTTGCACCCCTGTACAAACCCAGACTAACCTACTTACTATTCACTTTGTAGTACTATATTCCCTGGCTACTTATAGAAACTGTCTTATAACAAGTCTGAAACATCAGCTGTCTCATATCTAATGTATTGTACTACTGAATGATATGCTACTTTGCTCAACTTTGTACTACTAAAAATGTATGTGTTCTAGTATGACAATTAATAATTGTAAAGTTTTTATGTATGTATTCCAACAAATCTGGAACATATATCTATATGTAATTGTATAAAAAACTATAACTGTTAAGTCTTCTGTATCTATGTACATGTGGAGCTTTTCTCCCTGGGCCTCCGCTGAAAACGGACCTGTATCCAGTCGGACTTTCCCGGTTAACAAATGTAAAATAAAAATAAAAATAAATAAAATTATCTCCCAGAACTGTAAGGACTTATTTTTTAAAAATTCTCACTATTAATTTCTCATTCTCATCCTTTATCCACTTTAATACTCTATACAATCTGAAGAAGCAGAATAAACACTGGATTTAGTAATTCTGATCCTCCTTCGTCTTCACTCATACACAAACACACATCTTTTCAAAAGAATTAATCTTGAATCTCAAATGAAAGAATCAACAGTTACACAATTTCCTTTTCATATTTTTCTAGGATCATATAAACATTTGACATATGCTATTTTCCCATTAAATTCACCAGATAAACCTTTAAACTGAATGTTATTCTATATATTCTACACAGAATTCATTTATTTCATCTCTTATAAAACCCTGCCATTGCATCACAACATTTTTCCCCAAATGTTATCCCAAGCAAAGGCACTTCATTTACTGTAAAATACACACCCCGAATCCTTATTTTTATCTGCATTCAAGGTAATTCCCATTTCTTTTAAATATCCATTTAGTCAAACCAAAACTTCCCCCATCCATACTCTGTTCTTAGCATCTACAATATCAGCATATAGGATCATAGGAAGTTACTAGGCTATTGGCCATGAGGCATTTATATGCCTAGCCAAGAGTTTAGCTCATGTTTAAACAAGTCAGCACCTGATGCCCCTGTCCAGCAGAGACACGGGTTTAATCCCAGGGGTGTATTTTATGTTTCGCATCCAGTTATCTAGGATGCGTTTAAAAAGGGGTAAAGAGGTACTCTGCTTGACGTGGAGAGGGAGTCCATCCCACAGATGGGAGAGTGTCTGGGAAACAAATCTGTCCCAAGTCCTATTGATGTCACAGACCAGGTTGAGGCCGTGCGTGTGGGTTACTCAAGTGGAGCTTGACTTGCAGATATGTCAAAACTACTGGAATCAACACCTCCTTTTGCATCACATATCTAGCATCTTTCACTTTATAAGCTACTTCACTCATCACATTCATTACCAGGGCAAACAGTATTCCACTCATAAGACATCTTTGTCTTATAGCACATTTCATGCATATTACTTTTACTCAGCCACACATTCACTAACAATCTCACTTTATTATTTTCATATTAACACAAAATAAAAATAAAACAAACCAGCCAAAACACTTTGCCGAGTATTACACCAACTATGTAAAAACCAGTACGTATTGAATAAAATATAATGAAAGTTGGTGTCAGCTCTTACGAACCATTTGGTTCTATTTAAAAAGAACGCTTGTAAAAGATTTACCAAATTGAGAGAAACTTTCAATTTGAAATAAAGTTACCTTTCTTTATGAGCTCACACAGTCTTTTCAGACGACAGAAAATAACCAAGAGGTTCAACTATTATCCCGTTACGAAAAACGTGCAACAACCAAGCCGAATTTTGATGCAAACTTTCTGTTCGGAATGAAGTTTGCTTTCCGTTGTAAACTCACGCTGTCTTTACAGACGGCAAGATAGTAGAACACCTCTGTTGTTCCGTTGCACAAAACCGTGCTTCGTAAAGCTCTTAAGGCTAATGTTGAAGACAAACCAGGAAAAGTATGCTTAGTAGCAAGCCAGGGTCTATTCAGACCAGGTTAAGCGACCAAGCCTTCTGTGTGGTAAACATACCAAAACGCTGTGATAAAAAAGTCCAGGTCTATTCAGACCAGCAGCAAACAGCAGCAAACACAGCTAAATGTAATTATATATTCGTATTCACGACAAAATACAAGGAACTTCAAGACTTATAATAAAACAAAATGGATTTATTGGATCCTCTGACAAACAATGGTAAGCGCTTTCGCAACAAGTGCTTTTTCAAACCAACAGTTTCACCATTGAATAACACACCCTTTTTATACTCAATCATTAAAGTTTAGATGAGCAAAAGGCATCTCCATTTAAAGGGACATGTAAATTTATAGCGTATATTTGTACAGACTATTTGTAAATACAATTATTAAAATCTATTTCTTTTATTAAACCATATCAAACTTATAATAAAAAGTAATGAAATTAAAAAGTAATGTGATAAATTTAAAAGTATATATACATATAAAGAACAAATGTATATATATATATATAAATATATATATAAAAAGCATCATAAATTTTGTATAAATATCACATGATGAATTCATTCTGTGCTTATTCCATATAAAATAAAATAAGAAAAGCATTCATTTTGACAAACCAAAAAATAAAGTAAAACTGGAACTTGATTATATATTACTTAATGACAGGGTTCCTTTGAAACCCATGCTAAAAAGCAGGAGACATAGGCCCAAATGAATGGCACTCAGATACTCACATGTAAGATCAGTGTACACATACCATTACCTTACATCATCTCTGCTTCACATTTATGTATTTTTTTGAAACATCTATACATTTTATATACATCCTACACATTATTGTTTTTTGAAGTTCATCGGAAAAACAATTTTTTGTTCTTCCATCTATATGCAGCATGTACATCTCATGTGTTTCATCTGTAGCCATTTAACATCATACATCATTCATAGCATCTTATTAAGTAATATATAATCAAGTTCCAGTTTTATCACATTACTTTTTAATTTCATTACTTTTTATTATAAGTTTGATATGGTTTAATAAAAGAAATAGATTTTAATAATTGTATTTACAAATAGTCTGTACAAATATACGCTATAAATTTACATGTCCCTTTAAATGGAGATGCCTTTTGCTCATCTAAACTTTAATGATTGAGTATAAAAAGGGTGTGTTATTCAATGGTGAAACTGTTGGTTTGAAAAAGCACTTGTTGCGAAAGCGCTTAACATTGTTTGTCAGAGGATCCAATAAATCCATTTTGTTTTATTATAAGTCTTGAAGTTCCTTGTATTTTGTCGTGAATACGAATATATAATTACATTTAGCTGTGTTTGCTGCTGTTTGCTGCTGGTCTGAATAGACCTGGACTTTTTTATCACAGCGTTTTGGTATGTTTACCACACAGAAGGCTTGGTCGCTTAACCTGGTCTGAATAGACCCTGGCTTGCTACTAAGCATACTTTTCCTGGTTTGTCTTCAACATTAGCCTTAAGAGCTTTATGAAGCACGGTTTTGTGCAACGGAACAACAGAGGTGTTCTACTATCTTGCCGTCTGTAAAGACAGCGTGAGTTTACAACGGAAAGCAAACTTCATTCCGAACAGAAAGTTTGCATCAAAATTCGGCTTGGTTGTTGCACGTTTTTCGTAACGGGATAATAGTTGAACCTCTTGGTTATTTTCTGTCGTCTGAAAAGACTGTGTGAGCTCATAAAGAAAGGTAACTTTATTTCAAATTGAAAGTTTCTCTCAATTTGGTAAATCTTTTACAAGTGTTCTTTTTAAATAGAACCAAATGGTTCGTAAGAGCTGACACCAACTTTCATTATATTTTATTCAATTTTATTATTTTCATATACTGACATACACACTATTTTAATTTTATTACACATTCCATACTTCTCTATAAAATCACACAAAGCATCATGTCCTACAGTATCAAATGTTTGCTAATAGCACTTACCATAAGTTTCACATCCTCCCTTTTACTTATATTGTCCACAATTTCTCTCACAAGTAACAGTTATTGACACCCCTTCCTTTTTATAGCATATATACTTTCTTCTATAATATCCCTCATCTTTCCTTCCAATGATGGTCAGATTACTCTCATAAAAATGTTATAATCTCTGTTATTTAGTGGGATTGGAGGTGAAAATTACAGCGCGGGGGGGGGGGTGTTCTCTGATAAATTCTGTTTGAACAAAAGAAATAGGCAATGTTGTTCTCTTTCCCCTTTATTTGTGTTATATTTGCAGCCACTTGCAAAAAAATAAATAAATAAGGGACTCAGAAATTAAAGGACATAACCGGTATGGAAATCAATAAAATTTGGCTTTATTTGCAGAGATTATTTTGTACCTAATAAAACCAGAAAAGGACATTGCATTGTTGTGGAATAATTTGAGGCAGTTTCATGTCTTTTCAGGATACAAAATTAATGAAGATAAAACAAGGGCAATAGCTATAAACTATGTACCCACACAAAATTTGGTTCAGCAAAATCCATACTTATGGGGGCATGATAAAATGAAGTACTTACGAGTATGAATTAAAAAAGATTATGTTATGGCAACTAAGGATATTTGGGAAGAGACTAAACAAAAGAAAATACAAAAACTGAGAAATTAGCAGCTCTGTTTTATAGCAAGATACAAGCAGTGAAAACATTTTTAGTCCCTTTAGTTTTATACACAGATCAGTTATATTTTTATCAACCAAAGGAGAAATTGTAGATCGCAATTAATAAAGAGTTAAATGGTTTTATCTGGAGGAGAAGAGGGGAAAAAGTCAAGTGGGATAAGTTGATCCTTACAACAGAACAAGGTGGTTTGGGATTACCCAATTTGAAGGGATATTTCAGAGCTACACTGTTAACCTCCTGTACATAGTACAAGTAGAAAGCTATAATTCAAAGGGGAAAAAAATGGGGATGAAATGGGGGGAGCTCACCAAATAAGGACAAACTGGGATTTTGGAAGCTGATCCTTAAGGAGACAACGATACAGAATATTACATTCATAAAGTAGCAGAAAGTATTCTAGAACTAAGCCAACAGAAGAATGGCGAAAGGAGAATCTGCCGATAGGAATGACCAATTAGGGGTACAGAGAATAGGCAAGAGGGGGCTGGAATTTACTGGAGAGAACTGGCAAAGGAATCAAGGTATTAAAAGCAAATAATTAGAGAGGGGATGGTAAAATAATGAGAAGAGGCCAAAAAATTATTTGGACTGGAGGCTAGAGATTGCCTTCCCTATCGAGGACAGAGTGTAGAAAAAGAGAAAGGAATAGGGGATCCTAAGTGAAAGACCAGCACTGGCAGAGTTTTTAGCAGAATGTAGAACAAAAGCTGCTGTTAAAGGGATAATTAGTACGGCACATAAAATTTCGTATAACTATAGGAATCAATCAGAAAAGGTTAAAAGTATTGGGAAGCAAGACTGGACAAGCAGTTCACAAAGAAAAAAAAATGGGAGGATATATGTATGGCTCTCAAATATGCAAAAAAGTCTAAATGATTTAGGCTCTTTACTTTGACATGGTTATATAAAGTGGAATTTTTACTTGAGTAGACTGCAAATGCTGGAGGTGTGATGGGGAAGAAAGAGGTAACTGGAAACATTTTTTGGAAATATAATGAGTTAGCAAATTTTAAAAATTGCCTGCAGACTATACTATCAGAAATAATGAGTGAACAAATTGGTGTAAATAATGAAATGATTTTTTGTGCTGTGATACAGAATCAGAATTGCCAAGACACACTAAGGCCTTGCTAAGTTTAATTCTGCTGGCTGTCAAAAAAGCAATAACTAGAAAATGGAATTCAAAGTCTAAACCAACCACACTAAAAGTAGTGAATATAGTAACAGAGATAAAGGAATTGGACGTGGGGCGTTTAGAAAAGGGTAGGAGCAAATTACATAGAAATAAATGGGAATAGTTGGAACAATACACGCAGAATAATGTTTTGGAAGAGGAATGAAGCTTAAAGGATGGCAGAAATTGAAAGGGCTTTGTGATATTTGGCAATGACTGCATAGACGATTATAAGTGATGCACAATGTCTGCAACTGAAAACATGTCAATATGACGTGTTTTCATTTAAATAAATGTATGATTGCCTATGTCAAGTCATAATTCAATAAAGATGTTTCTTGTTTAATAAAATTGGTTATTTAGTCCGACGGGTTTCCACATTTTTATTTAATTTGTCTCATCTGTCTTTCAAACAAATTTTAATATCCCACTACACACCTCTTCTAAAAAAAAAACCTTCCTTCAACCATTCTTTCAGTATATTTACAAAACACTCTCTCTACTAGTCTATTAATTTCTTGTATACTCCACATCCGATACCATCTGGGCCTGACACTGAATCAACATTTACTTCCCTAAGTACTTCATCTAATTCACTAAGAGCAATCTCTTAATTAAATTCTTCCTTAATTTGCTCTGGAATTTTTTTCTTACTTTTCATTCTCTCTTGTTTTCCTTCTTTTTACTCATACATATTTTCTACATGTTGACATGTTGTACAATACTTAAAAATTGCTTTTGTGTTCCTTTTACCTCTTCTTTTACATTTTTCATTTCCCTCATTATACTAATATACTCCTTTTCTATTTTATCCAAATATGCAGATACTTCCTTCTTTCTAAATATATCTGCCTCAACAGTAATGCCTTATTTTTTCTTTATTTCTTTCATACATTTCTTTTTCCAAATCATAATACTCTCTGGTATTATTTTTGAATATATTTTTACACATTTCCCATACTTCACTTTTTTTCCTTTCTTATTTTTTTTTTTACTTCTTTTCAACTTCAGTTCAGCATTCATACAAATTTTTATAGAAGTTCTTCATGGTTATATGATCCTTCCACAACTGTAATACTGCCCACTCTTTAATTTATTTACATAATTCCCCACTTATTCTTTTTATTCCTTGTTCTATTTTAATATACTCCCTTTCTTCCATCACTTCCATCCATATAGCTAAATAGTCAGAAAAACCTGTCGCACCTGTATCACCATCTGCTAACCCCCATGCCTTTCAATAATATAAAATAAATAAATTTCAGATCAAGTGAGCCCTTCTACAAATCCAATGACTTTTGTTACACATAGCTAACCTATCACTTTTACATCTTTCCCCATTTTACTTTTTCCCCTTAAATCGCAATTAAAGTCCCCTGCAATTATAATTTTTATGTTAACTACCTACCATGTCATCTAATATTTCATGAAACAGATTATCTCTTACCCCACTAGTTGGATATTCACATGATGCTATAATTCAATAAACATGTTTTCTCCACTTTACATCCACAACAGTTAACCTTCCCATCCTTAACAATGCTATATTTAGTACATTTCCTTTTTTTTTTGTTTTTATCTACAACACAGCCACTCCAGAATAATGTTCACATTCTAAGATCCAAATCATGTTTCCAATCCACAGTTTTTATCAGTCTTTCTTCACTTTAAACAGCTTTACTGAATTATCACTTGTGATCTATGCACATTTGCATTGTGTAGAAGTACTCAAGCTGTTTAACAAGTTCACATTTAAAAATATTATACTTCAAATATATTGCTATATATCATATAACCTAAACAACATCACATAAATTATTCAATTTCTGCCCTTTTTTAAAAGAAACTTCTTTATTAAACCATCACTTATGACACAGGCAATCATACATTTACATAAATGAAAACAAACCACACCAACACAATCCTAGTTGCAAGCATTTTACATCCCAAACCATACTGATATTCGTTACTTCTAGTGCAGTTGGTTTAGATTCTGATTTCAGTATTCTAGTATTTGCTTATTTGGCAGCCACCATAATAAGACACAGCAAGGCCTTACCATGTCTAGGCAATTCCAATTCTGCATCATAGTCAGAAAAATCATCTCCCTTGTCACACCAATCTGCCTACCCAGCACCTCCAACAGTGGATCCTGCAGGGAATTCTAAAACTCTACCAATTCGCCACACTCCCAAAACATATGTTCCCAATTACCTTTTTCTTCCCCATCACACCTCCAACATTTGCTGTCTACCCAAGGAAAAATTCTCTGGAGTCTACTTGGGGTATAAAAATATCTGTGTAAACATTTCCAAGTAAAAATCTAAATCTTCCAGATTTTGTTGCATATTTGGGAGACACACATGCATCGTCCCATTGTTTCTTTATGAATTGATTATCCAATCTCTCCTTCCCAATCCTTTCTAACCTCCTCTGATTGATTTTTATAAATATATAATAGTTTATATGCTCTACTAATTATTCTTTTTTCAATGGCAGCTTCTGTTCTAGATTCTACTAAAAACTCTACCAGTGCTGGTCTTTCATTTAGGACCTCCCATTTCTTTCTCTTTGTCTATACTCTGATATCAATCCTTGACAGGGAAGGCGATCTCTAACCTGCAATCCAAATAAATTCTTGTGTCTTCTCATTCTATTATCTTTCCCTGTCTAGTAATTTGCTCCCAATACCTTGTTTCCTTTGCCAGTTTTCTCCAATAAATTCCAACCCCCTCTTGCCTATTGTCTATATCCCTAATTGCCATCATCCCTATTGGCAGAATCTCCCTTCCACATTCCCATGTTGGCTTGGTTCTTAGGATTTCTGCTACTTTATAGACGCAATATTCTGTATGACTGTTGTTATTCTCCTTAAAGGCCTGCACCCAAAATCCCAGTCTCTCCTTGTTTCTTCACCCCCCCCCCCCCAGTTTCATCAACATCCCTTTCCACTTTGAATTATAGTTTTCTGCTTGTGCTATATATAGGAGCCTTAACTCTGTATCTCTGAAATACCCCTACAAATCTGGCAATCCCAATCCGCCCTGTTCTACTGGAAGAATTAGTTTATCCCACTTGTCTTCCCCTGCCAGAAAAATTCCTTCAACTCTATTGCTATCCACAACTTCTCTGGTTGATAAAAATATGCCAGACCTGTGTATAAGATTAATGGGACTAAAACATTTTGATTGCTAGTATCTTACTAGCCATATCCATATAACAAAGCTTCCATTTTCTCAGTTTCCGCATTATCTTTTGTTTATTCTTTTCCCACAGTTCCTAAGTTGCCACACCAGAATCATTTTTAATCCATATGCCACGGTGGTGCAGCGGTAGCGTTTTTGCCTCACAGCAAGAGGTTCTCCCGTTCGATTCTCGGCTGGAGTGTGGGGAGTGCCTTCTGTGTGGAGTCTGCATGTCCTCCCCGCGGTTGGGTGGGCATTCAAAAGACATGCGTAAATGGGCGCGCCTTCCCTGAAGGTCGAACGTCGAGCTGGCACCTCGGCATTCATGAAAATCTACTGCCAATCATTAGCGGACCGGAGTTCCGCTGTGGTGACCCCTAACCGGGAAAAGCCGAAAGACAACAACAGTTCTAAGTACTTCATTTTGTCGTGCCCTCATAAATATGGATATTGCTGAACTTATTCATATGTGGGTACATAATTTAATGCTATTGCTTTTGCTTTAGTTTTATTAATTTTGTAACCCCCCAAAATTTGAAACTGTCTCAAAATGTTCCAAAACCAGACCTCTCAACCTGGAATCATCAAAAATCTGGACAAAGGCCTTGAAAAATAGGTACAAATCTGTACACTGATTAACATGACATTTGCATACATAATTATATAGCCCCACCCACTCCAATGGAATTGTGGGATACCAACTTTTAAATGCAAACTGAAAACAGGCAAAATATTAAATACAAAAAAAACATAACAATAGTGCTTTA
Organism: Protopterus annectens; assembly: GCF_019279795.1. NCBI lineage: Eukaryota > Metazoa > Chordata > Ceratodontiformes > Protopteridae > Protopterus > Protopterus annectens. The sequence continues at coordinate 896,764,781 of NC_056739.1, forward strand.
TTTATATTAACATTTGGGCTTTTATCATCAAACTTTGAACATGTGAAAAACTAAAATACAGTCTTATTTTATAAAAATAAAATTAACTGCTTCTACACTAAATTGCTACCTGCAGAGTTCTGCTCTCACTAACTGACTACACAACTGTAAAAGCCACACATAAAGGAGAGTCAACAGAATCATTTTCATAAAACTACTAAAAAACATTTAACTCATATTACATCTTTGTGAATACAAAGACTGAGTGGGGTAACTATTAACCAAGCTAGTTCAACAGCTATCTATTCTGAAGAACAAAGAGTTCCTTCTTTGAGGTGAGATGAGGCAATTGCAAACACACTGACAGTGATCAAACCAATATAAAGCATGATAGGCCAAGTTATGCACCTATAGCAAAACACCAGACTTGAACAAACTCCCCTCACCCATTTGCATTACCTTACACTGCTACTGGTGTATATAGATTTACAGCATGTTTTGATTTCCAGGCATCACTGCCTACCTAATTCTTCACATTCCCTTGCATAAAAACAGCTGCAACCTCACTTTTGATGGGTTATATTAACACAGTCCTGTTTCTTGTCACTTAATTTTCAAGATGACATGGTTTCACTCCCCCCAAAGAATTTAAAGAGGAGGTAAAGGCCCTGCTGAAGCCCCATGTCTATGATCCAGGCACAAAACTGAATTAGAATGTTTTGTCAAAACATTTGCAACTTAATACCATGCTGTCATTTGCAAAGAAATAATCAAAAATTGCACACTCACGATGGCTAAATCCATATGCAGCTTATTTATTTAAAAATGAAAATCACAACAGCAACTGAAAATTGATGCATCTTATTTATTTCCATTTGTTAACAAAGATTGCTGGAAAGGGACACCTTGCATAATCAAAGAAAGTCCCAGGGAGACAAACTCTCAAAATATAAACATGGTGTAACATACAATATAAATAAATGCTGTACTGTATAACATACAATTAACTAGACAAAATTAGTATTGGCTTTATTTATATATCACATAATAGCAACTGTACAATATACATTCAAGCAATATTAATAGATATGTTAATGAGGAGGAGAAGAAAGCAGAAGGGGTGGGGCTAAGGTACAGTCTAGATGCTTAGAGAAAGTATAGTAAGTGATAGAAAAAAATGAGAAAGTATTTGTGTAGTTGAGAGGATTCACTGGACAAGCTTAGGGTAACAGGATTGGGGTGTGAGAAAAGTTATAAGGAAAACAGAGTAGAAGAGGAAGCAAAAAAAAAAACTATATATATATATATATATATATATATATATATATATATATATATATATACAGGGGTGAAAGTTTAAAATTTTGGAAGGCAATATAGGTCAAGTATTGACAAAGCGTGTAGATAGCAGAGATCAATGTCTACTCAGAGAAACACTGGTTGATGAAACACAAGAACATCAATACAGAAACATCAATTAATACAGTGAATGTCTCCCTAAACTTTAAAGCTGCACCTCAAAAAAGATAAATTCACAAATCTCATAGTTTATAAGCTTCTGAAGCATACATATTTTGCGTAAATATCACCATCCAGCTATTTAAAGAAAGAAAGTCTGCATGATCACATGGAATCTTGTAGACAGTAAAGACGTAGACCAACAGTCAGATAATTTACAAATTACAAGCACGTCAACCGCAAACTGTTAGCATCTACTCTAGATCTTCTGCCTCCATGGTTTTTTCTTTAATTTGGCAGCCAGACAGTCAGATAAGAATGGAATTGTGACCAGTTAGTTTCACACGAGAATTCCCATGTTAGTTATTAACACTGCAGTAAAATGCCACACTCGTGAGATGTCTCACGTCAGAAAGTTGATCAAAACACCGATTAGAAAACAACCACTTTCATATTTACCACTCTAAAGCCTAACAGCGGTGTACTTAACCAGAGATTCACTACTCAGCAAAAGTATACAATAGGTGAACATTTACTGTGCAAACTATCTTTTGCTGCTTTTCTACACTTGTTCTGAAGAGTTGTATTTAATTTTCTACACTAAACTCCTATTTTAGAGAATTACTTAACTGTTGCAGTATACAAACCGCTGCTTACAAGCTGACAATACCTAATATCTTATAAATTATTTACAGTACTCTGACCGACCACCTCTCCCACTTGCCAGTTCAAATTTTGAAACATGTACTGACGCTTCCTATAGGCTTCAATGTCATATTGCCCTCGCTGCCCATACTCTATTGCCATATTGAAAAGGGAGAACTTAACAACAGTTATATTTCGACAGATTCATGTCTGCTTCTTATTGTTCTCTTCTCACGTTTCTTTAAAAAAATGATTTTCTGGTAAATTACTGAGGTTTACAAGCAGTCAATAATACCCAACTTTTGAGTTTCGTACTTCTTATCTTTCCAAATGCACACTGATGGAACAGATGTTGTTCTATTAACTTTTGGTGGTGAACTGGATATATTAGCATTATCTGTCTGGTTCTTATCATCCCTTAGCCACCCAGAACCATTTTGAAAGTATTCAAGATAATTTTTTGAATGACTGCATAGTGCATACCAAAACGACAACAACAACTAATGCAGTAAGTACCTAAGCCCAAAATCATATCGCTGGGATTCAGCTTTGATTCACACATCTCTAAGCTGTCTGGATTTAAGGGATTTTGCTGATTTTTCACTCAAAAAAATTGCCATGTCCTATTAAACTGATGCTATTTAAGATTAATAAGATGGTGGATTACAGAAAGCAAAAAAGAGATCACTGGTCCGCAGACTGAGTGGTGGTGGAGTTTTTGTGGTGCCGAATTGCCAGCCCGACCCCCAACCTTCATAGAAAAGGTACACACACCTCCCTGCCTGTCTTTAAAGCTCACTTATCCACAGGGAGGACAGCAGACTCTACACAGAAGGCATTTCAGCTGAGAATTGAACCGAAGAATCTCTTACTGTGAGGCAACAACGCTAACCGCTACACCACCGCGGCCTGGATTATGGACAGCAAATAATGATAATTAAATGCTGTCATGGCCTATGCCACTTCAAAAAGTTTGAAATCATATATTTTTAGACCAAAATGTAACTGATTTGAAACCTTTGCTCTGATTACTTCTGTCTTTCTTTACCTCTGTTTTGAATCTGATTGTACTCTTGCAGATTTATGGGGCTGACACTTCAGCATACAGTGCAGATGGCTATCTATTTCTTTGCCTCTATTTAAACTGATACATTACTGATAGGATATTTTAACAGCTTAGTTTATTCCCCAAATGGTTTGTGATTTAAGTCTGCTAAGACAGTCTTTACTAAAATCTTAGTAAATCTGAAGGAAACGAGCAAATATGTCAGAACAGCACATCAAAATTAGGACATTTGAAATATAAGCAAACCAAGAAATAGGACTTTTCGGTATTACACACACACACGCACACACTTGCTCACAATTACTTACGAAAAAAGAGGCTGGTTGTTTGTATTTTTCGGCTTTTCCCGGTTAGGGGTCACCACAGCCGAACTCCGATCCGCTAATGATTGGCAGTAGATTTTTTACGTGCCGAGTTTGCCAGCCCTGACGCACAACCTTCAACGAAGGTATGCCCATTCACGCATGTCTCCACACAGAAGACGCTCTAGCTGAGAATCGAATGGCACAACGTCTTTCTGTGAGGCGACAACGCTACCACAGCACCACCACAGAGGCTGTTAAATGACTAAAATATGTTTGTTTATTCTGGTTAAGAGTCAGTTTTACTCAGGAAAAAAAAATATATGGCAATGATTCTTAAGGAAACTAAGTCTGCAAATATTAGCTGTAGTCTTATGTGCGAAGAATGCGCTGTTAATGAGATTAAGTTTAGTTTTAACCATTGCATAAAATGCTGTGTAAAAAATATAAATTTAGTCTGAATGAGTTAGTGTTTTAAAAAGTTTATATATTACTAGTTTTTTTTAACTTTGAGTGAAACACATGGGAACACCTTTAGCTTTCTGTCTGACAAAGTTTGAAAGGTACAACCATATGTGCAGTACATTTTATTTTAATGATAATTCCTGCTTGTGTCTGCATGTTAAAAAAATGGCATTAAAGAACTTTTTTTTTAGTTTAAGCCCTCTCAGTTTCTCTGGCAGTAAGCAATGCATGATGACGTCAGTAGGTAAATAAAACAAAGAAAGAAAATCGGGATTTGAAGGGGCCACTCGGGAATTCGTGGCACCCTATTATTTTACCCCCAAAAACATGAAATACCAAGGAATTCGGTACAGTTGTGAGGTATGTCCACAACTCTGTAATATCTCATCATTTTATACCTGACAAAACCAGAAAACCATCTCCAAATACAGCCATTTTTTCTTGACTACTATATCAATTATATCCTTGAATTTCTACGTCCCTTATTTTCTTTGCCAATCGTTCTAAATACAATGCAAACAATGAGGAAAGAGGACACCCATATCTGGTTCCTCTGCTCAAGCAGAAATTATCAGAGAGGACCCTACCCACTTTCATTTTCACCTCTAATTCCTCATATATCCTCCTAATCAACATTATAATTTTATCAGGAAATGCAAATGTTTCCATTGTCCTGCTCATATGTTCCAGCCTCCTCTGTCAAATGCTTTCTTTGCATCAAGACCCACCAAGAACAATGGCATTTTCTTACATTCTGCTTCCTTATCATCAAAGTTCTGTTAATGTGGTCAAATATTTGCCTCCCCTCCCCAAACCACACTGATCCATATCTATCAATTTTGGCATTACTTGTGCCATTTTTTTAGCCATTATAGACATGAAGACTTGATAATCATGGTGGAGTTTAGAAATGGGCCTGTATGAAGCTGTATGTGATGGATTTATACCCTCTTTAGGTATTACACCTACTACTGCTTTCTTCCAGGATGTTGGTACTTCTCCTCCTCTTAAAATACTGTTAAATAAAACCTTCCAGATCTTTATCAGATTTTTCCCTCCTAGCTTCTAAACTTCCACAGGAATACCATCTGTCACTGAGGACTTTCCTGTAGATAGGTTACACATCACAATTTTTATCTCATCTCTTCCTATTCTAACCGTTAGCAATTAGGCCTTATCTACCTTTAACCTTGGCATATTTAATTCTTCCATAAATATTTCCATTTGTACGTTTTCTTGATTTCCATATTTCTCTGCTTTATACAGATTTTCATAGAATTTCCAAAATATTTCTAATACCTCCACAGGATCTCTTGTTACCTTCTATGTTATAGGTCCCATAAGCTTGATGACAGGCCTATCTACATTCTGTTGCCTGAGTCCTTGTGCTAAAGGTTTTTGTGCTCTAGTGTTATTATCAAAAAACAGATACTTAACAGCAATCTTTCTAAATGCATGTATATTACCGAGGTAATCCCTTATTTTCTGTTTATCATTCTACAGTTGATCTTCTTGATCTGTGAGATCCTCCCTATTCTGCAGTACTTTAAAATTTGTCAGTCCCTCTAAATAATTCTTGTTACTTCTTATCCATAGATCCCTTTCTTTTATTTCCATCCTATTTTTAAACTCCATTTTAATTGTATGCCACTCCCTAGCTACATTTTCAGAACTAATTTCTATCCTCTCGAATAACTCCTGAATATTCTCCACTACCCATTCCTTAAATTCCTTTCCTTACAACAGACAGGTAGGAAAGTGCCAGTGTCTCATTTTTATTTCATTACGTGTTTTTATTTTAATTATTGGTGTATGATTTGAAATAGTTATTGGGTGCGTATGAAGACCTTCAATTAAATGCACATGTTCCTGTGAAATGTAAATTCTGCCTAGCATAGCCCAGTTTTTATATCTTGGGGAATAACATGTAAATTCACTCTGAACTCCTATTACTGAATTCATATGTTCCATGCCAAATAGTTTCATAAATTTCTTCAAAAATCTATCCTCCTTTGTTATACTTGTCCTTCTGAGCCCCCAGACACATCTTCACTGCTGCAAATCAAATTCCAGTTACCACCTATAAGTAATATTCCTTGCTGAAAACAGATTATTCTCCCAGAATTTTCTTAAGCTTGATTATATAGCAGTTTTAGGAGAAATATAAATACATACCACTGTAATCCTCCTCTCTTGCCAGTAGCCCCTGAGCACTGCAAATCTGCCATTATTATCTTTTTATCTTTTATCACTATTGGAGCTGCTCTTGCAACTAAGATAAGTATTCCACTTTTCCTTTGTCCGAGATATTCCCCTACATCACATCCTGAAAACCTTTATCAAATTCACAAGTTCAGTTATTTCGTAGTGAATCTCCTGTAACAGCTATTTGCACTCCACATTTTTAATATAGTTCACTATTTTTTCTTTTTTGTATTTATCTGTGAGACCACTGACATTTAAAGATATTACAGAAAGCATCATTGTATTAAAAAGTTATTATTCTAACCTTTTATGTACAACAGCTTTTTTGTTAAACGTCTAGTTCTAACTTTTGTGTTACATGCATACACTGTTTTGCAGGTTAAACTTTTATATACTAGTTTCTTGTCATATCTACTTGAGCCTATATCACATCTTACAAAACTTTTTGTTTTATTGAAAGCCTTCAAAAATGATCTCCCTAAAACCTATTAAATTAATACTAACACACAAAAACTATGTACATCTTAAAATACTTAAGTTTTACCCTACTAATAGGAACAAATGTACAAACTGACAGCCACACTCACACATTTGAGTTAACCTAAAAGAAGGGTTATCAATGCTGAGACATATGTTATAGCCTATGCTCCTATTTAGCGCTAACTGGTTTTGTCTGATCTTTATAGCTCTCCCAGCTAGGAAACCCCCTGAATGCTTTCAGAGAACATTATCTCCTAGTCAGTTTCTCTTTTCTTTTTTTTCCCCAGCTAATCGCTCTCCACCAGACTGTAACCAATTTCTCTTTATTAGATTACTTCCATGGAGACATGAGAACCAGAGTCAATTTCTCATTATCAGATTGTTTCCATGGAGACATGAGGACCAGATACAGAACTGCTACTAAGCAAACATTCATTTACTAGAAAAATCGTAATATTCAATATTCTTTTTCATTTACTTGCTTTGTCTTAAAACATGTTACTAAATCAGTCTAAAATCATTAATCCAGTCATTCCCCCATGCAAGAATGAGAAAAAGCTAATTAATTTTCCTTTTCTCATGCTCTTTTAACCAGGCTTTTTTTTTTTTACACTGCAGTGCCTACATTTCGTAAAACTGAACAAGGAGAAAGAAAGGAAAAAAAAGAACAGCAGCACCTATTTACAATCCACATTGCACTTAAAAATAACTGAGAAAACATAACTTCACAGCATACAAAAACATATACCATAAAAATAGTACTATAAATAAAAAAAAATGTTTTCTACAGTTAACTTTCTCACTCTCTTCCCTCCCCAAGCATTTTTCTGAACATTAGTTACATGACGTAGGGCATACACTTGAGGCCCCCCACAAGTCTAACAAATTCTGAAAAAGTCCAATATTTCCAGATTTTCTTGTTCTGCCATATTTCACAAATATAGTTATTGGATTGTAATCCAACATTATGTTACTGGTTTTATTACTGTTCAACTCCATCTCCCAAGTCCTGTCACTGCTTCATTTCCAATGTATCCTCGATTTTTCTGGTCAACTCTCGTGCTCCCTTCCTTCTCTCCAACATTTTCTGTTGAAATAGTGGAAAAGGTTTCAAAGGTACAGTCTCTCTGTGGTCTTTATTACCAGAAGATCAAGAAACAGGATCTCATCCTGTTTCACAGCTCACTTTTTGTTGAACAAACTTTCATATTTCCACATCAGCATGTGTTTCATCAAAAAATGATTTTGTCCCTCCAGGGAAGGATACCATGAAGACAGCTGGGTATAGCAGTTTGACTCTTACACCTGCATCTCGACATTCCCTGAATAGTGGAATGCATTTACTCTTCTGCCTGGTGTCCTATGAGCAATCATTCTCCACAAACACACTGCTGCCTCCCACTTTGTCCATCTGCCAAGGTTTTGTCAGAATCAACTCCTTCTGCTGGTAGGATTGCATCTTTACTATTAAAGGTCTTGGCTGCTTTCTCATGGCCAGGTTTGGATCATACACACAATGTGCCCTTTCAATTAACAACAACTGCTGTGAAATACATGTCCAATTGCTTATTTGTGCTTTCATAAAATTAATGCAGTCTGTTCCTTCCAGCTTCTCTGGTATAGCTGAAAACCTCAGGTTTTCCCTTTGTGCTCTGTCCTCCTATTCAACTATTTCTTTCAAACACCTCTACCTAAGCAGTCTCATATTCAGCCAGCCTTTTCATTTCAACCTCTGATTTGTGTAGCTTTATCACCTCCATCTGAATATCTGTTTAGAGCTTCTTCCATTTTTCCAGCCTTTTGTTGTATGTATTGATGTACTCCATCAGTGTTTTGTTTATTTAAACCAGGTCTGCATGCAGTTGTCTTATAAAAACCTATAGGTTACTGGAAGTCATGTTTAGAGGTTGCATTACTTTTTGCTGAACAGTTGTAGAACTTTTCCCAGTCAGTATTTCTTCCTCACATTTTGCAGCTGATTTTTTTCCAGGTGCTCTGTATTCCGTTTGTCCTGGTATCCCGGCAGTACACTTACTAGCCAGTCACTGAAATTTACCCATAAACACAAAAGTCTACTGGCTTTCTCTGTTGAGTTTCTGTTTTCACACTGGTAGAGTTAGAGTCATGCTGCCATTCAATGTGCAGTCATCTTGAAAGTCTTATCAGTCTTTCTTCACTTGTCAGAAATCTTATATCCTCTTCACATTTAGTACACCATTCCCATATCGCTAGCCTTCTTACAGTGTTAATCATGTTCACATTTACTAAAAGTACTCAAACTGTTGCTTTTCCTTGTTTTTAAGTTTGAGGGAAATCTTTTTAAATTTTACTTTTCAGATTTTTACTCTTTCCCCAAATTAATATTTTTCAAGGGTTTATGTATAAATAATCCTTGATACTGAGAATCAGATTTTTCACTGGTTAGAACTTCAAATAAATTATAACAAATGAAGATGGACCACCACAAAAAGGAAAATAAATTTTAATACCAAAAATAAGCGCTTTCACGTACAACCTATATACGCTTCATCAGATCTTAAAACACAACTGATAAAATCTCATTATTATATAGCAATAAATTGAATGATTAATCATATTCAATCAATTAACTAATTAAGCAATCCATTGAGAATTTTTGTCCTAGCATTTTTTACCCTAGCATTTTTAAAAAGTCCATCAATTCTATAAATGTAGCGATATAAAAACAGCATATATAGTGAATATCAATGAAAACTTTTCTAAAAATGTATAGATATATATAGAAAGAACATGTATATATAAAAAACATCTATTTTAAAATAAAAATATAAATCTATATAAAAATCTGGTGCATCTATAACATAATATATGTAAGATATAAGATTTTTCACTGGTTAGAACTTCAAATAAATATCAGTATTAGTCCTCCTTCTGACCTCTCTGACTGCATTGCACAGACACTACTCATTTTTCTTTTCCATATTTTTCTCTTCTACATTTTCTTCTTCACATAGTTCACCTCCAGCTTCTTGTTGTTCAACCTTGTGTGGGTTTTTTCCCTTTCCCCTTCTTTTTCATTATTTACTGTTTTGATTTGACAATTCATCCAAAAGTGTATTTTTTAAAAATACTTTTTTTTTTAATAAACACCCTGCATTCAGGTGCACAGCTTTTGTGGTGTCTTTTCTCCCCACATTGGTTACATTGTACCTTGCTATAATCTCTAAATAAATTAGAAAAGTCCCATAAAAGAAACATGATTCAGGCTGGCCAGCATGTGTTAATGTCCCTCCATAACCAGCCATGTAGGTGCAAATGACTGGAGATTTACCTCCATAGACTACACAGAGCAACACATTACCAATCTCTCTGACTATGCCTCAGGCTGGTAGGAGTCTAGCACTGAGCAGCATTTTACTTTCACCAAGAATGATGCCATAAACCAAAAAAAGATGCTTGATTTTAACAACTGGCTGAGTTTCTGGCATCATTCTAAGGGGATTCAATAGTTATGAGCATGGGAAGACAAAGTTAACAGGCCATGTTGATTTGTCATGGATGGTTTGCACCTTCCCCTCTAGGTTTTTGAATACTGGTTAGAACTTAATCCTTCCTGTAATGTCCCCTCTCTGGGCCAGTAATCAAGGAGCCTGAATCTTCACCACTGACACTAGAGAAGGACATTCACTTGGAACAAAAATAGATACATGCAGTATTTCCAGATGCAGCTCTCCGCATCACGCACACTTTCCTTTAAGACCACACAAGAATGACACTCAGGCCAAGGTCTGGGTTTCTTTCTCGGTCTCCCTCCAGGTCCCCAATAAGACTCGTCACTGGCACAGCTATAGAGTTGAGTCCCCAGCCAAGTGTCCAAACCAAGTCCTTCAGCACCCTATCTGTGAAACCAGTGCTTCGTGTCCCTGTTCCAAGCAGCTGGCACACACATTCTTGGAGATTTGATTTGCACCCCCCCCCCCGGGAACAACTGGCACAGATTTACTAGCTATGCCACCTACTGCCCAGCCTATAAGGTAGTTTCACTGTCAACAGACACTCCAGAGCCAGCTATTCTAAGGCTCTTACAAGGGTACCCAATTATATTGAGTGAAATTAATATTAATACCAATGACAGTGTTTGACCAACATAGTAAGGCTTTCAGGAGTGGCCACACTGTCACCAAATATATACAAGTACTCTCAAAGGTTAAAATGTTCGCTAAAAGGACCAGCCACAATGAAATGTTTAAATATATTTAATAAAAGAACATGAAAATACTAAATATCTATTTACAATAAATACCATAGTTTCAATCACAAGACATATTAAAATAACAATGATGAACAGATTCACACAGATTGAGAAAAACAGTACTTAACCAATCTCACTATATTTTCCTACTTGATCTAAAGAATTACTATTCCCTGGTTCACTTACTAGAGCAAGGCAAGATGAAGTAGGTAAGGGGTCCTTCCTTGTCAGGTTCCAAAAACAGAGTGCTATGAGACTTCAGTCTCATCTGGTATTAAAATATAATTACAAAGCTGCCCTATAGAATTACATCATGCACATCTGGTCATATGATTCTGGTTCCCATAAGTTGCCAGGATTTAGCACATATGTCTTACAATATATATTTCAAGGTTTGTTAAAGGTTACTGCAGCATCTGGAAGCTGTAAAACAATTTTAACACTTCTGCTCTTCCTACAGAGACTAACAAAGCATACCTCTTACAGACATTGCATCTTTGGCTTCATTCAAAACTGTGAGATAGCATCTTTATGGCCTAGGCAGAGTAATTTAATTTCAGAAAATTTTTCAAAGTTAGCTGCAGCTAGACTGTGATTAACCTCTTCTCTTCCAGTATACTTTGTTACAATATATAGATCTCAACAGTTACAATAATACATGCATATTTCTTTTTCTGTCCAGCAGGGAAAACCGTTGGTACATTTTTAACAGAAGCAGCTTTACAAATACATTTTTCAACACAAGCATCTGTACAAATCAGTTTGATATACAAATGACATGTAATTCTTTACAAAATTCTAACTAGCTGTACTGGCATATGTTACACATCCATTGCCCTACTTCTCCTGGCATAGCTGGCAGTACCTCACATCATCACACTCCCCACATACAGCCTTTTTTAAGCAATGCCAAATTGACAAAATTAGCAACATAGCAAAATCAATTAAACTGAACCTCAAGGTGTTACTACTCAATGCCAGGAGCCTAAACAAAAAAACTACACTCCCTACAAGCCCTTCTCACCCTGCACAATACTGATATCTGTACAGTTACTGAGATGTGGTTTAAAACCACAGAGATTACCCAGGGAGTGTAAAATTTAGGTGACCTTCACATTTTAGCCCAGCAGATACAGAGACAAGGACTAAAGGTGGAGGTGTCTCAACATAAATCAACAAGCATACCTCTGTGCTAGTTAAACAGGATGATGCACTGGAGTTTTGCAATGTGCAGGTCACTATAGCTAAAATCTATCTACTCAGCCCTCATCAAACCCATCAATGAGTATAATGCCCCCCTTTGGTATGTACCTGACCAGACATGCAGCAACTGGAACATCTGCAAATGTTTCTTACAAAAACAATACAGAGCATAAAAAGAGTGGCATATGCAGATCACCTCAAAGCCCCACCTCTGTACTCTGTCTCCTACAGACAACTGAGAGGTGATCTATGCCTAGCATACAAGGCATTCCTTTGCCCCTCTCTGAAGAGCCGTTTGGACAGCTGCAAAACAAACTGCATCAGATCTGCTAGATCTAAAGACCTAAATTTTGCTTGCAACATAAACAGAACATGTTGGAGAAACAGACATGTATCTCATAGAATTCCCATTCTCTGTAATAGGCTCCCCATCCATGTGAAACAAAGTTCCTCCCTAACCCTATTTAAGTGCAACTTTGACCATTGGGTGGAAAACTGAAAATTCAGCCCTAGTCTGGTGTCTATGTCTCTGTTAGACACTAAATCATGTCATAACCAGCAACCCCCCCCCCTATATAAACATCTAAAACATATAACTTGTGAGACATATTTGGGTTGCACAGTTATACTTATAAAGGTCCTAGTGGCTGTTAGCCTTGTATACCCCTATGAATATGTACAAGTCTAATTCAAAAGGTGGCTGTCTGGTTTGACCTGTCCAAGCTTCTGACAGAGGCAAGTGGCATCCCCAGAACAGGTAAACAATGCAAATACTAGTATGAAGAACTATGACACTGCTTCCCTTAAAAATCTCTTGCAGTCAGAAACACAGGTTAAGCAAAAAATACTCCGGGTGGCACAGGTATTAGACACTGATATTGTTTTGCAAGCTATATTTTAAATTTTATTTTTATTTGGAGCAGTGTTCCCATAAAAGTTGTTTCCTCTGACATATGAGAGAGAGAGAGACAGAAAGCAATACATATTTTAGATTGTAAATCCCTCAAACATATTATCCAAGGCAGACTACCTGAGGCTGCAACTCACAGAATTGTTGATTATTTTAACTCTGTTGTGAGATCACATTTACAAGTTGTGTTTCACTTTTAATGGGTATTTTCTCTTTTACCTGATATAGTGTAACCATGGACTTATAAGAAGGGGGTGGGTGTGGGGGGCAAAGTCTCCCATATGAATGGGTGGGGGGGGGGGTGCATGTCCCCTTGTAAAACAAAGGTTTTAATCTTTTTCCATGAATACTGTACAGGTTGAACGTTCAGGATATTTTTCTCAGGTGACATGGTTGTCTGTAGTCTAACTTACTGGGACATACCTGATGTGCTACTGTGGTGGATTGTATCTCTACTGTTCCTGTTATTTGTCTATACATCACTGATACTGCTGTATATTGTGCAGCACCAAATAGGTTTTCAGATGTGGGACTGTGGGTATCATGGCAGGTGTTTGCTATCTTGCACTTACGTGCTGCAGCTTAATTGTGAGATTGTAGGTGCATTTCCAGACTTCTGCTGTTTTGCACATACACTGCATGCTGTGGCTTAATTGTGAGACTGTAGGTACATTTCCAGGCTTCTGTTGTATTGGATTTACATGTGGGAGGGTAATTTGCTTCACGTACGCTTCTGAGTCAAAACTTTTTTTTTTGTTTTCCAGCGAAGGCAGAGCAAAGAAGCTTGGATGGGTAATTTTGCTAGAAATGTTATCACTAATAATGGGGCGGGGAATATCATCACTAATGTAGTAAATCACCATCATTAAACTTTCAGTGTAAAAATGTTTAAACTATATGCAAACAGCTTAAGTTTGTGCCTACAAACAAAATGAGATGCAGTCAACCTCTCAATGTTTTTTTGAAATTTAAGAAGGTATGTCTGCAGTAATATTCTGTAACCAGGATGGAAGGTAATAACATTGATATTACAACTGCTGAATATATTCTTCATACATTTATCAATGTATTTAGACCCTGAAGTTTTAAGTAATTCAATACAAATTTAAGTTCTAAACCACTATCAGGTAATGCTAAAAGCATATTTTTGTCAGCTAAAATGGTTCAGTATTTCTATATACTTTGTAAGCTATGTTCATTTGTCTTTCGGCTTTTTCCCGGCAAGGGGTCGCCACAGTGGAACTCCGGTCCGCTAATGATTGGCAGTAGATTTTTTTTACAAAATGCCGAGGTGCCAGCTCGACGCCCAACCTTCAACGAAGGCACACCCATTTACGCACGCATGTCTTTTCGAATGCTACCCAACCGTGAGGAGGACATGCAGACTCCACACAGAAGGCACTCCCAAGCCGAGCCGAGAATCGAATGGGAGAACCTCTTGCTGTGAGGTAACAATGCTACCGCCGTACCACCGCGGCATTGATTATCCATAAAATGCTAGTAGAAGAAGAAAATAGCTTGAGAGGCAGGAAAGGCATTATTCTTTATTTTAACTTGAAAAGGGGAGTGTGGCAAAGAAATGAAAAACTTCAAAGGAATTCAAACAGAGCAATAAAACATGACATAAAGATGGAAATCTAGACATAATGGCAAAGGATGCAGAAATGGGCAGATACTACTGACTGTAATCTATACCTTTCAAGTCCTTCAGTGAGAATTTAAAAGGACACATTTAAAGGGTCAAAAACAAGGCCTATTGAACTATAAAAGGGGATTTATTTTTTGGAAGTGACTTCAGTACATCAGCGCTTAGTGTGGGGTAAACTGTAGTAAGTCAAATTTCCAAGCCATAGGTTCATAGGTGCTTACTAGGCTAACGACCACAAGGGCCTTTGCCTAGCTATGCATCCCAAATCTATGATAAGTTCTGACACCCTTAATAAGTGTAAGCAGGGACCTAGAAGATGAATACAGATACACACTCCCTTCCTGCCCAAGCTCTTCAACAGAAGAGCAAAAACAAATTAAATAAAATACCCAAATAAAAAAAATGTTTTTTTTTAACACTGTAGCAAGTATATTGTTACATTTATACTGACTTGTTAGGGCTTACCACAAAGCACTGACGAGCTGAACTCCCCTTTTGTACTTCCAAAATGCTGGTACAGAAGGAAGAATACAAGACTTGCACTTCATGACTGCACCCCCTAAAGTACAGTTGTATAAGTCCTCCTTACCTGTAACAGTAGATGTTCAGAGAACAAATCGCCTTACTGGCATTCAGGTAACAGTACCCTGATACTCTCCTCTGGCAGTCTACTAAAGCTCAGAGTCCTTCCCACTGCCTGTCTGTGGGTGTGAAGGACTAAGTACCTGGCAGTACAGGGACTGCCTTACAAACCAACAGACAGGACTGTCTCAGTGTTCTAGGGTCCAGCAGGAAGAAAAGGTAGAAACACAAGTTTTGTGAACACCCATTGTTACAAACCAAAAACCACACAGATACAAAATTAAAGGCCACAGAGCAGCACTTAGCATCAACCCAAACAGGAAACTATGTGCATCCAAAAAAGATGGTCAGAGGGTATTGCTAGTAAGGAAGTGTGTTCTATGAACATCTACAGTTACATGTAAGCAGGACCTGTACATCTGTACTATGTTCAACAAATATATTGCTTACTGGCATTCCGGTAGATTCACACAGCTTACCTAACCTGGGAGGAGAAAGGATAAGGGTCCAGGAGCCCCTGGAGAATGGTACAAGCAAAGCCAGCTCTGAATCTAGAAAAGGCATTCAATTTGCAGTGCTTCATAAAGTTATGAAGAGAGGACCAAGTTCATACATCTATAGTCCACTCCTTTCCAATACGCTAAAGGCATATTGAAAAGGAAGAGGACCTGGAGGAATGCACCTTTACCTTGCCAGGATTCACCTTGCTATGGTGAGTGTAACAAAAAAACAATGGCAGGGGGCATCCAACAAGCAATGGTTTGCTTACAAACAGGTTAGCCCTTAATTGCCTTTGTAAAGAAAATAAGCATTTCACCCTTCCTAAAGGGTTTCATTCTGTCAAGGTAGTACCTGAGCTGCCTGTACACATCCAAGGTATGAATTAGCCTCTCTGCCTTATTCTTGTGTTCTGAGAAGAACACAGGGAGGCTTATAGACTGAGAGTGATTCTGAGTGCAAAACACAACCCTGGCCAAACAGAAAATGGGGTAAGGTTGTCCCACCATGAGGGCTTGCAGATGTCAGAGCAATAAGTAAGGGGGCGGGGCCAAGATGAGCAATGAGTAGCAGCAGTTCTTTTTCAGGTCTGACTCTTCAAATGTTCAATGACAGGATTTTTTGAATATGACTATCCTAAGAGTGGATTTTTTTACTGTTAGACTCTCCTAAATATATATTAGGATAGTATATAAAAATATTTTTGAAATTTTAATATTTTCCTGTCAGAATTACTGGATATGTATCTATCATCATCAGACTTCAAAATGAGCTTCTCTAAATCTTAACCATCAAGAAACATCTACCAAAAAAGAACTGCAATCCTTATTATCTAACATCCAGGAAATGTCAATCAAAACAGACAAACTGGACTTGAAATTAGACAATTTTAAACAGAAATGTACTCAACAAGTGGAGACCTTACATGAAGACCTTCGACAACAGAAAAAACAAATCTCTGCAATTGAAGCAGCACTAAATGACATGGACAGCAGATTACAAGAAGGTGAACATAATACAGAATTTTTACTAAAGCCAAATACACTTCTTCAATCAAAAGTGGATGACCTGGAAAACAGGTAATGTAGAAACAACATTAGAATATTTGGTTTGACTGACAATACTGAAGGAAACAACATGGAAAAATTCCTGATTTCTTGGCTCCCTGAAATTCTTGAACTCCCAGAAGCATTATCTTATGGCATTAAAAGAGCCCACAGATCTATGGTATCTTCCAAAAACAGCAAGAATAATTCTACAAAATCTATGATAGTAAGGTTTCTTTCCTCCCATGACAAAGAAATGATTCTAAAAACAGCCTTGGCAAAATCACCAATTAAAATAAAGGACATCATTCATTTTGACAATGATTATTGCCCTATCGTCATCTCTAAAAGAAAAATTTTTTGCCTTTAATCAGGGAACTCAAAAAATGCCAAATAAAAACCCATTTATTATTCCCAGCTAGACTGAAAATTTTCCTCCAAAATGGGCCAAAGGTATTTGAGGACTTTGGATACAGCTCTCTCCTTTATCAAAACTAATAAAATACTGGACAAAATTGAAGAAATGGAATGGCCAAATGCAAGTCTTAAAAGAATAGCAAACAGTGGAGCATGAAAACCTTTGAACAAAAAAAGAAATAAAAAAAAATAATACTTATTCATTCCCTTGTATATCCATGTCCAGCTCCTCAAATGCTTTTTGTGCCTCGTAATGTTTTACCATCTTCTCCTTATAACTTAACTTTTAGTAAATTCTATAGTTTACATCTATATTAAAAAAAGTAAAAGGGTAAGGAAATGGGAGAAGGAGGAAAAGAAAATGGAATATCAGGGAGTTATTTTCTGATGTACTGTTGTATTTTTATATATGATTTGTGACTGGGGCACTGACATAGAAAAGTATATTCATGAGTTCTAGGTACTGATTCATCTTAGTTCAATTTAATTTATATGTATGCAGAATGCAAAGTATACAATTGATTGTCCTTGTTGGCCATCATTTGTTTTATGACATGTTGTTGCATCTGTGTGTTTGAGGGATTGAAACGTATATGGGATAGACAGTGTGGCTGTTTATACTGCTGGATATTTTTAAGGTTAAAAAAAAGTGTGTGTGTGTGTGTGTGTGTGTGTGTGTGTGTGGAGGGGGGGTGAACTGGTTTTGACTCTGTGCTTTTTCGATCTCTTTTCTGTGTTGTGTGATGACTACACGGTGTTACGCTTGCATTGTGAGCACTATCGGCTTTTAATGTGTTTGATTTTGTGATTTGGACTTCTGGTTGTGAATGTGGTTGCTGTGCTGGTTGGTGGGTGGTAGTATGTAGGGCCTTTTGTTTCCTTTTCTGTTGTTTGTTGGCGTTTCATCTTTCAACTCCTTTTGAGCCTTGTTTTGTGGCTCGAGACTTTAAGTGTGTCCAAATAGTCAATTTTGATTACTGTTTCCCGCTGGAACTTCTCAATTTTCATTGACACTAGCACAGGACTCAGCCTCTTGAGCTTCTAAGTTGCTAGGTGGCCACTAATACGCATCATCATGAAGCAATCAAGATAAAGTGAACTTTAAACCCTATTAGGCCATCATCTCTTCTGAATGGAACATGTGAACACATTGAAGAATACCGAGTGGACTTAATCCAACTAATTGACTATAAATGACTCAAAAAGAATGTAAATATACAATTTTTCATTCTTTTATATTAGGGAGGAGGGAAAATTGATTGAAAAGTCAGTACTGTGTTTATTTAGGCAACAAATCTTTTTTTTTTTTTTCAATTAAAATATGTTTGCATGGAAGCACTTTACTATCTCGAAATACTGAAATCTGGAATTTCAGTATCTCAAGATGAAAGTGCCGAAAGTGCAGTTGAGCGAACCTGCACTTGCTCTAATTTTTAATGTTGAATCTGTGGTTGTGGTGGCTCGCTACATGAGATTTACTGTGTCGGTAAGGTGCGGTATGCTGTGGGATATGGTTTGCCTGGCATTGTGTGGATATGTCTGGAGATTCAGGTAAGTGCTGTTTTTTTTAAGGTTTTTGGGTAGGGGTTTGTGTGTGTGTTGGGAGGTTTTAGGTGTAGGTTAGGGTAGGTAGATAAGAGTGTGAGTGTGTAACTGTTGAGACTGGTGGTGTTTGTAAGTATGTGATGTGTGTTTGTGCAAAGGAAATATAGGGTATGTAGTGGTGGATTCAGTGTCTGTGTATTTAGTGTGACCTCAGAGTTGTAGCGGGGGTGTGGGGGGCACAGCCCCCCCCCACATGGAGGTGCAGGGTGGCTTGCCCCCCTGCTTATATGTAGGTTAGGTGTGTGCCTTTGTGTTGCTGTGTATGTGTGTGTTTTGTTGATTTGTTGTAGTCTGGGAGGAAGGTGTGTGTATGTTTGTGTGGTGGAGGGTTTATTTAAAAGTCACGATTTTGAATTTCGTGCTTTTGGGGTTTCAGTATTGTGACTGTTCGGCATTATAGTCTCAGGATACTGAAATTCAAGATTTCAGTATTTCAAAATTATAAAGTGAATCCTTCTGCATACATACATACATTCCTGTGTCTCACTAAAACAAAACTGCAGCATATTCTATCATTGTGTCTAACAGATACATAAAATTAGGCATTTCTAATAAGTTTCAGGAAATGCAATTTAGTGTTTAAAAATATAATAATAAAGCTGGAAGGCAGCTTATTAAAAAAGAGAAAAAATCAATTTAAGCTGAACAAGTCTTTCTTACCTGCCACAGATTTTCATTTACCTACACAAATGTTTAGGGACGTTTGGTCTCTCCAGACACGCTGCTACATGGAATACTATATGAATTCACTAACACAGTACATAGCAATATTAAAGAAAGATGAAATAAACATACATGCTCAATGAGAGCCTTGCAAATCTTATTTTCAAATTATCACAAGCAAATCCCTGGATTAAACTAACTACATTCACAGTCACAAAGAAAACACAATGTAATGACAGAGTGTTACAGAAATTACTGTACTCAAACAACATCATATTCTCTCAGTTATTCTAAATAAAAATTATCAAACTGATGGTTTTTGATTCTAATAAAAGCTGTAATGTTGTACACATGAGTTAAGTATAGAAAAAATGGGGGTGCTTTAGAAAAGCATCATACAAGCTGGCTGTCTACTTAATGTATACTAATTTTAATCATTAACTTTAGTCCTGGATGCTTTAATAAACAGAGTCAGTATATTCTGTTTCTTCCCCATATACCTTAGACAAGATTGTTATAAAGGTGTGACATTCACATAAGCAGCAAAAACAGGGTAACTCTACGGCACATTATAGATCTTAGTAAAAAAAGAAAGCTACATGTTATACAATCCATTAATTGTTGGATTATTGAACCGTGTAAAATTGTAATCCTTTGCCAAATGTCTTCACAATATATATTGGTAATAGAAACACTTGTTATATGTATCTATATATCTATATATATATATATATATATATATATATATATATATATATATGCTTTGTTATAAACACTTCAAGCCCCAGTTAGGCCAATATATAGTAAAGACTGGTTTGTTCAATTCAAAGAAAGAAACATAATTGAAAGTGATTTTATAATTCTATAACAATTTTCTTTTTTTTCTGACAAAAATACTTGATTTGGTTGTTTAATTCAATGACATGTCAGTTTATATTTGTACATCCAGCTAGTCTTTTTTATAACTTTATCATAATTGTAACTCATTGATAGGTTGGTGTTTTAAACGTATGTCAATCATGAAACATTTGGCTTACAAATTTCCATTCCTTTCCTAATTACATTTAATTTATGTATGTTAAAGCTTAAGTACATATCCTTTTGATCAAATTCTCAAAGAGAAATACAGGATGTCCTACGAGTTCTACTGCATTATAATTATTATATCCTCACTGAAAAATTTAATTGGGGAACTAAAGCTTAGTACAAATTATAACATTGAAATAAACTAGGTTGTTATATGTATTATACTCTTGTTTTTTATGTATAGGTACGTTTCAGTTTTCCTAAGAAATTAATATCTCTTGTGGTTGAATAATATTTTATAAGAATTTATTTAGAAGCCATATATCTATACTTAAGATTATAAGCCTCATAGACAGATGCTGATTAGATGTTGCTACTAGATTGGTGGTTAATTTGAGTGGTAAATACTACTCAAATGTGTAGTCAAACTCCAGAAGGGTTTGGAGTGAATATAATGTTATGTATTTATGTTATATCAGTTTGCTGTTAACCTTTCAGATGTTCACTATTTTTATGTATTGAAAAATAATACAAATGAGACATTATTTGTTTTATTGTTTCACATTTGGTGTAAACTAACCAGATAGCATTCCTTACATTGATTTATGGAAAAATATTCCATTGGTCAACACATTTCTAACACACATACATGATTTTAAATATCTTCATTAAAAGGTATTTCAATTAATATTAATGGTTTAAAAAATCCGTGGAAGAGGGGAAGTCTATTTAAATATCTTAAACTTCATAAATCTCAATTAATATTTTTGCAATAAACACACTTAATCTCGGAAGATATATCTAAACTTAATTCCAAATCTTATACAGAACACCCTCAAAAGAAAACAGTAGTAGCTATTCTATGGAGCAATGCAGTACCTCTTCCTAAGATAATTGATATACATAAAGACAATAAGGGAATGTTTTGTTCAGTTACTATAGAATTAAATAGTAAAATATATACTCTTGTCAACATTTACTGGCTACCTAGAATTGGGATTAATACAGTTAACATCTAGATCAGATTGTACAACTTTATAAATGTAATACTGTAAATGCAGGAGAGTTTAATTGTATTTTAGATGATAAAGACTCTAACAGTAATGGTAAAAAAAGAACCTCAGAATCAGCTAAATTATTAAAAGATTTTATAGATACATATTTAAGGAAAGACATTAATAATTTTGCAGATCCAAGCTCTCTATTTTCACCTTCTACTCTCATAGACATAATACATACTCAAGAATAGAGAGTTTTAATTTCCAATGAATTGACTAATAGTCTAACACAAAGGTAATTACATGTCCCTTACTGGACCATAATTCTATAACTTTAACGTTATTACATCAACACAAATTATAATATTCAAATTAAGAGAATACCCGCTTACATTACAAAGTTAAAAAAAATTAAAGAATTCATCTCTTCAGAAATTCAGAACTATTATAAATTTTAACACTACAAATGACATTTCTGAAATGTACATTTGGGATGCTTTAAAACTTACCTATATGGGAAAATCATTAACTACTATAACAAGAAAAAGAAAATGTGGGACAAAGAATTACAAGATATACAACATAAATTAGATAATTTGAAATTTAACAACAAAAGAAAGACTCAAATGGTAAAGAAAAAATAAATTGAATACTTAGAGATTTTAATTATAAAACCATGATCAGCTTAGATAAATTTAAATTTATAAACTTTTCCACCAACCCCAGATCTTTAAACATCCTAGCTAATAAAACAAAAAGACTAAACCAGTTCAATCATATTAATGAGATATTCTCCCCCAAAAAGAAAAAGATTGTCTCAGATTTACAGAATATTCTAATAGAATTCAGAGAATTCTGTATTAATGTTAATTAGAAACCTAGGGCAATTGACTCTAAAGAAGAAATTAAAACTTTTATTAATAAATACACTAAAAATGACTTTCAGAAGAACAAGCTGCCATCATAGAGGAACCTATATCCTTTAAGGACATTCAAACTCAAATTACCAACCTAAAACAAAATAAAGTGCCTGGTAATGATGGCATTATTCCAGAAACTTATAAGATCTTGCCTAACAATGCAATAAAATTATTTCATAAAGTCTTTAACATCTCACAAAACAAAAATATAATTCCACCTTCATGGAAATATACTTCTATTTCTCCCATATTGAAATCTAATAAAGAACTCACTAAATGTTCTTCTCATAGACCAATTTCTTTTCTAAATACTGATTATAAAATCTTTATGTCCGTATATGCAGATAGGCTTACAAATTTTCTCCCAATACTAGTAGATGAAGACCAAATGGGTTTTATAGTAAACAGAAATGCATGTGACAATATAAAAAGAACAATACGTTTGATTGAATCTGTTAAAATTTTAAATAAGAATCTAACAGTAATTAGCCTTGATATAAACTGTGCTTTTGATTCAATTAATTGGAATGACATTCTATTGGGAGAATTAAATTTTACTAACACTTTTATAAATCTTATCACACAGCTATATAAATATAGTCAAGCTTATATTAAAACTGGTACAAGTGTATCTCAAAATATTCCAATAATTAAAGGAACTAAACAATGATGCCCCTTATCTCCTTTACTGTTCACATTAATTATGGAACCATGGGCAAACCTAATAAGGTTGGATAATCACATTGAAGGTTATAAATTAAATTCTAATGTGTCTTCCAAATTACAAATGTTTGCAGATGACATACTTATAACCCTTGGGGGAAATAACACATCTATCACTGCACTCTTTAAAAATATGGAAGATTTTTAAAAAAATCTGGACTAACACTTAATAATAAAACTCAAATTATTTTAATTGGTCCAAATAAGTTCAGTTTAAATGATAAATCTAAAAAATATTTAACATAGTCTGAACAGATAATATATTTAGGTATCGTGATCACTAACAATATTAAAGATATTATGCAAATAAATTATAACAATAGTTTAATTGCAGTTGAAAACCTTATAAATAAATGGAAAAAAAATCCCTCTGTTATGGAAGAAAAACTCTCAATTACAAAAATGATTTTACTCCCTAAAATACTTTACATTATTCAAGCAATTTCTTTACCCCCCTCCAAATTCAATAATTAAAAAATTAAATGATTCAAAAGTTCTTATGGTTTCCAAATAAGCCTAGAATTGTACTAGCTTATCATATGAGAAACTGGGACAATGGAGGTATAGGTTTGCCGAACCTGGAAATCTATTCAATTTCGTCAATGAGTAAAACTATTTCCCTTCCTATAGATGTCGAATACACTGCAAAATAGAAAACAAAATTTAGAAATATTGTCAGATGATACAAACAGTAATAATTCTCAGAAACTAACACTGGTGAATAATTCATTTATCTGGATATTAAAAGATTATTTCTCTGTCTATTCTTTTCACACTTTTAAATCTAACTATATGATACTTCTTTTAAAAACTTTTAGAAATTACATATTTAAATTTAATATATATAAGGATAGGTTGTTTCTTCTCTTCCCCATAGCTTACGCATAAGGAGTCATGTTCTCATCTGATTATGCAAAAATGTCATTATTTCTTCAAAAACATTTAATATTCTGGTATCAGATGATGACAAATGATGATTTGAAATCCATTAATCATCTCAAGGTTGAATTCGAATTTGACAAATTTTTATGGATAAACTTACAAGAAGGTAGACATTATATTTTAAATAAACTTGACTCAATGTCCACATTAACAAAAAAGTCAATACCAGAACTATTATATTATTTGATGTTATCCATACAACATAAATCCCCATTAAAAATAAATTGTCACACATATATAAGGCAATTAAGTCTGATATTCTGATAGCGACTGGAATTATTTTTCTTCAATCAATAATTATCTTCCTACAGACCAAGATAAGCTAAATATATTAGTCTGTTAGTGTGACCACATCATCACCTAAATGGAGATCATTCACCTGGAAGTATTTGTACAGATCATTGCTTACTCCTTAAACTATAAATAAATTTAGCAAGAATAGTGTTATATGTCGGAGGTGTAAAAGGAAGCAAATGCTGATTGGTCTCATGTTTTATGACTGTGTAGATTTAAAAATACTGGGAAGATATTAACATATTTTTATAAGCATTTTTTACTGATAAATTTGAACTTTCTAAACCCCTTTTTTTACTTCATATACCAGTTCCTGAATGTATTAGGAAAACTACATACCCTTTGATGTGGTCTATATTAACTGTTGCCAGAAAAACCATTACAAGGAATTGGAAATCTAGTACTTCACCCTCATTTCAAGAATTTAAAAATCTACTTTAGAAAGGTTGACTATTAAGTCAAGATCTACTAGAAATATAACTACATATAATATGTGGAATAAATTATATGCATTATTAGAAAATAAACTGATAATTTTGTAAATAGTTGACATATATTAATACTCCTAAGTTGTATATTGTGAACATATTTGTAAACATTTTAGCTATGTTTGATTTTTAGTTTATCTCTTAGTGTGAAAATTGTACATTTTCTACAGTAATATTTATTTCTTTACTGATTCCAATAAAGCTGTTTAAAAAAACACCAATAAGTAAAACAGTTTTCCGTGTTAAGAGCTGCAGATCAGTCTAAACAACAGGTTTAAAAGGCAGCAAGGTCAATTTTGTGGTATTGCTCTGACTCCCATCAGAAAGCTAGGTAAGTGATTTACCCAATTATTTCCTTTCCCAAGTCGCATCTTTTTTAACCTGCATTTTAAGGCTCTACCATCCTACTTGACTGTGAATGATATGCAATATGAAACCCTTGTGGAATTCCCAGCATGTCACAAAGTACTTTCATCAACTTACTGACAAATTGTGGTCCACTGTCTGATCCTATCACCCAGGGCCATCCCCAATGGCAAAAATGTTTTTCCAAAGTGCTTCTGCTGTCACTTTAGCTGTCATTCCCTTGGTTGGAATTGCTTCCACCCATTTTGAAAAAACATCTACCACTACCAACAAGTAGCGATACCCACCCTTTGCAGGAGGCAATGGTCCTGCATAGTCAACTTGTATAGAGTACCATGGTCTATCTGCCATGGGTACCCTATGCAACTGTGGCTTCTTGCACTTTTCATCATCTGCAAACATATCAACCATTCATTCTGCACTACCCGACACAGTTTTTTCAAACATAGATTCCACTACTTTTCTTTTACTACTGGTCATAAAGTTTCTGTTGCTACATGTCTCAAAACTTGATAATAAAGCTGCACTAGTTGTTTTGGCAACTGATATAGAATGTATGGCAATCTTAGCCCTTTCTCTGTCTCAGAAACAGAAATACCCACCTACGCCATCATTCTGTAACACATTTTTCCAATTCCTCTGGCTCTCCCTTTTCCTTTTGAATCTTTCAAATCCTCATCTACTTGTTTTCCTTCCTCCAAAAGTTGTATTTCAGAAACTTGAAATTCACAAACTTTCCCTTCATTCTCTTCAGGATATAAAGTCTAACCCTTCTCAGCTGCTTCCTTTGCTTTAGCATCCACCAATGCATTTTCTTTTGCATTTTCATTATTTGTCCTTTGATGAGCTTTTACGTTTAAAATACTGAACTGTCCCTGCAACTTATACTTTTGAATCAGTTTGCACATATCCTGTAAAACAGCACCATGCTTCAAAGTTTTTCTTGCACTATCACGTGAACCCTCTTCTAGCCCATGTTGCCATATGTAGTCTCAGAGAGTTTACTACACAAGCATTGTCACTGTAAATATTTACTGGAAGTAAATCCAGCAAAATATATTTTACAGCCTCTAGCTCAGCCCTTTGTGCTAACATGTATCCTGGTAACTTAACCATAATTGGATTGTCTCCCTTTTGCAATGTCACTATTGCAAACCCAGTGTAGTACTTCCCATCCTTCCAGAAACATGCACCATCCACATACACTGTAGGAATGTGGCAGTCATAATCTGCCTTTAATGGTAACTTATTGGTTTCTCCAAATCTGCCATGCAGTTACTTTCCCTTCATATCCAATAAAATTGGTTTAGTAGCACTTGTCCCCTGTCTGTATTTGTACATTCTTAGTACTGAAAGTAGTTATCCATTTTGAAAAAAAAAGTTTCACTACCTTCAGTGATTTTGTTTATCTCACTGTCATTTTGCAAAGTCTTGATTAACAAATGTGGAGTTTGAACTATAACCCCCCCCCGAGAACATTTTTAAATACTCTGTCTTATTTCCCCAGTAAATGGCCAAAAGCTGTTTAATGCAAGGATGATATCCTTTTTCTACAGAAGTCATTCTCCTGCTACAAAAAAATAACCAGCCTTAACTTAGTGTCCCTTCCCTGAGATGCCTCTTGTGGCCAAGACTGTAATAACACCATTGAGTGTGTCCTCTGTTCTTGCTTGCAAGACAAAAGGTAACTTATTGGTGGGAGCTATAAGCTCCGTTGTCTGTGCCAGCTTCTGCATTAACATTTTAAATGCCTCTTCCTCAGTGCAACTCCACTGTACAGTCAACTCTTCTTTTTAATCTGACAACATTTTTAGAAAGGAGCTGCTCCTTCTGCATAGTCCTTTATAAATTCCCTGTTGTAGTTCATGATTCCCTTAAATTTGTCCAAATCTGAAACTGTCAAAGGCTTTGGAAATTTCAGAATGCCACTCATCCTTTCCTGATAAGGAGTCCTCCCTGTTGGTCTAATAATGGTTCCTAGAAATTTTACTTCTTGTGAGAAGAACTGTATTTTGTCTTTTAGTTTGAACCCTGCCTCTTGCAACTGTCTCAAAACTATTCTCAGCTGCGATATGTGTTCTTCTACAGTCCCCGACTGTATTGGAATGCCAACGCCTTGTCATCTTTACTCTCATCCTGTTAAGAATGTCCCTACTATCTGATGAAAAAGGACAGGACTGTTCTGAAAATCCTGTGGTAATTTAGTCATGACATACTGTTGATTTTCAAAGGTAAAAGCAAACATTTGCCATTCCGTTTTCTGAAGTGGTACTGCAAAAATTCCATTTGCTAAATCTATCACTGTAAACCAATTACTTTGTGGTTTTATGTGAGCTGCTATTTCTGGAACTCCTGGTATCAAATACAGGATCTATATTACAATGTGGAAACCTCACTTATGTGAATCCCGAAAGGCCGACACATACACAGCGAACTGCAAGAACACCAAACGTCCTTAAGCGCGAAATGCAAAATATCGAACTGTCATCGTTGGCCAACTCCACCGCCTGCTACGTACTGCCTACCCAAAAAAAAATAAATATGAATGTATTACTATATATGCATTTACCTTAACCCACACCCTAACCCTAAGGTCAGTAACTATTGCACATTTATGTTAGGGAGCTATACCGGATAAGGGAATCTCCAACTGACGTTTTACCTCACTAAACATGGTGTGGACAACTATGGTGATTCGGTATTTTGAATTTTGCGCTGAAGGACGTTCAGTGTTCATGTGGTTCGCTGTCTGTGTGTCGGCCTTTTGGGATTCTCATAAGTGAGGTTTCATCATTCTAATATAGACACCAAATACACTCTTGGCTGTGTGCACTGATTAACCTTACCAATGTCTATTACCAAACAGCAACTCCCATCCTTCTTTTTAACTGGCCAAATAGGTGAATTTGTTGGACTATGTCCTTTCTGAATTATGCTTGCCTGTTCCCAGTTTAAAATGTATTTTCTCATGTCATCTGCTGCCTCAGCTGGAATCGAATACTGTTTTTGGAAAGGAAGACTGTAATCCTTTGAAACTCGCACTGTAATCGAACTTCTAACTTCCCACAGTGTGTTTTTGTTTCTACCCATAAAGTCTGAAACACTCTCTCTATGGTATTCGAAATTCTCTCTCTGTTCATCTGTTTCCCTTACTCTCTACTAAGCTAACTTGTATTGCCATGCACTTTCAGTTAACACTCAGTTCACTTTCATCTCGTTTTCCACAAAATACAGTGGAAAAATCAATTACTATACCTAGCCTGTTTAAAATATCCATTCCGGTTATGGTCATTTCCCAACTACGATGCATCAAAAATATTCCCATTACCGGAGTTTCATCCTGAGTAAACTTAATTTTTACAGGCTCACTGCCCAGTATGACACATGCACTATCATTAAAACCTGAGATCAAAGTTTTCTTTCTCAGATCCTGCTTAAGCCTTCTGTTTGCAACAGAAACTTCTGCTCCTGTGTCTATTACGACATTTTTCCATGGTAACCCCTCCATCCAGATGTCAGTTAAAGATCTACCATCATTTCCTCATTTAAAAAATGCTAAGTAGGGACACAAACACACCCCTATTGTGAATACCTATAATTATCCAGATGCCTGGAAACACAGACATCATGTTCTTGCCCCTGGGAATCATCACCTTCATCTACTGTATATGCAGGACGAAGAAATTCCTGACATACAGCTTGCTGCCTTTTACATTCTGAGCTACAGGATAGATCTTTCCTAACTCCTATTAGATATAAATTGCCTTCACTGTCAAATTGCTGCAATTTAGTATTCTCTTTTGCCTTATTATGAAATGTTTGACCCTCTATGTTATTATTCTGCAACTTTTGTTTTTACTTTTCCTTCCTGACTTCTTTTGAATACTTGTATTGCAAATACTCCTTTCTCTATTTGCCTATTTTACCATTTTCTGTAGTATACACAGTCCTGCTTGATATGTCCCAGTTTTCTAAAGAAAAACATGCAATTTGTCTATCATCAGGGCTTCCAGTAGCTGGGGGGGGGCTGATGCAGCTCTCAGTACATCCCTGATCTCAAGAACAAATTGTCCATCTTTGATTTTATTTCTTATGGGTACAGCAATTGGGCCGTAAACAAAAACCTTTCAGAATTCTTGTTCTAAATATCTAAATGTGTATTGAGCTTTGATGTGGTCTTTTAATTCCTAGTGTATTATATGTACGACTGTTTTATCCTTTTACCATATGAGCCCTAAAAACACCTATGTGCTTCTGGAATGCAGATGTTAAACTGGTTTCAGTAATTATAGCACAGGTAAGAAAAGTGTCAGATGAGTGAAAGAATACTCCTATGAGTTTTAAAGTGACAAAGGAGCTCTTCAAGGATAAATTCATAGATAAATTCTGCTTACATCTAAAGTGTCTGCCAGCTACTGAAGGAATCTTTAAGTACATTAAATCAACAATACGGATTTTCTCTATATGACTGACAACCAACAAATGGTGGATAAGCACCTAAAGGCTAGCTTCTTGGATCTTTGAAAAACATGTCTGAGGTTTTACTTCATTTCAGTGCTAGGGCAAGGAATTCTATATAATCTATTAATAAGTACTAAACATTTACCTGCCCATAGTGTCAATCAAAATAAATAATAAAATAAAATAAAACAGAACCTGCATTTTCCCAATAACAAAATCAAATGAAACAGACATTCTGGATAAGGCACCCTCAACAGAAGATTATATCAATGTCATGCTTAAAAAACAAAATTTACAAAGCTTCCATGTGATCAGATACTATTAACAGCGAGTAGAAAATCCAAGCTCAAATTGCTTCCACTCTAGATTACTTGGTTGCATTATTGCATTATCCAAAATGGATTTGTTTCAGGTACAAGGACAAACTAGAACAAATCTGTAAATGCCACCGTTTACTGCACCACTCACAGCTGTGTCACATAACACTGCAGAAAGAAAGATCACACTTGCCTCTGGTCTATGTTTTAGCTAGTAAATACCCGTTTTATTACAGACAGTGGTATTTGGGTTTGGGTCACAGGAGCCAAAGAAACAAAAGGTGAATTTTATGTTTCGTTTGCACCCTTTATCTGAGTTTGAGCAACTTTCACGTAAGGATGCAACACTATGACCTTTTAAAGTGCCATAAATTGCCACAAACGGGATTACTAAGGTATGCTTATAAATTTATAGACCATGCACACACTCTCTTCAACCCATTAATTTCAGAGTATGTCACATTCCATCTAGGAATAAAACAACCAAAATGATCAGCTCATATTTGGATTATTTGTTTAGAAATCATGTAAGTAATACACATAACTAGATGCTTTTCTGAGTTTAAAGATGCAGCTGCTACTACTACAAGTTTTTCATTTGGACTTCTTGTTATAGAGAGTTCCTGACAGGGCATCTTACTCTCTCCTCAAACTAATCACACAAATAATGTTTCTGGCCATTAAAAAAATACTTTATTCACTAAAAAGTTGTGCAAGTGCCTTCAGAACTTGCTTTAGCTGTCTGAAGTTTGAGAACCACAGAAAATAAAATGCAAAATCTGTATGTTGGTGTTGTAGTCAGGCATCTCCTGAATTGGCTGAGTTGCCTGTTGCTTGAAATAAAGCAGCCCTGGTTAGGTCGGTTTTGCTCATGGCCCAGGAAACAGCAGAAGAGTTGCCCTATTCTCTGAAGATGAGTATGGATCAATCTGGAAATGATGATAAAAACTGAAGTTTATATAAACCAAGTGGAAGAGCAGACCATTGAGATGATGAGAGCACCAAGTCAACATTAGGGTACCTTGATAACCCTCCAAGCAAACCTCTCAACACTCAAGTTATTGAAAAATTGAGTCAGATCTGAGCAATTAATAAACAACAGACACGGAAAACTGGGCAAGATAAATAATACATTACATTGGATGGTATTTATGAACAGAAGAATGTGGCAATATTTTAGATTTGATACAAAAGTTACTGGAAAAATGGAAAGGTATGGCTTCCCCTGAAATTTTCACTTCAAGAGCATATTGGGATTGCACTTCATAGTCTTTCAATTCAGAGCAGACCTAAACATAATACTATAAGGTTTGACACTTATAAATTATATAAAAAAAAATCATACCAGTGTCCTTGTAGAAACTTGGCAACAAATTAATGTACAATAACAGGATTGTCTTTTATGAACTGGACTTCTCACTTATAATGACAAGAAAGTGCGCCAGGCCATGAGTCTTTGCAGAGTGTACGGAGTGAAGTTTAGAATTCTGCATCCAATCTATTTTAAAATTCTTTTTCCTACTAGCCTGAAAAATGTCCAAGATTCAGCCACGACATTGGCTGCAGTGCAACAGTCTCAGCCCTTGAGTGTGTTACAAAGTGTTTGGAATGGGACTCTGGTTTCAGAACTAGCAACTCAACAGAAAGCCTCAGTGTGGGAAGAAGAATGGGCTCTGTTGCGCACAGAATGTTTAAAAAAAAAGTTGCTTCAGGAGAAGGCTGCTTTGTCTGTTAAAACTACAAATGGACACAAACTCTAAAATGCAAAGCTTGACTGGAGTGCCTCTTTGAAGAGGCACTTTGCATTTTAAAATGGATTACAGTATACTTTTTTGCCAATGCCTAGAAATTACATGGATGTTGAGTCTCCTCTTTCAGGTCTTGGGCCCCTAAGGTCATTTAAGGTCAATTTAAATGCTTTGTGTTGGACATATAATAACTATCAAAGCATACTTTTTAAACTTGTTTGGTGTGGAATGCATTATAAACCATAGCCCTTTCATTTTCTATCATCGCTGACACAATACCACTCAAACGGGTGTGTACAGCAGCGGAGGTCTGAATGAACTAGGCTTCACAGTCCCACTTCATGTCTTGGACCTCCCCAAGTTAGTTAATCAAGTCTAATAATGTGACAAAATGCACTTTACTTGTAATTTCTACTTTGAGTGCGTTTGCCCTAATGATCTAAATTAGTTTGACATCTTGTTTTATAGCGTTATGCAGTTTTTTTTTCTGCAGAATGATTGGAAAAGGAGTCAACTGTGTGTTTCCCTTTCAGCAAATGTTACAAATGATAAGCAATGTCTTCTGTATGTTTAACAGGGATATTGTGATGGTTTTCCTTTACTGGATGCATATGAAAAAAAAGTGTTCTCCATTCCCATAACCTTATTCATCCTTTCAATATCTATACAGATCTTATCATGGTACACAAATGGTCTTAATAATCCTGTGAAAATAATCAGGACATTTGATTTTATTTACTTAAATTTTTGACCAGTGTAGATCAATGATCCCTACAGACCTATCAGTCTTAGGCCAAGTTTACAAAGCAATACAACACAGAATACAACAAAAAATGAAAGACACAAACTGTGGAAAAGTTGAGCCTATGCACATTTACAAATAATAAATTTGTAATCACGAAGAAACATTATCGCTAAACTCTTATGTTTACAACACATGCATTTGGTTGAACAACACCAACAAAGATTGGTTATAGGTTCATAGGTTCATACTAGGCTATCTGCCCTAGGGCATTTATAAGCCTAGTCAGAGTGTGTTTGGCTTTAGCCACCCATTTTAAATTAATTTTACTATGCCCTTTTTCAAGGTTAGTATACTGTGCCCCTGTCTAACAGTGACACAGAAGTGATACCCATGGTAAACGATCTCCCATCCACTCATCAAGATTCCTCTTGAAGAGAGTCAATGAGGGACTCTGCCTAACCTGGACTGGGATTTTATTCCAGAGTGAAGGGAGCCTCTGGGTTATGAATCTGCCCCTCCAGCATGTCCTATGTATTTCAGTGCTGAGGTTCAAGTCTCTCGAGCGCGTAGCTCGATGGGATTTGGATTTTCTGAGGTGCAGCATGTCCATTAATTCCGGGTTGGACATGGCTTTGTATATCAGGCACAGATCGCCTCTGAGCAGGTGGTATGCCACTGAGTAGAGCTGGAGTTTCTTTAACCGGGCAGCATATGGCATCTGTTTGAGCCCTTTGATCCTCTTGGTGAGGTACTTTTGGGGTCTTTCCAGTTGCTGCAGGTGTCTGGTAAGGTACATCCCAAAAGAGGCATTGTACTCAATTATGGGCCTGATGAGGGATGAGTAAAGAGGCACGATGACCTCCCCTGATCTAGATGTGAATCCCTTCATGATTAGGTGGGCTATATAAAATGTTTTTCTAACCACGTTGGCCACGTGGTTGTTAAATGAGAGATTGCTATCAACTTGGGTCCCCAGGTCCCTAATTACTTCTGCTGTACTTAATGGATTACCACCTATGTGATAATTTGTGGGCACTTTGTTTTTGCCAAAGGGGATGACTATACACTTTTTGGCGTTTAGCTTGAGGCCATGGCTCTGGCACCAGTTGTCTGTTTCTATGAGGCCCTTTTGGAGGATGCTTGTGTCGGCTGGAGAGTCAATTATGGCGCCCAGTTTACAGTCATCTGCGAACTTGGTCAGCCACAGTCATTCCATGTTAGCCTGTACCTCCGAGAAATATATACTGAACAAGAGAGGTCCCAGGACTGAGCCTTGTGGGATGCCACTTGTAACTGGTTTGGAGTCTGACATGGCTCCAGCAATTCTAACCATGTGGGTTCTGTCCTTGAGCCAGTTTGCAACCCATCTAGTGACATAGGGGTTTATATTTAAGCTGGTGAGCTTATCTATAATGCCCAAGTGGGGTATTATATCGAAGGCTTTTGTGAGGTCCAGGTAGGCTGTGTAGACCACCTTCCCCTCATCAATGGCCTTGGTGATGGTTTCAAAGAAATCGACCAGGTTTAAGAGGCAGGATCTGCCCTTAAAGCCGAACTGTGTAGGATCCAGTGTCTGTAGGTCCCCAATATCTTTATTTATGAGGTCCATGATGATCCTTTCCATAGCTTTTCAGACCAAGCTAGTCAGGCTTATGGGGCGATAGTTTCCAGGATCCGCTGAGGCATCACCTTTGTGGAGAGGTACCACTGTTGCTGTATGCCACTCTTTGGGTACATATCCTGTAGTAAGGCTGAGATTGAACAGTAGTTTTATGTTTGGGTTTAGCTCTTCTTGGAGTTCATGTAGGACGCAGCCCGGGGCACAGTCTGGTCC
This sequence comes from Protopterus annectens, assembly GCF_019279795.1. Taxonomy (NCBI): domain Eukaryota; kingdom Metazoa; phylum Chordata; order Ceratodontiformes; family Protopteridae; genus Protopterus; species Protopterus annectens. The sequence continues at coordinate 896,799,046 of NC_056739.1, forward strand.
CATTGATGCTGTGTTTTTTGCTTTGGAGAGGGCGGCTCTTATCTGAGCATCTGAGATGTCAGGGGGGCAGCACTCTGCTGGGATAGATATTTGCCCTTATGGTGGGGGGGGGGGTTTGTGCTGAACCTGTCAGCTAGGATGTTGGCAATGTCTGTGGGTTTGGTGTATTTTTTGTCATTTTGGACTAATTCTGAGCATATCTGGGAATTCCCATCCAGGTTCCTAACATAACTAAAGAAAGCCTTGTGATTATCCTTACTGTCCTGTGCAATTTTTCTCTCGAAGCTGGCCTTAGACAATTTTATGAGTGCCCGTAGTTTTTTGCTAATACTGATCAGAGATGCCTTCCCTTTTTGGGATTTTGCTCTATCATGTAGTAGCTTCCTCCTTGTATTGTATAGTTTGTTTGTGGCTGGGGTCCATCAGACAGGACGTCTGCCTTTGGAGGATTGGGTCTTGGTTTTATTTGGGATTGCATGATCCATGCATTCCTGAAGGTGTTCATAGAATGCGTTTATAAAGGATTCTGCGGTCTGGGCCGTATTTTCCACAGGCCCGGGGGCTTTGAAGAATTCCACCTTGGTTTTGAGGACTGTAAAATTTGCTTTAGAGAAGTTTTTCACTGTGGTTTTCTGGGTAGGGGGTGGGGTCGGGATGTGAATATCTAGTGAGATTAGTTTATGGTCTGATCTTACCAGTGAGGGATACACTTCTGGTCTGGAGCATAGAGTCCCCATGTTGGTGATGATCAGGTCCAGTATGTTTTCCCCTCTTGTGGTCTTGAAGTCGCCCAATATAATAGTGTTTGGAGAGATCTTCATATTTTCCAGTGTCCAAGGCCGAGTGGGGTTCCTGGGTTTGGAAGGGTGGTCTGTAGCAGGCTATAAACTGGAAGGCAGTTTTACCCACTGTTAATTGCACATGGATAGTCTCTGATGCTTCGTGCTGTGCCACCAACCTGGAGGTGTGGGTATCTTTGACGAATATTGATACCCCCCCTCCTTTTGTGGTTCGGTCCAAATTTTGGGGCCGAAAAGCATGGTATGAGGTATAACCTTGGCAGTGCTGGGGTGCTCTCGGGAGCCGTGAACCAGGTTTCTGTTACTGCACAGATATCGATGTTCTCCATGCTAAGGAGAGTTTCGTGTGCATGAATCTTGAGGTTTAGACTTCTGGCTAAAGAAGGCTAGAGAAAGCTTGCCTCTTCAAAGGACAAGTAACATCATAAAGGGACGGGATTATTTTTATGTACAGGTTGCCACCTACTATTAACTCCTTAGATACTCAGTGAAAGGTAGGTGGCATATGCATACCTCATGTTTCCAGCTACACATGTTTAAAGACCCCACAATCTTCTACTGATGAACTGACGTTGCTTTTGACAGAGCTGTTAAGCACTGCTCATTATAAGGAATGCTTCTCATTTTCACTTTTAAAAATTGCATGTTTCACTATTTTTTTTTTTTTTTTTAACAATGATAGGGTCTGTCACACATATTCATTATTCAGAACAAATGTCCATGGTCAGTAAATCAGAATCAGATTAATTAATCAACATAACTTTTTATGCGTATGAATTAACAGGATGTAACCATGTTAAGAATTTGAGCCATTGTTTGGTCATTTTTAGCCCACATTATGAGATGCAGTGTTCCACATTCTGGATAAAGAAGATGAAGATATGCTACTAGGTGTTCAGGAACAGATTACGGCAATAGCTGGTGAATGGAACGCAATTACAGATTTGATTGATATACAGTCATGTGGGGCCCAACTGTATATCTGATTGATATACAGTAGGGCACGGCCCGACTTAGAATTCCTATGCTTGGGAGATATTTTTCCACAGATTATATGCTGGTAGGTTTGCAGGATGTACCTTGTGTAGCAAGAATGAAAAGTCATTTACTTGTCTTTTAGTCTCATAAATTCACTTCATATTCTAGGATTACTTTGATTATGCTGACTCAATGGCATGCATATCTAATAAAGTCTGTATTTTATATTTTTCTGTATGTTCCTTTTTGGTTCCAGTGTATGCTGTGCATTTTGGTTATAAAGTCTGTATTTTCCCTATAATTATTTCAGAGAATGTTAGTTATAATGACTTAATTCAGATAATGACAAGGTATTGAGACAATGGTATTTCAGTGCTTATTGCTGTTCATCTAAATAGTTTTGTGCCTTGTTTGAAGACCAGTTAAAACAGTGGGAAGAGGCTCTGCTGACTAGAGACCAGATAAAGGTAGAATGGGGGGGGGATAAGAATACCTTGCCTTGTATATTGCTATAATGCAATAGACCAAAGCAGGGAAGCTACAATTACATTTTTGGCAAAACTGGGTAGCAAATTTGTAGGACGCAACTTAAACATGTTGCAGATGTAGAAGAAACAGAAATGGTAAAAGTGAAGACTCTGAATTTGCTTTATAGAGAGATTTTATGATAACTCACTTAGGGATCAACAACCTCTGACATGCAAATGTAAACAGAATGGTATGGGAAACATGGCACCTATTAGCTTGCAAAAAAGTAGGAGCTTCCCTGATATTTCTCGGCTAGAGCGCCTTCTGTGCAGAGTCTGCATGTCCTCCCCATGGTCAAATGAATTTAAAAACATGCAGATAGCTGCGTGCATGTGTGGGTGGGTGTGTCTTCCTTAAAGGTAGGGCGCCGGGCTGGCAACTCGACACCATAAAAATTCACTGTCAATCATTAGCGGACCGGAGTTCAGCTGTGGCGACCCCTAACTGGGAAAGGCCGAAAGACAGTTTAGTTAAAGAATATAATAAAAAAACATGCAAAAAGACAGGTCTAGCTAGAGAGTCCATCACGGAAAATTTTAGCTTACCTTGAAATGAAAAAAGTTAACTCCAGAAAAAAAACAACTGTTCGTTGCTCTTCTATGGGCAGAAGAGTTAGTAATATTAATAGGTAGTTTGCCTATGGGGGAAAAGCCATGAATGGCTGTGCTACATCAGTTGCGTTACATCAGTTGGGGGACAGCAGATTCAGAATCAACTTCAAGTTATAAATGAGGTGTTGAGGATGAAGGTAGTTAGCAAGTATTAATGCATCTTTGCAAGACAAGTTATACATAAAGAGGGGAAGAACAGACTTGATCCAGCTTCCTGCTATCTCATTTCTCAATGAAATCATGACTCTACTATTGCCCACAACCTGTAAAAACAAAACAGGTCTTCCCCTGCACAGCGTGAGGCAGAAAAGAACTTCGCCCTTTTCGAGTGACTACTCTACTATTGCCCACAACCTGTAAAAACAAAACAGGTCTTCCCCTGCACTGCATGAGGCAGAAAAGAACTTCGCCCTTTTCGAGCGACTACTCTACTATTGCCCACAACCTGTAAAAACAAAACAGGTCTTCCCCTGCACAGCGTGAGGCAGAAAAGAACTTCGCCCTTTTCGACTACTCTACTATTGCCCACAACCTGTAAAAACAAAACAGGTCTTCCCTTGCACAGCGTGAGGCAGAAAAGAACTTCGCCCTTTTCGAGTGACTACTCTACTATTGCCCACAACCTGTAAAACCAAAACAGGTCATTATCTGGTCATTTTAGTATAGACTTTAAAGTAAAGTATTATTTAAGGGTCCTCAGCACTAGCACAAATCTCCCTAGGCTTACCCAAACAAAAAATCCAAGCTTGTTTGCATATACTCCACTTAAACTACAGAACACACTCTAAAACTAAGGCAAACAGCTATAAAATTTTAAAAACAAGCTCCCAAAGCATAGGAATTGAACCTGATGTTTGTTTAGACGAGATTACTCACCTGCAAGTTAATTATTCAGGAGTTACATCTTGAAACCTGGGCTCTAGTGGCTTAGTGTAAACCCCGCTTCCGTGCTCGCCTCGCTCCCGCCCTGCCCCTATTCCCACCGCCCCAGTACTCGTACTTTTATAACCTCAAACCACTCCCCCTACTGTCCACTAACTTCCTGTCCCTCACTACCGCCCTCTAAGATCGGAATATGACACCACCCAGGAAGCTTATCATACTAACTCTTTTTCCCCTCCTCCTTGTCCCTTACCTAGCTACCCTATATGAAACCTGGTCTTACATAGGCTTCCACCACCCAGGCTACCAAACCAACCCCTCCCCCATAATTAACAACAGAGGCCATGACTCAACTCTCTACTCACCCTCCTTGTTAGAACTCGAACGCTATGTAATTATCAAACCTACCAATATTAGGCCAAATGATAAACATTACTACAAACTTCTACTCAAAGCCCTCAAATTCATTACCACTCTGAATCACAGACTAGCCACAGATGGTGATATCCACCCCAACCCTGGCCCTTCCCCTCCACTCAATTCTAATTCCACCCTATCCTCCCCTCCACTTCTCAATCTAAACTCTAGACCCTTTAACTCTCTTCTGACCTGTCATCTAAACATCAGAAGTGTAAACAATAAGATTCACAACCTACATGCCCTTTTAGCTACTTGTTCCCCAGACCTACTATGTCTCACAGAAACCTGGCTTAAACCAAGCACGAAAGACATGCAGATAATCCCACCAGGGTATGATATACTAAGAGCAGACCGAATAACTCGTAAAGGTGGCGGTGTAGCCATACTCTACAAAAATACATTACAAATCTCCCTTGCCTCTCCACAACCCCTCCTAACAAACAATGCCGAAATTCTACTTGTAAAACTTCAACCAAACAAACATAAAAGCATAAATATAGCATGTATTTACATCCCCCCAGGCAACAATAATAACAAAACCTTAGAGGACTTTCTCCACTGGTTAACTCAAACTCACCCCAGGAATCCATAGTGTTAGGTGACTTCAACATCGATTGGAATTCCTTCTCATCTAGCTCCCCATCTAGCAGCATAAATCTACATGGCTTTTCTCAGCTCATATCCACTCCTACCAGACTAGGTAAACCCCAAAACAAAGACAGCATCCTGGACTGGATCCTTACTAATAAAGATCCTGACCAGTACTCAGCAGGTACTCACCCAGAGGACATGAGTGATCACTTACTCACCTATGTTATCAAATTCAAGAAAATCACCCCCTTCTTACAACCATAAAAAAATCAGGAACAATAATAAATTCAATGCCTCCATTTTTCAAACTGAACTTAAAGCCCACAACTGGACAATACTCAAGTCTCTTCCTCTTGAAGAGGCAGTTATCTACTTCAACACCACCTTCCTCAAGATTCTAGATTCCCATGCTCCAATACGGTCCATTAGAACTAAAACCAAAACCGCACCATGGCTCTCTAAGGAAACAAAATCCAAAATCCTATCTAGAAACAAGATGTGGGTCACATGGCACTCTAAAGACCCACACTCCCACCAAACCTTCCGGCAACTTAGAAATGAAACTAAAAGAATGATCTTAAATGATAAAAAAAACTTTTTCCTCCACCTCCAACACAAACACCTTAATAATCCACAAAAATTCTGGGCAGGCTTAAACAAGCTCCTGCACCCAGGCCAGGCAACCACCCCCACTCCAACAACTTGCAAACAACAGTGCCCTGTAAACATTGCTAACACATTCAATAGTTTCTTCACAGAAACTATACAATCCCTGGCCACACAATTCAAACAACCAACCAGCCCACTCCACTTCCCATGCCAGCAGAATACTACAACTACATCAGATCATCTATTTACCTTCGATCCAGTACCCATATCCTCTATAACATCTCTTCTTAAAAAACTAAAACCCACTAAGCTAGCAGCTGACCTTCTCCCAGCTGAGTTTCTGCAAAAAGCAGCTGAGGCCATTTCCTATCCCGTCTCCATAATCATAAACCGTACCTTGTCAGAAGCCTTCGTCCCCTCCATATGGAAAATGTCCCACATTATTCCTCTCCATAAAGGTGGTAGCTCACTAGAGCTAACCAACTACAGACCTATAGCTATACTCTCACCCCTGGCCAAAATTATGGAAAAGTGTGTCCACAGACAACTGATGGAACACCTCACCAAAAATAAAATTCTAGCCAACTCCCAACATGGCTTCAGGCCAAATCACAGTACCACATCAGCCCAACTATCCTTTTCTAATACCATCAATAACTTCAGAAACAATAATAAACTATCATCTGCTCTTTTCTTAGACCTCTCCAAGGCCTTTGATATGGTGAACCACATTCAACTCATTCATACATTAAAAAAACTATCACTCAGCAATTCCACGCTGAAATGGTTCCAATCCTACCTGTCCAATAGGCAACAGGCTGTTCTATGGCAGGACAAATTATCCACATGCCTACCTGTTACACTTGGAGTTCCCCAAGGATCTATTCTTGGCCCTCTTCTCTTCACCATCTTTGTTAATGACCTGCCCACAATCACCCCCCATGCCACATGCATTCAATATGCAGATGATTCGACTATCATCAGCACTGCCTCCAACCTGGCAGACCTCACTGCTTCAACCCAAGACACCTTCAACCTAATAGAAAAATGGTTCTCAAGTCGTCAACTAGTTCTCAACCCCAACAAAACAAAACTACTTACTTTCTCACCCACTAACAAGACTCTTCCCCCCACCTTCTCTATTACATCCTCCAATGGAATCACTATATCACCAGAAGCTCACACAAACCTATTAGGTGTTACCATTGATAACTCCCTTAAATTTGACACCCATTTCAATCTAACCATCAAAACCGTCAATAAAAAGCTTGGCTCTCTATAAAGTAGAACACTTTCTCACTCCTCACGCTAAAATTACAATTGCCAGCACACACCTACTATCAACTCTTTTCTATGCCTCCCTTTTTACAAACCTAAACAAGACAACCCTTAACAAACTTGCTTCTTGTTACAATCACATAGCTAGATTTGCCACAAATTCCACCTTTAGAAAGCACCACTGCACTAACTTGAAGCAACTAGGGTGGTTAGAGTTTTCCAGCCAACTCCATTTCAACCAACTCAAAACGGCTCACCAGATACTGTATCACCCAGAGAAAACACCAGCTCTGAAAACATCATTCACCCCTATATTAACCTGCAATCTTTATGCTCCTCCAATAAGATCTTAGCTCAAACTACCAAAGCCAATAATTCTGCTGGGGATTCTCTATTCTCAAACTTTGTAGGTAAAATGTGGAACTCCCTACCGACCATGCTCACCTCAGAACCTTCACTCCTACAATTCAAAAAAAAAGCTTAAACCCCATCTCAATACTCTCTGGCAATGTCCCTGTTCCAAACCTGATTAACCACTATCATTTACCCTTCTCTTACCTCACTATCCTTAACCGCTTTTTAACAAGGCACCTCGCCTTTGTAACTGACCTATGTTTTTTTTTTATATGCTGCTATTTTTTTCCCAAGATGTGATGTATCTTTATATTGTATTTAGAACTCAACTATCTTCCTTTTTTGCATTAACAATGTTCATATGTCTGTTATGTACCTGGAGCTTTTCTCCCCGGGCCTCTGCTGAAAATGGACATATATCCAGTCGGACTCTCCCGGTTAACAAATGTAAAATAAAAAAAAAAAATAAAATAAAATAAATAACATTAAACCAAAAAGTGACCAGAACAATAAAGCCAAAAAAATGACGAAGATGGCAGTAGAAGGATATCCAAGTAGTAATTCAACCAAAAAAATAGCGTACAAAAAGTTTTAATAACCGCTTTCATCACACAACTTCATCAGAATACACTCCATAGTAAAAAATGCTGTCTTAAATACATACTTAATTATCAATCAACATTATTAGAATCAATTAAGTGAAAATCACTACAATAGTCATATCATATCATTTTTAATGCACGACTTACCAAATACTAACAAAGCTTTAATTAAACCTTCTAGTTTTACACCGAAGCTGCACCATACCATTACAGTATTTGAGCAATTATGTATTGAAGACCTTAACAAGGTGTTTAAAAACAAGGGGAATGGTCAAGATAATCTTAACAGTGACGAGAGAAGAGCTTTGAGACATCTTAAGTCTTTAAGTAGCACATTTCGGTTTATGAAAAGTGACAAAGGCTCCAATATTGTCATCATGGAGCAAAGTAAATATCAGGCCACTATGGAAAAAATTTTGAATAACGAAGTTGAATATCAATCTATCACTTTGACATTCACAAGCATTTTCGGTTTATTAATTCTTTCTTATACGATGCTCTTATGTCTGGTGACATCAGCATCGAGTTATATAATTTTTGCACAGTGAAGGAACCTAAGATAGGGGTGATTTTTGGAATTCCAAAAACACATAAAGATCCCAAAAATCCCCCTTTTAGGCCTATAGTTTCTTCCCCTCATTCCATCACAGAGGGTATTTCTTTGGCCGTAGATGCCATTTTGGGGCCTTTATTAAACAACAATCAATCTTTTATAAAAGATTCCTGGCACTTTCTTGAGAAACTGAAAGATTTTGCTGAGAGTGGAATTTTCAATCCTGACAAGCACATCATTTTCACTCTTGATGTTGTTTCTTTATATAATTGTATTCCCCATTTTGATGGCATTGAAGCTGTAAGAAGTTATTTATCTAGAAACAAACTTTTTACGAACAGCATTATTTCAACCATATGTGGGTTTATAGAAGTTGTTCTTGAGAACAACTTCTTTTTGTTTAACAATAAGTACTACAAACAAAAAAGAGGTATTGCTATGGGCTCTCCCGCAGCTCCAGCATATGCTAATATAGTCATGGCATGGTGGGAGTTGGAGAATTTACCCATTTTAAGTAAAAAATTCCACATTAATTTTTTCTGCAGATTTATTGATGATCTGTTTTTTATCATAGAAGGTGATGTCAATACTGTTGAAACTTTTGTTTCTGACATTAACTTGTCATCTGATTTTTTGAAATTCACCAAAGGGGAAGTTGGTTTGATGGTGAATTTCTTAGACATCTGTATTCTGTGGGACCTTGCTGAAAACAGATTTCACAGTAAAATTCACAGAAAGCAAACATTCACTAATGGTTATTTACACCAACAAAGTGGTCATCCGAGATATATCATCAAAAATATCCCCAGAGGCCAATATATCAGAGCCAGTCGTATGACCAGCAGGACAGTGGATTTAGTTCATGAATTTCATTTTATTACCACCTCGTTTTTAGAAAGGGGGTATGATGAATTTTTTCTGATTGAGACTGGAAATGAGATTTTCTTTAAACGTTTTACTCATTACCCAGCTATTTTGAACAATTTGACCAACACAAATGTCATTCATGTAAATAATTCCAAAGCAGAGAATACAAGTTTCGATTTGGTTTGTTCATTTGATATGAGTAGGGACATGAACCAGATCAAGTCTATACTCATAAGGAATTGGAGGATCATTCAAGGGAATTCTGACATCACACGTGTAGTGGGGAACAGACCGCATTTTACCTTTCGGAACTCTAACAACATTAAAAAAATGTTGGAGTATAATAATTATAATTCCAAAAAGGTTTTGACAGTTAAGAAAGGTATGTTCCCGTGCCAAGATTGTAGGGCTTGTAGGTACATTTCAGTAGGCACTAACATTGTTGTTGCAACCAGTGATAAAACTTTTGAAGTACCAGAGTTTGTGAATTGTAATTCATGTGGGGTGGTGTACATTGGTTTATGCACGGCTTGTCCTGCATTTTATGTGGGAATGACTACGAGAAGCCTCGGCACCCGTATTAAGGAACATTTATATAGTATCAAATGTAAGGATGAAAATAATGCTTTGTATAAGCATTCTATAGCATGTTCTTTTTTTAAGAAATTTGTTTTTTCTGTTTTAGAAGTATGTAAACCTGATAATAGAGCTGGTGATTTTAAAAATTATTTGGAACAGAGGGAGACGTTATGGCAGATTAGATTACATTCTGACAAAACACCAGGTTTAAACGAGACTGTTAATGTCAAATGTTTTTTGAAACATCGCAAACTTGCCATTAACAAACAACAGGATTTGTCTTTTCTCTTTGGAAGTTGAGTACTGTGTTTTTAAAAATTTTAAATCTTGTAGTGATTTTCACTTAATTGATTCTAATAATGTTGATTGATAATTAAGTATGTATTTAAGACAGCATTTTTTACTATGGAGTGTATTCTGATGAAGTTGTGTGATGAAAGCGGTTATTAAAACTTTTTGTATGCTATTTTTTGGTTGAATTACTACTTGGATATCCTTCTACTGCCATCTTCGTCATTTTTTTGGCTTTAAAATAAATAACATGCTGATAAACATGTTATCACCCAGGCTTGCTCCCATTATGCAGACATCAACTTACAACAGTGCAATTTTGATCCAGGGAGGCAAACATTTGACAATGTTATTAAGATCATGTTGTTAATATATGATGCTTAGATTACTTGACATAAGCTTTTAATGACAAGCCAAGAAATGGCAGAAACTTCTGTTACAGTAATTTTCAGACATTTTGGTTGAGGGTCTCCTCTCATTTAGATTTTCACTACAATCTGTTCATCTTCTTACTCAAAATTATGATGGGTGACATACAGTATTTAAGGTTAATGCTAGGCCATCATCCAGGTATTTTCTGAGTGAGAGAACTAGACTGAGGTGTCTACTCTTCACCCCACTATATGCACTGCATACAGATTCATTAACTAAACTGATATGTAAATAAAAACTTAAGAGTTATTTTATAAAGGGAGTAGAGGTTAAATTATCTATTATGAGGATAACTTTTTAGTATAAATCCAGAGGTACAGCTTCCAAAATTATTTCTGATTTTGGATGAGTTTGGGGTGTATTCAGGTCATAAGATAAATATGATGAAAACACAGCCTAAAGCAGCCAATTATTGCCCATTAGAAGAGCTCAAACATATTCACTCTTATTTTGGGCAGTTTATGTCAATAAAATATCTTGGTGCAATGGCAGCCCCTTCAATTGCATCTTTAGCTGCAGCATCCAACAATGATGTATTAATGAAATCTAGGTAATTAGTAAATAGGTGGAAAACTTTACAGTTGGAGTTGGTTCTAAAAGTGGTGGTAGTCCAGATGTTGTTTTGCGCCCATTGTCATTGTATACATTTCAAACTATATCAGCTCCTTTGGAGAGACCCTTTTTAAAGAAGTTTCAAGAATTAAATTGTGCCCTTTCTGTTGGATAAATACATGCCCAAAGATGCAAAGGACAAATATTCTAGGCAGTGAGGGCAAGGAGCGTTAGGGGTTCCCTGATAAATGGTATAATGCTATCTCAACTGAGATTATTTGGTCTTTGGTAGACTCCTCACAAGGGCCACTCCAGGTAGATATATTTGCAACAGGAAACTGCTGCTCATTATGGCACTCGAGGATGGGTGTTTTGTTACAGACAAGTCAGTCTTCCACTGGAACATTCAATTTCAGAAGCCTTTCACAGAGTATTTGAATACGACTTTAAATGACAGGATGTTATTGCTCAGATTTTATATAAAATTCAATACAGACTGGAATTACTGCCACTGCAAAGACCGATAAGTCATCCATTGTTGAGGCAGTTTCATTAGTTTTACAGTGATAAGGATTTTTTTTTGTCCAGAAGAAATCTACTTCATCCTGAACTGATCTATATTACAGGAAATGTTTTTTCTACATTTGAAAAGCTTAAAAGTGTGCCGTCATGGACAAATTTTCTTACCACTACAGTAAATGATTTAACAGTTAAAAAGTTACGACTTTATATCTGTCAATTACTGTGAAGAATGGAGTTGGAAAGCTATTGCAGGAAGGCAGACACAGACTGCTAAATATTGTGTACAGTGAGTTGCAATGAAAAGAAATAGACTGGATTCTTAAATGTGCTGCAGTTTCACGTCACATCCACATTTTTATCTGAAAGAGTATTCTTAAGTACATTTCCATGCCTAATCAGATACAACACATGTACCCATATTTTGAAGGTAATTATTGAAAATATGATTCTAGGACCAGAGGACCGCAGATGCATATTTTTCAGGAGTGCAAAACATATGCTATTTTATAAAAATCTACCACAGCTTTTTTTAAAAAAGTTATGGCTTTTTAACACCCAAATGATTCAATTCCTGCTTTTATGCATTCCTAACAAATGTTTCTGGCATATGCAGATAAAGGCATTAATGGGTTTAATAATGAACCTAGCAATGCAAACTATTGCTAAAACATGGAAATCAACTGTTTCACTACTGGTATCTGTTTTACATTTGCTTTTGAAAGATTACATGGAATCAGTTAAAGTGTCTGAAAAACACATTAAATTTTAAAGAAAATGGTTGCCCTGACTATTGTATGAGGAGACGCAGGCTAGAACAAGTAAATATCTCTAACACTGAGAGGGCAGGGATCAGACGTTCTAAAGAAAGTGGGAAGCAAATCATGATAATTAAATGTTTTTGCATTTGAGTGCTGTATTACCATGTACAACAGACACTATATTAATTTTAGTAATTTTACTAAGCAGAAGCCTGTGATATCTTTTAAAAAATCCTTGGAGCCTTTCTTTCCTAGCCTCCACTGAAAATGCACCACAAACTAGAGAGACAACCTGGCAATCAAATCATATATATGCACTTAATAAAATATTATAGTATTTCAAGTTTTGTTACTATGCCTGATTAATTTATCTGTATATGTGCTTCAATAGAGAATTTTTCATATGTTAGAACTATTGCATACCAAGCTATTCGCATATCTGTGGTCAACTATTTCAGGGTTGATTACTTAAAGGTAAGACTTTGACCATGTCCTCAATTTTATATCACACAAGTGCAAAGCCCCCCAACCAGTCGTAAAGTTTGTCATATGGTTAATATGTAAGAGACATGAGGACCTTCATATGCTGGAAGGGTTTTTTTTCCAAATTTCATTTAAAATAGCTTTATTATGCATTATTCCTTATTCAATGTACCACAATTTTAATGACATTTTGAAATACAGTCAGCTTGGCACTAATGAATGTATGAAACAGAATGCATCTAGGCAAAACTCTGTAAGGATGGTAAAAATGCTTACTTTGTTACTGAATAAGTACCTTTTGCTGGAAATATTTCTGAAATAAGTCTCAGACTTTGGATTTTTTTTTAGTTGGTTTAAACTCCAATTTGGCTTTGAAATCTAGGACGGCATAGAGAAATTCTTCTGGTCTTCTAGAAGGTGGATGCACATAACAGGACAGGAGCAATTAAATTATTTATTGGTTGATTGTGAGGTGCTTCAGTGAGTCGGTTAACTTCACAGTCACTCCATCTTAAGTTGATTTTAACATTTTAAGTAGATTTGTTAAAATTTAGTTAAATGAAAGTATTTCCTAGTAGTTGGTCTATAGCTCATGCAATGAGTAAGCTAGAAATATTTTCTAAAGGTTGGAAAACGAGGAATTAGTAACAACAGAAGAAACATCTATGGTCAACCAGTGTTGTTCTCATGCTTGGTTTAAATATGTGACCTCAGTGAGAAAAAAAAATGCTACTATACATTGAGTCAAGGATGTTGAGTAGTCATGGAAAAATTTGTATACTCAAGAAAATTAAGAAAATATGTTGACAGCACAAACATGGTCAAACCTGTTAGCAGATTTATAGGGGAATGAGCAAAAGAAAGGCAATGCGGTGGACAAACCATGTTAATAAAATGATAGAATTAGAATAAAGTAATCATGATCTTGGAAAAAAAGGACACACTCACATATTGCAAGGGAGTTTATTGCTGCATGCTGACATCTATGAAGCAATGGCCAAAGCCTATTAAACACAAGATAGTGTATAGGCATTTCTTAAATCATCTAGTAGAAAACAGGTAGTATATGAATTGATTAGTGCTGTTTTCTCTTAGAATGTCCTGACTATACACAGCAACTTACATGACAGAGTCAGAAAATTTTCAGACCCAATTTACATAGCAAAGACAGAACATTTTCAGGACAGGTTTAGGAGAAAAGACTGAAAAACAGAGGTAAGAACGAGGTCCACAGCTGGAAGTGAAAGGGACTGGCTAAGTAAATTGGATAAAGACTGAAGGAGACAGGTGGAAATGAAGGCTAAGAGAAAGTGGGAGGTACACAATGAAACTGTGCGTGTGTGTGTGTGTGTGTGTGTGTGTGTGTGTGTGTGTGTGTGTGTGTGTGTGTGTGTGTGTACACGCATGCAGGGTAGAAGGGCATGACAGAAGCAAATCTGATATTGATGTACATCAACCTAGGAGGTGTATCCAAAAGGCCTTAGGTACGAACAAGGAAGACGTAAGTAGTTATTTGAATAGGAAAGGCAGAAGGTTAACTTTACTGCCAACAGAAGATGGTTTTACAGACAAGAATGAAGGATGACATAATGCATTATCAACTGATAAACGAGTAAACAAGAAACAACAAAACTCAATTTACTGTTGAAAAGAAGTGACCCAGAGCCATGGTGCCTGTAACTTATGCTGTGTCTAGCTTGTCAGGATAATGACATCTGTTTCATCCCGATATCGGTCACTGTTGTCCTATTTCACCTAAACAGAGATGTTAACAAAAAGAATACAAGTAGAAAGTCAATGAGGGAGAAGAGATTAATTGATAAAGGAGGGAAACAAAAGCAGAGGATGCAGCCTAGGTGGTAGGCATGAGGACAGAGAGAAGAACGTGTATCAATGGAAGTGAAGGATGCAAACTGAACATACAAAAGTGAAGCTTCACAAGGTACAGAACCCTCACTACATATATCTAATTAACTGAACATTTCTCCTGCAAGCTGCAAGATGAGGTCCAGCACTGCTACAGAGGCATCAGGAGATAAATGTCACAATGGAAAAATGATGGAAAAGCAAAGGTATGCATGCAGGTAAACAAAGAAAGATGACAGAAAAGAAAGATGAGTGTGATGATTTAATGTAGTAGTAGGAACAGATAATGAAGTGAGCATGATCATCATTAACAACATACTGAGGCTGAGGGGTGGTACCCTAAAATATGCAAGTAATCATGAGGGTGGGGATTGTTCACGCTATGTCGCTAGAAATAAATGTACAATTCTGTATGAATAAAGTAAAGAAGTTGTGAAACAAATGTTAAAGTACAGACAAATAGAAACAAAATGTAAATCTAATGGTGAAAGCACTACATCACGCGAATCCTCCCAATATCATCATATTACATTCTTGGGAACAGGTCATGAACAAGTACTATTTTTTCTTCTTGCTAGTGTTTTATGGCATATGAATAAAACATAAAAACAAAAAAAAAGTCTCATAAAAACAGCTGGTACCAGTACCAAATAATGGACTTTTCAAATAGTATAAACAGTCCTTTTTCCAGATAAATGATGTTAGTATTTCACCTGAAGTTGTGTAGCAGTTCTGTCCATTTCATATGAATTAGTACTGTATGCACTTTAAGATATTTCACTAATATGACTAACAATATGGCACTACTTTACAAGCACCCAATCCATTCACAACACACACGCATACACATATGCAAACACATTTTGACTTGTGTTGTTCTTGCTACTGGAGGGTCATTAAAAACTACGTCAACTTGCCTTACAGGGTTACCACCTACCCTTCTTTTTCAATGAGCAGCCACTATTTAGGCATTGCATCCTGAAGAAAAACATGAACAAATGGCAAATCGACTACAATTTTAGGATAGGAAATATTATTGTAACTACTGCAGAAAACTAAGATTTTGTAATTCAAACATTTTAATATAACATTAAAAGTTAAAATTCTATGACTGAGCTTGCATTTTGACAATAAGTGCCCTGACCTATATACAATAATTACAGGTGTGTTATGTCCTGCAAAATCCTACTTTTCTGTACAAGAAAAAAAAAATCCTACTCTGGATCTCTGAAAGGGTACAGCAACCCTATTGTCTAAACACTTCCACACAGTTTACAGTACTTTTTACTAAGGTTTGCTTTGCTACTTCCTCGATCACAACTTAATGCACATAAAATACTGATGATCTCGTGAACAACAGCGTGCAAATTCCGCTCATAAAACAAGCACTCACTGAACATACAGGATGTGGAATGCATGGGGAAGTGCCCTGGTGCTCTGTTTCAAGTCCTTTAAGAAACAAAACAAAACAAAAAAAAAAAAAGGAAGAAACTTCTAAAACAATATATGGACAACGAGTTGTGATAAAGCTAAATCTCCCTGATGTCATGTTTAAATTACGTAGATGCAACAGATCTTAAAACACTGTGGTGGCTGTGAAATTACTTCTGCTTTTCCATACTTTAAGTTAGTTCTCTGTTTCATAATTATCACTACTGTACTAATTTAAATGTGCTCCTTTCAACAAATATGAAAAGTACAGAACAAATATGAAAAGTACAGAAGGCAGTCATCAAGCAAATTGCAAAATAACCATGCAAATCCTTGTAACTGGGGAGCTGTCATCTCCAGTGTCTCCTGTGATAATGAAACTGTTAACAGCATCGCCTTAAAAGAGAGCAATGCTCATTTGTCAGCCCATGTTACAGCAGCCTGAAATGATCCACTCTTGCTGGGCCTTGTAGGAACAGATCTTTATTATATGGAATAAGGTGATTTGTATAACATGAGGTAATGGCCGCTGGAACATTCAGCTGACAAAGAGCCAAAAACTGAGATAAGTGCAACAGAGATGCTGCTGTAGCCTGCAGCACTGCAGTGCTAATGAGACACCATGACACATTGTAAATGCTGTGTGTGCACCGTCCATACATTCCAGGTAAAGGGTCAAGCTGGGAAAGGGTTAGGATGAACCATACTGCAAGTCACTTTAGTTGCTCATTCTGAAACAGCAATAAAATCTGTACAGTGATCCTAATAACTTTGGTTTAAATTTTCTTAAGTGGCTTTTTTTTTTAAGAAATTCCTAGGTATATACATATATATGTATATATGTGTGTGTGTGTGTGTGTGTGTGTGTGTGTGTATATATATATATATATATATATATATATATATATATATATATATATACACACATATATATATATATATATATATATATATATATACACACACATATATATATGGTTCCCCTTTATAATCTCGAGATACTGAAAGCTCGAATTTCAGTATCTCGAAACTATAAAGTCGAACAGCCCACAATCCCGAAACACACAAACATGAAAAACTGAAATCCCGAACATTCACAAACCATACACCACACAACACGCACACCATTCAATCCACAACACACAAACTACACAATCCTACACTACATCTATGTAGGGGGCAAGGCCCCCTGCGCTCCCCTCACCCCCTACTTATATATACCAACTCCTAGATCGCACTAACAGTTGAAAAATGCATCACTCACACCCAAACATTCCACACTCTCTCACACACACACACACATCACACATATACAAATAAAACCTCCCTACCCTAACCCACACGTACAGTATACAATAAAACTCATATACACTAACTTATCTTCACTTCCATAAACACGTTCCATCCCGTTGCTGCACTCCATAAGTGTGGATTCGAGATATTCAAATTCGCGTTTATGCACTTTCGAGTTCTTACATTTTTGCCTTTACGGTCCCGAGATACTGAAATTCGAGCTTTCAGCTTTTCGGGATCGTAAAGGGGAACTATATATATATATATATATATATATATATATATATATATATATATATAGATTATATATATATATATATATATATATATATATATATATATATATGCATACATATATCTATGTATATCTACATAGTGCAGAGGATAGCGCTGTCAACTCACAGCAAGAGGTTCCCCACTTCAATTCTCAGCTGGGGTGCCTTCTGTGTGGAGTCTGCATGTCCTCCCTGTGGTTATCTAAGTTTCCTCCCAGTGCACCAGTTTTTTTTCCACATTCCAAAGACACGTAGTAGGTGGACTGGGCACTCTAAACTGGCCATAAGTGTGAGTGCGCATGCGAGTGTTTGATGTGGAAGAAAAACCCTGGCAGGACTAGCCCCTCCAGCAGAATAAACCTTGGCTCTAGATGTCTGTAACTGCTGAAGTTACACCCCAACTCCATCTGCAAAAAAAAAAAAAAAATATATAGGAAAAGGGGTTGTGGATGGCTGGATAAACATACATTCACAAAGATACATACAGGCTAACCAACAGAACACATTTAAAATTACATTAAACAAAGACTATAATTACTACTGAACAGAGTCTGTACATCACACTGTGTGGTATCAGCTAAACTAATTCATTTAAATTTACATTTCAATCGACTTAAGTGACTGGCTGGAAAATACTCAGCAAATTTGCATATTCTAATCACAATATCCCAGTTATCGGTCCCTAGGTGGACTAGTTATAGCAATGCTTGACAAATAGCAACACTACTCAGCATGCAACAATGCATTAATGCCTAGTTGTCCTTCACCAAACTGTGAACGTTAGGCCATATGTCTCAGAACTACTACTAAATGCAATACTTCCAAATCTGAGTAATATTAAATGTTGGCTTCAATCTCTGATTGAATCTGCATAGGTCAGTAACACATATTAAGTACATATTCAAGACAGCTGATCAGTTACATGCTAGAACATAACTAAAAATATGCAAAATCAACTTCACTTTGTTTAGATAATCATAGGGGCACCTATGAGCCAGAGGCCACTCCACAGGTGAACCCGAAGGACAAAACATTCCAGTAAATACTACTAAAACATTTAACAATATATGCTATTACTTACACTATAACATAGTTACTATGTATACCCTTATCCCATTTCTATGGTATTTTTTCCATATATCGCTGTGGGATTTTCCTCTCAGGATGTTCTTGTAGAAGGGTGCATGGTTTTCTAAAATTTACCCATTTAACAAAACTGAACTATTAAAATAAATAATTACCCCTCAATTTTAGAAGTATGCTGTCACTGCTACAAGGCAGACATATCAGTCACAGAAAACAGGCTAGCCAGACGACACAAACATGTTGTATATGCATGTGTAATTAACATATAGACACATTTTATATATACACGCACATAAACAGACACCAACATATGTATATATATATATATATATATATATATATATATATATATATATATATATATATACATACACACACATATATATGTGTGTGTGTGTATGTGTGTATATATATATATATATATATATATATATATATACACACACACACACACATATATATATATATATATACATATATATATATATATACATACATATACAGTGGATATAAAAAGTGTACCAGATTTTTGGTGTTATAAAAAGTGACATCACAATAAATCATTTCAAAACGTTTCCCACCTTTAATGTGACCTATAACCTGTACAATTCAATTGAAAAACAAACAAATCTGTTAGGGGAAAAAATTAAAAACATACAATAAGCTGGTTGCATAAGTGTGCGCACCCTTAAACTAATGCTTTGTTGAAGCACCTTTTGATTTAATTACAGCATTCAGTCTTCTTGGGTACACACCTGTCATCAATTAAAGAGACTGATTAACCTCAAATAAAGTTCAGCTGTCCTAGTGGGATTTTCCTGACATTTACTCAGTTGCCTGCTACAGCAAAACCCATGGTTCGCAGAGAGCTTACAAAGCATCAAAGGGATCTCATTGTCGAAAAGTATCAGTCAGAAGAAGGGTACAAAAGAATTTCCACAGAATTGGATATACCATGGAACACAGTGAAGACAGTCATCAAAAAGTGGAGAAAATATGGGACAACAGTGATGCGTAAAAGAACTGTACATTCCTCCAAAATTGATGACAAGACGAGACGAAAACTGGTCAGGGAGGCTGCTAAGAGACCTACAGCAACACTGAAGGACCTGCAGGAAGTTCTGGCAAGTACTGGTTGTGTACTACGTGACAACAATCTCCTGTATTCTCCATATGTCTGGACTATGGGGTAGGATTGCAAGGCAGAAGCCTTTTCTTACACAGAAAAACATCCAGGCCTGGCTAAAATTTGCAAAACAATACATCAAGTCTCCCAAAACCATGTGGAAAATGTGTTACGGTCTGATGAGACTAAGGTTGAACTTTTTGGCTACAATTCCAAAAGGCATGTTTGGTGCAAAAACAACACTTCGCATCACCAAAAGAACTCCATCCCCACGGTGAAGCATGGTGGTGGCAGTATTATGCTTTGGGGTTGCTTTACTTCAGCTGGAACTGGGGCTTTAGTCAAGGTAGATGGAATTATAAACGGTTCCAAATACCAGTCACTTTTGGCCCAAAACCTTCAGGCTTCTGCTAGAAAGCTAAAGATGAAGAGGAATTTCACCTTTCAACATGACAATGACCCCAAGCATACATCCAAATCAACAAAAGAATGGCTTCACCAGAAGAAAATTAAAGTTTTGGAATGGCCCAGCCAGATCCCAGACTTAAATCTAACAGAAAATCTCTGGGGTGACCTGAAGAGGGCTGTGCACAACAGATGCCCTCGCAATCTGACAGACTTGGAGCACTTTTGCAAGGAAGAGTTGGCAAATATTGCCAAGTCAAGATGTGCATGCTGATAGACTCCTACCCAAGAAGACTGAATGCTGTAATTAAATCAAAAGGTGCTTCAAGAAAGTATTAGTTTAAGAGTGTGCACACTTATGCAACCAGCTTATTGTACGTTGTTTATTTTGTATATTTTTCCCCTAACAGATTTGTTTGTTTTTCAATTGAATTGTGCAGGTTATAGGTCACATTAAAGGTGAGCAAAATTTTGAAATGATTTATTGTGGTCTCATTTTTTTATATCACAAAAACCTGGCATTTTAACTGGGGTGTGTACACTTTTTATAGCCACTGTACATACACATTTTTTTCACACACACTGTGACACTTAGCCACGGTGGTACAGCGGTAGCGTTGTTACCTCACAGCAAAAGGTTCTCCCGTTCGATTCTTGGCGTGGCTTGGGAGTGCCTTCTGTGTAGAGTCTGCATGTCCTCCCCACGGTTGGGTAGCGTTCGAAAGACATGCGTGCATAAATGGGCATGCCTTCGTTGAAGGTTGAGTGTCGAGCTGGCACCTTGGCATTTCGTACAAATCTACTGCCAATCATTAGCGGACCGGAGTTCCGCTGTGGCAACCCCTTACTGGGAAAAAGCCGAAAGACAGACAACTGTGACACTGGCAGGCAGCTATCTGGAATTTTGTAAATAATTCGGTACTTTTCCGTTATCAGGGCAACACTTTCAATGTGATTGTTCAGCTGTAATCCAGTTACTTAACATGTCTGCTAACCACATATCTGTAAAAATTATTTGTTTTATTAATACAGTTAAAAACATAGAGGTTATTTTTAAATTTTACACACATCTGGTTAACAGACGTGTTAAGCTACTAGATGACAGCTGAACAATTGTGTTGAAACTCTCAAGCTATCTCCCTGAAATCAAAGTATACCTGCTTTGATTTCTGATTTTGTGTTTCTGTTTGTTGTGCTCACCTTCCTTGTGTCACTAAACTACTGAGCTCCTTGCATTTAAAGGCATCT
Source organism: Protopterus annectens (assembly GCF_019279795.1). Taxonomy (NCBI): domain Eukaryota; kingdom Metazoa; phylum Chordata; order Ceratodontiformes; family Protopteridae; genus Protopterus; species Protopterus annectens. Next base: position 896,820,466 of record NC_056739.1, read on the forward strand.
ATGAGGACGGAGTCAGACCTGTAGGCCCACACTAAAACAAAAGAGTAAGTCTGCACTTAATAGATGAACTTTGAACGTTGCAGGGCCATTATGAGCCATGGAATTGGTCCAGCTTCTGGCATTTATTTGTTTCCCTGTTTCATTGCTCTGCTGGCAGAAATGAGTGAGAAGGCTTGTCGTGAGTGACAGCACAGTGGCGGGATATGTAAATCACCTTTTAAGTGAAACTAACAGCCAGAGCATGCTGTAAGGCCCCCTCTGCAGGGCTACAAAGGAAAACTACATCCGTCAGTGAAGTTGGCTTCTGCACTCTCACCCAAATCCCCTGAAAAAAATTAACATTGAAGACTGGGTGCAGTATAAGTCACAGAAGCAGGTAGAGGTATGATGAACACATTAGTTGGCTTAAATATCTATATGAAGTTATACATTCAAAAATGCCATTAACCCAAACTACTTTTCCATCATCGAAACAACAGCTGTGCGATCATTGCAGGTGTGCGCCTGCTAGCACGTTAGAACTGTTGTCCCGATAACGGAAAAGTACCAATAATTCTATGTCATTTGTGAATACTGATATGATTTATACAGAACTCTATGTTATGTACTGAGCTTCGAGAATATAACCACAGAATATCCTGCTGGAACATAGAAGATTAACTTACAAAACTTTAAGAAAACAAGTTGAAATTATGTGCTTTACAATGTGCTATAAATGTTAGCTTCCAATGCAGCAGGAAGACAGGATGTCTACAGCTAGAACTTTGTCTTGGAGAGAAGTAATTACTAAGTTTAAAATGTAGTGTTTAATTGTTTTAAGACTTCCATTTCTCAACTAACTTCTGAGAGACATGTACTTCTCACACAGAGATGTTAAAATTATGTTAGTTTCTGTTAGCCTGAGAAATGAAGGCAGGTGGCAAGGAGTGATGTCATCCAAGCTGACCCATCAGTAATGTTTGATAGCAATTTAAAAACTCTCAGACAGAGAGACTGTGTGCATTTTGTGTTTTGTCTTAGACCTAGCAAGAACATCCACTCATCTGCACTTGCCTTGCTAACAGTAAATAACTAGGGGAAAGTAATTTCTCTTTGATATAGACAGGGATATAGCAAAGATTAGTTTAGATGTTTCCTGTATTTATTTGAGACTGTCCTGCAATATTGTTTTAAAATATTTCCTGTGATTCTGAACTCTGTAGTTACTGTGTTGTTTCAGTATTGTCTTCTTCTTTTATTATTTATTATTAAATATATTTAAACCTATCTTTATGGCTACTTGTGAGACATATTTAAGCTCTTAGCGTACTTGCATATGTATTTGGTGACACTGTGCAGGGCCACTCCTAAACAACCTTGCTCTTGGTCATAGTTACCATTTGGATAATAGTAACACTACACAGTAGGATTGTTCACTCTTTATAAGGGCCTTAGAGTAGTTGATAAAGAGTTGGTTGGTGACAGTGAAAGCTACTTTATAGTATGGGCATAAGGGGCATAGCTAGTTTGTGTGTGTGTGTGTGTGTGTGTGTGTGTGTGTGTGTGTGTGTGTGTGTGTGTGTGTGTGTGTGTGTGTGTGTGTTTGTACATAAATCAAATCCCAAAGTGTGTGTGTGTATAAATCAAATCCCAAAGTGTGTGTGTGTCAGCCACTTGGGCAGGGATATGAAGCACTTGTTGGACAAAGAGGGTGCTGGAGGTTTTGGCTTGACCACTTGGCTGAGATCTCAACCCTATAGCTGTGCCAGTGGGGAGTCTTATTGGGGATCTGGAAAGAGAGAGAGGGAGAAACCAGCCCCAGAATGACTGTGATCTCTGTGTGCTCTTAAGGGAAATTGTACTCTACTGTGTGTGTACTTGCAATCCTCCCATTGTGCACGTCCCTCACTGTTTCCAGTGGTGAGGACTGAAGCTCCTTTATTACTGGGCCAGTGCAGGGGCGTCACACACACACACACACACACACACACACTTGAAATACAATACTGAAACATACACTTACTGTACAATTTATTAAAACAAAGACGTTACTGTTTTCCTCGTTCTCCTCAATGCAATTTAATCAGACAAACTTTACATAATACACAACAGTTTAAATTACCTAAAATCACATGATTACTCATCTTAATTAATAATTTATTACATCTTAATTTTAAGGTGGACTAAAACCTTCCCATCTTACTGTATCATTCTGTTCTTTAATACCACTTTCAAATAAATCACCTAATTTAATCCTACATACTGAATATAGCCTGACTGTTAAACACACCTGGACTCCCAGTCTGTCATAAACAAGATGGCAACCCTGACCAGGGCAAGCAGTTTGGCAAATACGTACAAGGGTAATAACCTAGGTAGCATAAGAAAATACAGACCAGTAGTGCCAGGCTTCTGTATCAGATCTGTATTCCTGTTTCAATTACATTTGCATGGCTCAACAAAATGTCAACACCCCTTTTGTTTTCATATACCTATCCCTTCAATTCAAACTTAAGTGGTTAATCACATCATGTTTAAATCTCAGAGTTCCGTACAGACTAGAATTAGACTAAACAAGCACTGCTGTTAGTGGTTCCTATGCACTCTTGGATGGTCAGTATAGGGGCAGAGGTAAAATTACAGTGATACTGCCACAACTGTGCAATTCCTGGTCTTTTGGTCTGATACTGCCTATCTCATTGTACTACAGTCCTTCACCGTTCAATCCAATATGATCTTCATGGGGGATCTCAACTACCCCTCTATAAATTGGGAATCCTACATCACTTCTAACGGACAAGCACAGCAATTCCTAAACTTCATTAGTACCAAATTCCTGTTAGAGTTGGTACAAAAATCCTTGACCTTGAACTCACAAACACGAGGGAACAATATTTCTCACTCAATGTAATGTCCTTGCTTGTCGGATATGACTATAAGGCAGTATGGTTTGAAAAATTAAATAAATGAATAACTCCGGGAATCCAGTGAAACGAAAAACCTTTAGGAACAATTCCAAACCTGTACTCTATCTACTAAGCAATACCTTGGCTAAATTCCAAGTACCCCCAAGCCCAGTAAACACCGCAGCATATGCTGAAATGTTTACAAAATTCCTGTACAGCCATACTGATGTAAAGAGCAAGCTGTGTCCACTCATATTAAGAATAAGATAAGTTCAAAAGACAAGCCACCCTGGTGTAATCATAATATCAATCAGTTACACAACAAAAGAAAAAAAATCTTGGCCAACAGTACAAGGAAGAAAGGCCAGCATATTAAAAAAAACCCTGACCAATCTAAACAGGCAGCTAAGAGAGTTAATTAATACTTTAAATGCTAAATTTGAAGAAAAAACAGCTTCCCAGGCAATGGACAATCACAATTCTCTCTACAGCTATGTCTGTAACCACAAGGGAAATATGCAACAATGAGCAGAACTTATTGCAAATGGCATCACCCACACTGAATGAGAGGCCATTGCCAACCTTTCGACTTGCAGGTTCAGCTCAAATTTCTTCCTCCAGTCTCCCTGAAGGTCCAAAGGAAATGCCACATACTACTATCCCAACCATTACTAGGTAACTGGTCTTCAATGCACTTTCCAAGGCCAAAAACACTGAATCCATGGGCCTCGATAACATCATAAAAACTACCTTCAGGTCCACTTGGATTACTTTTGAACTGGAGCCTACAGTCAGGTTTTGTTACCAAGGAATGGAAGATGGCTACAGTCATTCCCCTACACAAAGAAGGTCCTACCAGTCATCCAGGTAGGAAAGCCATGTAAAGAATCATCATGGACATGATAAATAAGGACATAGGTAACCTGCAAATGCTAACTTTTCCTCAATGGAGAAGCACAGGTACTGACCTGCCCTCCTGCCTGGTCGCTTTAGGTCCCCCATGCCAGATGCGCACAGCGTGGCACCTAAACTATCATCGCTGACTTGCTTGGACTCCCTCCCAGTGCGAATGCACAGACCAGCCTCCTCTCAATACCTCTGCATTTAGAGTAAAACTTCTAAAGGACTCAGGGTAAAAGACTATCCTAAGTAAAAGTATATTGTCTGATTAGCGTCTGTGGCAGGAATTAGACAGTACCAGATCTAAACACCAGGCTATTATCTTACTGGTTATCCCAGCAAAAAGAAAAAAACAGCAAGCTGACATTGAACACTGTTACCTTTAATCTGATGTAAACTATGGATACACTAACACTAAGCGTGTATTTACTGCATTGAATATTTGAATACTGCTTTATGCAAATGTTTTACTTGTTAGCGTCGCTTCAGAGTTAGACCTTTTTAAACTGTGAAAACACTTAGTTAGCGTGTTTTTATTGCATTGTATATTTGAATACTGCTTTACGCGAGTGTTCTGCTTGTTGTGCACGCTCATACTGATGGGCTGGATGCCTCGTGGCGTTGTCTAGCATCGCTTCAGAGTTTGACCTTTTTAAACTGTGAAAACACTATGCAAATGTTCTACTTGTTAGCGTCGCTTCAGAGTTAGACCTTTTTAAACTGTGAAAACACTAAGTTAGCGTGTTAGCGTCGCTTCAGAGTTAGACCTTTTTAAACTGTGAAAACACTAAGTTAGCGTGTATTTACTGCATTGTATATTTGAACACTGCTTTACGCGAGTGTTTTGCTTGTTGTGCACGCTCATACTGATGGGCTGGATGCCTCGTGGCGTTGTCTAGCATCACTTCAGAGTTTGACCTTTTTAAACTAACAATGGAAATGTTGTGTTATATTGTGTAGAATGTGTGTTGCGCTTTTATTTTTTCTCAAATTCACTCTAAAAACCTCATCGTATTAGAGTGTTGCTCAGCCACATTTTCTAAATCTACTATTTCATTTAAAACGCTAATAATCTCTGCCTGCTTGTTAACAGCCTAGATTCATGAGTCGCTTAGCATACTTGTCTTACCTGATTAATTAGACTATCACTAAAGAGCTGTTTGTACTGTTAACTCACATAGGGCAGAAAGTCCAAATAGTTAATGTTTGGTTGAACAAGTCCTACCATTGGTAGCCACACAAAATAGTCATATTTTTACTGTCTCTTAAATATTGTGTTTAACACTGTTAAGACTATGGCAATGCTACTGTATTAATCTCACTATACTAAGGATACCTTGAAGTCTGTTACTAAAGCCACTATCTCTCTCCCTTATTCTCACTTTAGATAGTCCCCCATGCCAGATGCGCACAGCGTGGCACCTAAACTATCATCGCTGACTTGCTTGGACTCCCTCCCAGTGCGAATGCACAGACCAGCCTCCTCTCAATACCTCTGCATTTAGAGTAAAACTTCTAAAGGACTCAGGGTAAAAGACTATCCTAAGTAAAAGTATATTGTCTGATTAGCGTCTGTGGCAGGAATTAGACAGTACCAGATCTAAACACCAGGCTATTATCTTACTGGTTATCCCAGCAAAAAGAAAAAAACAGCAAGCTGACATTGAACACTGTTACCTTTAAGACCCAGGGAAACTCCTTGTGGTGTAGTCCCCGCTCCGCTTCGCCCTCGCTACGCTTGGGCTTGCTCCGCGCCCCACCCTGCCCCTTATTCCCACCCGCCCCCACTACCTCTACATTTATTAGGTCATTAAGCCCATCCCCCTTTTCACCAACCAATCACAACTGTACCTCACTCTGACTCTTCTCCCTCCCTCCCATTTCTCTTTCTGTCTATACTTCTAAGGCTACTCCCCCTGTCCGCCCACCTACTAACCTCTCCCCTTTAACGTTCTAGTCTCCCCCCTCCAGCTTTTTTCCCTTTTTACCAAGGTAATTCCCCCAGCTTACTACACTCACCAACATCTCCTCACAACATGGATAGAAGCTCTTTTACTACCCTTCCCTCCATTTCATTACTCCTTATTATTTCTTATCTTTTAACAAGTTATGAAACTCTAGCCATAGCAGAAGCCTACCTCCCCAAGGGTCATACCGCCCTACACTCCCATAACCCCTCCAATCTCATGCCTCCCTCTCACTACCCTGTTAATAACCCGATTCCCAAGAGAAGCTATCCTACCCTCCGCCACCCTAAAGCACCCACAACAAAGGATAATCTTAAATTACTAATTAAACTCCAAAAAATACTTAATTACTTGAAAAAATCCATCACAAAAGATGGTGATATCCACCCCAACCCAGGCCCTAACACCCTGAAAGCAGCCAGAAGCTCGATGGGCCCTAATTTTGACCTAGGCCCTAACTCCCTGAAAGCAGCCAGAAGCATGGTGGGCTCCCTCTTTATGCTTCACCTCAATCTAAGAAGTATCAATAATAAGGTTCACAACTTGCATGCCTTGCTTGCCACCCACTCCCCTGACATCATGTGTCTATCAGAAACATGGCTCAAACCTAGCACTAAGGATGAAGAAATCATCCCACCTGGGTATAATATCCTTAGGGCCGATCGAATAACTAGAAAGGGTGGAGGAATAGCAGTCATGTTCAAGAACTCCTTGAACATCACAATGAATCCACTCCAACCTCCAAAAATCCCTAACCTAGAACTGATTGCCCTCAAGCTATGCCTAAACAACCAAAAATGTATTAATCTCATAGTAATTTATATACCACCAGGCAAAAACGTTGAAAACCTAGAACAATCTCTTAGTTGGTTTGCTACCAACTATCCCCAAGAAACCTTAATACTAGGGGACGTTAATATTGATTGGTCCCTCTTCTCCGAACACTCAAATCCTCTCTCCATCAACTTACATGGCTTCTCCCAAAATATTCTATCTCCCACTAGAATTGGAAATACTCAACAAAAAGAGAGCATCATTGACTGGATTCTTACTAACAAGGATCCAAATAACTATACTGCAGGGACCCTTCCCAACGACCTTAGTGACCACCTTATTACCTTTATTATAAAACACAAATGTCCTACTACAAACCATCCCCTAACCAGATTAGTTAGGAACAGTAAGAATTTTGTCCCAGACCGATTTCTTGCAGACCTCAAAGCATGTAATTGGACGATCCTAAAAACTCTACCCTTAGATGAGAGTGTGTCATACTTTAACGACACTTTCCTCAAGATACTTGACGCTCACTCTCCTCAGCGACTTACTAGAACTAAGGAACGTATCGCACCTTGGCTAACAAAAGATACTAAAACCAAAATTAAACTCCGAGACCAGGCCTGGAACAAATGGAGAACTACTAAAACCCCCCTAGATCGCATTAAGTTTGCACAGCTTAGAAACTCAACCAAAGCAGCCGATATGTGGGATAAAAAACAATATTTCTGTCACCTCCAAGACAAACACCAGCATAATCCTAAAAAATTCTGGGCTGGATTTAATCACCTCCTTCCATCCAGGTAAATCTACCACCCCCACCCCGGAGAAACTCATGGGCAAAGATCCAGGTGATATAACCAACACTTTTAATTCTTTTTTTACCGAGACCATCCAGTCCCTCGCCAGTCAGCTTACTACTTCTCCCTCGGCTGTAACCTTAACTAAAGACCCAACTCAACCCTCCTTTAACCTACAACCAACATCCACCTCCTACATTCGAACCCTCTTGAAAAAACTCAAACCAACCACCTTAGCGGCTGACTTACTCCCAGCAAATTACTTACAAATAGCATCTGACGCCATAGCCTAGCCTGTTTCAATCTTGATCAACCGGACCATCTCTGAAGCTTCTATTCCCTCAATCTGGAAAATCTCTTATATTATCCCTCTCCATAAAGGAGGGTCCTCCACTGACACATCTAACTACAGACCCATAGCTATACTGTCTCCTCTAGCCAAAATCATGGAACGCTGCATTCACAAGCAACTCATTACCCATCTTACTTGAAACAACCTCCTGTCTAACACCCAGCATGGCTTCCGCCCCCACCATAGCACAACCACTGCTCTCCTCTCCTTTGTTGACTCAGTCAACCACAACCGCAATAATAAATTAATATCCTCTGCGCTCTTTCTCGACCTTTCAAAAGCCTTCGACATGGTCAATCACCAACAGTTGCTCCACACACTGGAAACCTATCACCTTAGCAAATCAACCATAAGTTGGTTTAACGCCTATCTCTTGTAGAAAACAGGCGGTTCAGTGGCAAAACAGGCTATCAGACCTACTCCCCACTAACATCGGTGTTCCCCAAGGATCTATACTTGGTCACCTTCTTTTTTCCATATTTATAAATGGTCTACACTCCATCATTCCAAAGCCACCTGCATTCAATATGCAGACGACTCCACCCTGATCTGCTCTGACGTCTCTCACCAAACTCCAAGTCACAACCCAAAACTGCTTTTCCGTAGTTGAAAAATGGTTCTCGGAACTAAAACTTTTACTCAACCCAACCAAAACCAAATTACTTCTATTTTTCCCCACTCCAATTACCTCTCAAGGAAAAGAACCTCCTAATACCAACAACCCAACCTTTCATGTGTCCTCCAACAATGGGACCATAATCGAACCTGTCTCCCACACCAAACTACTAGGGGTGACCATAGACCACAAGCTGAAATTTGATACGCATGTCAGCCTGACCATTAAGTCGGTAAACAAGAAACTCGGGTCCATGTATAGAATAAAGAACTTCTTAACCCCGCACACCAAACTAACTATCGCCCGGACCCACCTCCTCTCCACACTCCTTTACGCCTCCCCGATATTCTCCTTCCTCAACAAGAGAGAGCTCAATAAACTATCTAAAACCTATAACCATATAGCCAGATTCATAACAGGTATGCCCTATCGCACCCATCACTGCCAAAATCTAAGGACACTGGAATGGTTAGAACTGCTCAACATTCTCAAACTCAACCAACTCACTGAGGCATTTAATGCAATCAACCATCCAGACAAAACCCCCTCACTGAACAAAATACTTACCCCCTACTCCAACCTTACGTCCCTCAGGTCATCCAAAAGTCTACAAGTACAGACCATTAAATCTAACAACTCGGGAGGTGAGGCACTCTATGCCAATTCCATTGGCAAATCCTGGAATGCCCTCCCAAACAACCTAAGACACATGACCTCTCTTCACCAATTCAAAAAACACCTCAAGGTTCTCCTAAACTCCCAATGGCTATGCCCTTGCTCTAATCCAGACTAACAGCAAACATCCCAGGCCCACCGAAGCCTCTACCCAACCCAAAACCTTAAAGGTCTACAATGTAGCCATGTTAGGCCATCTACATAAGTCTGTACCTCTTTTAAACAATATGTATGACCTACTTGCTTGCTTTATTTTGCCTATGAATGTATTAATAATTACTGATCTGCTGATATTTTGTCTATCGACTTCTGTTCTTTGGAGCTTTTCTCCCCGGGCCTCTACTGAAAATGGACATGTATCCAGCTAGACTAGCCTGGTCAACAAATGTAAAATAAATAAAAATAAATAAATAGACCATCTCAGTTCGACTTTGTTAAAGGAAGGTCATACCTATTAAATCTGGTGAACTTCTTTGAGAGGATCTCCAAAGCAATGGATGAAGCCAAGACTGTGCACACAGCTTACCTTGACCTGGCCAAGGCTTTAGATATATTACCCCAGTTAGGCATACACAAGCTCACTAAATTAGGAATAAACCCTTTTTATCATCCACTGGATGGCCAAATGGCTAACTGATAGTATCCAGGTCAAAATGGGTGAGGCCACCTCCACCAATAGCCCCAGTCACTAATGGAATCTCTCAGGGCTCTGTACTGGGCCAACTCCTTTTTGGCATCTATTTCTCTGAAGATGAAGCACATGCTGAAGGATTATGGCTAAGTTTGCAGATGACTGCAAGCTGGAGATTATCATCGACTCCCCTACAGGCACAAGCATTATTCAAGAAGGCTGGTCTCTGACTAACAAATGGTGCAAAAGCCATTGTCTAACACAATGCTAATAAATGCATAATTGTACCCTTTGGGAAGTCAACCATCCTGGCTAATTACCATGTTGATAATACAGCCCTAAGAGTCAACACAGTGGTCAGGGATCTGGTCATGTATGTAGACAGTAGCGCTGTCTTCAACCACCACATGGTCACAGTGGTAAGGAAATTCATTTAGGTTGTACAACTTATAAGGGTACAGCATCTAGATCCAAACAGGTCATTATCCCACTGTACACTGTCCTTATCAGACCAATCCAAGTACAATGCTCACTTCAGTATGTAACTGACCAGCCATATTCAGCAACGAGAGTGACCTCAGAGGTTCCTTACAAAAAGGATACAAGGTGTAAGAAACCTGCCTTATGCAGACTACCTTAAAGCCCTTTCCCTACTACAGATTCCTGAGTGGTGATCTATGCCTCTCTTACAAGGCATGCGCAAACCCCACACTTCCGAACTGCTGTGTATTTGCAAGTCAAACAGTACCAGAAATACAAGATCTAAGGACCTGAATGTTGTCTGTGGCTTACACAGAAGTGCTGGAGAGAGAGACATGTCCCAAAGACTGACCCGACTATGATGGAACAGGCTTCCCATCCACTTAAAGCTGAGTTTGTCTATTATACAATTTAAGCGCAAACTAGACCAATAGATGGGGGAATAGGAAATTTACAACAGGTCTGGCACCCATGGTCCTTATGGACAGAGGTAACTTATAAATGCCTGGCCATTAATGCCCTGTTTGGATACAGGACCCCATTATTCTTTCAGAAAACCTTGGCTAGGCTTAGAAAGCCCCCCCCCCCCCGTGGTCATTAGCCTAGTAACAATTTGTGAATTTACAGTTATAATGCATGTAAGATAATTATTTATGCTGCTTTTAAAAATCCATTTATTCATGCATACTCTGTCTACAACTTTTACCCTGCAGCATCTTACATGTTCTGAGACACTTGCTCCACTCATCACCATTTTGCCTGTACACTTCTGTGCAGTTTTACATCTGTGCCCATAACCGTCTTACGTAAAGGTGACAAGGGATACAGGGTCACAGCTTGTATAGCACAGTAGTAAAGGGGAATATATGCTGTAAACCTACTTGCTGCCATTTCTGGGTACAACTTACATTTATGCTCAATGTCACCCGTACAATTCCAGGAAACCTTTACTGTGCATTCACTTGTAGGCTACTGCTGTCCTGGGCTGAACCTACAGTTTCCATCTCTAATATGCAACAGCTAGTTGCTGGTCACTCAGTTCTACCATCCCCTAAACTGGTCCATTCCATCTGCAGCTAACTAATCAAACCTTGTTTTCAAAAGACTGTCTGGGACTAAGCCTCCCTTTATATCAGTGGGCTGCGCTAGCTATTTGAGTTATTTAATATTTTTAATGAAGAAAGGCCATTTAATTTTAGAGTGGCTAATGAAGAAACATTATTACATCGCAGTGCAGACAGACTATTTCTAATGCTGGCTTATAAATCTTTGATAACCGCAATATGCTTCAACATTCCACAGCTTAACAAACATGTTGTGGATATTATTAAACTCTTTCAACACATGCTTTCAAAAATAGCAGCTTCCTCCAGGAAAGTGAACGCCTGAGTTTTGTTAACAGAACTGACTATTATAAGCACCTCACTTCCAAAAACGCAGTTCCTTTTTCTTTTTGAAACTATAAGATCTGTCAAAAGTTTCTGACAATCTTCTGGAATCTGCTTTTAAAAGAGGCTAGTCAGCCTAGACGCAAGTACACATACAGTAAAATGATTAAAAAGCCCCCTCTCTATGCACACTAGCAAGATGCCTAATTTAGTTAACAAGCCATCGCAAATAGTGTACTTCAAGGGTTCATCTTATCAACTATATCAAAACCAAACAAACAAAAGCTTAAAATGTTATATAACTCTAAACCATATCTTGCAGAACCAGCTATGCTGTACCCCGATAGAACACTCCAAATTCATACCCTGCTACACCAATTCTAATAGGTAAAAACTCAGTCACATAAAATGGAAGAAAACTATAACAAAATAGCTAAGGGTCCAGGTCTACAAGGAGTTGTACACCTCACAGTAACCACTTCATACTTATACACAGCTCCACTATGTTGCTTTAGCACAAAAGCATGCAGCACTGCACTGAGGTGGGCTGGCTCCATAAGTTATAACTGTGCTAAAAGAAGTCTAGGGGAAGGCATACAATAATTAGCTATGTGTTCTCCCAGAGAACTGCAGAATCTCTTGGTTGTGTAACAGGACATGGTCACACATGACAATGAACAGGGATGAAAGTTCATGTTCACCCATTGCAATAGAGGTAAGTAGCAGAGAGTTTACTAGACAGATAGTGTTTGGAGGGGGGGGGGGGTTGCAGGTAGGAAAGGGTAGGGCTGTTTGTGTAAGTAATACATAAACTCCAGCACTTGAAGACAGTAATAAACTTACTGACTGCGTAAAAAGAACCAAACACATTTATTAAATCAAAACCAAACTGGTTTCACTTCAGATATGTGGCTTTCTCAGTGTATTTTAATATCTAATGAGCAACGAGTCAATACACTATTATACAAGTTCATTATGCATGCAAACAAGTGCCATCATATTTTAGCTGTAGTGAAAGAACAATGTCTGTATGATACAAATCCTGTTTTTTTTTTGTTTTGTTTTTTTTTTATTACACAGGGACACAAAAAGTATCAAATTAGAACAGTTTAAAAAAAAAAAGAATGCTTATTAATATAATGTGCTGGACAGACACAATGTAACCGTAACCAGATCCAATACTGCATGTATAGTATAAACAAATACATCCAAACATGTCCATAAAACAAAAGTTATGTGCTCACCATAATGATGCATCTATGTGGTCCATTTTCATTCCTCAACTGAAAGGTCTCGGCCACTTTCATTACGTCCATGGATCCAGCTCTTGAGCTAGTCACTTTACCCATAATGTCCCACCATCCCGGTATACCTCAGATCAAGTTTACTGCCAACCTCTAACATATACATGACACTATATAAACATGAAAAAGCAAGATAAAGGCATAATAGAAAGGCTGGAGCCAAACAGGGAACAGGTAAACTCCCAAAGGGACATCCCTTAGATCCCACTAGGAAGAAAGGAAAGGGAGTTGGAGGGTGAGGAGTTGAGGAAGAGTAAAAATGGACCACAAAGATGAGTACATAACTTTTTTATCCCATGTTGTCATTTTCATTCATTCCTCAACTGATGGGACAAAGTTCCCAGCTAGATGAACCTTGGGTGGTCCTCCTGGAAGGATATCGCAGAGTACAGTGGAACCAAATGCTGCGTTATTTCTGGAAAGTATGTTTAATTTGTAATAAGCAACAAAGGTATGCACATTAGCCCGAGTGGAAGCTACACCAATATCATCTATTGACACTCTTGACCAAAAGGCAGAGAAAGTGGCTACAGACCTCATGGGATGTGATTGGGGGAGCATAGCTAAAGATAAACCTCTTTATAAACAAAGGATATACAAGCAACCATTTAACCAGCATCACTTTAGACACTGCTTTACCCAATTTGTTCTTGGAGAAAGATAAAAATAACTGGTCAGTTTTCCTGAAATCTCGGGTTCTGTGCAGATAAAACCTAAGCTGCCGAGGGACATTCAAAAGATGCAGCACATATTCTCCTTTGTTTGAGAATTTTGGAAAGATCACATGTAAATAGATGACGTGATTTATGTTGGATTCAAAGCAACCTTAAGTAAAAAAACATGGTTCTGTGCATAATGACACCCTATCGTTATGGAACGTCAAGTATGGAGATCTAGCAGAGGGGACTTGGAGTTCAGATACTCATCTAGCATAAGTGATAGCGACCCAAAATAATTGTTTTCCACGATAAAAATGTAAGATCAATCTTCACTGAAAGCTCAAAAAGAGGTAGGGCAAGAACTGCAACAGCAGTCTCAAATCCCAAAGGGGGATAGGATCTTTAACTGGGGGACTGAGTAAAAAGGTACCCTCAATGAAGGCCTTGTACAACCTCAAAGAAGCAGAAAGCTTCTGAGAGGATAAAAGAATATGTCAGACTGGGGAGGAAAGCCTATACTGTTTAGCCATCACTGGAACTGGAGAAACCGTGCAGTCAACTTGAAGCCATTAATGTCCAGATGTTTCATCCCTGCCAAGTGAAATAGTTTGGCTGCATATCCCGTATCCAAGGTGGATACAGAAGATGAGGCCACAGGAATGGGAACCAAACCTGACAAGGCCAAAAGGTACAATGATGATGACTGTGCTCTTTAACCTGGGATGCTTTCTGTAGAAATTTGGGAATGGGGGGTAACAGAGGGTAAGCATAAAGGAGACCAGGGAGCCAATTGTGGACTAGAGCATATCTCTGTGACACCCCCTTGGAGGAAGCAGGGCAAAAAGCGTGCTGAACTTCTTGTTGAGGGGAGAAGCAAGTAGGACTGCTCTCATTTCCAGGACAATGATGTGCAAATTGGCCTCTTCTGTGGACCACATACCTTGAACTGTCTTTCCCAAGAAATTCACCCCCCCCCCAATCTGAGAGGTGTCCTTGGTGACTGTGGCTACTGGCTGTGGGAGAACAAAGGGCCGGCATTGACAAACTTTATCTGAGTGAATCCTCCGAAAAAAATATTCTTTGCAAACTTTGGAAATCTTGACTGGAGTGCTCAAGGGCTGCTGAAAAATAAGCCACTGCACTGACAGAGTCCACTGTAAGACCCACACGTGAAATCTGGCTAAAAGAAGTACAATTATTGCTGCTGACATCAATCCTAAGGCTTGTAACACTAGTCTTGTGGGGGGGGGGAGGTAAGAGTGGGAGATCATTTCCATGACTTATAGTCTGAAGGTATGAACTCTTGTTGGAGAAAGTGATGCTATTTGGTTGATCGTGTCTAGAAGAACACCCAAGAACTCCGGAGTCTGCATAGGTGTAAGTTGTAATTTGGTGTAGTTAACCATGATGCCCATGTGATGACATAACTGGAGAAAGTAGTCCCTTGTTTGGATAAGTAAATGTCTGGATGGAGCGGTTAGGAGCCAGTTGTCTAGGTATGGAAATGCACAGAATCCCAGCAGTCTCAGGTGAGCTGCTACCACTGCCATGCATTTCAACACCCTGGGGGTTATAGAGAGGCAAAAGGGCAGTGCCCTGATCTGGCAATGACTGGCTCCCAACCAGAAGCGCAAGTGTCTTCTGGAGCACCTGTTCATTTTAATATGATAGTATGCATCCTGAAGATCTGCTGAGCAGATCCAATTGTCCTTTAAGAGGCAACATGGACTAACAGTGACCATCCACAATATTGAATATTTTAGATATTGGTTAGTTTGATGAGATCCAGAACTGGTCTCAAGTCCCCTTTGTTTTTGGCACTAAAAAGAATCTTGAGTAGGTTACAGATCCCTTTTGGTCTGTGGAAACGTTTTGGATGACATTTTTTCTAGAAGCTTTACTAATTCCAAGGCTGCTGCTTCCCCCTAATTGGGTGGAACACTGGGGATCTTTTTTGTTGGCGGAATATGGGAAATGGTATGAAATAACCTCTGAATATGTTCTTTTACAACCAAAAGTCTTTTGTGATGGATGCCCAGCCATCTGGGTGCAGAGATAAGGCCTCCTGACTGCCTCCAGAGTACAGCAGTCAGGCAACCCTTCAGGAGCACTGGTAGGGCTTGTTAGAAAAGGTGTCTCTGAATCCATGGTTCTGCAGGCCACACCTGCCACAAGGGCAGCGCCTCCCATTAGAGTTCATGCTTCTGCCCCGGGAAGAATTATCTCCTCATGAGTCCTGGAAACATTCTTGGGAGTTGCGAAAACACACCTTTTTACCACCTCATCGATTCCAGGAGAAGGACCTCTGAGGGGTAGAAAAATGGATCTCAATGGCAGATATGATTGTTCTATCTTGCTCTCCTCTGGAGTGCGTTTCTTTAACTTTGGGGCCAGACAAGGATGATCCATCAAAAGGAGCATTGATGAATGAAGACTCGACTTGAAGCGCTCCGCTAAATCACACAGGCACATCCAGGCATGCCTTCTGACCAGAATACCTGAACCTGCAGCTCTAGAAGTACCTTCAGCTGCATGAGAGATCAGCCTCATAGATGGGTTGGGTATTTACATGGCTAATGGCCACAAGGGCCTTTTTATGCCTAGCCATGCATCTCAAATCTCTGACAAGTTCTGTTACCTTTGATAAGTGTAAGCAGGGGCTCGGGAGGTGAAACATTTACAAGCAGGGGCCTGAGAGATGAACCATTTACAGGCCGCCTGTGTCCATTAGTGACATAGGTGCCAAACCAGGGATGAATTTCCTGTTCCCCATCCAATTGTCCAAGTTATACTTGAATTCAGTTATGGAGGAAGTCTACTTCACATGGATTGGGAGCCTGTTCCAGAAAAGGGATAGTCTCCAGGATACATACTTGTCTGTCCAGTAGGTCATATTTATAACACAGCCAAGGTTCATCTTTAGAATGAGTAATTTTGGTGCTGTTTGTTTTGCGGTTATGCAGGAAGTCCACCAGAGTGTGGTCTGACAATGCCTTGTATGCCAGGCATAGATCTCCCCTCAAAAGCCTGTAGGAGACAGAATAAAGGAATAGGGCCTTGAGGCAGTCTGCAGAGGACATGCTAATTATACCCTATATTATTTTAGGGGGGAACCTCTGTGGATGTTCCAATTGTTGGATATGCCTGGTTAGGTACATACAAAAGGGGGCACTGTATTCAATGACAGGTATCATGAATGCTTAATACAGTGAAACAGTGACTTCCTTGAACCTAGTTGAGAATAAACTTGTTTTTGATCCTCCACATACATTGACCTTGAAACAGATTTGATAATATCCTTGATCAAATCCCTTTGTAACCTGGTGAAGTATGCCAAAAAATTCAGCGACAGAACAGCAAAATTCACCAAGGCATAAAAGTGCTTGCCAATCTGTCCAAGGCCCTGTACTCCCTATTAGGGGGGTGGACAGATGAGCTCTGTTCTACAAGCTCCCTCTTACTGGATGCTGCCACAACCATGAAATCTATTGGGATTGCTTTGCTCCACTGTACCCTATCTTTGGGAGGAGCTAAAAACTTATCTGGCCTCTTAGGTATGGATTCCATAGTATCTGACTCCTTCCATGCTCAGTGTGAGATAAGGTTGATTAATTTCTCAGCTGGATGAGCCACCCAAGACATAGCTGGGCCAGCTACGAAAGCTTCTACAAACACTGACTCACCCTGGGAAGGGGTTTCATAAAACAATCCACATCTCTGTTTAAGAAGTTCCAGGATCTCTCCAAAGGGAACATCATCAGGTGGAGATTTGGGCAACCCCTCCCTTCTATCGAAGTCCATGTCTTCAGTGATAGATTCTGGAGAGGAATCTAGGTGTCTCCTTTTGCATGTCCTTTTCCTAGGAACCTCATTGTGAGGTGGTCTGGTGAAGTATCAGAACTGGGCTGTGAGTCCTGTGTGAGGACTGTCTGAAGGCTAGTACGGCATGGCTCTCACTGTGAAATAAACTGGCTGACAGCTTAAATTTGAAGGAGGGAGGAAGACTGGATCCGAACAGGGTAAGCATATCTTCTCTTTGGGTACAGAGAAAGCCCTCTCCACTATCTCGAAGGCAGAAGGTCCAGCAGAAATGACTGCCGGTAGCATCATTGCCGAATTCTGAATCCCAACAGCCCCTTGCCTCAAGGAAGTAGTTGGAGCTGAGCTAATGCCAAAGTGCTGAGAGGTAATGATGCCCCTGACAGCTTTGGAGTTAACTCCAACCCCTGGAGCCAATGCTATGGCTCTAAGAGTCATCCTGCTCCAAAGAGATCGGAACCAAGGGACTCAGTAGCATGTTTGAAGTGGAAGAACAGCCAGTCTTTTCAAGCCAACAAGCACATTCTGGAATATCTCAGATCCAAGGACATCAAAATCACTGGTTGGATTAGAGGAGATAAAACATGAGGCTGAGAAGAGGGCAGTTTCACAGGTCCAGTGGAAGACAGAATTACCCCCATTTGGATCTGAGCCATGAGAAACTTCCTCATCCTTCCATCCACCTCTGCTTCAGATAAACTCCTGGGGTACCTAAGGGAAGAACTTGCAGAAGGTGGTCTGGAGTGTTTTTTCATTGTCTCTCGCAAAAGAGGTGAATGGAGCCGAGGAGATATCGGCTCCAGGGAGAAACGAGGAGACCTGATCCAAGGGCATTTGGTGCTGGGAGTTGTAGGATCCAAGGTTGACGTCAGATATGTTTTTTTAGAAACTTTAGCTGGAGATTCAGGAATAACAGCCAGATAAGGAAAACAATCAGGGGACTGTTTCCTGTAATCCTTCTCTTTTGGAGCACAGTCATGTCTCTCTTTTTTGGGTTTTCATAGCGGGGCTTGAGCCCCAGCTTGTAAAGAAGCAGAAGAAGAAGGTAGTAGGCCTTTTAACACTAACGTGTTTCTCCTGTTACTCAAAGCATGGCAGATGAATCCCAAACAGATGGAGCAGTCAATTTCGGGATGGGCAATGACCAAACCTCTCCTTGTGGGCATCAGAATTACGGATGTGTATTTCTTAAAGCCAGTAGGCTTGTCAGCCATATTGAAACCAAGTAGAATGACAGATTTATTTGTGTGTGTGTGTGTGTGTGTGTGTGTGTGTGTGTGTGTGTGTGTGTGTGTGTGTGTGTTTAAGTAATAGATACAGAGCAGCAGAAAAGAAAATACTAACAGATGGTATTCCAGAAGGACCCTACAGACAGGTACATAGAAAACAAAGAGAGAAAGAATACTAATGATGGTATTTAGAAGGAAACCCTCACAAGGGTACAGAGGTCTAACTAGAAGAAAAAGTCAGAGAATTTCAATATTATCAACAGCCTGCTGCTTAGGCAAAGGGAGGAAGGGAAAAATATATTACAAATAAACGGGTTCCTATTGCATGATCGAAAATTGTAAACGGCGAACGTGTATTGAACAAACCCGATTGGTTGAAACGTTGCGCGCGTAACACGGAAATCGCCGTAGGGAATATTTTCCCTTTACTTCAATGCAGTGCGATCTCGGAGTAGGAATATTTAAGTAGCGGGGGTGTGGGGGGTGCAGCGTTTAGTTAAGTATAGTTTTATTTATTTATTTTTTTTTTTTATTATATGTTCAAAATTTCAAACATCGCTCATATGGTGTCGACCATATGGTGTTCGAGGTTTGAAACTTTTGAAAATATAATACAGACCCCAAATAAACTCACAAATGACGAAACAGATAATCCTTTAACACCCTTATCTTGAGAGCAGAAAATTCATGTCCAAACGATGTGGTGACAAATGAGAACTGAAGTATACCAGCGTGGAAGAGCACTGTGAGTAGAGGGCGGAACTCAAGAGCTGCATCAGTGAGTCTAGCAAAAGTGGCTGAGTTGGATCTGAGGTCGGATCTGACATTAGTTGAGTAATGAATAAAAATTACATCAGATCATAACTTTTAGAGCTAAATACACAACTATGTACTTATAAAGTACATTTCCCATCCTTATGCATCAAATATCACTCGTGGGCAGGAGTTCATAAAACTAACACAGCCTTCTCAGTGAAAAATAATATCTGATGAGCAGAAAACATTCACATAGGTTTTTAGTTTGATTATGCATTCACAATGAAGGCATAACATTAAAGCAACTGCAAAAGCAGAATGCTTATTAAACACATAGCCTTCGCAGAGAAAAAAAAGATCTGATAAGTAAAAAGCATGCATAAGATAACCTGCTGGACAGGGAAAAAATATGCTCTGCAGCTTTCAAAAAATATCAGACAGGAATTCTCTACAATATTAAAAAGAATTGTCAAAATACTGAACAGTAAGTAACTACAGAAGAACTGCAAGATGGTTTATGCTAAATCTAATTCTCAAGACATTTCTGCTAAAAAGGAAATACAATCTTTATTAAATAACAAAAGATGGTTCCATAAAAACAGATAAGCTTGAAATGAAGATAAGCACTATAAAGGAAGATTATGAAACATGTTGTTACTTAACCAGATAACTAAGTTCAAGATATTCAGCTTTCTGGAATAGAGGAGGCGATGAATGAAACAACATAAATTAAATCTTTGAATATCAAGATCTAGAAAAAAAATAAATTGCATCAAGAGTCTGACAATGAAAGGACTGCACAGGTTAGCTCTCAAGGCAAAAACCAATGACAAGACCCAATCATATTAGTTATATTTGACTTCCACAGTGTAACAGGAAATTTACTGATAAACAGGATATTTTGAATTGCTTTAAAATTCACTATAAGCATAATGAAGGGCCCTATGAAAATAACTGAACAGCATTGCACAAAACAGAACGTGGACTCCTGCATTTATTAATATGTTTTGTTAAATAAGCAAATCTAATAGGGCAATGCTCTTTTCAATGCAGACTTAACATAAAAAGCTCTAACTTTACAATCAAAATGCATTCCATACAATTACGTAACAAAAATATGTATTTATTCTTAGTTTACAGGTACAGTACTGATCTAAACAGACCATTCTAAGGATCAGCCCAGGAGAGAACAAGTAATATTATAGAACTAGCAGCATACTGTGCATTGGTAAGGGTATATAAAGTTGAAGATGTAGTACAATGTCAATGCTTTGATCCTGAAGCATTCAAAGCAATGTGCATTGACAGTATGTGCTGAAAGTGTATTTACAGTGTGTACAAAGAAATAATTACTGGTGGAGAGAGTGGTGAGAGGAAGGTTCATGGTACTGCATGAGTGGGATAAGTAAGGGAAAAGGAGTGACTTAGATGAGAGTGAGGGGATATTGGAGGGTGTTAAATGTGTCCATAGGTGCTGAGCTGCCTGTATTTGAAGGAGGGATGAGAGATAAGTGGGCCAATTGTGATGTCATGTAATGCCATGCGATATGAAGCATCTGCATGATGTTTCTCTGAACAGGCTTTTTTAAGATTTTTTTTTTTTTTTTTTTTTTTTTTAAGATCTTGCCTGAATCTATTGAAGGGGAAGCGGTAAGCTGAACTGCAGATCTGCTGGGAGAGACTGCCAAATCTCCGGAATCAATAGTGGAATGGTGAAACAGAGGATTGTGATCTTAGGTTACATGCTGTGGTAGTTTTGGTGAGTTGGCTTGCAAAGAAGTGGTATGTTGCATTTTGCATTAGTTTATATGTTAACAAGACCAGGTGTACTGTACCTCTGTGTTTTACAGAAATCTTTTTTGCTTTGGTTGGGACTCTGCAGTGATGCTCTTGAGGAGACCAGGATATGAAACTGTAGATGTGGGTTCATAGGTTGGTACTAGGCTATCAGCCCTAGGGCCTATACAAGCCTAGTCATAACAATTCCCTGGCTATTTCTTCACACACTATTTACTTCCCTGGACCCCTGTCTAGCAGGGTGACTGACATGATCCCCGGCGTGAATTTCCTTTCTCCCATCCAATCAAGGATCCTTTTGAAGCGGGCCAAAGAGGCGCTCTGCTTGACATGTATGGGCAGTCTATTCCAGAGTCTGGGGAGTCTCTCGGTCAGGAACCTATCCCTCCAGCATGTTTTGTTGTTTTGTTTATTGTGATGACAAGATTTAGATCCCTGGAGCGTGTGGCTCTGAGGAATTGGGATTTCTTTAAGTGTAGCATGTCCAACAGCTCTAGGTTTGACATGGCCTTGTATGTTAAGCAGAGATAGCCTCTGAGTAGACGATATGCGACAGAGTATAGCTGGAGTTTTTTAAGGTGGTCAGCATAGGGCATCTGCTTTAGGCCTGTGATTCTTTTAGTGAGGTATTTCTGCGACCTTTCCAGTTGTTGCAGATGTCTTGAGAGGTACATACCAAATGGGGCGTTGTATTCTATAATGTGTCTAATGAGGGATGCGTACAGTGGGACAATGACCTCCTTTTTTCCGGATGAAAAGCCCTTAGTGATGAGGTGTGCCACATAGAAGGATTTCCTGACTGTTGTGGCGATGTGGTTACTGAAGGTGAGACCACTGTCCACCTGTGTCCCTAAATCTCTTATCACACTTTTGGTGTTCAGTGTACTGCCACCTATGCAATAATTCATGGGTACATGTTTTTTCCCAAAGGGGATAACTACACATTTCTTGGCATTGAGCTTCAGCCCATGGCTCTGGCACTAAGCATCTGTTTCTGTAAGGCCCTTTTGTAGAGTATCCACATCATTTGGTGATTCAATAATGGCTCCCAGTTTGCAGTCATCTGCGAACTTTGTTAGCCAGAGTCCCTTAGTGTTGGCATGTACTTCAGAGAAGTAGATGCCAAACAAGAGAGGTCCTAGGACTGAACCCTGAGGTACTCCACTTGTCTGGAGCTGGATTTGAAGTCAGCTACTTTTACAGTGTGGGTTCTGTCAGTAATCCAGATGGCAACCCATCGAGTGACATAGGGATTAATGCCCAGCTTAGTAAGTTTATCTATGATTCCAGAGTGGGGGATGGTGTCAAAGGCCTTGGCGAGATCCAGATAGGCTGTGTGGACTGCCTTACCCTCATCCACAGCTCTGGAGACTGATTTGAAGAAGTCAATAAGGTTCAGGAGATAAGATCGGCCCTTCATGAACCCAAACTGGGTGGGGTCCAATGTTTTAAGGTTGCCAAGGTCTTTGTTTATAAGTTCCATGACAATATGCTCCATGGCCTTGCAGATCAGGCTCGTTAGACTGATGGGACGGTAGTTCCCAGGATCCAAGGTGGATCCCCCCTTGTGGGGTGGGATAACTGCAGCTGTGTGCCACTCAGTGGGCACGAAGCCTGAGGTGAGGGTATGATTAAACATGACACTTAGGTGAGGTGCCAGTTCATTTTGTAGTTCATGTAGTACACAGCCCGGGATGTCATCTGGTCCCATGGATGCTGCATTCTTAAGCTTTGGAGAGTGCGTTTTTTACCTGTGTGGCTGTTATTACCGGAATTTGGCACTCTTCCAGTATTGAGATGGGCCATTTAGGGGGTGAGAGGGGGGTGAAGTTGGCACCGAATCGATCTGCCAGGATATTGGCAATATCCTTGGGATCAGTATATTTAATGCCATTCTGTTGTAGCTCAGAGCAGATCTGAGCAGTGCCATTTATATTCTTGACATAGTTATAGAATGCCTTGCGGTTGTCTTTGGAATCTTTGGCAATTTTATTTTCGTAACTAGCTTTGGAGGATTTTATGAGGGATCTCTACTTCTTACTGAGGCTGGCAAGGAAGTTTTTTGCATCCTGGGATTTTCCTCTTTTCTGCAACAGTTTTTTTTTTCCTTTTGTTGTAGTTTGTTTATTGCAGGGGACCACTAAATTGGCTTCCTTTTTTTGGAGGAGAGCATCTTGGTTCTATTTGGGATGGCACGATTCATGCATGAGTGGATGTGCTCGTACAGTGCCTTAGTGTAGGACTCAGCAGTCAAACTTTCAGTTCCCGTCTGCATGGCTGTCATGAAGTTTGTAACTTCTGACTTGAATAGCATGAAGTTGGCCTTGGAGAAGTTTTTTATGGAGGTTTCCTTACTGGGGGGGTGGGGGTGGGATGTGGATGTTAAGGATGATTAGCTTATGGTCTAAGCTGACCAACGAGGGGGTGACCATAGGTGTGGAGCATCGATTTCCCATGTTGGTAATGACCAGGTCTAGGATATTGGAGCCCCTGGTGGGACTATGGATTAGTTGATCCAGGGCATTGGAATTTATGAATTCCAAGAACCGTTGGGCAACGGTGTTGGTGCACGAGTAGTTTTCCCAGTTAATGGCAGGGTAGTTGAAATCACCCAGTATTAGGGTGTTTGGCTGTATATTAATATTTTCCAGTATGTTTAGAAAGGTGTAGTGAGAATCTTGGGGCATGTTGGGGGATCTGTATCAAGCTACAATTTGGATTGCAGTCTTACCTGCTGAAATTTGAAGGACAGACAGGTTCCCTTTAGTTGCTGTAGCTGGCAGGAGTAGTCTTTACTCAAATTGAGCCATTAGGACTTCTTTGCCTACACCCTTTTTGCTATCATGTGCGAGGAAGTGGGGTATTTTTATTTATTTTTTGTAGATAATAGAAGTGTGTAAATTTTGGACACTGACATCATGACTTAGAGCTGGAAGTTTAGTGACTGACCTAGCCAGATACCCAGGTATTTAAAAGAGTGGGTTAGTTTATATATGTTGTTTCCTATTAAGGTAGAGTGTCCATTTTGGAAGGACTGTGTTGATCTTTTGTCTGGAACTGAAGACCATGGTTTATGAATATATAACTGCCAGTATACAACCAAGTTTTAATTAGTGGCCCTATCACTGGACGGCTTGACTGTGAAGGCAAAGGAGTGAATGGTCAATGCAAAGTCATCATAACTGTTCTTCACTGCAGTTAGTGGACTATCTGCTTTTTTTTTTTTATTTCTCCAAATCTTTTGGGTTTCTAATACCATGATGGGAATGGACCCCATTCCTAAGTCAAAGTAGGATTAATGTTCATGAAATTAGTATTGTTTCAATCTTTGATGTCAGCAAGAAGTGCTCTTGGCAGCACCAGCAGTGTGCCCAGTAATGACGCTTTCTGCATTTCGTACGGGGGTTACATGGTTTGGTAATGTATCTAAATACGATTGCAGATTCTTTTTTATAAGACCAGTTACTCCTACTACTAGTGGAACTGAGTATCTTTCTTCCACACTGCTCTCATTTCTACGTGCAGATCCTGATATTTTATGACTGTCTCTCTCTCTCCTCTGTGCTAACCTTCTGATGTCTCCATAAAAACCCTTGGTCAGATGGAAAGGACAGAAGTTTTTTAAACATCTGCCTTTACTGGTTATTTACATTATCTTAACTGTGCAAAGAAATGCCTCAAATTAACATATTTATAAAATAATGTGTTAACTGTGCCTTTTATCTCTTGTGTTGCGGCTTCCTGCATGCAGTTCACCAGTTCTATTTAAACTGACACAAATGCACTACAGCTACCTCTAAAATTTAAGTTACTGTCTGTTCTGTATTCACTGAACTTTGCATAGACAGTCATTTTTTTTCATTGACTGATACACCAGAGATTGCATCAGTCAACACTGATGTACTGTAACATTCATCATACAGATGCAGCCTATGGTGATAAACCGATTAAAAAAGACAAGGACTCCAGCTCATTACTACAGAGTGGACTTGGACTTGCTATCCGACTAGAAACAGTTCACTATAATGTTTTTAAATAGCAATTTATCTTGCAAAGAATGTCAGCAGTGAAATAGTGTACGTGCTGCTTGTCACATGAATGATTTTTGTGTTATGAGGCTCATCTTCCAGGGGCCTTGATTTTGTGTTACAACACAGTTAAGTCGTAACTTACTTTTCAGGGGGGAAATAGATGGCACATATTTTGGAAATGGGATGAATCAGGTGTGCCCTTCCAAGCTTGGAACAATGAAAGAATATTGCAAGGGTAGACAAAGGTGCATTCTGAGATGCACATTCTTTTGTTGTTGAGCAATGGAATTAGAAATAATTGATCTGGGAATATAAACCTCTTCTGCGTCATCAACAGAACAGCTTGGAGGGACAGGTATATTTTGCAGAGTATACCACTGCTCTGGAACAGACTCCCCATCCACATAAAACCAAGTTCCACCATGTCCATTTTCAATGGCAATTTGAATTTATGCCCCTGTGCTATTAATGGACTGAGGCAGCTCCTAATGGTTTATCCCATGCATGGATCCCCCTCAAATTATCTATGGTATGACCACAGTTATTCTCATTAGGGGTAATATATAATTAAACTATGGGATGGGTAAGGCTAATTGCTAAACAAATGTAACAGGGAAACTGGTTAGGCTTAAAATGGCCCTCAAGGGCAGCTAGCCTAGTACTTAACTATGAACCTATGAATGAGGGTCCTTTGTTTTAAGCAACCTGGCTAAAAGAACATGGATATTTGCTTAGATTAAATAATTTACCTCCCACAATATTTTGAAGAAACCCTTTTGACTAATCAAAAACATCAGAAATGAATTACATTTGGGCTTAAGTGTGGTTATATTTCAGAATGTGAAGGAGCACATTATTATTATTAGTCAGGAGAAACGCATATGTTACTTTAACTGACCATAAACCTGACACATTAAAACAGTCCACAGTGATCAAAGTAATTTGGGTTCAGTGTTTATGACCTTGGTAAGTTTGTATAACCACCAAGAACTGCTTATGAGAATCTCTAAGTTTTGTAAGCAAGTCATGTTGTTTGATGTTCCGTACTAGACTTAAGTACCGTGCTGAATGAGACCGGTATCATTGCTAGGGGAATGGAATTTAGCTATGAAAACTGAAAAGATCGAGGAAGGGCCTAGAGCCCTTACAATGCCCTAGGATCAATAGATTTGTTGTTGTTCTGGAATACCAGATATAATGGGCAGTAGGGGGTTTAGAACAGTATAAATTCATGCACTAGTCTTTTGTTTACAATACCTACTCCAGAAATGATCAAGCCATTGCTTCCAGTGAACACTGATATTTGTAGGAAGGTTTTGTAACTCAACCATCCTTGTTTCAGATCACACAAGGGAAATTAATGTAGTGCTGAACACTACTTCTTTACATAGAATGTACCATTTCAGAACCATTTTTACAAAGTGCAGGAGTTTAAAATCTGCTTATCAGATCACTGCAAGATAACAGAATAAGATTCTGGCAATATCTCAGAGCTTTTTGCAAGAAATCTGAGAAGCATGTAAGGTGACTCTGACAAGGCTCATGATACACAGTGCTGAAAGGATACAGATGCCAAAGAGTAGAGCTATGAAGACTTGGCTAACTTGATAATATGATCTCCAGGATATGGAAGCTGAGGGAGTGTTTAAGCTTGAAGCCAACAAAGAAGTGAAGCTAGGCGTGCAAAGAATTTTAGCTAAGGGAGAGGAAGAATTTAGGAAAACAAGTTTACAGTTTAAGTACTTAGAAAATACTCATGCATCCCATAGAACATTGGCACATATGCTGCATGAGTAGAAAAAAAGAAAGGTGTAATGAAATGTGGGAATGGCAAGACATGGCAAGTAGGCACCAGTAAAAGTAAAGATTTTGGACATTTAAGTATTTTTTTTACAGAATCCTTGTCTTACACTTGAGATAAAGGAGGAGTCTTTAATGGACCACATTTTTTTATGACAGTTGACCTTTGACCATGGAGAAGCTTTGATGAGGCCTACTGCCCAAAACAAGAACTGTATTGAAAGCAGCCACTGGAAAATACCCTGAATCAATGGTTTTATGAAATAATCTGATGAAGTGAAAGGAAAGTGAGTAATGTGGAGGGAAACTATGGTTTCAGTGTTTCATAAAAAAGGGAAGGATCCAATATCGTTTTCACCTTCATAAGATCACTTGTGTCCCTTGATTGACAACCCTCCAGTCTTAAGTCTTAGTCTTAGTTTTGAGTGGCTGTCAAATTTACATTTATGTATTTGCTATGTAATTAACTAACTAGGTAAGTAAACTGGTCCAAAGGCAATTTTCCAGCCACAATGGGAGAAGAGAGCTAACAGTGAAAACTTTGACTAGTCAAAATAAAGCAAGATGTTGGTACATGTGTGCTAGTAATTCACAAGTACTAACTGGTACCAGCAAAATCAGGGATCAGCATTGGTAAATGCTTTTAAATCAGTCAGGCTAATTAGTCAGGCACAATTTATAAAGAAAAATTAAACAATCCTTCCAGATTTACATAACCAAGGAAGCTGATCTGTTGAAAGACTGATATTGTGGCTAGTGGAAGTCCAAATCTAACAAGTCAGCTCCTGGACTCTACAAAGTTTCTGCCTCTTTTTAAGTTCTGGCTTACGGGATCATTTCTCACTTGTAATCGTAGCCTCCATGACTAATCACACACAAGCAGGCATTTCAGAATGTGAAGTGGGTGCACTATTACACACCCCTACAGCAATACAGCTGACTATTATTACTGTGATCTGAACCAGCTGACTATGATTACCATATGCACAAATCTAGTCTGCCGCTGCATGCCTCTGATTGTTCTGCAAATGAACTGTCACACTGTGTGAATTATACAAACATGTCATTCTGTATCACTCTCCTCTAAATTTATCCTCCCCTAAGCCACACCACTGTTTTACAATGAACGGTCTCACTCTTTCAATTGTAGAAATAAAGACTTGAAACTATATGTTGAAACTGCTGAGTATCTAACCAGCTCAAGTTGTGGATGAAAATGGCCTGTGGACCTGTCTACCAACAGTCAACAAAGTTAAATAAATAAATGCCGTTTGGATCTTTTCTGTCACCTGCACTTTTCTGGTGTCACGCGCGAAAAGGCCTAGAACATTTTAATACATGCAAATGGTACAGCTTTCAATATTCATAAAAAAACAGGTACATCAAAAGGTGCGTCTTACAATGATTTAAGAATAAGCATCAAACTACATCACTTGCTTTCAAAACTTAGGCATTCCCATAAACATTTCTGATTAGTTCCCTTTGAAATCTCTTAAGATTAGGGAAAGTCAGCCCAGGCAGGGAATTGCAAAAGAGTTGCTGCACTGGTGGTATAAACCCTCAAGTTAAAGCAGGAGGGACTCAGGAGACAAAATGTATGCTTGAAGTGCAGTATGTGTGTGGGGGAGAGCACAGAAAATATGCATGTGGTGGGCAAGTATGGAAATTAAAAAGTTTTGAATGGAAGTAGGCAGCGTGCAGATAGAAACTTACAGGCAATGACAGCTGTACATGCTCGGTGTACAGTAACACTGCCAGAAGGGGTGAGCAGTAGAACTGAGGATAATAAGGGGAGGAATGAAACAGTGTGACTTTAGAAGGGGGCAGTGCCAGCAGTACAACCATGCAAAGGTGTATAAGGTGGATGAAGAAACCGGTGAAGGAAGCAGGAAACTAAAAACTGGAGACGGTGGATAAAAATGGAAGGTGAAACAGAAGGAAAGTGTGTGAGGAAACTAAGGTGTAGAAGTAGAAAAAGGAAAAAAAGGTAAGGAGGCACATGGGACTAGGGATAAAATGGAGATATATGTATATGTCTGGGGGCATACGGTAAAGGAAAGGCCCCTAACTCGGGGCAGAATAAGGCTGTCAGTATGATGCACCAACAGCAGCAGTTTTGTAAGGTGAACTGCCTATAACAATGCACAGTATAAACTGTTTGTATATATTTTTAATACTACTGGTTAGCAAAATAAAAATATATTGTATAATCTTTTCATTATATATGGTATTCTAAATATTTCATTAGAAAGGATTCAGAAAACAATTTGATTAGTATTCTAGAAGTCTGAAGCACATCTTCAGGTTAGAAGTAACCCGCTATATATCTTCCAGGAAAATAAATGCAGCTGCAGCATTTTAAGTGATTTTAAGACACTGCATTATGAATAAAATTAATTTACTTATTCTGTTTTCACTATGTCAGTGTCTTCAAACAAGTTAACATCTGATCTTTTCTCAAGAATACTTCTTGTTGCAAAGTAAGCAAAACTGACAAAGTAAAGTAAGGAAAAAACATGTCTGTCCTTCATTAGCATATTTTACAGGCTACAGACATAGCACATGAGAAAAAATGCCTGCGTTATGTTTAAGAAATCATTTTATCCAATTTTGAAGCACAACATTTTGAAATACTGAGAAAACTAAGATGGTTTCATATCTAAGTAATAATCATGGCACACTTTACTTCTGAAATCCTAAATGAAATATTACTCATTCAAGCAATGAGATAATTCATAGTTTATTAGCTGCTAAGAAAAATTAGATTATCAATGCCTGGCAGATCTTCAGAAATGTAATAATTTACACAATACATTACAAAAGGATTTATATTACTTATAAAATAAATAAAAAAGTTCATCTTATATATGAAAACATAACTTTTAGTGACAACTCCATCTAACTGCATCAGCTGGAGAATGAACTGGTCATTCAGGATCACATTTGCAATTGCTATGAAAAAGCAGGGCTACAATAAGAGCCTGAAGGGCCTAGAGCTGAAAATTTATAATAGGCATATGTGTCCAAACAGAACTGGCCTAAGGTGAAATGGAGTCCTATGCAAAGAACTCCATGGTACCTGCAGACTAGTCCCCCCAACCCCCCATTCTTTGTCCATCCTGGCCTCTTCACACCATCCAAATTACCTTTTTCTTGTCTTACTCTTCAGTTTTTTCCTCCATCTTTTCAATACAACCTAACTGGCTAAGGCTGCACTACCATAGTCTTCTAGATGCCCACTGGAGCATTTTAGAGCTTTTATATTTTTTAACTATTTTACCACCATCCTTTCAGCACACAATAACTGCACAAAACTGCACTGGAAAACCTGTGTAATAAATAAATAAATATTGGGGGGGGGGGGTCACAAAGTCTCCAGAAGGAAAGGTTTCTGGATGCTCTGAGGTGCATCTTAGAGATTTCCAAACTTTTTGTCCACTGATTGTTTGGAAAAAATCACGACTAAGGAAAATAGTTCATTTTTTTTCTTTCAAAGCTGATAAAATTAGAAGTTATGTACTCACCATAACGTTCCATCTGAGTAGGTGACTTCAAACCTGTGGGTATCGGATCCGATCTCGATCCGAGCTGGCAATAAAAGCTTAGGCCCGTAGCTCCTCCTCTTACCCATAACCCCTGCCAAGCCCTGACTGACCTCAGATTGAGTTTGCCTCAAAATACTGACCACAGTATACTAAAACAGCATAATAAAGGTCGGATGAATGAAGTCTCAGATGGAACGTTATGGTGAGTACATAACTTCTAACTGAAGTAGGCAGACTTCATTCAACCTGTGGACAGAGTCCCTAGCTACCTGAATCTGGATGTTCCGAGCACCGCTGAGCCAAAGGATGCTCTTCCTCTAGAAACAACATCCACCTTGTAATGAGAAATAAAAGTATGAGACGAGGCCAGATATCATCCAACCAAACACGGACTGTAGAATGAGCCGAAACCTCTGAGGAGCAGGTCTGCCTGAAGTGTCATATGCCTGCAGAATGCAATTAGCAATCCATTTAGATAGAGTGACTTTAGTGACTGCTTTACCCAGAGCAAATTTAGCAAAGGAGACGAACAGCTGATCTGATTTCCTGTAGCTGTCCTGTTAATATAAATCTATGAACATCCAATGAATGCAATTTGTATTCTCCTTTGTTTGAATACTTGGGAAAAATACAGGCAAATTGATTGACTGGTTGATATTGATTCAGAAGAGACCTTCGGAAGAAAAGATGGATTGGTCCTGAGGCACACCCTATCAGGGAAGAAAGAAAGATATTTGACACATAGAGCCTGAAGCTCAGACACCCTTCTGGCTGAAGTGATAGCTACCAGAAAGGCAGTCTTCCAGGAAAGGTATTTTAAATCAGCAGAAGCTGCAGGCTCGAAAGGAGGAGCAGTAAGGGCCTGCAGGACTAAAGACAAGTCCACAACCTCCTTGACTGGAGGCCTTAACAAAAACCTTTGAGAAAAGTTTTGCATAATTTCGCTGTCATAAGCTGTGCTGTGTCATGACCAATGTGATAATGCGAGATAGCCCAATTGTACCTTAATCAAGAACTAGCCCTTGATGAAAGAGGTCTGTTAGAAAATCTAGCACCGCAGAGATAGGTGCTGAAAAGGATCCACAGTTCTCTGTCCTGCCCATATAGAGAACCTCTTCCATTTACTCCGATAAACCTGTCTGGTGAAAGGTTTATGTGCAGCCACCAAAATGGCTTTGACCGTGAAGAGATACCGGGAGTCCTAATTAAGGTTGGAATTGCAGCCAAGCTCAACTTCAGGGTCCAGAGATTGGGAACTGGCATTCCCAGAGGGTGAGAAATGAGATCCCAAATTGGATCCAGAATCCATGGTGGATTGATTTTGTGAGACCATAAGGAACCAAGGTTGTCGAGGCCAGAATGGGGCAATGAGAATCATTCTGCTCCCCAAACTGTTGGCTTTCTGCAGAAGCCTCTGCATCAGAGGAAGTGGAGGGTAGGCATAAAGGAGGCCAAGCATGCACCAGAGCATCCACTCCCTGGTGGGGAAGCAGAGTAGGAGAAGCAAAAGATCGCAACAGGGTTGCCCAACGCAAAAAATCTTCTTCGCTACTTGAAGATTGAGGGACCACTCGTGTGGAGAAAGGGAGCTTGTCCGCAAGGATGTTGGACTTTCTGCGCTGCTATCAGAAAGCGAAATTGCCCATTCCCAGACTCTCATGGCCTCGACAAAGGAAGACCTAGTTCCTCCCTGCTTGTTGATATACCAGACTACGGACATGTTGTCTGTCTGAATCGCAATAGTCCCTGTAGGAAGGTGAAGTGCTTGCAACGCAGGAGCACCGCCTCATTTCCAGGACATTTATATGCAATGACGCTCTGTGGGATTCCACGTGCCTTGACAATCTTTCCGCAGAATGCCCCCACCCGAGGCAAGAAGCCCGTGGTCACTGTGGCTCGGGAAATGCAGCGCAAAAAGGAGAAAGAAGCCACCACAGAAGGGAGTCCCTGCACGCCTGCTGACCGCAATAACAAAGAGGACCACTGAAGGTGAATTAGAATTAGCGGATAGCTGCCGCCATAGAACCTAGGGCCCTCAGGACCGCTGCAGTTGGAGATGGTTGCAGGATTGCTGTCACATGACACCTCAGGCTGGCGTGAGGAAGGCGCATTGATCTGGTGTCTAGTCTTCCTCCTATGAAATCTATAATTTGAGTTGGATTCAGAAAAGATTTCTCCCAGTTGATCGTGATGCCCAGCCTTGGTGCTAGTTGAAGGAAGTAATCCCTGGCTGAGCACAGAAGATGCCTTGATGATGCCCAGAGCCAGTCGGAAAGACCTGTAATCCCTGGAGCCTCAGGTGGGCCGCTACCACCGCTGGTAAACACCCTGGGGCTGAGGTGAGACCAAAGGAGGACCCTGAACTGATAATGACTGGCAAACCTCCTGGATCTGTCCATCCAATGTGAATGTAGTACGATCCTTGAGGTCTATGGAACACATCCAGTCGTTCTCCTCAAGAGGGGAGTATAGATTGCAGGGTGACCATCCGGAACTTTTGCTTTACTGACAGGTTCAACTGGGAAAGGTCTAAGATTGGTCTTAAGGCACCAAAAGAACCTGGAGTAAAACCCTCTTGATCTGGGGACACGCTGGATGGTTTTTTCCTAGCAGCTGCTCGATTTCCCTTTGGTCGGGTGGAACATCTGGGAGGCTGCAGATTTGGGAATCTTGAATAGGGTATTGAATATCCTATAAGTCAAGCACCCAACTGTCTGTTGTTATGGACTCCCAAGAAGTCAGGTGCATCGAAACCACCACTGCCTCCAGAGAGGACAGCCGGGCAACCCTTCAGGGCTGCTGCGTGGCCCAAAATTGCCAGGAGCCCCCTGCCTCTGGCACGCCTCTGCCACGAAGGACTGGTTATCCGGAGCAGGGGAACCACATCTTCTTCTGTCCCTTTGGTTCTTAGAGAAGTACCTCTGGGGAGCTGAGAAGGACTCACGGCAGACAGGACTAATGTCTGCGAACAGTCTTGCCAAACAAGGCAGAACCATCGAAAGGAGGTCGCCTTGAAGGGCTCTGCAAAATACAATGGCGGAGCCAGGCCTGTCGCCTCATGACAAGGCTGCTCCGGCTCTAGCGGCTCCCTCAGTAGCATGAGACAGCAGATAGATGTATTGGATACTGACCTGAGAGTTTATCCTCACCGAGATGGAAGATGCAGTATTCTTTGATCAGATCCCGCTGCATCCTAATGACATGTGCCATGTAGTTCAGCGAGAAGGTCGCTGAACTAAAAACTCGCTTCCCACGATCCATCGAACGGGACTCCTTGCCCGAGGATGACGGAGGGACTCTCCTGGGCCAATTCTTCGTGGCTGCAGCCATCATCATGGCATCTACTGGGGGGATAGGCTCAATGGTGTCCGGATTCCACGCCCTGATGGATATAAGATCCACCAGGGGTCAGCAGGAGGGGACACCCAAGAGGTAGAAGGGCCTCAATGCCTCCAAGAACACAGACTCGTCCGAAGAAGCCTTGGGGTGATCCTTAACATCTCCATGATGTCCAAATGAGACGCCCTCAGGGGTGACCTAGGAGCCTTCCCTTCATCCAAGTCCTCAGTGACGGACTCAGGAGTCCTACTTGGCTGTCCGAGGAGTAGATGGATGTTCCATTGGGACATCGAGGCGGGCTGTCCCTGGGACCGCTGGTGGGGGCCTGGCCCAACTGCAATGGAGTGCGGATGGAGCCGTGGCAGGGACCGGGTCCGGATGTCAGTGCCCTTCCATAGAAAGCCGAGGGGAGCCAGCTTGGAAAACCGCCGGATCCGAGACCAGTGTGACCTGGACGGAGCCAAGACACACCAGCTCCTGATCCGAGGCTCGCCCTCGCTCGAGAGGTCGGGCACGGGATGGCCGGTGCGCCGACCACCCACCGGATCCAAATCTGCACGGCCAACCCGTGGGTCGGAGAACTCCCGATGGGGGCTAGAGCACTCCCATTTGCATTTGGGCCTGGATGAATTTCCTCATCATCCGTCCATATCAGCTTCGCCATTGAAACCTCCTCTCCTCCTCCTCGGGTCCAGAGGGTGCTTCTCCGTCTCTCTCTAGAAGAATCCTTCCCTCCGCAACTTTAAGGGAGGTTGAGTCCCAGCCGCAACAGGTTGCTGACTGGGGCAGTCAAGCAGTATCTGGGGGTAAAAGCACCAACCCTGCACAAATGGTACAACCAGAAG
The DNA here is from genome assembly GCF_019279795.1 of Protopterus annectens. Lineage (NCBI taxonomy): Eukaryota > Metazoa > Chordata > Ceratodontiformes > Protopteridae > Protopterus > Protopterus annectens. The sequence goes on from NC_056739.1 coordinate 896,855,061, forward strand.
ACAGTGTTCAACCCTGTGGCCATCTGCTGGGGACAGCTTATGGCCACACAGCCTTAGGGGCTTCAGACATTACACCCAAGGCATACACACACACACAAACAAACAAAAACTAACTAAAGAGGGAGGAAAGCCTTAACCACACACAACACTAACTAGATTAATAACCAAAAGAATTTGAAAACTTTTCCTGTCAAAAATACACTTATCTCAACCAACGCCAGGAGCTCTAGAATTCGCTCGAAATCTGAGGTCAGTCAGGGCTTGGGGGTTATGGGTAAGAGGGAGGAGCTAGGAGCGATCCGAGATCGGATCCGATACCCACAGGTTGCAGAATGAAGTCTGCCTACTTCAGATCAGTAGTTCCCAATAAAATGAGAAGACGCGGCGCCACGAAGTTACATAAAATCCCATGAATAGTGCCTACTTCCCTTCCCCTCTCTCAAAAGAGTCACTATGTATGCAGCTCTCTGGTGTAGTTAGGGATGAAAGTTAAAGAACAAATGGTCATTTATTGCAGACATACATATAAACAGTACGCCACGTCGCTTTTACTCGCAAATGACATCCACCTTCTGATATCACACTGTCACAAAAGTGAAAGAAAGTACAGTTGTGTACACTTACCATAAATGTAGATGTTCGAGTGTATTCACTGTTGCAGTCATCACACTTGGGTTATCTGCCTGCAGTTAGCCCTCAGTCGGCCCGAATACCAGAGTCTTGGGATTTCTGTGTCGGATGCTGTCGCCTCTTCCATACGTCAGGGGTATAAAACATGCAGCCAATGCCATTACATCGGTTTTTCTTGCCCCAGATGTCAGGAGCCCCCAAAATAGGAAGTTATTACATGGTGTGGAACATCTCCAGTAAAAAGTAAATAACCCTGCCATAAAAAATGGCCATAAAGAGGATAGGTAGAAAGGATAGAGAAAGCCAGGGGGCTGGAGGGAGGGAAACCAGGACAGCAACAGTGAATACACTCGAACATCTACATTTATGGTAAGTGTACACAACTGTACTATGTTCTTCGTGTTTCACTGTTGCAGTCATCACACTTGGATTGATTCCCAAAGCTGAGGAAGGGTGGAGGCAGTCAAGAAGTGTTAGGGCTGGCTAGCATGCCTTGTAAGACTGCTGTAGCAAATCCAGCTCTGGACTTAGAAAAAATAGGTAAGTGGTAATGCTTGGTGAAGGTGTGTACTGAACTCCAGGTTGCAGCTTCCAGGATGTCCCTGGTAGGGACTCCCCTGAGAAATGCTGTAGAGGTTGAAGTAGCTCTAGTGGAATGAGTTCAGATCCCCTGAGGGGTATGTTTTCCATGATGCTTGTAACAGAAATGGATGCAGTGTGCTATCCATTTGGAAATGGTTTGCTTCGAAATGGCCTTGCCCTCTGCCCCTGTAGCAAAGCTGACTAGCAGCTGGTCAGATTTCCTGAAAGGCTTAGTCCTGTCAAGGTAGAGCCTGAGCTGTCTGTGCATGTCCAAGGAGTACAGGATCCTTTCCCCTTTATTCTGAGGATTGGGGAAAAAGGTTGGCAAATGAATGGATTGATTTAAAGCCACACTGGATACCACCTGGGCATAAAGGATGGGTTAGTCCTGAGGTAAACCCTGTCAGCATGGAAAATAATGAAGGGCTACACTGCCATTAGTGCCTGTAACTCAGACACTCTTCTTGCTGAAGTAATAGCTAGAAGTAAGGCTGTCTTCCAAGAGAGGAATTTTAACTCTTCTGAAGCAGCAGGTTCAAAAGGGGGAAGTGAGAGCTTCCCCAGTACAAAGTTAAGTTCCCAGGCCGGGGTGGAGGCTCTCCTCGGGGGCCTTAAATTGTTAGCTCCTCTCAAGAACTATTTGATGAGAGGGTGGGAAAAGAGAGGTGGGCTCAGTATTATAATGAGCTGAGATGGCAGAGGCATGAATCTTAATGGATGAGAAGGATAGGCCTCTGTGGAGCAGCTCTGCTAGGTAATCAAGGGTTTGAGGTAAGGTGGGCACAGCTGTGTCCTTTCCTTGAGACTGACTCCAAGAACAATATCTTTTCCACTTTTCAGCATAGGATTTCCTAGTACTAAACCTTCTGGCCTCAAGGATGACGTCCAGCACCTGTTTGCTGGGAGATGCTGGTACTGTATTCGTGGGATAAGCCAGGCTTCAAAGTTTAGGGTTTGCAGCTGTGGATGCAAAATCTGTCCCTCCTGCTGGGACAGCAGAGAGGGGGTCTGATGTAGGTGCCATGGTGGCACTGCTGTCCAACTGCGTAGGAGTGGGTACCAGTGCTGGTGTGACCAGTCTGGTGCAATAAGGATTGCCCTTGGTCTGTCCTGTTTGATCTTGAGTAGTACTTTTGAGAGGAGGGGCAGAGGAGGAAAGGCATAAATTGAGAGGTTTTCCCATGTAAAGGATAGGGCATCCACCTTCCAGGCTCTGCTGTGAGGGTTCCTGGTGCAAAATTTGCTCAATTGGTGGTTTTGGGGGGAGGCAAAAAGGTCCACCTCCGGTGTTCCCCACCTCTGGGTTAGAAGTTTGAATGAGTTGGATTCCAGTTTCCACTCGTGAGGGTCCAGTATATTTCTGCTTAAGTCGTCTGCCAGTGAATTTTGCTTGCCTGGCAGGAATTGAGCTTGTAGGTGCACTTGGTTGCTCAAGGCTGTGTTCCACAGGGCCATGGCTAACCTGCAGAGTGTGTAAGAATGAGTTCCGCCCTGCTTGTTTAAGTACCACATAACTGTGGTGTTGTCTGTCTTTATCAGGAGCTGTCCTGGAAGGATAAGGTATTTGAAGGCTGTCAGAGCATTCTGTACAGCTAGCATCTCTTTTTGATTTATATGCAGGGGAATTTGTTCAGGGCTCCATTTGCCTTGAATGCATTTGCCTGCCATGTGAGCCGCCCATGCATAGTCCGATGCGTCTGTTGTCAGGGTTTGGGCGGCGATGGGTTGAGTGAAAAGAAGTCCCTTGTTGTGGTTGCATGCCTCTGTCCACCAAAGGAACTCTGCCCTTAGACAAGGTATGATAGGAATCACTGTTTCCATGTCCTGAGAATGTAGACACCAGAGACTTTTTAAGTACCATTGAAGTTTCCTCATATGCAGTCTTGCATATGGAATTAGCAGAATGCACGAGGCCAGGAACCCTAGGACTTGCAGCATTTTCCTTGCAGATAGCTGGGTTTTGGTGGCCATTAGATTGAAATAGTTTGTCAAATGGACCTGCGTTTCTGGAGTGAAAAATGCCATCTGGGAAGTTGTGTTCAAGCTTGCTCCCAGGAATACAATTTGTTGGCTGGGCACCAGTTGTGATTTTCTTTTGTTGATGGTGTATCCCAGTGAAGCTAGAAGTATTTTTACAAGTGCCAGGTGGTGAAGTAGCAGTTCCTGACTGTCGGCCTGAATCAGGCAATCGTCCAAGTATGGGTAAATTTGAATATTTCTCTGCCTGCAGTATGCAATGGCTGGAGCCAGGCAATTTGTGAATACTCTGGGCGCAGTAGATAAGCCAAAGGGAAGTGCAGAGAACTGCTAGTGCAAAGAGCCTGCCCTGAAATGTAGATATTTCCTGCAAGACTCCCTTATGGGGATGTGCAGATACACTTCTTTTAAGTCTAGGGTGACTAACCAAGCATCCTTGGCTAGCATAGGAAGAAGCTGTTGCAGTGTAAGCATTTTGAATTTTGGGACCACCAGAAAGGTGTTGAGAATTGATAGATCCAGGATAGGGCGCCAAGAGCTCTCTTTTTCTGGGCACCAGAAGCAGTCTGGAGTAGAAACCCTGTCCCCTTTGTTCTACTGGAACAGGTTGAACAGCCCTGATATGGAGAAGGAAAGTACTTGCTTTTGAGCCTCTGGGGACTGGTTTGGAGAAAGGTCTGGCAACCCACTTGGGGTTGGCAGGGAGTGGAAGTAGAATCTGTTTCTCTGGGATACAATGTTTAGAACCCATCGGTCCTGAGTAATGGACATCCAGTTTTTGCATGAAGGGTGAGTTTTCCTCCGAGGGGTGCAAGTACTTGGGCATGGCTGGGAAGGATAATTGGAAAGTCATTGTGAACTTTTTCCATATGGGGGTGGGCTTACCACTCCCTGTTTTTAGGTGGGAACACTCCACTGTTTAGATCTCTGCATACCCTGAGACTGTAGTCTTGGGGGTCTGTTTCCCCTGGGTTTGGACTGAGAAGGCCAGGGACTGGAAAGGACCAATTTTTTTGAAGGCCAATGCCGACTGAATCTAGGTGGCTGCACCTGTAAGAAATCTTTGACAGTTTACATAGATTTAGTTTTTTCGTCCATCTTTTTAAGAACAACTTCTGCTTTTGTGCCAAACAAATGATTCTGATTTAATGGAACATCTAGTAATTTTGCTTTGACATGGTCTGGCAAGACTTGCTCCATCAGCCATGCATGCCTTCTCAGTACAGACCCAGTGACAGCAGCCCTGTAAGATGCTTCTAAGGCATCAAACCCACACTGCAGAGTATGTTTACTAACTTGGTTTGCAGAATGCATCAACTCTTGTACATCTATTTTCTGCACAATCTGGAAGTAACACCATTTTTTGTTTAATTAGTTCCATAATATGTTGCTGGTAC